>NW_022111320.1:51946268-51947491 GCF_000313985.2 Echinops telfairi
CGCCCTTCAACCAATCTCATGTGTTCATTGGCCATGTTGGCACAACAAGCCTACCTATCACAATAGTCAAGGATAATAAATTTTCTGGGTTGGGGTGGGGGAGGTGGAGGCACACAAACACATTCAAATGTATATTTCAATCTCTTATTACTGTATATTTCATCATTTTTTGTATTTTTTCTATTAAAATATCTCTAAATTGTTTTTCACATGTACATTATTAGCCTTTTATTTCCTTCAAGAACCATACTTTTTTTTTTTTTGGATGAACTTTTGATGACTTCTGAAATGGTGGTGGTGGTGGTGCTAGTGGGTGTTGGGAGGATTGAATTTCGGTTTGTGTTGAATAAAAGAGATTCCATAACGTTGACATGAAGAACTGAGATATGATTAGGCAATTATCTCTTCTATTTTTATAAACGCATACAAATTTTAAGTAAATTGTATTTAAGTAAAAGATCAAAGGCTTACAGGTAAACAAGCGGGCATCTAGCTCAGAAACAACAAAGTCCACATGGAAGAAGCACACCAGCCTGTGTGACCATGAGGTGCCAAAGGGATCAGGTATCAGGCATCAAAGAACAAAAAAACATATCATTGTGTGCCCACCTTCCCTATATGATCGCCGAAGACAAATGTTTGCATAAGCAAATGTGGGGAAGAAAGCTGATGGTGCCCGTCTATCAAAAGATACAGTGTCTGGGGTCTTAAAGGCTTGAAGGTAAACAAGTGGCCATCTAGCTGAGAAGCAACAAAGCCTACATGGAAGAAGCACACCAGCCTGTGTGATCATGAAGTGACAAAGGGACCAGGTATTGGGCATCAGAGAACAAAAAGTCATATCACTGTAGATGAGGGGGAGTGCAGAGTGGAGACCCAAAGCCCATCTGTAGGTAATGGGACACCCCTTACAGAAGGGCCACGGGGAGGAGATGTGCCAGTCAGTGTGCAGTATAGCGCTGATGAAACATACAACTTTCCTCTAATTCTTAAATGCTTCCTCAACCCCCCACCCCCACTATCATGATCCCAATCCTACCTTACAAAGTCAGCTAGACCAGAGGATGTACACTGGTACAGACAGGAACTGGAAAACAGGGAATCCAGGACGGATGATCCTTCAGGACCAGTGGTGAGAGTGGTGATACCGGAGGGTGGAAGGAAGGTGGGGTATAAAGGGGGAACCGATTACAAGGATCTACATATAACCTCCTCCCTGGGGG
>NW_022111320.1:51948878-51950183 GCF_000313985.2 Echinops telfairi
TCTATAGATTGGTATTGGCCAAATGGGCTAATATTGGACTTATGGACTTTTTCTGGATGAGACTGGAATGTTTTTTCAATATTCAATTGCTCTTATCAATAAAGCTCTTTCCTATATACATATGAATGTCTGTGAATTTGTTTTTCTAGTCTACCCAGACTAACACACCTGCCATCACCCTAAGATCATATTATTCTAGTTAATGTCTCTGTAGATAGCTCATCTGAATTTCATGTGAAGTAAATAATACAAAACAAAAACAACAACAAAATAAAATACAGAAAAACCTCAATCCAAAAAGAACGCAGAAAACAAACAAACAAACAAACAAACAAACAAAACCCAAAGTAGAACAAATTAAAAATTGGTCAAAAGGGAAACCAAATGATAATATATTAAAATTTATACTAACCATATCTGCCTTAACTTACTTTTTTGTACATTCTGCCTGAGGGAGGTTTAATGAATTTATTTCCCTAAGGTCACATAGCTAGAAAAGTGGTCAATCTTGAACTGGATTGATCCCAAAATTTATATAGAACTGATTGTGACAGATAACCTAGTAAATACACGTAGTGAATGAAATATTTAATGTTATTAAAGATACATGCCTAAATATATGAAGTTCAAAAAGTTCAAAGAAAAATGTCAGTCAAAGATAATGGAATTTCCCATGAACTTTTTAATGTATTATGCTTCTGAATGTAATCCTCTACTGGATTAAACTGTCCATAGCGGTTTTTCTCATCTTGAGAAAACAGTAGTTAAGAGAAATATTTATTTCCTTGTGAAGTGAAATTTTTTTGAGGTTGATTTATTCAATACTCAAATCAAAACACTAATGCATTTTCAACCATTTTCAATACAATCTGAGGGCAGAAATCCTTGGGAAAATCCTTGTTAAATCTCTAAAATCTGACTAGGGAAAATGGGAGCAGAGGGAGCTAATCCTTTCCAATCTTGGCACAATTGCAAGCAATTCACTTAGCATTAATAAGCTCAGTGATAAATGAGTCACAGATAACATTGACTTCAACACAGTAAGTGAATATAGATTTCAAAAGTGAAGATCAATAAAGCCACTCAATATTATTTCCTTGATGGGTAGGAAGTGGATGTAACTTTTAATATGTTAGTCAGAATCAACTAGGTGACAGTGGTTATGTTACATATAATTTAAAAGACAATGTACATTATACTTCTCTTATAGATTATGCAATATTTTATTATTCCCCAGGTCATAAAGTAAAATTTGTATTTTTTGGCTTATGTGTCTGATATTATATGACTAACATTGTATTTTAA
>NW_022111320.1:51951240-51953381 GCF_000313985.2 Echinops telfairi
TTCTCTCTAGGGTGTCTCCAACACTTTTGTGCAATTAGAATCTTAAAAGATAAGAGAGAAAGGATGGGGCAGAAAAAAATATTTGAAGAAATAATAACCAGAAAAGTCACAGTTCATGAAAGACAGAAATGTATAGATAATAGATGCCTAGTGAACACCAGGTAGAAGAAGCAAGAATATGCTTAGGCTGAGATATAGTCAAACTATTAAAAGCCAAAATAAAGTCGAAAAACTTGAAGTCAGAAAATTACAGGCTATGTTTAATGGGCCACCAATCTGATTAATTGCAGACTTCTTACCCTAAAACAAATTGTGGAGACCAGAAGATAGTAGATTCAATTCTTTATAGTGGTGGAGAAGAAAAAGAATGACCAACCCAGAATTTGATGTCCAGTGAAAATATCCTGAAAGAATGAAGGTTGAGTAAAGGGTAGTTTCAGATGAAATGGAAAGGAGACATTTCAAACCAGCACTGTGTTCACTAACTTTAAAAGAAGGAGTTATACCATCGTCTTATGGGAGCTGTAATACATGTGGTTGCTATATGCAGAGACCAGTCTCTGGAGAAGGCCCTCAATGAGGTGGATTGACACACTGGTTGCAACTAAGGGGCTCCGTATAGGAACACTTGTGAGGCTGGGGCAGGACTGCGCAGTGTGTCGTGTCGTGTTGTGCATAGGGCGCTGTGGGCTGGAACCGACTACCACCACCCTGTGCAAGGGCAGTGAGTGACTTAATGTGGCTCCTCTATCCAGCATCTTTCTCTCTCATTAAATGACCTTTCCCTGCATGGGTCTGGTAAGAAGGTGGGGGAAGATCCTGATAGGTACATGTGAGTAACCCTGACTAGCATCACAACCTGTTCACTTCCTTAGTCAACCTTGTAATCATGAATTTTGTCTGCGAGTTCCGTTCAGGCATTGCAATGGATCCTAAAACCTAGAAATCAAGTCAATACAAATGAACGCAACACTCCATTATACATAAATAAATATGACATCAAGGATTAAGGGAATATGAAGTTTCATGTTTGCCAGGGTTCTAGATGTAACACAAAGTGGCTCAATATCAACTGTACGTGAACTATAAAAAGTTAAAGATGTATATTGTAAATCATAGAACACTCACTGAAAGATTGTAAAGATATCCGTCTAAAAAGTCCGTAGGAAAGTTGATACGGAGTTTTGTAAAATGTTGTTAGTTGCCATCAAACTGGTTCCTATTCCTGGAGACCTTTGTGCCATAACACTCCACTTTCCTGTTTGTGGCTGTGCGGGAGTCCATAGACGACTGTGCCATAAAGGCCGCCCTCGCCTTTTCGGATCCACCATGTAGCACCCCAACCAGGATGCACCGTCAAGTCTTTCCTGGTGATGTGTCCAAAGGAAATAAGCCAAAGCCTTGCTTTCCTTGCTTCTAAGGAGCATTTTAGTTGTATTTTTGGGAAATATTCACATTTTGGAAAAAGGCAGAAATGGGAGGAAAAAAATAGGGGAAGTAAGTAGAAAACAAATAATTAAATGACAGCCCCAAACCCAGCTATAACTTTATTCAATATTAACATTGAAATACAGATTGAATTAAAAAGCAAGATGCAACACTGGTAATTTTGAAGGTATATATTAGACTTTTAGTTAAAAATGTAAATTGAGAGCATATACAAGGGGGCTTCAAAAAGTGAAATTTTTTCCGTATTTTTTAATTTCATTTTTATGAACTTTAAAGTCCCTTTATAGGTAAGAAACTGTATACTATGATACAAAAAGAATAAGAAAGATAGAGTGGCAATAATATATAATAATAACCAGGAAAATGAGAGGTGTTTGGAAATTAAACAACTATTCTCTATAATCCCTGAACAAAGAAGGAAGCACAAAAGAGATTAAGAAATATATGGGCCTGAGTGATAAGGAAAATAGAACTTATTAAAAACTTATGAATGCAATCAAAGCAGTGCCTTGTGGGTAAGTTATAACTTTAATTTGCTCATATTAGAAAAGAAGAAAGCCCAACATTCAACTATCTGAGTTAACTTAGAAAAATAAGGTTAAATGAAAGAAAGAATAATGATGAGAATAATCTATTAAAAAATAAAACAATAGAGGAAACCAATGGAAATTAAAAGTTGGCTTTTAAAAAAA
>NW_022111320.1:51953909-51957057 GCF_000313985.2 Echinops telfairi
TACAACTCTTATCACAATCCATGTATACATCCATTGTGTCAAGCACATTTTGTACATTTGTTGCCCACATTATTCTCAAAACATTTGCTTTCTACTTCAGCCCTTGGTATCAGCTCCTCATTTTCCCCCTTCCCTCCCTGCCATTCCCTCCCTCATGAACCTTTGATAATTTATAAATTATTATTTTGTCATATCTTACGTTGCCCGACGTCTCCCTTCACCCACTTTTCTTTTGTCTGTCCCCCAGGGAGGGGGGTTCTACGTAGATCCCTGTAGTCGGTTCCCCCTTTCTGCCCCACCTTCCCTCCACCCTCCAGTATTGCCACTCTCACCACTGGTCCTGAGGTTCATCTGTCCTGGATTGCCAGTGTTTCCAGCTCCTATCTCTACCAGTGTACATCCTCTGGTCTAACCAGATTTGTAAGGTAGAATTGGGATCATGATAGTTGGGGGTAGGAAGCATTTAAGAATTAGAGGAAAGTTGTATCATCGTTGCTACACTGCACCCTGACTGGCTTGTCTCCTCGCCTCGACCCTTCTGTAAGGGAGTGTCCAGTTGCCTACAGATGGGCTTTGGGTCCCCACTCCGCTCTGCCCCTCATTCTCAATGGTGATGATTTTTTTGTTCTTTGATGCCTAATACCTGATCTCATCGACACCGCATGATCACACAGGCTGGTGTGCTTCTTCCATGTGGGCTTTGTTGCTTCTGAGCTAGATTGCTGCTTGTTTACCTTCAAGCCTTTAAGACCTCAGGTGCCATATATTTTGCTAGCTGGGCACCATCCGCTTTCTTCACCACATTTGCTTATGCACCCACTTTGTCTTCATTGATTGTGTCGGGAATGTGAGCATCATGGAATGCCAGTTTAGTAGAACAAGCCTGTTCTTGCATTGAGGGAGTACTTGAGTGGAGGCCCAAGACATTGGATTTTTATTTAAAAACTGCTCTGCAAAAGAAATTTGGCCCATATGGCTTCACCAGTACATATATCAAGGTAATTTACTATCTTAAGTGGATAATTCAAACAAACAAACATGTTAATTGTTTTCATTTATGCCAAATAAGCATTGACACAAGCTCTCCTTCTTGACATTGCTGCCAGCAAACATGAAAAACGGACCTTTTACAACATGATTAAAGGACATCTATGAGAATCCTACGTATATTGAATATCATATTCGATACTGGCTGACTCTGTGCTTGCCATCTATGATCATTATCTAAGAAAGACTAGAGCTGACATACATAGTAGTGACACTCTGAGTTTTTTAATATCAAGGACAAGGCAAGGGTTTCCATCTTTCCTTCCTTTTCAACATTGTACTTTTGGTGGTCCTACCAAGTGCTATACAACAACAACAAAAGCTATCAAGATTAGAAAGGAAGAGCCAAAACATTTTAGGTACAGATAACATGTTTATATATGTTGAAGTCCTTAAGGAATCAAGAAAAGGGAAAAAAAACCTGTTGGAATTAATAACTGAATTTAGTAAAGTTTTAGGATATAAGGTCAACATACAGAATCAATGGACAGTTGAAGATGAAATTATTAATTAACTCTACTTACTATAACATAAAAAATAAATTAAGAAGAATCTAAAGAATGGAATGTAAGACCTGTATATTGAAAATTAAAAATATCACCAAACGCCAAACCAAACTCACTGCCATTGAATCAATTCCTACTCATAGTGATCCTATGGGGCAGGGTAGAGCTGCCCTGTGACTTCCCAAGATTTTGAATTTTTATGGGGGTAGTGTGTTAGTCCAGGTACACTAGAGAAACAAATTCATAGCACTCATATGTGTATAAGAAAGAGCTTTATATACAAGAGCAATTGAATATTGAGAAAACATCCCAGCCCAGTCCAGATCAAGTTTATAAGTCTGATATTATCCCTTATGCCTGATACCAATCTATAAAGTTCTCTTCTGACTCACAAAACACATGCAATGACGGGGGTCTCTATGTGGTTCCTCCAGCTCCAAGTTTGTGGCTTCTCCTTAGAAATGTCTTGCAGAGAGAGAGAGAGAGAGAGAGAGACTCCAACCTCCAAGGAGGAATTATAGGAATTCCCAGAATCCTCAGGTGAAGGCCATGCCCACACAGAGGCCTCATTGGCTATATAATAATCGACAGGCCTTCACTCGTAATCCTCTCAAATTGACAACAGATTATGTAACTACCATAGATAGACAACCTCATCTTTCTCCCATGGAACAGAAAGTGGGTTCAATCAACTGACCTTGTGGTTAGCAGTTCAGTGTATTGTCCACTACACTGCCAGGGCTCCTTTACAAATATCACCAGGTGCTATTAATGAAAGATTTAATATCTGGAGAGAGAATTAATGTATATTAATGCAAGACTCAGTTAAATTAGCAGCTCTTTCCAAATTGATTTATACTGTAGAGTAAATGCAATCTCAGCCCAATCTTATGAGACTTTTTTGGGGAAGATACTTGAGAAACTAATTTTAAAATCTATACGGCAGGGCAAAGGACTTAGAATAGTCAAAACAATCTTAAAACAGAAGAACATAGGATTTACATATACTATGTGATTTCACAAATGACTAAATCTTTGGAAATCAAGACCATGTAAGATTGCCATAACGTATAGACACAAGGTCAGTGAAATGGAACAGGATCCAGAATGAAACCCACACTTTGTATGGTCAATTGGTTGGTGACACACTTGGTCATTCAGTGGGGGAAAGACATCTTTTCAACAAATGGCAAAGGACCATCTGGATTTCTGTATTAAAAGCAATAAACTGGCCATTATCTCAAGGCAAAATGAATTTGAAGTCTTTCACAGACAAACTTAAGAACCATAACTACTACCTAGGATAAAATTGAACAATCTATGGGCATTGAGTTAGATAAAGATGTCCCAAATAGTACACAAAAGGCTCAAAGTGTAAAAGGAAAATATATTTAATAAAAATTAAGTTTTGCTACTTGAGAGAGTGATGAAAATAAAAATTTACAATCATAGGCCTTAAGAAAGTACTTGCAAAACATTTATATGGCAAATGATTTATATTCAGAATATATAAAGAGCTCTCAAAACCCAGTTAGAACAGTAAAAGAATGGACAAAAGATGTGGACAGACCCTACACACACACACACACACACAC
>NW_022111320.1:51958207-51960456 GCF_000313985.2 Echinops telfairi
CTCCCCCGTCATCTGCTCCTGTGTGCTCTGATCAGATATGTCCCTCTCCTAGAGCTGCGGATTCAGTGCCGTCCTTTGAAATAAATTCTTCTGGGGGGAGGGGTATGTGTGTTTTTCTTAGGCATCTGACTACTAGAGGAATAATGGGTTTATAGGATATACCCAGTTGAATTTGACAAGATAATGTCATACTTTTAAAAAATGCGTTCAAATTTCCACTCTTTTGTAGTGCATAAAATGCATGCCTGAAAAATACTAATTTTTTTTTCCCAATCTTGACTCATAGTTTGGTGAAGTCTAGAGTTCTAGTTTAGAAATAATTTTTCTTCAGTGTTTTGAAGTCATCATCCCTGTGTGTCTGTTTCGAGTGTTATAGAAAAGTGTGAAGTCTGTGTGTGATTCCTGATCTTTTGAGTCCAATCTGTTTTTCTTTTTGGAAGCTAATTAGAATCCCTTTTCTCCTCCTTGAGTTTTGAAATTTCGCCAGAATGTGCCTTATTATGGGCCCACTATCTAATATGCTGGGTCTTTTGAATTTATTTTGAAGAGAACATTGGCTGTGGTGGTCCTTTGCATTAGACTAAAACCACTTGAAGGATAGAGAGCCTTGAATGCCAGCATTCTGAGAGTGAAGAATTGGAAGCAAGGCTTTGAGCTTGTTCAATCGGAAAATACATTTATACCCAAGAACCATCTGTGGGTCTTGTTAAAAAGTAGCTTCTGATTGAGTATGTTTAGGTGGAATTGGGAATTCTCAGCAGGGAGTCTAACAGAATGGATTGGTTCAAAGCTCTGGTTGGAAGAGGACTGGACCCTTTTCTGTGTTATCCTCATATAGTCCTTTGATATTTTAAAAATTCATTTTCTGCCTCAATATGTGTGGTGTCATCCAGTCTGTTGAGAGAAAGGCAGTTCACTAGAATTTGGAGTAAAAGAGGTAAATTCAGTGCTTTAAACCAGTGGATCTCAACCTTCCTAATGCGCGACCCTTTCATACAGTTCCTCATGTTGTGGTGACCCCAAACCCAACCATAAAATTATTTTTGTTACTACGTCATAACTGTGAAAGAGTCGTTTGATCCCCAAAGGGGTCGCAACCCACAGGCTGAGAACCTCTGCTCTAGACTGTCTTCGTAATTTTAAACCAGTCTTTCCTTATTTTATTATCTCCCTGGACTTTCTCACTTCAGAAGTGCCCATGACTGCCCAATTTTGAGCTTGTTAAGGATTTTTCTAGTGTAAATTCTACTGCTGAAATAAGTTTGGTTTTTCTCAAGCACACCCATCTGATTTTCAACTTTTCAAACTATTTCTATTTGATGTATTTCCCATTTTGATCATCTTAGGTTTTCATAAGATTTGGAAAAAAAAAAAAGGAAGTCCCCTTTGCTGGTTTTAGGAGGGAGTTAGATCACATGCTTGTATTTGGTTAGCTTTCCTTGGAAGTTATGTCTTCAAATTCAATGGCTCTGCTCTTTATTGGAGCAGAGTGGTGAATTTAAGACTTTAAGTGACTTTGATCTCTAGTAGAACTTAAATTTTGAGCACTAGGTTTTCAGAAGGCTAAATGCATTTTGTGTCCCCACATACATGCAGCCTCCATTGGTTCTTTCTGACCATTGACCAGCAATGTAACAAGCTTTGTCCTCAGGCAGAGTGTAAGAAGGGAACAATCTCATCCTCAGAAACTTTTCTGGGTGTGTTCTTGATGGAAATTGAGGTAACAGGATTCATGTTCTGAGTTTTACTCAACATCTTTGATCAAAGGGCCCTGAATCAATCTTCTAAGCTTTCCTAAACTGTAAAAATGTGTATACCCCAACCATGGCCCCTCTCTTACTTCAGTTATCCCACCTGCAGCTGTGATGGATTGAGCTAAGGTTAATCATGATTTTGTGACTGCTTCCATTGTTTTCCAGGCCCTGTTTAAGTAGCCCTAGAACAGATCTGGAGCCCTGGTGGTGTAGTGGTTACACAGTGGCCAGTTAATAACAAGGTCAGCAGTTTGAAACCACCAGCTGCTCCTCTTGAAGGACACGGGGCTTTCTACTCCCAGAAAGAGTGACAGGCTCAGAAACCCACAGGGGCAGGTCTGCCTGTCCTGTAGGGTCACTGTGAGTCAGCATCGACTCAATGGCAGTGAGCATGAGGCTTTTTAAAAAAGAGAACAGATCTAACAAATTCCATACTTTAAAAAAAATTAATCATTTTATTGGGGGCTCGCACAACTCTCATCATAATCTATACAT
>NW_022111320.1:51962010-51963061 GCF_000313985.2 Echinops telfairi
AGCATCCTTAAACTTCTCAAGTAGTTTCTCTGTGCTTGGGGGATGAACGTTAGTATAAAGGGATGTTGAACTGTTCAGAGGCTTGATCATACTTTTTATTATGCTTTTAGGTGCTGTCACACTAACTCCTGTTGAAGCCACTGTCACTTTCTCTCTTTGAAGGTCGTTCTCTTTTTTGCTGCCCCTCTACCACGCCAGGTGTCTTTTTCCAGGGACTGCTCTCTGCTGATTACATGTCCTCAGAATGTGAGACGAGGTGTCGCCGTCACTTCTAAGGAGTATTTTGGCTGTACTTCTTCCAGAACATGTGCTGCTTCTTCTAGCAGACCACAGTCTTTTCAATATTCTTCCCCAATACCATGGCTCAGATGCACCAGCGTTTCTCCAGTCTTCTTTATTCACCGTCCATTTTCACTTGAGGCAATTGAAAATACCATGCCTTGAGTCAGGAGCACCTTATAGTCCATAAGGTGGGACCTTTGTTCTTCAGCCCTTAAAAGAGGTTTTGTGCCGTGGATTTGCCTAGTGCAATATGTCCTTTGATTTTTTGATGACTGTTTCCATGAACATGAAAACGAAATCCTTGACACCTTCAGTCTTTTCTCCATTTATCATGGTTTTGCTACGGTCTAATTGTGAGGACTATGGTTTTCTGTAAATTGAGTTGTATTGCTTACTGAAAGCGATAGTCATTGATCTTCATCAGTAAGTGCTTCAGGTGCTTTCTGTAAGTCAGCTTCTTGGATTATTTGCTCAGTATCCAGAAGGATTAAGTATGACGAAACCATACAGCCCAGACACACACTCTCCTGAGTTGAAACTGTCGGTGACGCCTTGCTCTGTTTGAAGGACTGTGCTTTGGTCTGTGTACAGGTTTTGCAGGGGCACAGGAGGTGTTCTGGAGTGCCTGTTCTTCGCAATGCTGTCCATCCAGAGTTTGTTGTAGTCCACATAGTAAAACACAAGTACATGTATTGTTGGTGATAAATGATAGTAAACACTCTTTGGCTCTCTGCATTTTGCCAGGTTTGCCCTTTTTCACAATTCGTTA
>NW_022111320.1:51964647-51965895 GCF_000313985.2 Echinops telfairi
CCCTCCTGGCATCACTACTCCCATTTCTGTTCCTGGATGCCGTGTGTCATGAGCTCTTTTTAAAAAATCATTTTATTGGGGGCCGTTGCAGCTCTTGTAACATTCCATATATCAATTGTATCAAGCATATTTGTACATATGTTGCCATCATCCTTTCCAAACCATTTTCTACTTGAGCCCTTGGTATAAGCTCCTCCTTTTCCCCCTCCCTCCCCACACCCTCCCATCTTCGTGAATCCTCGATCAACTGTATATTGTTGTTATTATCTCGTATCTTACACTGTCCATTGTCTCCCTTCACCCACATTTCTGTTATTCTTCCCCTTCGGGAGGGGGGCAGCTATATATCCAATCTTCCACCTTTCCCCCTCCCTGACCATCCCCCTACCCTCACGATATCACTGCTCCCACTATTGTTCCTGAGGGATTTATCTTTCCTGAGTTCCATGTGTCGAGAGCTCTTATCTGTACCAATGTGTGTTCTCCAGTCTAGCCAGATTTGTAAGGTAGAACTGGTTCATGGTAGTGGGAAGGGTGGAGGAAGCTTTCAGGAACTAGAGGAATGATGTGTGATTCATTGGTGCTATACTGCACCCTGGTTGACTCATCCCTTCCTTGTAATCCTTTTGTGAGGGTCTACAGATGGGTTTTGGGTCTCTGCTCCGACCCCCCTCATTCTCAGCAATATGTTTGTTGAGGATTCTTTTTAAACAGATGTCTTATCTTTCTTAGTGCCTCCAACTAGATCCCATTCAGACATGTTAAAACAAGGTAGTAAAAGTTTATTTCAGTGAAAATATTTGTGAAATTCATGTGTAGTTAAAAATGCACATCTTGATGAACATTTTGAAGACCGTTTGCACTTCTTGTACTTAGAGGCAGAAACAAGTCTTTGTAAGTGTTCTATTGCAGGGTGGTAGTATTTCCGCTAAGTAAACAGCAGATTGAGATTGTAGTCAGCCCTCACATTATGAATCAGACCAGTTCTTGACTGTATCTTTAAGAATTTGTAGGCACTTGGAACAGGTGCATACAGTTCTTATTTTGCCTTTTAGGTCCAGGGTGGGCTACCTTTCTTCTTCCAAGGGCCATTTGAACATTTAAACATCATTCATGGACCATACTAGTCAAACATTTAATTAACTCACTTCTAGTGGGATGGCTAGAACTGCGTTCCTTCAGTGAGGCGTGTGATGTTAGCTGATACTGAGGAGTTCGCAGGCTGCTCCCCATTTGTGCTGAAGGAAT
>NW_022111320.1:51966662-51968082 GCF_000313985.2 Echinops telfairi
CAGTAGTTTTCTCTAAGATACATATATTGTAGGGTTGTTTTGGGGTGAGGGGAGTGGGTTTATCATTTTGCTATCTTATTGTCTGATGGGGAATAGTATGACTGTATTTTATATATGTACTATGGGTATACGAAAGGGCTTTTAAATTTTTTTAACTTTTTAATTGTGAGTTAGGTAAGATTTACAATGGCAGACCATAGTTTTTGCATGTAACAATGCATTCACATTTTGCTTCATCTTGTTGATTTTAACATCTTCAACATACTACCGCTTACTTTCCTTCCGCCTTTTTTCCCCAACCCTCTGAACTTGGTCTTTGGGTGTACGCTGCCCTTTAATCTTAAATGGTTATTTATTCTAACATGGAAGAGGGTTTAGTTCCAGACCTGAAGGGCACCCAAGGGGGATAGTCTTGAGGATCCCACAGCCTCCATCCAACCAGTAAGCCCTGCCTCTTTTGTGATTTTCAGCTCCATTCCTCACTTTCCTCCTACTCTGTTCAGGGCCTTCAGAGTAACTTGGTCCTGGTAGTGAGGCAACATCTGGTTGTAGGGACTGATATGTGCATGACCCATCAGTCCACTTAGTCATTGTGTCCATATGCCCTTCCGTTTCCTCATCCTTCTCTTTTTCCAGAATAAGGAAAGACCAGTAGTGGCACCATGGATGGTGGCTTGCTCTTCAGCGTTTGTGTCCTCCAAGACTGTGACCCCCAGGCTTAGCAACTCATTCCCACAGGGTGTTTGGCTGTGTTTAAGAAGTATCCATAACTTTGCCCCTTGTAGATTCCCACCACAGGCATGGATGTATTTGCAGCAAGCCTAAGTATACATGTATAAATATTCTCTGCCAAATCTACATATCCTGTGAATACATGTATTCACACTCTCCCTTCCACACCTGTGTGTCTACTTAAGTATCTACACGTAGATCACCACTATTGTAGGATTGTGTCTATAAAATATTTACCGCCATTGCCTTTACTTCTTGCAAAGCTTTCAGTGTCTTCCCCTGACTCCGTACTTTTGGGGCCAGTCTTTCTTCTACTCTGTATTGCCTTTCCTTCACCCAAGTTAATCATGGTTTCTCTCTCAAGCCTGTGACTTCCCTGACATCTCCTCCCTCCCATCCCTGGTAGCCATCAAGGAATGTTTCTTTTAGTGTGAAGAACCATTTCTTGACTTTTTATGCTAGTGGTCTCATACGATATTTGTCCTCTTGTGATTCATTTCATTCTGTATAATATCCTCCAGATTCATCCAGGTTATGAGGTGTTGCAGATTCATTGTTCTTCCTCTTTTTAAAAAATTATTTTATTGGAGGCATACAACTCTTATCACAATCCATCCATCCATCCATTGTGTCAAGCACATTTGTACATTTGTTGCCCTCATCATTCTCAAAACATTTGCTATCTACT
>NW_022111320.1:51970332-51971317 GCF_000313985.2 Echinops telfairi
CTGTTCTCTAAAATCGACTATCACAAAAAACAAGGTTTGAGAGAAATTGCTTTTATGATAAAATTCACTGTGACCAGAGAGAACCTTCCCCGGTGATGCCAGTGTGTGCACTAACTCAGAGTGAGTCGCTTGATGCTCGCCTAGAGGGAAAAATGAGTACTATTGGAAGCTCTGGTCCATCCAGTGCAACTCCAGTTTTTTGGGCAACCCCTCATACTTTGTGGTGGTGTTGGGTGGAGTGTTCTCGATGAGAATGGTATGAGGGCAGACTTTTTTTGGCCACCAGAGGGAAGGAGAATCCAGCATCACACCAGCCTAAGGTGAATTTCTATGAGGCTGACATCAGAGAGCCTCCTACCTTCCTTATTGATTCTGGCACCAGCTCTTCTTTCCATGGCCCTTTCGGGCCTCTCTGCTGGATTCAGTAAGTCATTACAGTGGCCACACAGACTAAGATAATACTCACGATTATGGGTTTATTAAGGAAGTTATTAAGTTAACATTTAGGTGAGAAATTTTCAGGATACAGGTGTTCACTCAGGACAGCCTCTTCTTTGCCCAAAGGTAGGCATCTCTCTGACCCTCAGCTTCCTGGCCTGGCCTCTGCTTTGCTCAGGCAATGTTACAAAGCTGTTTTAGGGCTGCCAGTAAATTCCCAAAGGACGTGCCACCCCACCATAAGCCTCAGTTCCAAGGCACACAGTTTTAGGCCCTGGTTTAGCACCCTCAGTGAAGGGCTTGGAGGCACCCCACCCACTTTTACTTGCTCTGTGGGCAGGAAAGTCATTGCTCTCTCTCAGGCTCTGGCTCTTGGTTTTGCTGCTTCCCTTCCTCTGTGGTTCTTCTGCTGCCACAGCTGTTCCTGAATCAGGGAGGCTCAATATGCAGGGATCTCAAGGCCCCATAGACACACACCACCCTTGCTCTCCTCTCTTTCTGTGAGTGAGAGACCCCTTCCTGCTTCTGAGATGGTTCGTTTTTTTTT
>NW_022111320.1:51972771-51974936 GCF_000313985.2 Echinops telfairi
TTCCTCGCGGTTGCCTTGACCTTGGTCACTCCCTACCGATGGTTCGTTTTTTTACCCATCAGGACGATGGGTAAAAATTACCTCTGTTAAATAATTAACCCTGTTAAATCACTAGGAACTGAATCCTGTCAGTATTCTCTACCTTCTTTTACCCAGACCCATCAAGAAGAGTCATTTGAGGGAGTAACAAAGACTGTGCCTCTCTCACTCCTTCACTGCCATCAGACTGCTTCTAGCTCATAGCTGCCCGGTAACAGAGTAGAGCTCCTCATATGGGTTTCTGAGCCTGTACATCTTTACGGAGGTAGAAAGCCTAAGCTTTCACCCACTGTGTGGCTGGTGGTCTAAAATTGCTGACCTTGGAATTTACAGCCCAACCCTTTACTCCATTAGGGCACACCTTGGCTCAAGAGGCATATTAAATAATTCACCATACTTGCAATTTTATATATGCCTACAAGATCAAGTTGATGGATGGTTGTCTAGTTCTCTGTGTTTTTGTTAAGGTCTTCTCTATGATTTGGCACTCTCTGCCACCCAAGGAGGTCTTGGGGTAGGCAGTGATGAATAAGAGGTAAGATGCCCATCTTCAATAGATTTCCTGTATCATGATTGTTTCCTTGGGGAGTTAGGGTGCTTCTTTCTGGAAAATAATTCTTTCAGGCCTAGAGGGATGCTGGGGGCAAGGTTTGTGTTTATGGCAGGAATTCTTGCCCACTCAGGGTAGAGAGTGCCAGTTGCTTAATCTTGCACTGCAATTTCTACTGTTCTGATGAGGTTGAGTTGTCATGCCTCCAGATGTTGGGGTTTCACATCAGGAACCGAGCCTGGGGATTGGCTGCTCCTGTCGTCAACAGGAAAGTATTGAGAACAAGGAAGGGCCTCGCTTTTCTCATCATCAGTCACCCTGGGTGCTTATGCCGGTCTTGAGCAAGCAAAGCTGATTTTGTCTGCCCTGCATCATGGCACTTCATCTGTTTTCTTTCTAGATGCACTTTTGGTTCAGTTTCAAATTGGTATTCAGTCTACTTCTCTATCTTTTCCTCTGAAGCTCAGGGACCCAGGCTTATTGGTATCTGTTTCATCTGACCTTTCATGTTTTTTTGTATAGCAATGTTTCCACGACGTGGGCTATACTATCCCTTGTGAAGTGCTGAAAAGGTGGGGAGGGGCTGCAAAAAGCAGATACCTATACTTTATCCTGGATTATTGGCTGCAATACAAAGATTTTTAATTGCCAAGGCCCAGGGTCGTGGTGGTGGTGGTGGTAGTGCTGTTGCTGCTGTTGAGTAATTGCGGTAGGCCATAGTAAATGGCAGGCTAAGTAAGTTTGGGAAGGTATATTGTAGAGGATCTGTTAGGTATGTCTGCCATCTGTATATATCCTGCACAAAAGTAATTTACCAGATGTGTGCTTTGTAAAGATTTTCTTCCATCCAGTGGCTTGTATTTTCAGTCTCCTAACAGTAAATTTTGATAATGTCCAGTTTATCACTTTGTTCTTTCATGCCTTATACTTTAGCTGTCTTGTCAAATAAATCTTGATCTAATTCTAAGCCACAGATATTTTCTCTGATGACTTCTAGAGCTTTTGTAGTTTTAGGTATACAATGAGGTCTTTTATCTATTTTGAGTTAAAAATTTTAATGTGGTGCAAACCACACTGTTACAGAGAAGAGCTGTAAACACAGGGAATCCAGGACAGTTAAACCCCTCAGGACCAATAATGAGAGTAGCAATACCAGGAGGGGAAGGGGAAGGTGAGGGAAAAAGGGAGAACCAATCACAATGATCCCCATATAACCCCCTCCCTGGGGGACGGACAACAGAAAAGTGGGTGAAGGGAGACATTGGTCAGTGTAAGACATGAAAAAATAATAATTTATAAATTATCAAGGGTTCGTGAGGGAGGGGGGGAAATGAGCTGATACCAAGGGTTCAAGTAGAAAGAAAATGTTTTAAAAATGATGATGGTAACATATGTACAAATGTGCTTGACACAATGGATGGATGTATAGATTGCGATAAGAGCTGTACCAGCCCCCAATAAAATGATTAAAAAAAATAATGGAAACAGAAAAAAAAAGAAAAGAAAACTGATCTATCTGCCTGTGGAACGTCACCAAATTGAAAATAAAGCATTTTAATTATATATATATATATAT
>NW_022111320.1:51975510-51977053 GCF_000313985.2 Echinops telfairi
TTACATTGGTACATTTACTCTCTATGAGAGATCAGATAAAAATCTTGGGCCTTTTTCACTAAACTTGCTCATTCTAGGTGCACTGTCGTGTCATTTAACTGTCATGTCTCCTTTGGAGTCTTAACATCAGTGATAGAGTTAACTTTCTGTCTCCCACTTCTGTCCTTGATTTGTTGTACGCCCTGCACATTGACTCGTTTCCTGGTAGCCCTTGAGGAGGTTCCACTCTACCTTTTACTTTGGATCGGAATGCTTCACTTGCTTTGCATGAGAGCATGATAAAGGCACAGTTCACTATCAGTCGGAAAGGAGGCCTGGATTGCTTTGGCATTACTCGTGGCCAATTCTGTGTGCCTGGAGCCAGATTTCCTTTGCTGCCCATTTATTCCCAGGGTGTGTCAGTCTCTCATCCAGCTGGTATGTGCTCAAGGAATGCAAATTAAATTCCATTATTGGCCTAAGCAAAACATAATTAAGAAGACAAATCAGCTTTAAGAGATCATGTACTGCAAAGCCAAACAAATTATTTCTGTTGAGCCACAGTTTCGATTCTGTTTTTCCTTCATTGATATGAATAACACAAAAATATCTGTGGGAATTTATCCTCATTAAATGTAACAATCTTGAGGATAATTAAAATAGCAAGGCTATAATGTTTTAAATGGAAGTACTCCGATATCTTCTTTTATCCTAGAAATAAGAAGAAAAAAAAAGCATAAAACCTAGAAAGGACCAAAGAGTAGTTTTATGGTTTCTAGTGCCATACATACTAAAGTGACAATGTGGTACATGCGCTATGTTAAAACTTGAATTTCTAGAAGCTTCTTGCCAGTGTATTGCTGCAATCATTGTTGGATAACCTTCAGCTAAACTTTACTTGCGTGGGGTGTTAATGATATTTGATAATGCATGCAGTCTTTTGGGTCACTGGGATGGTAAGATTTTATGTAACCTTAATTTTAGCCTAGTGATGTCTCCTTTGGGATGTGACCTTTATATAAGAGAGGCACTGAGAACTTCTCTCTCCCTTGCCTCTCTTCACGGTTGGCAGATCATCTGGCCTGCCGACCCTGGGACCTGGGACTTTAGATCCACGTGAACTGCACCCATCAGCCTATGATCTCCCAACTTCCTGCTTCATCCTAGCATTGGATCCATGGACTTAGTTGGGCTGCTTCTTTGGTATACAGTACAGTTCTTTCCTGATATAAATGTCTTTCTTATACACATATGTGTCACTGGTTTTATGTCTTGTGTTAGTCTGGGTACTTTAGAGAAACAAATCCAGAGAAACTCATGTATAAGAGAGAGTTTTATGAAAGGTTAAGTGCACATCAAAAAAACATCCCAACCCAGTGCTGCCAAAGCCCACACGTCCAACATTAGCCCATATATCTGACACCAATCCATAAAGTCCTCCTCCATCTCACAAAACACACACTGTGATGCCGACTGCAGGAGGAAAGCCAAATCAATGAATGTGTAAGCATCTCAGCGCTGGCAGGAGTCTCCACATGGCTGCTCCAGCACCCAGGGTTGCATC
>NW_022111320.1:51977447-51978744 GCF_000313985.2 Echinops telfairi
CCTGGAGCCTCATGTTTTGCTAATGCTTCCAGCGCAACTTGGATTTCTTCATTCAGTACCATTGATTCCTGATCATATGCTATCTCGTCAGATGATTGAATGTTGACCAGTTCTTTTTGATACAGTGACTTGTGCATGAGGGGTACCCTCCAAAAAACACAAATTTTTTTCAAAGCTATATATTTAAATTTTTTTTACAAGACAACCTTGTCACCTTCAAAGTACTCTCCATTACATTTAATACATTTGTCAAATCTGCGATTCCAGTCTTGGAAACATTTTTCAAATGCATCTGTTAGGATGGCTGACAGCCCCTCCCTTGTTATTTTCTTTACCTCTTCTACAGTGATAGTAAAATCGCTGTCCTTTCATGTCCATTTTCATTCACAGAAACAAACAAACAAAAAGCCACAAGGAGCGAGGTCAGGTGAGTCAGGTGCATGGGGCAAGAGAGGCATGTTGTTTTTTGCCAAAAACTGGTGCACTGAGACCTGCATGAGCAGATGCATTGTGATGGCAAAACCAGTCCCCATCTGTCACACATCAGACCTTTTTTGTTGTACATGGTTACACTATCTTATCAGAACCTCTAAATAGAAAGCTTGATTAACAGTCTGACCTGGTGGAACAAACTCCAAATACACTAAGAGTCAACATTTTTGTCCGTTCGGAAGTTGACAGACATCCAGAATGACGTTTGTCATCAATTGACATTTCACCATTTTTTTGAAATGAGAAAACCACTCGTACACTTTAGTTTTTCCCATAGCACTGTCCTTGTAAGCTGTGTTCAACATCACAACAGTCTCTGCGGCATTTTTCCTGAGCAAGAAACGAAATTTCACAACTGCATGCTGTTCTCTTAAATCAGCCATCACAAAAACTGAGGTTTGAGTGAAACTGCTGTTATGAAGAAATTCCCTGTGACCAGAGAGAACCTTTCCAGGCAACGCCACGGCAGTAACTCAGAGCGAGTTGCTGGATGCTCACCTAGTGGGAAGAATGCGTTCTACGACCGCTGGGTACCCCTTTGTGTTCCTTCCATCTTCTTTTGATGCTTCCTGCATTGTTCAATATTTTGCTTTTAGAGTCATTTAATATTGCAACTCAAGGCTAAATTTTTCCTAAAGTTCTTTTAGCTTGATTTATGTTGAGTGTGTTCTTCCTTTTTGAGTTTCTAATTTCAGGTCTTTCCACATTTTATTCTAATACTTTACTTTGTTTTCATGAGCTTCCCTTTGAAATTGTCTTTTCCTTTCTCATTTCTCCCATCTGCTTGAGCTGTTCTATCATCAGG
>NW_022111320.1:51980264-51982220 GCF_000313985.2 Echinops telfairi
GGGCCTCTGGTATATTGTTTGGGGTGGCCCAGGAGGATAATGAGTTAGTTGATAAGTGAAGAATTGGAGTGTGTGCACGTGTAATATATATCAGTTGAACATTTGTGTTGTTTCAATGTTAACTATCTTGAGCAGTGTTGCTATGAGCAACATTGTATGTAAATTTGTGTGTGAACATATGTTTTTGACTGTATACCTAGTAAAAGAAATGTTGGGTTACATGGTAATTTTATACTTAACTTTTTGAGGAACTCCCAAGCTGTTTTTCAGTGTCTGAACCATCTTACAAAGCTACCAGTAGTACTACATGTTCAACAATTATTATTCTCTGCATTTTTGTAGCCTTCCTAGTGTATTTAGAATGATATATTATTGTGGGTTTAAAGTGATATTGTGGTTTTGATTTGCAGTTCCACAGTGGCTAATTATATTGGACATCTTTTAATTGCTTATTAGCCATTTGTATATCTCTTTTGGCAGCAAATGTCTACTTAGACCCTTTGACTGTTTTTAAAATTGAGTTGTTTGCCTTTGCATTGTTGAGTTGTGAACGTTCTTTATGTCTTCAGGATACAAGTCCCCTTTGAAATGCATTCACTTATAGCTACTTGCAATACCATGTTACATTCTGTATGTTGTCCTTTTCCTTTTTGATGATGTCCTTTGCAGCACAAATGTTTTAATTTTCATGAAGTTCAATTTATGTATTTAAAAATTTTTCACTTCTGTGTTTGGTGTCATATATAAGAAACCACTTCCAAACCCACAGTCACAAAGATTTGCTCCTATGTTTTCTCTAACATTTAAAAATTTGGTTCTTAAACAAGGGGGCTTCAAAAAGTTTGGGGAGAAATTCCAATATCTTTTAAAATTTCATTTTTCTACCAACTCTTTAAAGCCCCTCTTGTGCTTATGTCCCATTTGAGTTATTTTTTTATAGCTGGTTGAGGTCCAGGTCCAGGCTCATTGATGTGCATATGGATATCCAGTGGTCCCATTATCAATTGTTGAAGAGAAGTCTTTCTTCATTGAAGAATGTTTTGAGACTCTTGTCAAAACCAGTTGAACATCAATGCCAGCGGTTGTTTCTTTCATTTCTGTTCCTTTGATAGTTGGGTACATGAATCTGTAGTGATGCCAGCACCTCACCCTCTTGGTTATTGTGCTTTACATAAGTTTTGAAATCAGAAAGTGTATGTCTTCAAACTTTATTCTCTTGAAAAAATGTTTTGATTATTCTGGATTCCTTGCATTTTCGTATGAGTTAAAAGATCAGCGTGTCAACTTATGCACCAAAGGTAGTTGCATTCTTGATAAAGATTATGTTGAATCTGTAGATTGATATAGGTTAGTATTGCCAATTTACCACTGTTAAGTTTTCCAGTTCATGAACATATAGCGTCTCAATAAATTTACCACTATTAAGTTTTCCAATTCATGAACATGTAGTGTCTCAATAATCATTTAGACTTTTGATTTATTTTAGTGTTGCTTGGTGTAGTAGCCAGTATACAAGTTTTGTACTTCTTTTGTTAAGTTTGTTCCTAAATGTTCTATTCTTTTTATGCTATTGCCGATGGGATTATTTTCATTTTTCAATTGTCAATTGTGAATGTATAAATATAACTTACTATTTTAAGTAGTATTTTATTGGGTTTTTGGTGTAAGTTTACACAGCAAATTAGGTTCCAATTGAACAATTTCTAAATACGAAAATGTATGACTGCTAGAGTTCCTGTTTCTGTATTCAAAGAATATTGCTATAAGCACTCCAGTTCGTGCATGCACAGGTCTGTTCCACTGTCTTTGATCAGTGGATGGCTGCACACACGTTCTCTTACTAATGCACATGTCTTCATCTTGTACAAGAAGAAGATGTAATCAAATGAGTGGCTTCCCAGGTGATCTGCTGGGCTAGTTAATTCAAGGCAGAGAAGTCAGCTCAGAAAGTTACAG
>NW_022111320.1:51982683-51984788 GCF_000313985.2 Echinops telfairi
CCCTGCCTGGTCCTGGGACAGCCTGACCGTCGGAGGCTTTGTTTTAAGACACAGCCGCTGTGTCAGTCCATCTCATTGAGAGTCTTCCTCTTTTTCGCAGATCTGTACATTACCAATCATGCCATCCTTCTGAGAGTAGGCTCTCCAAAGACCGTGCATTTCATTATGGGTGTACTCACTCACTCACTCACTCACTCACTCTCTCACTCGACCTAAGAAAAGCCAGCTTCCCTGTTATGAACTGTCCCTTTGAGAGACCAGTAGATTAAGGAATTGAGGGAAATCTCCAGCCAACCAAAAGGGAGAAACAGCCTGCAAGGTATACTGAATCCTACAAGGTATACTGTCAGTCACCCATGTGCATGGGTGGAGAAATGAGTCCCTCCCCCCTGAGTGATTTTGAACCAGTGGCGCCTAACTAAGCTGTAGTTAGGTTTCTGATTTACAGATGCACATTTTTTCCCCCAGCACATTTTCAGTGCAATTTTTCTGGTAAATTAGGTGCCTTGGCTGATATTCGGGTCGGCTTATACTCAAGTATATAGAGTACTACAAATTTATATAATTTGATGCCTTGCAGTAGACAACTAGCACAGTTTTTCTAATTATATCTGTTAATGTTGTATATGCATTATTTAATGTGGTTTTTCTAGCCAACATCTCTAATCCCCACTAAATGACCTTTTTCTGGGTAGGTGTGGGAAGAAGGTTGGGAAGATACTGATAGGACTCATCTGTGCGTGATTAATTATGAACGTGATTCTGTGGAGTGCTGTCCTGCTGTGTATAAAACGAGCACCCTGTGAAGCAGGAGGAGGGCTTTCATTACCAGTAAGGACAGGAGTGGACCCGTCCTCTGGCCCCTAAATGCCCACCCAGTGAACCTCCTGGATCCATTTGACAGCTACAGCATCAGAGGAACAGCAGCGGGCTTAGGAACCAGAGTGGTGGACTTCCCAACCCACCAATCAAGTAAAGTAACGCTGCTTTTGTGCAGGAGGCTGGCGTGAGAGTGGGGTGCCTCACTTATTAGGGAAAGTTGGGCTTGCTGGCCTAAGCAGCTGGAGCTGAGTGCTTTAGGGCTATGTCAGACTGGCGTGGGGTGCATCTGGGCTCTGAATTCAGGGATCTGGGTCTGGGTCTGCTGACCCATGGAGCGTCAGCTCAGTGCAGACTGTACACCTCTTTGGGCATGGATTAGCATACCTGAGAGAACTTTGTATTACGTCCTGATAAACAACTCGACCTTGAACATTTCTCACAGGCATTACAACATGGTAACTTCCTTAAATTCTTTAATCATGAATTTTGTTTGTGAGTTCTGTGTAGCCATTGCAATGGATATAAAGAGAGATAAAATAGAGGACATTAATTAAAACAAGACAGCATATAACATTGATTGCTTTTCAAGCATTATAACCACCTTTCATAAAAGTCATTTGGTTCTTTTTATATATTTGTGGGTTTGATTTACTAATCATTTCGTTAAGCATTTTAAAGCATTGGTTTTGAGGTATATTGGTTTTTATTATTTATTTAATGTTTTTGGCTTTGACCTCATAAAATATGGGCATTCTCTGTTTAATGATGTAGTTGATAGATGATTGGTTTCTGTCAGCTAGTTGTTGACAGAATTTGCAATGTAGTAGCCATCTGTACATGTATTTTGGGGAGCATGTGGGAAATTTTTCAATTAGAAATTTAATTTCTTTAATCGCTTCTCAGATTGTATTTTCTCAGTGTATCACTTCTGCTAACTTGTGTTTTGTGAGGAATGTGTCCGTTTTACTTGAGTTAAATTATGTGTTAGCATAAAGTTGATCAGATTGTTCTCTTCCTATCAGTTTAAAGCTAGTTGGAATCTCTAATGATGCTCCATTTTTCAAGCCTGGTATTTGTGATTTGTGTTTTCTCTTTCCCTTAGTCACACAAGGTAAGGGCATATTTATTTTTATCAATGTTTCATACAAACATTTTTTAAACCAACACCTCTCCCCCTTCCATGGAATGGTCATTTTGAATTTCATTTATATTGGTTTATTTATTTTTTCCTTCCTTTAATAATCTTCTGGTGTAATTTGCTTCTTTTATAATTCCTTGAAGGT
>NW_022111320.1:51985532-51987742 GCF_000313985.2 Echinops telfairi
GGGGAGGGAGGGGGAAAATGAGGAGCTGATGCCAGGGGCTTATATGGAGAGCAAATGTTTTGAGAATGATGAGGACAATGAATGTGCACATGTGCTTTATACAATTGATGTATGTATGGATTGTGATAAGAGTTGTATGAGCCCCCAATAAAATTATTTTTAAAAAAAAGAATGTGGTCTTCAGTTGGGAGATAGTCATAAAGGTCAGCAGACAGACCTGGAATTATGTATGCTTTTTTTTTCTAGGTTCTCTCGCTCAACTTTTTTTCTCTTTTTATTCAATCTTTTGCTTTCTTTTGTTATTTTGCCTACCAACATAAGCTAGACATCGGAAGCAAGCCCGAGGAGAAAGCAACAGGACGAAGGTTCTGGAGGGACCTGGGGGCAGGAGGAGCAGGGGAAAGGAGCAGTGAGCCAACAACCCATAGACAGGGGAAGAACTAGGGAATTAAAAGCAACAATGAGGAGGACGCAGAGACCCTGGGGTGTCGGAGCAACAGCAGTCCAGCTGAGACAAATTACTAAGAGGCAGAAGAAGGGCGAGTGTGATGGCGGGGCAGGAGGGAGGGAGAAGGAAACAGAGGGAAGATCTAGGAAGCAAAGCGATGGATAGAGGTATAAACAAAGGTGTGCATTTATGTAAACATGTTAATTCATAAAAATAGAGGTATGGGTTTATGTATATACATTTATATGGCAGTATATTGAGGAAGTGGATAGACTATCCTTTGCTCAAGCTCTCCCTCAATGCATGAACACTTTGTTCTAACAACCTGGCATTCTGTGATGTTCACCTTCTGACTCACTGAAGACAAAGTGGGTGCATAAGCAAATGTTGAGAAGAAAGCTGATGGTGTCCAGCTATCAGAAGATATAGCATCTGGGGTCTTAAAGGTTTAAAGTTACACAAGCGACCAGAGAAGCAACAAAGCCCACATGGAAGAAGCACACCAGCCTGTGTGACCATGAGATGCTGACGGGATCGGGTAACAGGCACCAGAAAAACAAACAAAACAAGAACATATTGTTGAAAACAAGGGGGGGTCAGAGCAGAGACCCAAAACCCATCTGTAGACAATAGTATATCCCCTCATAAAAGGGTCACAAGGAAGGGATGAGTCAACCAGGGCACAGTATAGCACTGATGAAACACACAATATTCCTCTGGTTCTTTGAGGCTTCCTTATCCCCCACTATCAGGACTCCCATCCTGCCTTTCAGTTCTGGCTACACCGGGGCATGTACACAGGTGCAGATAAGAGCTCAGGACACATGGAATCCAGGTCAGATAAACCCCTCAGGAACAGAAATGGGAGCAGTGATACCAGGAGGGTGAGGGAAGGAGGGAAGGAAGGGGGAACTGATGGCAATGATCAACTCATAGTGCCCCCCACCTTCCAGAGGAATGAACAACAGAAACGTGGGTGAAGTGAGACAGCGGTCAGTGGAAGATAAGAAAACAATAATAATTTATAATTTATCAAGGGGTCATGAGGGTGGGAGGGGGGAGGGATGGAAAAAAGAGGAGCTGATACCAACATTTCAAATAGAAAGTGTTTAGAAAATGATAATGGCAACATATGTATAAATATGCTTGATACAATTGATGTATGGAATGTGATAAGAACTGTAAGAGCCCCCAATATAATGATTAAGAAAAACCGGCTTGGTATTGGTAGAATGTTAGATCTGTAGGCCAATGGATCAGAATAGAGAACCCAGTAATAAAACCAACCACCCATAGACATCTGATATTTTTATGAACAAATAATATATAGGGGAAAAAGAATATGGTCTTGTTTGGTGAATCTTTTTGTTTGGACTTATATATTTTTTGTTTTGTGGTATAGAGTGTTAAAATTGCCAACTAGGCAAGTTAATTAGTAGTGCTTTTCAACTCTTTGATAGTCAGCTTGAACTAATATTTTAGTACATCATGAACAATTTAATGAACTTTCATCCTACATTTTATACTCTTATTTTTTTCTTTTAAAAATCATTTTATTGGGGGCTCGCACAACTCATCACAATCCATAACTCTTATTGTCATATATTTACTGTCATGTATATTATAAATCCCACAATATGCATTGTTGGTGTTATTGCTTGAGTAGGCAGTAGCGTGTAGGGTTTTAGAATTGTTTTAAAATCGTGTGTTTGTGTGTGCGCATTTTTTACTCTCATAATATTCCATTTGGTACTCTTTAATC
>NW_022111320.1:51988549-51989672 GCF_000313985.2 Echinops telfairi
ACCTGATCCCTTCGGCACCTGGTGATCACACAGGCTGGTGTGCTTCTTCCATGTGGGCTTTGTTGCTTCTGAGCTTGAGGCTGCTTGATTCCCTTCAAGCCTTTAAGACCCCAGGCTGTCATTTCCTTTTGATATGAACTTAATTTCCTAATTTAAAAAATTGGTAGTGGGATGCTGTTCGCAAAAATTCAAGTAATGGTGCAGTTCCGTTGGTGTTCTTTTTCACGGTTTTCATTCAGTTTCTTCTAGTTGGAGTTCAGTCCACTTCTTTAGCCTTTCCTTTGAAGCTCAGGTTTTCAGGATTATCGTGTATATCTGTTTCATTTGGAATCTAATTGTTGTAGAGGATCTGGGTAGTTTGTCTGCCTAGTCTGTCATCTCGTTAGAAGTCCCTCTAACATATTTTTAGTTTGATTACTTTTGTTGTAGATGTTCAATATGGGTAATTTTTATTGTCCTTCGAGTTAACTCATTCTTTTTTTTTTTTTTGCTTTATCCATTCTGTTACGAAGACCACCCAGTGAATCAGTAATTTCTGATACTCTTAACTTTCAGTCTTAATGTGTTCATTTAATTTCTTTTTCCTTTTTTTAGAGAGAGTTGACTTAGGTTTTGAAATTTTTCATCAGGTATATTTAGTTTGATCATTTTCTCAATTCTTTAATTTATTTTTATCAGTAATTGTAAGTTCTATTCTGCTAATTCCAACATTTGGATCATCTGATAGTCTTCGTCTTTTGACTTTTGTATATCGCATTTTTCTTATTCTTTAATAGTACTTTTCAGTTTATGCTGGACCTTGTGTTTAATAGTACAATAAAAACTGAAGTTGATATTATTTTCCTTTAACAGGTGCATGCTTTTTTCTTTGCCAAACATTGAAAGCGAAGATAGGATTACTTCCATTGACTAAGACCTTAAGAGTCATTGGGGATTTAGCTTCTAGGTTTGCCAATAGTTCATACATTACAGTTTTCTCCTTCTAGCATTGGCTTTGGATCTATCCACCTGAAACTGCAGAGACTTCCCTGCTCCCCTCCTTTTCAGTTGACTTCTAAGTTCCCTGTACTACTCACTCCCCAGTCTTGTAGAGGAGAAACTGTCTGTGGTAAAACTACCTGAA
>NW_022111320.1:51992081-51993864 GCF_000313985.2 Echinops telfairi
TTGTCTGAGCCCCTAATAAAGTGATTAAAAATTAAAAACAAAACAAATAGTCCACACCCTCAAGATGTCACTATGCTGTGTCCTGGTTGAGAGGTTGGACTCTACCCTACCTTCATCCAGTTGACATAAAATCTAACCATCATACCAACTAAAGTATTTCACTTTATTAGGACTGCCTTAGTGTCCGGCCTCTCCTACCTCATCATGGATACCGCATTACATTTAGTCGCCATGCCTTCGTAGGCTCCTCTTGGCTATCCCAGTCTCTCAGTTTCTTCTTCTTTCCTTGTTGTTGATGAACTCTTGTTTTGAAATTTAGATTTCACTGTCCTTTTTAATTTTTCATGGTGTAAAATGAAAAGTAAGAATCACACCAGTAATAGCCCAGTTCAAAAAACAGAAAACATCAAATGCTAGAGAAGGTGTGGAGAGACTGGAGCTCTGACTATACACTGCTGGCAGGATTCTAAATATGTATCATCATTGTGGAAGGCAACATGGCTCTACCTAAAATAACTGGGTATATGCCCAGCAATATCTCTGCTGGGTACATACTCCACAAAAGTAAGAGACATCATATAAACAAATCATGCTCCCCATGTCCTTTGCAGCACAGTTCACAAGGGCAAGAGGCTAGAAATAGCCCAAACGCCCATCAGTCAAGGAATAGATAGCAAGCTCTGGTACATATACAATGGAATAAGCACTATGCATCCCTAAAAAGCAGTGATGAAACCACGAGGCACCTCATGGCATGGACGGACAAGGACACCATTATGTTGAGCGAAGTCAGTCATGAAAGGACAAATACTGTATGAGACCACTACCGTAAGGATAAGCACCAAGACAAAGGCAGACATCTATTCTCAGGTCATGTAGGTCTCCCAAGCCTGCCTAAATGCTCACGATCCATACATCTTTATAACTACCTTGTCAGAGAAGGCCTCACCTCAGCTGGGGTCAGTTTCACATGCTGTGGGGAGAGGTGCCGGAGCCCGCCGGCAAAGCAACGGGGACTCGATTGAGGGGGTGAGGACTGAGAAATGACAGACACAAAAAGCTGGGGTCAGGAGGACTGCAATTCAAGACTGCAGCCCCGAGTTTATTTTCCAGCAAGCTTTTATACACTGTTAAGCAGGAATGTACTATTGCTCAAAATAGCGCCCCCATCCTTGTTCTTGTTTGTCATGCAAACATTTTTCCCAAGGCTAAGCACCTGATGTTTTCTATAACATTAAAGCACAAAAGTCAATCTGACCGTGAGAGAGACAATCTGCACATCCAGGTCCGTGAGAGAGCTGTGTCTGCACGTCCACATTTGAACGAACAGACCTCTGCTTTCAGAGCAGCTCCCAACAGAGAGGGAGAAGACCAATCAGTTTATACCATTATAGCATTGTTCCCCAGTCACCCCCAAATACACAGACAAGGTTTCTCAGTGAACCGTAATTGAAATTCAAATACAGAGGTTGGGAGGTGATATCTGTCTCAGAGGAAGCAATTTCACTTCTGGGTGGATAAACCAACCCACCTTCTGGGAAAATGCTGAACATTACTTATATAGAACCCCCCCACGGGAGAATATACCCTGTGTTATGTTCATAATCAGGCACTTAAAAAAATCATTTTATTGGGGGCTCATACAACTCTTATCACAATCCACGCATATATCCATTGTGTCAAGCACATTTGTACATTTGTTGCCCTCATCATTCTCAAAACATATGCTTTCTACTTGAGCCCTTGGTATCAGCTCCTCGTTTCCCTCCTCCGTTCCCCCTCA
>NW_022111320.1:51994340-52001610 GCF_000313985.2 Echinops telfairi
CTCATTCACAATGATATGATTTTTTTATTCTTTGATGCCAATCAGGCACTTTTGAGTGTATTTCTATCCAGCACTTAGTGACCCAGACCATATGCTACAGTGAAGACTTTAGACTTTGTCCTTTCAAGGTGCACAACTTTGTTCATAGGCTACCCCAGAAGGATCTGATTTGGAGGCTCCATTACATGAAACAGACTTTACCTTAAACACACCTGCAGCAGATTAAAGGACCTGACATACTCCCTTGAATTTAGGCTGAAACACCCGAATGTGAGAAGAAGCAGATGATTACTGTTCCAAGGTTATGGACTTGAAAGTCAAAGGATTTGGTTTAAATCTCTTGCTTTAAGGATGCCCAATAATTAGAAACCTAAGACTACCATATATTTGCTATCTTCATACTCTATCTGCTTTATTATAGCATGGCTAATTCCAACAGGCATAGTTCCGCCTTAGTAAATGAGTGTTATTGAAAGTTTTGTCCTATCCCAACCCTCATTATTTTCATAAATAGTGTTCAGTCACTTGAGATTTTATCTGTACAAATCAACAGTCCATGTATTGGAGTCTAGAAAGCAGTTGCATACGTGTACTTTGATTCTGTAAGCAGGATTTTAAGTTCCGTACAATTAGCTAAGGGAATGATGATACCGTGGAATTACTATATACCTCCAGGGGATGATGTATATCATTCTGCAATAAAATGATGATATCTCCAAAGTGGACCAAGGACATATATAAACTGTAGACGGATGAATGAATCTTGAGCTCACACGTAATCTTAAACCCGAATCTAAGAACAGTTAGTCCTTATGACATAGTCTGACTCAATACGTGCCCTTCTGAAGAGATCCCTAAGGATATGGGTGCTATAGCACACAGTATGGTGAAGAAATCAGATGGTGCTCCGCTAGCAGGTAGAGTAGCATCTGGGGTCTTACAAGCTTGTCCTGAAACAAGCATCCATCTAAGTTAGATGACTGCTAAATCCACTTGGAAGAAGCACACCAGCCTGTAAATAATAAAACCCAAAATCGAAGGAGGGAACTGTATTAGAGTTTAAATTCTGAGCACCTTGTTTGCAGAATGCTGTGCGTGACGGTGAAAGCCATCTCATGAATTCCCTTCCACTGTTGCCTGGTAATGGGAATAGCCATGTCATCAGACAGGGTGCACTGGATAGTGCATTGAGGTCGATGCCATTAGGTTAAAACTTACCACTTTTTGTTCTTCCTTTTGACCCATTTAAAATCTGTTCTGGTTTGAATTATTTTATGCTTTCTTTTGGATTGATGTCTTTCTGTGTTTTATTTTGTAATTGTTGGGGGTGTGTGTGTATGTTTTTCTTGATGTAAAACTCAGGATAGGTAAATCTACAGATACGTCAGTAAAACTACAACAATAGTAAGAAAATGACTCAGTAACACTGACAAAAGAATAAAGAATGATATCAAAAAAGAGAGCAGCCTCATATAAGCATGATTACGTACTTTATTTTTACAGTAAGTTATAATGAAAACTTAAATAGCTTCCAGATGTGTAAAAATGAAATTAAAAATGAGACTTCACTTTGGTTACTAGCTATTTTTCTGGAGCACTCGATGTATTTATAAAACATACTGTGTATGGATTGTGATAAGAGTTGTACGAGCCCCCCCCAAAATGACTTAAAACAAAACAAAACAAAACATACTGTGTTCTGAAAGGAGCCATGGTGGCACCGTTAGGTGAATGTTGGGCGACTAACCACACAGTTGGTGATTCAAAGCCACCAGCTGCTCTATGGGAGAGATAGGAGGCTATCTGTACCTATAAAGATTATAGCCTTGGAAACCCTATATAGGGATGCTGTGAGTCAGAACCGATGACAGTGGGTGAGTGGTGTCGTGCACTGAAATGGGAGTAGACATTTTTTAAAAAGCATGTCCACTTTTAGATTTGGAAATTATCTAAATTTGTGTTTGCGGCAAAGAATATTTGTTTTCCCCACTCTCTAATAAATGGTAGATTTCAGTCAATCCTAACTGAATAAATGAAACAATACCTCGAAAAAATAAATAAATGTTTATTTTTGCTTGATTACTTTTCTGTTTGTTTTCCCTTAGAAGGTAGGGAATTCTACAGCCATCTGTTGCTGTCAAGGCCATTCCAACTCGTTGAGGCCCCGGAGGGCAGGAGTACACTTAGAGCAGCCAGAGCTAATGAAAGCTTAATTAAATAGCTTTCAGATGTGTAAACAATGAAATCAAAATTGAGGCTCTTCACTTTGGTTTTTAGCTGTTCTTCTGTATCGTTCGATACATTTCTAAAACAGACTGTGTTCTGAAGGTAGCTGTTTGCTGTGAAGTCAATTCCAGCTCACTGGGACCCACTAGAGCAGAAGTACATTAGAGATGTGTGGGCTCATCTTTAGATAAGGAGCCCTGGTGACATCGTGGGTTAAGGGTTGGGCTGCTAACCTGAGCATCAGTGATTTGAACCCACCAGCTGCTTTGGGGAGAAAGAAGAGGCATTTTGCTTCTGTAGGATTTATATTCTCAGAAAACCCATGAAAGGCTACCCTGTCCTATAGGGTCCCTGAAAGTCAAAACCGCCCTGATGGGAGTGGATTTAGTGCTTTAGAATCTTTACTCTTCATGGAGCTGTTGGTGGGTTTAAACTGCTAAACTTTTGTAAGCGTTTGAGTGCTGCTTAACCCCTGTGCTACCAAGGCTCCTCCTCTCTACTAGGTAGCACTTCCTTAATGTAATCAGAACAGTGAGTTGTTGTTGGTATCAATTCCTTGGTTTTAATCCGGCCATGATAAACTCCCAGACAGTATAAGTGGTTGATATACTTTAGCAGTTGATATCTAACAATTGGTTGCCGTAAAATGTCACTTTCTGTTGAAGTAAAATGCTTTACTTCAACATATTCATCTTGTGTCTCTATTAACGTCCATGAATAGATTCCCCTTCCTCTTTTTTCCCTTGCAGCACTTCATTAAAGAAACTTCCTCCACCCTCCCACCCCTCACACTGTCATGATCCCAATTCGACCTTGCAAGTCTGGCTAGTCCAGAGGATGTACATTGGTACAGACAGGAACTGGAAACACAGGGAATCCAGGGTGGATGAGCCCTTCAGGACCAGTGGTGTGAGTGGCGATACTGGGAGTGTAGAGGGAGAGTGGGTTGGAAAGAGGGAACTGATTACAAGGATCTACATGTGACCTCCCTGGGGGACGGACAACCGAAAAGTGGGTGAAGGGAGAAATCGGACAGGGCAAGATATGACAAAATACCAATTTATAAATTATCAAGGGCTCATGATGTGGGCGGGGGAGCGGGGAGGGAGGGGGAAAACGAGGACCTAATGCCGGGGCCTTAAGTGGAGAGCAAATGTTTTGAGATGGTGAGGGCAATGAATGTGCAAATGTGCTCTACACAATTGATGTGTGTATGGATTGTGGTAAGAGTCGTATGAGCCCCTAATAAAACGATTGAAAAAGGAAAGAAAAGAAACTTGTCCGGTGGCGCTTCTCAGAGTCTGAAGTCCGCTCATGGTGTTTGTGGTGGCACTCGCTCTAGTCTCAGTGTTTCTTGTAAATTGCAGTTAGCGCTAGAGCTTTGACTGCAGTCAGTCTTGATTTCTTTATCTGTTTCCCACCCCTCATGATTACTCATAGGAGGCATTTTGTATTTTTTCAAGAGGCCTATAGTTTCTAGTAGCCTCTTTTTGTGACATGAGGAGCGATTGATGATCATTTTCTAAGTCTCTCGATTGTTTTTGTTGTTGTTAGATGCCTGTGAGTAGGCTTGGACCCACAGGCACCCTGCACACAACAGAACGAAACACTGCCTGCTGGCATGATGATAGACTGCCTCTGCTACCCTTCATTTATTCATTTTCTGGAATATTCTGTGGAAGCATAACTTTCATCAATTATTTGTGTCTCCTCAGGCATATTTTGTGTAGGAAAAGCATAATATATGTTTGATTCCTGCCTTGTTCTACTAGTTTTCACAATAATGTATTGTCTATGTAGGTGCCAAAGAGAGGCTTTAGAACTGTCATTATTAACCCAAGCATTTAAACATCATCAGGATCACCTTCTACTGAGTAGTTGGAGCCTCTCGGTATTGTTTCCTACAAGTCTTTTGAACTAATTATATCACGTTCCTTTTCATTGGAAATGGTATTTAGAAATCACAATTTCAGAACTCACATTGCTATTCAGAACCATATTGCTATGGTTTGTTACCATTTTTAGACCTTGTCAAGATCTATGTGGGACTATAGTGTCTCTATTTAACTTAATAAATCTTACATATGCATTAACCTATGTAAAATTTTTGATCATCCCCAACTAATTACTTATCTTCCTAATATTATGATCCTCCTAAAAACCAAACTCACTGTCATCAAGTCGATGCCAACCCACGGCGACCCTGTAGGACAAAGTAGAACTGCCCCTGTCGGTGACTCTTCACGGGAGTAGAAAGCCTCATCTTTCCCCAGGGAGTGGCTGGTGGTTCCGAAGAGTTGGCCTGTGATGAGCAGCCTAATGCATACCTACTCTGGCAGTGGGTTTGTATTTTGTTTCTGTTTTTTTGCGATACTCAGACAACAGTCTAAAAAAGTCAATCCAGCACACTACTAACAGAACACTTGATGGGTGAAAGCTGCTAAAGAGTTTTTAAACATTATCTTTATGATGAGAACGCATTTTATCAGGAGTGTACAATCAAATTACTATTTTAAAATCACCCAGAATACGTAATCTTTGTGTGCTTATGACACTAACTAGACAAAATCTTGATTTAGTGGCTTCATTTTACTTTCTCTTTTTAAGATGTCCCTTTTCTGCTAATTTCCGCGTAAGCTTTCCCTTCTTCTGCAGAGAGCCCTGCACTGGAGGCATTTGCTATGCTATTGTTGGTAGTTAGTGGCCGCAGAATCAGTCCCTCACCATGGTGATGCCTCATGCACAGAGCGGAACTGCTCCTTCGGCCTTTCAGAAAGCAGAACATTGGGCGGTTTTCTGAGGTGATTCTGGGTGTATTCAAGCGGCCAGTCTGCCCCGCCAGCTCGAACCTGAGCATCACCCAGCCTCCAAACCAAACCCACTGCCCTTGAACCAGTTCTGTCTCCTGCAGGGTTTCTGAGATTCTCAAACTTTACCAGGGCACATGGCCTCATTATTCTCTCTTTTTAAAAAAAGATAATTTAATTGGGGGCTCTTATAGCAACCCATACATCAGTTGTATTAAGCATACTTGTACATGTGTTGCTATCGTCATGTTCTAAACATTGACTTTCTATTTGAGCCCGTAGTATCAGCTGCTCTTTTTTCCTCCCTCACCCCCTCCCACCTTCGTGACCCTTGATAACTTATCAATTATTATTGTTTTCATATCTTATACCAGCCTCTGTCTCCCTTCACCCATGTTGCTGTTGTTCATCCCCCTGGAGGTGGGGGTGGGGGCCGTCTGTCACTGACCAGTTCCCCTTTCCTCCCCTCCTCCCTCTCATTATTCTCCTGAAGCGCAGCTGGTGGTTTTGAACAGCAGACCTTGCGGGTAGCAGTCCCATGCTCCTTTCGTAGTCATGTTTACTTGCTCACTACTGGGAACTAATTCCTAGAAGGAGAACTGTGTCTACGTGTGACATTTTGAACTGAATATATTTCTACCTGTTTTTTCTGAAATATGTTACAGTTTACATTCTGGTAATTTATACATCTTTACCAACTGTGGCAGGGATTTAGACTTAGCCTTTGACAATCTGAAATATAAAATGATGCCCTTTTCGATTTCTTTTGGGATTGCCATGATTAGTGCATTTTCATATAGTTACTGTACTGTGTATGGGTTTTGTTCAGTTTTCTTTTGAGCCTTTTTAATTGTAAACATTACTTACCTATCAAACACAGACCCTTTTGTCATTTTTCATTTGCTTTAAAAAAAAATTCAAATCCTAGTTTATTAGTTGAATTATGCACACATTATCAAGTAAGAATGAAGTAGCATAATGAAAATGTTTAGTTAGGTCACTGTTTTGAAATGAATAATTACTTACAAGTTGATTCACATGTTTTTCATTTACTTTAAAATTTCATTAGGAATATTTTAAAGATATCAAAACAAACAAAAAGATTTTGCATCTAGTAAAACCTATCATATGTCCTGTTCAAATGAGTCAAGGTTTTATGCCATCTGATCAAAATGGTAGCAATGTTTTTTATTGTTTTATAATCTTTAGTATGTATATATAACTTATATGTATAATCAATATACATAATATGAAAAAATTTAAAGTTAAGTGTTTATTAATAAAATTTTCAAAATGAATATATTAATCTTTTAATATGTAGCTCGTCAGAGGTTTTCAATCTTATTTGCCACTAATGGTATAAGCACAGTGGGGAACATAGCCAAACTGTTTATTAATTAAAAGGCTTATTCTTTGTGACATGCCTAGCAAATGGAGTATAACCCTAAAAATAGATCCTTGATTATAGGGAGAAAGCTCTACTTTCTTTCAAGCCCCCTGCTTTCCTAGCAAATATAATTTTTTTATTTTTCTCCTATTTTTTCTATATTAGTTTCTCAAAATTATTTGAAAGCCAGTCTAGAAGGAAGTTAGTTATTAAAATGGAATATTTGCATAGGTTATTTGAATATGCATGAAGCACTCAATCTCAAACATTGAAAGCTATTATTCATTTTAATGTTCTTGGCAATTAATGACAAATGGTTAAGAGGACAAGAGTGATGAGTGCTCCTGAGATTGAAATTTAATAGCAAGGGTCCCTTATAAAGAATTCATTGGGGAACAGAAGATCTGGTTATGTTAAAATTTTAAGTGCTTACGCAGTCTCACTTATGAGCCGTGACTTAGAGATTGTACACTTTTGACCTTAACATGCATAACTGGCTGTTTAGTTACAGATATTTGGGTGCCTAGAGGCACCTGAAAAAGATTCTTGAATATGAGCCCTCTTTCCCCTGTCCCGAGGAGCCCTGGTGATATCATGGTTACAAGCCGGGCTGCTGATTGTAAGTTCAGCAGTTCGAAACCACTCATCACTCGGTGGGAGAAAGCTGAGGCTTCCTATTCCTGTAACGACTTAGAGCTTTGGAAACTCACAGCGGCAGTTCCTTTTTATAAAAAATAATTTTATTGGGGGCTGATACAACTCTTATCACAATTCATACATACATCAATTGTGTAAAGCACATTTGTACATTCGTTGCCCTCATCATTCTCAAAACATTTGCTCTCCACTT
>NW_022111320.1:52003487-52004529 GCF_000313985.2 Echinops telfairi
CATTATTTTCCCAGTACCATATTAAACATGCATATTAAGAGTGAATATTTTCTTCTTCATCCTAAATAGTGATGTGAAAAGAGGTTCAGTATTTCATCATTATGCATCTTTGCTTTAGATTTATTATCAATACCCCTTCCAGATTAAATAAATGAATGTTGATGTTATCACATAAATGCCTGAATTGCATTTATGAAAATGATCATATAATTTTTATATTGATTTTTATTACTAAACCCATTTTGTATTCTTGAAATAAACCTTTCATGGATTGAAACGTGTCATCCAAAAGTATGTGTTGTAAATGCTAATGCCTACACCAGTAGAATAAGGAGTAGCCCAGGTGTCATGGTGGGTTAAGCACACTGTTACCAGCTGTCAGGTCGAAGGTTCAAACCCATCAGCGGCTTGAAAGCTTCCGAAACCTTAGGGAGCAGTTCTACTCTGTCTTATAGGGTTGCCATGATTTTTAATCAACTCAGTGGTAGTGGATTTGGCAATCTTGGTGTACTTGTAAGCCTATTTGGGAATAGTTTTTGTTATGCTACTAGGCCCTGTCAGTGTAGAGTGAGCTTTAAGCCCGTTACTTTTGAGACTGAGCAAATTGGGCACAGAAGAGAGCATACTCAGAGAGGCAGATAAGTCTGCAAGCCTAGGAATGCCAAGGAGAGCTAACCAGGGGCGCTGAAATGAGAATGTTGCCCAGAGCAAACGCAGCTGCCCCCCGAACCAGTGTTCTTAAAAAAAATATATATATATATACACATACACACACATATATATATTTGGTGACTCATACAGCTCTTATCACAATCCATACATACATCCATTGTGTCCAAGCACATTTGTACATTTATTTCCATTATCATTCTCAAAACATTTTTTTGTCCTTGAGCCCTTGGTACCAGCTCCTCATTTTTCCCCTTCTCTCCCCTTCTTTCCCTCTCTCACAAACCCTTGATAATTTATAAATTATTATTTTTCCATGTCTTACACTGTCTGATGTCTCCTTTCACCCACTTTTCTGTTGTCGGTCCCCGTG
>NW_022111320.1:52005334-52007009 GCF_000313985.2 Echinops telfairi
GCTATCAAAAGATAGAGCATCTGGGGTCTTAAAGGATTGAAGGTAAACAAGCAGCCATCTTGCTGAGAAGCAACAAAGCCCAATGGAAGAAGCACACAGACCTGTGCGATCACGAGGTGTCAAAGGGATCAGGTATCAGGCATCATCAGAACAAATAGCATATATTTTAATAGTTAAATTATGTCAAGAAGAGTTGTATAATCATTACCACAATCAATTTTAGTAACTGAAAACTCTTTATTTGTGGGGTTACAAGTTATTATAGGGAGACAAAACAGACAAAAACCAGCCTAGGTAACAAGTGCATGGAGAAAAGTTTCAGATGTGGAACTTTGGGTGCCCTTTCTCAATAGTGGCTTAAACAGTGCTACTTCTTTGCCTCTTGCTGCTGCTGTTAGCAACACTAATTCAGCTGCATCCGGAACCATGCTTCATGGGCTTTGTGGTAATATTTTCTAAGGAAAATTAAGCAGCGAGGTAATCTATAGCACTCAAAAAACGCAATACACAAGATTGTATGCTGTTACCTCTGCGTCATTGACTGTACTGCTACTTGGCAAAATCTTTAGGTTGAAAGTATTGTACAGTCCATATATAAGCTGGTAACATGGGTGCTTGCTATGACTATCAAGGCATACATATTGTAGGATAGATAGATAGTACCATTGTAAACCTGGCAGCATAATTGCTTTATGCATACAAGAGATGTGAGATGCACGCTGCATCTAGGAAGTTGTTGTGCTCTTCTATTGGAGTTTCTGAATTATCTTATAATCTATAGGACCACAAAAATATACGTGGTTCAACGTGGCATGAAAAAATGTTAAGTGATGCATGACTATATAAGGAGGCTTCAGAAAGTTCACGAAAATACTCCAATATCTTTTACTCCATTTGTCACTTCCCTTGCATGTTTCGCTTTGTATTGTGCTCTTATATTCTGTACTTTGTTTTGTTTCAACCTAGATATTTTTACTGATACATTATCTGGATCTCTGGCCTTTTCTTCAGCCATGTTTATTTTATTCTTTTGTTTTGCTTATCAAATGAACTTTGCCTTCTGATTTCCAATGGGAATTCTAGTATTGGAAGATGTACTAACTCTTTTCATATACTGCAGGCCTGTGCCTGTTCTCCTTATCTTCTGTTCATGGAACTTGTATTAATCACAACAAAAAATCATGTCTGAAAACTTCAATAGCTGGCTATGTGAGAGTAGCAGCCTTCCTCACAGATTGAACAGGGGATCAGGAGGGGCATGGTTGCAATTGAGAAAGATCGATAAGAGATAAGACAAAAGATGAGATGCAGTTGGGGATAGGGGACTCCGGGAGCATAGGGACTCCAGGGCCCAGAACGTTATTCAAGGCAGGTTCATATGCAGTTCTTGTCATGTATCCTGCATTCACGGACAACCTCTCTCACAAAGGGTTTGTTGACAGTATACTTTGTTTGAAGGCAAACGAAGAAGCAATCATATTTCAGCCGATGTGTCTGTGGCCTGGAGGGTCAGATAGAGCCAGACATAGGGAGTGAAACGGAAGCCCTGCAGAATGCTGTGTTTCAGCGGTTTCCCCAGGAACAGGAGAGAAAGCATGTGCTTGATCCTGGCTGAAGGTCACCCTTTCCCTAGTTGAAGGTCTCAGCTCCCTGGAAAGAGCTGGCAGCTTTGCCC
>NW_022111320.1:52008383-52011264 GCF_000313985.2 Echinops telfairi
CTGTCCGATGTCTCCCTTCACCCACTTTTCTGTTGTCCATTCCCCAGGGAGGAGTTTATATTTAGATCCTTGTAATTGGTTCCTCCTTTCTACCCCACCCTCCCTCTGCCCTCCTGGTATCACCACTCTCAGCACTGGTCCCGAAGGGATCATCTATCTGGATTCCCTGTTTCCAGTTCCTATCTGTACCAGTGTACATTCTCTGGCCTAGCCGGATTTGTAAGGTAGAATTGGGATCATGATGGGGAGGAGGGGCACAGAGAGGAAGCATTTAGGAACTAAAGGAAAGTTGTATGTTTCATCGTTGCTACGCTGCACTCTGACTGGCTTGTCTCCTCCCTGTGACCCTTCTGTAAGGGGATGTCCAGTTGCCTAAAGATCGGTCTTGGGTCCCCAATCTGTACTCCCCCTCATTCACAATGATTGTTTGAACCACTTTTGTCTTTTTCTTAATTTTAGTGTGAACTGACTGGTTTTTAACACGTCGTAATGTTGTTGAATTTGTACTTGATTGATGGTTATATGCTGGTGTGCACTAAGGCAGTCACCAACTGTCTCCTGGTGGATGTGATGGAGAATGTGAATACGTGCACAGTTCTCTGTTCTTGTAGCACAGTTGTGGTTGTATTTGGTTGGTATTGCCCACGGCCTGTAGATGCTCAGGCAGCTCAGGAACGGGTAACAGTCCTCGTTTAATAGGTGGTACAGACACAGCTAGGTGATGCCAGCATGGCTGTTGTCTCCTGTCGAGTGAAACCAAAAGAACAAAGAGGGGGGGTGGAAATAAAATAATATGGGGGGGGACACTACAAGAAAGCAGGTGAACAGTAAGAAAGAAAAGAATAATTAGCCATAAAAAAGAGGAAAAGAATCTAGGAAGAAGGGGAAAGAGAGAAAATGGAAGAAAAGGAAGGAAAACGGATTAAGCCAAACTAGGGAGGGAGGAAGAAAAGAGAGAGAGAACAGTAAAGAAACAAAGAAAAGTAATAGGAAAAAGAAAGAAGGGAAGGGGAAAGAGAAGCAGTAAGGAGAAAGACAAGGAAACACAGATAAGGGATAAGAAACAAGGGAGGGAAAGAAAAGGAACAACAACAAACCCTCAAAGAAAGGCAACATTGTAGGAGGACAGGGCACCCAGGATGACACCCTCTGCCAGGCAGTGGGTGAGATGCTCAGTTCTAGATGGTGTTCCTGCCAGCCTCAGTGTTGTCTGGAGTTAGGGCACCTGATGTGGAGGTAGTTTGTACCGGCTCCGATGAGACCTGAGATCAGGATGCTTGTTCCTGGAAGGCACTCTTTTGGGCCCAAAGGACAACTGGGAGCAGGACCACTGGTTGTGGAAGAAGTTCTCAGCTCTCCAGGGCTGGCCAGGAACCTGACCCTGCATGGTCTACTGGTCTAATGAGATTTAGTTCCAGTTATGGGAGTGATACCCATGGTCCTTGATCCATGGAGACTCAACTTCATCCTCAGGCAGAGCAAGGGCTGTGTGGGGTGACACTTGCCCCTGGGTGGTTGAGGGTCGGGGCTGGCCATGCTTCTAGTCACCAGTGAGGTGTGGGGAACAAGGAATTATCCCGTATTTTTCATTACCAGCTACTGGTATGGTAAGCCGCTGTCTCGAATAAATGCTGCCTATGAAAGTTCAGTGTGGCTGTACTGCATCAGGCCAGGCAGTAATTCTCTATCCTTGATGCTTTTGTTCAGCCTCTCCTCCTAGAGATCATGCAGGGCTGCCTGCCTTGAGCAATGCATTTCACAAGACAGGTACAGGAGGGAGAGTAAGAGCCCTGCCTCCATTTATTTATTTATTTGTCTATTTATTTATTGTTTTATTGGCATACATGTCACATTTCATTCAGTCACATTAAGAGTTGGGCAATCATCACCACAACTTCAAAACATTTTCTTATTGTTTGCTTCTTGTTTGTGTTTTGATGATTAGCTGTAGATGAAATCCTGGATAGGTAAATCAATAGAGATTATAACTGGATTATTACCTAGAGGCATAGTAGGGGAGTGTGTTAGTCTGGGTTGACTAGAGAAAAAAAATCAAGGGGCAATCATATGTGTTTAAGAAAGGTTTATATCAAAGAGCAATTATATATTAACAAAACATCCCAGCCCAGTCCAGATCAAGTGCATAAGTTTGATATTAGCCCATAGGTCAATACCAGTCTGTAAATTCCTCTTCAGACTCACGCGACACATGCAATGATGTTGAATGCAGGAATATCACAGGTCAGTGGGTTGAAAGTCTTGTGGATCCAGTGTCAGTGCAAGCATCTCAGCACTGGCATGGGTCTCCACATGGCTCCTCCAGATCCAGGGCTCTGAGTGTTTCTCTATGTGTCTTGTCAGCAGGAAGACAAAGCAGAGCATTGGCGTCTGACCTCCAGTGAGTTATTTATCTCTGTAGCGCCTCCAAATGAGGTCATCGAGCTGTGACCTGATTGACAGGCTGAACTCCACGCCTTCAATCTTAATAGTTTCAAGTTGACACCAGATTTAACTACCACACGGAGGGTGGGGCAAAATGACTACAGAAGCGAGAGTTTTACTGAATATCAGTGTTTAAGGAGACAGTGGATTCAGTCCAACAAGAAAACTGCCTCCTTGAACAGAAAAGGAAAGGATTTTTAAATGTTAGAAAAAGGAGGGGTGTGTGGATCGGGGAAAGGGAGACATTTAGGAAAGGAGCATTGATAATCACATAACTAAATTGAGAAAGGGACATTAATAATCTTATAGCTAAGTTATGGAACTTATCAATTAATAAACATCATGCCTTCTTTCTGCTGCTTTCTGCTGTGGTGGTTGGTGGTCATTATGTTTATGCTTTGAGTGGTGATGGTGCAAAGGAACGATTAATCTTGCTTTT
>NW_022111320.1:52011714-52020318 GCF_000313985.2 Echinops telfairi
GTGTTTTAAAAATGCCAATTAATGTATGTGTTTGCTTTTCTAGTGATATGCAGCTTTCGAGGATCTGTCCCTCAAGGCTTGGTCCTAGAAATTGGAGAAACAGTCCAGATTCTTGAGAAGTGTGAAGGTGAGTATCACTACCCAAATAGTGATCATTTCTGGCCACATTGTACTTTCTGCTAATTGATTTTAAACAATCATTTAGAAACCATAATTCATCACATTATCAAATACCATTATAAAACTTTCCCTCTTCTACATTGAGCATAAAAGTAGCTTTCTTTCTTTTTGCCCTAGATTAGACAAATATGAATACATAATTCAATAACTGGTTGCTGGCTGTCAGAACATGATTTTACCCATGATGTCTTTTATGTCAAACATATCATCTTTCAGTCTTGTTTAGCTGCATTTGAGTAGGATATCAATAACGAACTATAACTTTGTAATCATTTGTGTGTTTTTATCTGATTGGCTAGACGGGCTCAGTTATAATGAAACAATCAGCAAATATGCTTAAATGCTTAAAATTGGGCTGATGACTACTTTTTTCTATGACATTTACATATATTTCTGCTATAAGGAGTATGTATTCCTGAAAAATAACATGTTCTTCAAAACTATGTACAATAACCGACAGGATTTATGGGGACAATACAATTAGGGCTGCTTCTTGTAAAACTGGAACATTAGCACACACAAACTTTGTATCTTGGGAGATAACTGAGGCAGCCTAGGCTAGTAGGTCAGAGTGGCTAGAAACCATCTCAGAGGATGTAACAGAATGAAAGTGTCGCAGTGTTGCCTCGGAGGCAGTGCATATAGAAGTGGAACTCTGATCTGCTGTGGCTTCTGGTAAGATAGATATATCTTCTTACAACCCAAGATCCACATACATTTGGGGCATGCACTTCTCTAGAAAGGAGCCTCTACCTGCAGCATTCATTTAAAACATTTTTAAAATTTGAATTTTCTTCTAACAAAAATATAAATCAGCACTCCCTCATGATAAAAAAAATTCATAGTAAGAATAGCAGGGGGTTTCCTTAGTTAAAGGATACCTACTAAAACATGTACAGCAAACATTTAATTGTAAAATATTGAAAACTTGCCAATTGAGATTTCAAATTGAAATAAGAATACCTGGTAGCACCAGTGTTGTTGAAAATGACATAAGGATATTTACTGTCCTCACATCTATCATATCAGATATACTATTACAGTAAAATAACAAGAGTCAGCTAAAGGAAAAAGTATGTAAGAATTGGGAAGCAAATCTAAAAGAAAGATTCAATAGAATCTATAGAAAATATGTGGATAAATAAATGAATTTAGCAGGTTTGACTATAGCAATAAATATCTTTTTCTATTGTGTTTGCAATAAAGAATTAGAAAATTAATTAAAGAAACAGTGCCACCTATAATAGCATTGAACACATCAAAAACTCAGTAATGAAAGGAAAAAACAATGTATATCAAAAGCAACATAGATGTCATTGGCAAACATTAGAGACCATCTAAATAAATAGATTACCATGTTTGTGGATTGAGTGACTCAATATAATAAAGATGTTAGTTCTCCCCCAAATGACCCATATGTTTGTTTTATTTTCTGGTATAGAAATTGAGCAGCGAATTCTAAGAGTTATGGGAACATGCTGAAGGTTTGGAAGAACTGAGGTCAAACTTGAAAGTAGAAGGATTTATACCACCAGATACCAAAACTTATGATAAATTGAGATGATGTGGTTTTTCTGGCAAATACAGAGTATTGAAACAAAACAGAGTTCAGAAGCAGGTCATCACATGTTATTCACTAATTTACAAGAAGGGTGATAATTGCAGTACAATAGAGGAAATGATGTCCAATTCTATATATTTTGGGCCAATTTATATTTGAAATGTTACCTAAATAGTGATACTGGGTCAGTGTATAGAATATGATGCATCTTGATAGAATGCATCACAGAATATTCCCCACACTCACTTGCTGATTCTGGTGATCTAAATATGAAGTGTAAAACAAGGCATCTTTTTGAAGAAAGCTTAGGGTAATATTTCCCTTTCCCTGGGGCAGGCAAAATATTACTCAGATAACACTAACCATCTAGAACAAAATGTATAACTTGTGTATTATTGAATTGAGGACTCCTGTGGTTCAAGAGACATGATTAAGGAGAATGTAAAAGAAAACGCAGAATGCGAACTGGAGCCCACAAAGAAATGGTATTTAGAGTATAACAAGGACTGTTGCCTTTGTGTGCTGTTGGGTTGATTCTGATTCATAGCGACCCTACAGGATGGAGAAGAACTACTTGAAAGGTTTCCTGTGCTGTAATCTTTATAGGAGCAGATCACTAGGTTTTTTCTGATGGGTTTGAACTGCTCATCTTCTCATGAGCAGATGAGCACCTTACTGTTGTGCTACCAATGCTTCCGTAAAAAGAATACATTTAAAATGAAAATGAAAAATCACATTGATTAAGGGTTAGTGGGCACGGCCAGTCATTTTAAGTGTTGTCACTAGATGTACACCTGTAACGAGTTCATTAGCAAAAGTGTGCTACATGTGTTTAGACAACGACAGAAATATACACTTAAACAGTAGCTGCTGAGGCATCTCTCATACACAAAAATCTCCTCTTGGGATTTGGTTCCTTGGTTTGGAGGTTCAAGGACATGGTTCCACGAGATAATTTCAAATTATTGGCCTAATGCAGTGGTTCTCAACCTTCCTAATGCTGCGGCCCTTTAATATAGTTCCTCATGTTGTGGTGACCCACCAATCATAAAATTATTTTTGTTGCTACTTCACAACTGTCATTTTGCTACTATTATGAATCGGTGACCCCTGTGAAAGGGTCTTTGGACCCCTAAGGGGGTTACAACCCACAGTTGAGAACTGCTGGCCTAACGTGTTTAGTGTTTTTGCTGCATTCCTAGTTTGTTGCTTAGCTCCTTGCATCTTCAAAGCTGGCAAACAAGCATCCAAGTCACAGAAAAATGGTTTCTGTTCATCTGGAGCAACAGAGGAAGAAGAAATGTCCGGCATTGGAGAAAGAATTAGTGCATAGCAAATCGCCCCCGTGAACATCTTTTTGCCAGGAGACTAGAAGAACTGGATGATGTTCAGCTTCCAGTACTGGCTTTGTAATAAAAGATCCTATAGAAAAGTTCTCATCCAAAGAGGGAAAACACAGAACAGAATTCTCACAGACTCCACGTTTTCTGGAGCCATGAAGGTTGGATAACCCTGAAAACTAGTGCCCTAAAGTCTTTTAAAAGCCAAACAACTTTGACTAATTAAAAGTCTCTGTCTTGAGCATTAAGCCCTTAAAGACCTACATGGGATCCAATTGACATCAGCAACTTGAAAGATTACATAGTAACCTGAGGGGTGGTGGTGCGATGAGTTTAGGTTAAAAGAGAAAGGAAAACTCAGACCGGGAGGGTAAGAATGGTTGCACGACTTGAGGAATATAATCAGTCTCAATGTACATGTAGAAACTGATGCATGTGTTTTGCTGTGTATGTTCTCAAAAGTAGCAAAACAATACAAGAAAACAAACTTAAAAATGAATAAAAGACATACTCAATAGAAAAATAAACAGAAAAAGGTTTGGGTAGGCTCCTTGCAGTATAGATAATCCCCCAAATATATAATTCACAAAATAGATAATGTTCTTAAGCATGCATAAGGACCTAATCTTGGTCGATAGGAAAATTCAGATGAAAACCACAGAGAACTACAACCGCGCAACCACTAAAGTGAAATGGGGAGCTGATACTGGGCTCAAGTGGGAAGAGGATGCTTTGAAAATGATGATGGCAGCATATGTGCAAATGTGCTCGACACACTATTAATGTATGGATTGTGATAAGAGATGTAAGAGCCCCCAATAAAAGTAAGGAAAATAAATAAAAAGAAGGGGGAGGGAAGCTTGCAGAAAGTGAAATGAAAAGGTAATGTAGTTTTCCCATGAACTTTTTGAAGCCCATGTTCATATGTACCAAGATATATGTATGAACATATAATAATTATAAACGTATAATAATATAAAATAATTTACATCTGCCCCAAACTGGAAACAATTACATTTTTTATCAGCAGTAGAATGGGCACTACCTCTGAGAATGCTCATTAGGTTTTTAATAACTGACTGTTTTGATGTTTTCCACAGGGCTTTCAATAACAAATCACTCTGAAGTGGACAGCCTGTTCATTCTTGGTAGTCTGTCCTTAGTCTGGAAGCTCACTGAACCCTGTTCACTCTGGGTGACCCTGCTGTGTTTGAAAAATATCCGGGTCATAGCTTCCGGAATCACAGCAACCCACAAGGCACCAGGGCGTGAACCAGTGGAGGAATATGTGGTGATGTATTTGTAGAATAGGATGCAATGCACAAAGGAAGCTAGTGAAGTGATACACACAAAAATGGGTATCACAGACGTAGTCTTGACAAAAGAAACCAGAGAGAAGCATGTATGTGGTTATAATGCCATTTTCTTAACATTCAGAACCAGGTAAAACTAACCGATGGTAGGATTTGTCAGTGTTGGTTATCTTCTGGAGGAGGGGTTATAATTAGCAACTGGGAAAGACCACAGAAGTGGCTTTCTACTGCAGAGCAGCTGTTGGGTTTGACCTGCTGGCCTTAAGCCACACCACCATCAGCACTGCAGGAGCAGGGTAGTTACTCTGCACGATTTGGGACTGAGTTACCTTCAGAGAGGAGGAGTTTACCAGGCATGCCAGGTTGAAGGGTGTTTAAAGTATTCAAGAATCATTTGTGGCAGCAGTTAGGGCTCTTCCAATTGTTGCTTGAGACTGGTTGGCTAGTTGGTGTCACTTTTCCTGTTATGAGTATGTCAGAATCAAACTCTATCTAGAGCCAGTCCAGGGTACCTCTGTGTTAGTCTGGGTACTTTAGAGAAACAAATCCACAGAAACTCATGTATAGGAGATAGTTTTATATAAAGGTTAAATGTACATCAAGAAAACATCCAAACCCAGTGCTGCCCAAGCTCACAAGTCCAACATTAATCTATATGTCCAACACCAATCCACAAAGTCCTCCTCCATCTCACAAAACACACACTACGACACTGACTGCAGGAGGAAGCCAACTCAGTGAACGTGTAAACATCTCAGCGCTGGCAGGGGCCTCCACACGGCTGCTCCAGCACCCAGGGCTGCATCGGGGTAGGTCCATGCGGCTTCTCGGGGATGTCTTGCAGGAAATGAGCCTTGCCAGCTGGAGCAGGGAACTGGCTAAGGCAGCTGCGTCCTGGTCCGACCATCACAAAGCAAGAGACCCAAGAACTAAAAAGGCGAGGCTCACCGAGCCATTTATCTCTCTGCCCTTCAATTAACGCCACGTGTTTATCGACCAGGTTGGCACAATAAACTTGAACTAACTCAACCTCTAAGAAAGGAAGTTTCTCAATAAGAAGTGTGTACAAGATTTCTGGCTTTAATATTAAGATACAGTTCGTTGCTCATGGCATCTGCTTGTGGTAGAAGACTCGTGCCAGTTGCCCAGACTATCTGTCTTTGTTCATTTTCTCTCTGCATAGCTTTCTCAAGCCACCTGAGGCCTTACTTTGTCATCTAGATGCTTGATTCCTGGCTTTTGGGTCTTGCATGAGCTTCTGCCTAAATTTCTCACTTGACTCCAGCTTCTGCTTTATCCTGGACAGTTTTTACTTCGCTCTACCTTCCCATTCTCTGCGTCTGATTAGACTCAGTTGCCCACTTCTTTGCTACCGACTGCCCTAACATCGATAGTGGCACTGTTGCAATAACACTTCTGCCATCAAGCTAGAGAGTGTATTTTTACTGAATGATGGAGAGGCCTTCAGCAAGTTTACAGAGCAGTTCCATTATCTTCTCATTCCATTTTCCCATGGGGTTTTTGAAGCCCCTTTGTAGATGTGGTTTCACACGCATTTAGTAACAAGAATTCTCTTTTAAAGTGGCATTTAAAAGCGAGAGTTTTGAGGATGATGAGGGCAACGAATGTATAAGTGCTTTACAAAATTGATGTATGTGTGGATTGTGATAAGAGTTGTATGAGCCCCAATAAAATGATTAAAAAGTGCCATTTAAAACAAACTATCCCTAAAATTAACTGAAGTTTTAAAAGTAGCAATCTTTTATTCAGATGGATCTATGCAGTGTAAATACTGAGTGGTTCTTTGAGCCTCTTTGGAAGCAGAGCAAGTCCAGATATTGCCATAAGGGTTTTATCTGCAGATCATGAATGCATCTCCTGCTGCTCAAGGTGAGCCCGTCAGGGAATAGACAAGGTCAGTCAGGGTTTAGTCATCTAGACATCTCCTGATTCCTTTTCTCATTTTTTATTCATGCAGATTCCACCCAGAAAGACAATTTGTGCCTGTTTTCCTTCTATTTAAATTTGACTTTCTTTAATTTTTAAAATCTTTCTTTACGGTAATAATCAGATGAAGAATCAGCATCCGCCAACAGTGTTAAGGTATTTCATTGTCATTAATGTTATTTTTAAATGTATGTAACAAGAAATTTAAGGTAAAATTATATATATAACAATAAATGTATGTATAACAATACATTTAAGGTTAATATAAATATATATATAAATGAAAAATTTTAAAAATCATTTTATTGGGGGCTTATACAACTCAGCACAATCCATACATACATCAGTTGTGTAAAGCACATTTGTACATTCATTGCCCTCATTGTTCTCAAACATTTGCTCTTCACCTAAGCCCCCGGCATCAGCTCCTCATTTTTTCATGTCGAGCACATTTGTTGTCATCATAATTTTTTTCCCGATTTATTTATTTATTTAAAAATATTTTTGGGGGGGGGCTTGTACAACTCTTATCACAATACATACACACATACATTGTGTCAAGGACATTTGTTGCCAACATCATTCTCAAAACATTTGCTTTCTACTTGAGCCATTGATAGCAGCTCCTCATTTTCCCCCACTCCTCCCTCCATCATGAACCCTTGATAATTGATAAATTATTATTATTTTGTCGTGTCTTACACTGTCCAATGTCTCCCTTCACCCACTTTTCTGTTGTCTGTCCCCCAGGGAGGTTATATGTAGATTCTTGTAATCGGTTCCCCCTTTCTACACCACCTTCCCTCCACCCTCCCAGTATAACCACTCTCACCACTGGACCTGAAGGGATCATCTGTCTGGATTCCCTGTTTCCAATTCCTGTCTGTACCAGTGTACATCCTCTGGTCTAGCTAGATTTGTAAAGTAGAATTGGGATCATGATAATGGAGGGGAGGAAGCATTTAAGAACCAGAGGAAAGTTGTATGTTTCATCATTGCTACCCTGCACCCTGACTGGCTCATCTCCTCCCCACGACCCTTCTGTAAGGGGACGTCCAGTTGCCTACAGATGGGCTTTGGGTCTCCACTCTGCAATCTCCCTCATTTACAATGATATGATTTTTTTGTTCTTTGATGCCTGATACCTCATCCCGTTGACACCTTGTGATCACACAGGCTGGTGTACTTCTTCCATGTGGGCTTTGTTGCTTCCTTGCTAGATGGCCACTTGTTTATCTTCAACCCTTTAAGACCCCAGATGCTATATCTTTTGATAGCTGGGCACCATCAGTTTTCTTCACCACATTTGCTTATGCACCCGCTTTGTCTTCAGCTATCGTGTCGGGAAGGTGCGCATCATGAATGCCAATTTAATAGAACAAAGTGTTCTTGCATTGAGTTAAGTACTTGAGTGGAGGTCCAATGTCCTTCTGTTGCCTTACTAATAAACCTGTAAATACATGCACATAGCTCTATTTCCCCACCATCCTATATAAATATATTTACATAAGTACATGCCTGTATTTAGACCTCTATTAATGCCCTTTGCCTCCTAGTTCTTTTCTCTATTTCCTTTTCCTTTCCTCTTGTCCTACTATCATGCTCAGCCTTCATTTGGGTTTCAGTAATTTCTCGCAGTTATATTGCCCTTGCTGAATCCCTACCAGGCCTCTCACACCCTTCTTGCCACTAATTTTGGATCACTTGTTTCTCCCTTGTCCCTGGGTTTGTCAACACTGCCTGTTTTCCCCCTCTTTCTCCTCCCTCATGTCCCCCCAGAACCATTGGTCCTGTTGTATTCTCTTCCAGACAGCTCATCCAGCCTATATTATCTAGATAGATCTGCAGAGATAATAATATGCACCAAAAAACATGGCATAGAAAGGCAAGGCGACAAAAGAGAACACAGTGGTGACAACAACAAGGAAAACCAATGACCAAGGAAAGAATAAATTAATTTAAAAAAAGAAAGAAAAACCTGTAAATAGATCAAGGTCCGATATTTGACCTCTAGGCTTGTCCACCAGTCGAGTCCGATGGGATGCCTTGCTCTGGCCCCAAAGTCTATCCTTTGAAGTCCCTTGGGAACTCCCTGCCCTGCTACTCTTGTTGCTCTGCCACACGCCCTTAGTGTTTTGCCTTGGTGTGATGGGGTCAGACCGGGTTAACCCCAACACTGAGTCTCCGGTGTTGTCCTCCGTAGGACCATGGGTCAGCGAGGGACGTTGTGTCTCACAGTGGGATCAGCCATATGGTCCACTCT
>NW_022111320.1:52022021-52024227 GCF_000313985.2 Echinops telfairi
AGAGTGGTGTATTAAAGTTACCAACTATAATTGTTGAGCCTGTGATTTCTTTTTTCATCTTCTGGAGTATTTGACTTACAAATTTGGTGAGTCTCTTATTGGGCGTGTATATATTTATTATGCGCACTAGTTCTTGGTCTACTGTTCCCTTGATCATTATATAGTGCCCCTCCTTGTCTCTTGTTATGGCCTGTATCTTGAGATCACTTTTGTCAGATATTAAGATCGCTACCGCTGATTTTTTTGCATTGTCATTTGCTTGGCATATTTTTTTCCAGCCTTTAATTCTCAACCTGTTTTTGTGTGCAAGCTTGAGATGTGTCTCCTGTAGGCAGCAGATCAATGGGTTATGTTTTCTGAGCCAGTCTTTTAGCGTCTGCCTTTTAATGCCTGAGTTCAGGCCATTGATATTCAGTGTTATTACATCCATCTGTGGTCTCTGTGATGTCATCTTGTACCTTTTGTGCTGGGTATTTTCCTACCTACCTATTTTATCCGCTTGTGTAGTGTGTGTGGTTTATATTTTCCTTCTTTTCACTATTGAGCGAATGCTATCCTGGGGGCTATTTTCTCTTTGTTGCTGTGTGGTTCAAGTTGTTCTATGTGATGGTTTCTTATTTTCCCTCGATGAGTGTTGATTTCTGCCCATACTGGATCGGCATGGATCTTTCGTTGGGCTGCGTTTCTTTTTATGGGGAGACTCTTACTTCTCCATCTATCTCAATAGATAATTTGGCCAGGTAAAGTATTCTTGGGTTTGCGTTGTTCTCCTTCAATTTTTGGAACATGTTACTCCATTCCCTCCTCTTCTTCATCATTTCCACTGACAGGTCTGAACATACTCTTATTGGGGTACCTCTGTATGTGACTATTTGCCTTTCCCTAGCTGCTTTTATGATCTTCTTTTTTCCCTCATAGTTGGATAATTTGACTATTACGTGTCTTGGTGATTTATTCTTGGAATTCAGTCTGGCTGGTGTTCTTTCAGCTTCTTGAATGGTTGCCTGATTTTCATTTATTAAGCTGGGGAAGTTTTCCTCTAAGGATTCCCTCGCTATTTTTGCCGTTGACTTCTTTGTTGTGTCTTGTTCCAGTAGTCAAATTGTTCCAATATTATTCCTCTTCATAGCATCAGACATGGCTCTCAAGTTTTCTTCAGCTTCTTTGATTGTCTTATTTGACTGCTTTTCCCATTTGCTGATGTTTGCTTGGTTATCCTCTAGGTCACTGGTGCGATTCTCTGCCTCCTCAAGTCTGTTGGCAAAGTCCATCAATTTACCACTGGATTTTGTTATTTCATCCCTTAAGTCTTATATATCCTTTTGGTGTGTTGCCTTTATCTCCTCTGTCATTTCATTCTTTTCCTGTACTGCTTCCCTCTTATCCTGTATGACTCCAAGCTGCATTCTGAAAATTTCTTTCTATGGCAGGTCAATATCTGCTTCTTCTATGTACATTGTTAGGTTCATGACTTCTTCTGGCACTGTCTTTTGTTTCTCCTGCTTTTTCATTGAGGCTGTTAGGACTGGTTGCTGTTTACATGTTGTTTTAGAGGATCCTGGAGCCATCTTCCAGAGTTGAAGAGCACTGGACTCTCTCTTGGGGGCTCGTATGAGTGCGTTTATGAACTACCTGCCGGTAGCTGTACTGAGGGGTCAGGCTACCGCTATATTTTCCTGTGGTTTCACTCTTACCCTAGCCGACCCGTATTCTGTTATTTGGAATGTGAGTTGGATAGTCCTCTCATGTGACACTGGTCGGGTTGTGGGCCCACGAGGGTGTCGTTTCACTGGCTGATCTCTAAATAAGCCTCATGGTGCTTGGAGCTCCTTGGCTGGCATGTGGTGTTTCCCTCTGCAACTGGAGTGCTGAGGAGGGCGTGTGAGTGTACCCTACTTGATGTAGAGCACCATAACTGGCAGGGGGAATTACCCTAGTCAGAGAGATCGCCTTGGAGGTTGGGTGGATGTTCCCACAGCAGCATGGAGCCCCACCAGTGGTGGGCAGGAGTTTCCCCCAGTCACTAGTAGGGCCTTGGAGTTTAGGCTGGAGTTCCCCCCACTGTTTGAAGGGGAGAACCCCTGCTGCTTGGTGTATGGAAGAAGACCGGTGTTATTTCCCTAGCTGCGTGTAAAGCCAACAAATGTAGATGGGAGCTCCCCCAGTTGGGCCTTCAGAGTTGCCCTAGGCAGAGGGGAGTGGCCTG
>NW_022111320.1:52024534-52026658 GCF_000313985.2 Echinops telfairi
AAAAAAAAATAGATAAAGAGATAGCTGAACCCCGTGCCATGCCATGTATAGCACTGTCATGCTGTGTGCAGCACTGTCTTAGGGGGCAGGCTTAGCTCTCCCTCCCCACTGGGTGGGCAGAGCTGCCTTAGGCAGAGGGTAGGGGTCTGGAAACCAGCAGTGGCATGTGGAAGGAAAGAGAGGGAGAAAAGAGAATCATAAAAGCAGAGAGAGGAGGAGAGAACAAAGAAAGAGAGAAGAAAGAGAAAGATGGGGAAAAAACTCAACTGTGGTAAGATTGGCTCTGATGGTAAAGGGGGAAGAAAGAGAGAACAAAGAAATAAAGAATAAGAGATTGCTGATTTCTGATTGCCTGAATGTGGGGCCAGAGGGGTTTAAACCCTTCCCCACGATGGCAGGTTGGTGTGCCCTTTTAATGCAGAGACCCGGTGGTGCTGGGCAGAATTGCCTAGTTGGCCAGATCACCTTAGTGGTCCCACGGAGGTTTCCTTAGCTGGGCAGTGCGGTGTAGATGGCTGTCACCGCTGCTTCGTGACAGAGGGAAGGCTGGAGTTCCCCCTGCAATTTGGGTTGATTTGCCCTAGGTGGAGGGTAGTGGCCTGGAAGCCAGTAGTGGTGTATGATAGAAAGGAGGGAGAAAAGAAGGAAAAAGAAGAAAGAAAGAAACAAGACAAAACAAATCTGAGCCCGTTGAGACCAACTGTGGTAAGAAAGATAGAAGGGCGAGCGAATAGAGAAAGAAGAAATAGAGTGGTAAGTAAGGAGGAAACTGAGACTTGATCACCTGTCCGTGGGGATGGAAGAGTTCCAACTCTTCCTCAAGGTAGCAGGGTGGTGTGCCCACTTGATACAGGGTTCCACAGATTCAGAGTGGGGTTATTCTTGAAGGCAAGATTGCACCAGCAGCCAGGCATCACTTCCTACTGTGGTATTCAGCACTGCAGTTCACTGGTATACCTGCTTTGTGCTGTTATGTGGCACTATAGCAGGGGTGGAGGGGTAGGATGTTCCTACAGCCCCATGGAGGGTCCCCAGACAGGCAGGACCTCCCTAGCTGTGTGTGTGTAAAATCACTAAGAGGGAAGCTGCGCTTATTGTCCTATCTAGACTGCTGGTACCCTGGTAGATCAGAGAGCGTTTTAGGTTTTTTTCTCCTCTGGCCAGCTAGAATAGAATCAAATTAAATGGTCTCCCTAGCTCTGTGCTCTAGCTCTGTGCTCTGTTAGAAGCTTAGACTTGCTTCTGCAGGTCTTTGTTATGCAAAAAGCCTCCAGGCCCTGTAGCTAAGTGCTGGCATTCTTTAGTGTGGGCTTCTTCTTATGCTGGTTTATGTTAAGGGACCCCTTCTGTGTGATCTTTGGAGCTGAGCAACAAGGGTGGATTTGAGTTTTTACCAATAATATATATTTTCTCTCTTTTTTATATTATGTTTGTGAGGTCGTCTTATTTGGGGGCTGTCACGCTGACCCCCAGAGGGGGAGATCTGGCTTTTCAGGGGGGTTGCTTCCTCCTTAGCCAATTGGAACTGAATTCGCCCCCTGGACTCTTATCAGCCTATTTTCTCCCACACCATGATCTGCCTCAGGTAAAATTCTTCTCTTTCTTTCTACTCCAAATTATGGCTACCCATCACCCCACTCCCCAGGCTATGAGCTCAAGGCAGCTAACAGCACGGAGAGCTCTGGCGCGGGGTACTCCTCGTGTCTGGGATTATGTCCCCTGTAGGGCGTCAGCCTGGAAAAATCGCTACTCCCGGTGAAAGGGTGGGAGGAGCTTTTCAGCTGGAGCCGGCAAGCCCAGCTCGCCGACCCTAGAGCGCTTTAGACCATTCTTGGTTCGCTTTGTAAGTGGAAATCACATAAAAGCGGGGTTCAGGAGAGACCCTCGTACCTAATTCTAATTTCAGGACTCCGCCTCCCAGTTTCCTTCACCTTACCTCCCAATTTTCTGGTCTGGCCAACCTAGTTCTTTTTAGGAAGACAAGCTGAATGAGAGAGGATGGTTTTATCTTTAATGAAACATCCATTTGGTCTTAATAAAGACTACTTCTAAAAATAGTGCACAGAAACCGACTCCCCCTGATCATCCAATGAAGATAAGCTTACAATTCAGGAACTAGGGATG
>NW_022111320.1:52027663-52032049 GCF_000313985.2 Echinops telfairi
AGCATCTCAGAATGCCAGATTATTAGAACAAAGTGTTCTTGTGTTGAGGGAGTACTTGAGTGGAGGCCCAATGTCCATCTGCTTCCTTAATACTAAACCTTTAAATGTATGCACATAGATCTATTTCCCCATTGCCATATAGAAATATATTTACATATGTACATGCTTGTATTTAGACCTCTATAAATGCCCTTTGCCTCCTAATTCTTTACTCTATTTCCTTTAACTCTCCTCTTGTCCCACTATCATGTTCAGTCTTCATTTGGGTTTCAGTAATTCCTGTTGGTTACATTGTCCTTGATCAAGCCCTACCAGGCCTCCTACACCCTGCTCGCCATCGATTTTTGGTCACTTGTTGTTCCCTTTTCCTTGGATTTGTTAACACCACTCCCTTTCCCTGCCTCTCTCCCATGTCCCCCCAGAACTGTCATGACATTGTTTTCTCCTCTGGCTTGTTTATCCGCCTATTTTATCTAGATAGACATGCAGAGATAATAACACAAGACTGAGCAAAACAAATCAATGATAGAAAATAAAACAATAACTCCAACAGCAACAACACCAACAAAAAAAGCCAATGACTAAAAAAAGAAAAGCCTATAAGTAATTCAAGGTCTATTTGTTGTGCTGGCCCCACAGTCTATTTTTGGTATTCCCTGGGGACTTCTTGCTGTTCTGCTCACAGTAAACTTAAGATGCATTTTTTACTAGTCTCTGTTCAACTTTGTGGGATACGCACTTCTAGTTACCCCTTAAAAACAAAGGAAACACAAACTCACTGCCATCGAGTTGATTCCTGCCCATAGAGACTCCACAGGACCGAGTAGAACTGCCCCTGTGGGTTTCCTGGAACTGCAACACTGCACGGGGGTAGAAAGCCTCACCTTTCTCCTGTGGAGTAGCTGGTGGTTTCAAACTGATAACCTTGTTAAAAACCGAACGTGTAACCCACTATACCACCAGGGTTCCTGGCAACTGTCTACTAATACGTGGTATCATGAAATTTTAAGTTTGAATGTGATTCTGTGGATAATGAAAGATCCCATTTTTCTGATAACAGGAAAGGCTCCTTGTCACTATAGAGACTTTATTCCTGTTCGTCCTAGGACAAGACTTATCACATGTAAGAAAATGACACAGAATCTGAAATCAGAGTGCTCAGTGTTCTAAACACAGCACTGTTCATTATAAACGCCTTTGACAGATTTTCTATTACTCTTACAACTTAATGTTAAAAGTGGAGAAATATTTTCTAATTGTTATTGTTTATTAAGTACTTACCATGTTCTAGGGAGTAGTTGTAGATAGACACCAATTATTTCAGCTACTCCTTAACAGTAGCCTTGTGGAACATTTCTGCCTCTGTTTCTTAGCTGAAGAAAGCTTCGCAGTGATCAAAGGCAAATAGTCGGTATGTGACTAGCTAGTGTTCATTTTGCATTGAGTTGCTTCCTGGAGTTGCATTAGAGACTAACTTTGGGAAGACCACTAATAGTTCACACATCTGTCGGGGGAGCCTTAAATGTCGTACCGGTGCTGAGCAGGATGGAGTGGAATTCCTAGATTAATATGAACCAGGAAGAATGACCTGTCAATGTACTTCAAAATCAGCCAGTGAAAACCCATTGGATCCAAAGCGTGATGCCCAGCCCATCGTCCCTTTACACGTGGGCTTGCCAGGATCAGGTACAACTCGGCGGCAGCTAACATCAGTGATGCTCACGACTTCACTGACATCTGATCTCACCGAGGCCCTGTGCCTGTTACTTTACTTAAAACGTTGAACACTTCTGCAAGGATCATTGAAGATCCTCAAAGCAGAACATTTTCACATTTTCCAATAGGGCTTGACTTTTTTTCCTAACAAACTCAAGTCTCTAGAGTTATACCGTCAACTCCACGTGGGCACAAAATTTATTTTTCCCTCATTTCTTTAAAGTACTCTGAGTTTTTCATACTTAAACACATCAACTTCCAGAATATTGGCTACCATATCAAAACTATCAGAGCCGTCCTACAGTTTAAGATTTCAATAGGGAAAAATCTGCATGTACGCATTTCACTATATAATAGAAAAGAACAACAACAAACTTTCAGGAGGGGTTGAGGTTTCATAGATCTCGTGCATAGCCTTCCCTTCCAGGATCTCTGCGAGGTCCTTTGCGGTGCTTTGTAGTTTTGTATACAGGCTCAAAATCAAATGTATCAGCCGTTTAGAATCATGCAGATACTCTTCAATTTCACATGATCTTTGATGAACAGTTCTAGGCACCTCAAATATATAAATTGTTTCTCTTTGTGTTTTCAAGCCTTACTTAGCATTTCTTAGCATAACGTCCATTAGATAGAGCATTGATTTGGTGGAGAGGATAATGGCCGGGAGCCTGGGAGCCCAGGGTCCTATTTTAGCTTTGCTGTGAATGATTTATGACAGTGATGTGTGTGTGCATTATAAGAAGAGCTGGTTCCTTTCCCCCATGGGAATTCTAGGTACATAAATGACCTAATGTCTTTGGAGCTTTTAGTAGGAAGATCATAGTGTACATTCAAGAGATGCCATGAATGGGACCCCTCCAAAGGTTTCCAGGGCAGCTTATTGGATGGTGCTCCTCGGAAGTTCTCTGTTACAAGAGAGGAAGGGAGGGAGGGAGGGAGAATATGACTTTGCGTCAGATCTTTATCCTTCTTCACTTTTAACATTAAATGTGACCATAAGTTAGAAGACAGTTTAAAAAGGAAAATTATAACATGTACATCTAGATTATTGACCTCAGAGTAGTCACCTGAACAGATTAAATGGATATTATAGTACTATTAGGCTCTTTTCAGAAAATTATTAGACTTCCTGTTAGGAACATTGCTGTCAAGCATTCAAAAGGCTGTGTGAGAGCTTTCAGGTTAAGGAGAGACTAAAAACCAATGCTGTTGAATTTGAATCGGTTCCCACTCCTGGTGGCCCCTTGTGGGCCACCGTAGAACTGTGCTCACAGGCTACTCAGGAAGACTTCTTTAGAAGGAGATCCCCAGGCTCTTTACTGAGGCCCCTCTGGGTGGACTTGATCCCCCAGCCTTTGGGTGAGCAGGTGAGTGCATTAATTGTTTTGTACCACCCAGGGCCTCTTGGAATAAAATAGCTTTTTTTTTTTTTTAAAGATAGCATGTTATATATATCTGCACCTGGGTTTTCTTATTTCTGAAATACCTTAAGAGTGCAAAGAGAAGGATTTAACCAATGTAATAAAATAAATAATAAATGATAGGGAAAGTTGGCTAGGACTTAGAAGAGTAGGGGATTGACTTAATAAATCTGAGATGGCTGACTCTCACATCGGTAATGGGAATAGCCGAGGACCAACCCGATTTAGACCGCAGATCCTCGAGAAAAATAAGACATTAAAACACCAAGTCCCTCTGGAAGTGACGATGAAAGCAGAGGGCTAAAGCAGGGGTCCCGGGGAGGGTGACTGAAAGCCGTGTGAGAGCAGTGGTTGGGTACGGAGGTCTTCTCCGTCCAGCATCTCATCTGCTGCTTGCTCCTTTCTTGTCCTCTTAGAAGTCTTGAGGTTTATTTCCCGTAGAGAATGGGAGACTTCACGCATGTTGAAATAACAAATTCTGTCATAGTTGTCCACTGCTGTTGTAACAGAAATGCCACAAACAATAGAATTTTCGTCCCCACCGTTTAGGACGCCGACGTCTCAGATCAGGGAGCTGGCTCCACAGGAAGGCTTTCTTGTTGATGTGTGTGAGCATCTCTTGGCTGTATTGTAGAAATTCATAAAATCCAGTGGGAGCACCTTAATGATGTTTTAGTAGTTTAAACTCTGATAATTCTCTTAGAAGCATTATACTTAGTGTCCTCTTGCTATATGTTTCATTTTAAAGTGAGCATTAAGGGAATGCAGTGCTTTAATTGTAAGTCTGCCCATACCCTTACCTAGAGGCCTGTTACCATTTTTGTCTATGATTTTTTCCCCTCCTCCCCATAGGGATTTTTTGGTTTCTTTTTCTGATTGAGTCAGCATATTGTATCCTGCTTGTCAAAATACTCATAGCTGTGGGACTTTGAATCGGTAAATATTCATGATGTGTGAAAAAAAAGCATGAATCCATGCTGTGTGACCTCAACAACCTAAAATTGTCTGCTCAGTTATTTATATACATACATAGGCTATAGAAAGAGATGTCAAACTAACTATCAAATCTTCCAAACGATTCTGGATGCCTTTTGTGTTCTTTACTTTTTGCTCTTTGCTTTTCAGCTTTTTATATTGCACAAAAATTCTTGAAGAGGGAAAAAAGTGATTTTAAAAACTTGCATGGAGTCCCCATTGCCTGTAGAACAAAGTTAGCTTGCTGACACCTAAAACCCAAACAAACAAAAAA
>NW_022111320.1:52032352-52034282 GCF_000313985.2 Echinops telfairi
GTTTACTGAATATCCAATGCCCCAAACCTCTAGCCTTTACCCTTCAGCCTGATCTTATACTTGGAGATCTTAAATGAGTACATAATACAGCATTAATTTATAAAAATCAACACACAGGATTATTCCTTAAAAGTTTTCAGTGACTTAATGGAAAATGTTTTGAATATAGACCCTTTGAACATTTATGTTCCCCCATTTATCGTTCAGTTTTTAGTATTTATTTTTTCACAAGTGGTTGCACTTTCTTTCTGCCAGTCATTAGTTATATAATTAGAAAAGGAATAATGATTGGATGAGCTATGCATACTTTTATTAATATACCAAAGGAAGGAATCCTTTTTTTTTTTTAAGGCTAGAGGCATTTGTTTTGGCCCTTCAATTCACAATTGGTTACGTAAATGATCTTTAAAGTGGGTCAGTCTGTCATAATGAACCATGGTTTTTTAATTAAACTGTTCTTAATCATGATAAGGAATAGAAAAGAAATTGAGCTTGTATTTTACCCTTATCTTCCCTCTGTGGAGCTCTTAGCTTAGAGAGTGGAAGGGTAAATTTCACAAAAAAGTGAAAAATCAATTACACCTTTGAAATAAAAAGCTCAAAACTTCTGATTGAAAGGTACTTTGTATGGAGCTTCATTTTGATGCTTTTGATCTGGTTTGATTAGTTTTTACCCAGAATCTTTGTAACATGGTGCTGATTGTTGATGGTCACGTGGCTGAATCATAGAGAGGCTTCATTCTTTGAGGTTAACACTGCCAACGCTGTCTGGTAGCCTCTCTGTCAGTAGCAATTGTAGTGGTACTGTTGGCTCTTTCAGATCTTATTGCCTCACTTGTGTTGGGTGACTGGCAAGATTGCATATTTAAGAGAGTGGCAGATTATCGATGTGAAACACCTAGCACAGAGCATGGCACAGTTTGTGCACTTATTTTAATGATGTATCTGTCAGATCCACGGATCTTGCTGTGTGCATTGCTAGGTCACTAGGAGGGAGCTGGAGTGGACTTGATGCCGTGACCTTGGTTTCAGATAGGTATTTATTAGCAAGACTTAGAATGTTTTCCCAAACAGCCTTTCCTTGTAGTCTGCACTTTCTTGCTTTTCCAAGCTGATGGGAATAAACATTTCTTAAAATATATTCAGATGGTTTAAAACAGTTTCACTCCTATCAAGTTGGAAAAGCAAGTCAATAAAATGGGAAATACAAACTAAGAGGAATTTTGAAAAATCTGTTTGGAAGTCACTTTGATTTCTACACAGTACATTTGGCGTGAATAATCATGAGAGGCACAATGCAAAGCTTTATTGACCAACATAAACCCTTACACAGTGATGGTAAGTCTGCTGTTGTTTTACTTCGGTGATAATTACCCATCTAGTATTTGTAGTTTTTCCTATCCTTTTGGACTCGACTTATCTAGAAACAGCATATAATTTCTCCGAGTTTTACAGTCTTAGAAAATATAGTGAATACCTGCCTTTCTAAAATGTACAATTTCCTTTTTGTTCTTGAGCCTAATGTGGTTATATTTTATTTATAACTTTTCCTAATTTCCTTTATAGACTAATTACTTAAATATAATCTACTTTGAATAACTCTTAAATCCTAATATCTTTAATGGTTTTAGTAAAGAATAGTACTAAAGAGTCACATCTCACTTAGAGCTTTAATTTAATTTATTTTCTCAAGTTTTAGTCACATTTAGTAATAAATGGCGTTTTTAGACTGGAGAATTATGGTATTTTAATACACTTTTTTAGATGTAGCACATCACTGAATTTTCTGTCTTTACTATTATATACTTTAAATTTTTACTTCATGTGAATTTACCATTTTTAGTCAATATAGGCAATAATGTTTAATGTGATGAGATACAAACTTATCTCTTTTTCAGTGATCTCCAATAGGATTTTTTTTGTTGGACTG
>NW_022111320.1:52035324-52041468 GCF_000313985.2 Echinops telfairi
GAGAAAATGTTTTGAGAATGAAGTACAAATGCGCTTTACACAATTGATGTGTGTATGGATTGTGATCAGAGTTGTATGAGCCCCTAATAAAATGTAAAAAAAAATGAGTTTTTTAAAAGATAAAAAAAAAATAAGACAAGGAATAATAATAATAAGCATAAGAAGTCAGGAGAGCGTGTGAATAAAATTATGCTTGTCAGGCGTGATCATTGATTACTAATCATATATACATTGTAAGTGAAAGCATTAATATTTAATGCTGAAAGAGGTGCTCATTCCCATGAGTCTGCAGACTCTTCATTGTGGAGGTAGAGGTTTGATGGTTGGACTTTTATTGCAATAGTAAATCTTCCATAAGAATGTCTTATTTTTTATTAATAAATCATTTTATTGGGGGCTGTAAGCATGTTTGTATAAAGTTTTACATGTGAGAAAGGAAGACATAGAAGTGAATACATACATGAATTTAACCCTTTGTTTTGCCTTTATACCCCAACTTAAAAAACGACAACTTTTAGGTAGCTGTTTGATAGAGTTAGTTTATTGTGCCAGCCTGGCCGATAAGCACAAATGGGATTAACTGAAGGGTGGAGAGATAAATGGCTCGGTGAGCCTTGCCTTTCTTGTCTTTCGCTCTTTGATCATCGGACCAGTGTGCGGCTGCCTTGCTTGTTCTGTGCCTCAATTTACAGGCTACACTGCCTTTGGGACGCCTAGCCTGTGGACTGTGTCGCTGTAAGTTGAGGTCCCTTTTAAGACATCTCTGGAGCTGGGGACTGGCGGTTGGTGACCTGGATGACAGTTGGTGACCTGCCTGGTGATTGGCTGCTGTGCTGAGATAGCCTAGCTCTCTCTCTATTATAGAGGAAGACCTGGCAGCAGATGAGACGTGAAGGACTGCTAGTGTCTCACAACTCTCTCTCATGGGAGTGAGTTGCCCTGAGCCATTTGTACTGCTTTATAATTTAACTGTTCATTTCTTGTGTTATATATCTAACTATCTTTATAAATAAATAGATAAAATTATCAGCAATCTGATTTTATCTCTCTAGAGAACCCTGTCTAACACACTGTTTAAAAGTACATATTTGTGTTCCTAATATTTCTTGACAGCCTGAGCTAGTCAGATGACATCACCTGGCTCGCTGAAAGTGAGAACTTGAATCAATTGCTGATGAAGATCAAGGATTGTAACCTTCTGTATGGATAACCAATCAATGTAAAGACCATAATCCTCACAAACAGACCAATAGGTAACATCATGATGAAGGTTGAAGTTGCCCTGATTTTGTTTTGACTAGATCCACATTCAGTGCTCAAGGCAGAAGCAATCAGGAGATCAAAGGAGGTGTTATATTGGGCAAATCTACTGCACAAGACCCCTTTCAGGGTTGAAGAGCACAGATGTTACTTTGAGGACTAAGGTGCTCCTGACCCACACCATGGTATTTTCAATCACCGCGTATGCATGGGAAAGTTGATCATTGAATAAGGAAGACTGAAGAAGAATCAATGCATTTCAATCTATTAGAACAGCGGTTCTCAACCTGTGGGTTACAGCCCCCTTGGGAGTCAAACGACCCTTTCACAGAGGTCACCTAAGACCATTGAAAACCCATATTTCACCTGGTCATAGGAGCTGAGAAACCGCTCCTCCATGGGTCTCCAGCTGGGTCGCCCACATGCAGATCAGCTGATCTGGTGGAAAGAAGCTATCCCAACCTTTGCTCTGACCTTGGCTTTTTATGCACTGTCGTGAAATGTAGCAATGTAGCTTACTGTTGTTATATTAAGACTGTTACCCATGCTACACCATGCTTTAAGACAAAATTTCATTTATTTGTCATTAAAAATAAATATTTCACAATATATAATTATATATTGTTTTTGTGATTCATCACTATACTTTAATTATGTTCAATTTGTAACAATGAAAATACATGAAGTACTAACGAAAATAATGGTATGGTTGGGGTTACCACAACATGAGGAACTGTGTTAAAGGGTCGCGGCATGAGGAAGGTTGAGAACCACTGGCTTAGTTTGTCTGTTTGCATCCTACTGACTCTCCCACTGTCATTTTATAAAACCATAAAATGGTGATCATAAGACAGAACAGTGTGTGTGTGCAAGCTGGAGAATGACCAAGGAAGCTAGTAGAAGAACGGATGTGTTTCTAACTGGACGTTGGTCAAGGATATTGAATGTAGGCCACGAACTTCCAGAAGAACGAGCATATCATTCTTAGGAAAATTACAAGCAGAGTCCTTCTTAGAAGTGGGATAGCAAGATTTTTGGCTTGCTTGCTTTGGACTCCTGTTGGTAAAATGAAGGGTTGGTCAAGGAAAGGGGCGGAGAGTGGTGGCCCTTGGTGAGTTAGATTGACACAGTGACCAAAACAGTGGACTCGCACAGCATTTATTTTGAAGATGGCACAGGACCTGGCAGTGTTTTGTTCTGTTCCTCCTAAGGTTGCTGTGAATCAGAGCTGACTGAGTGACAACCAGCAGCAATGAGAATATTTGCATCAATTTCTCTGTTGGTTAAACTGACACCCGTGAATGTCATTCACCAAACTGAGAGGCAGACCAGGTCCTTTAAAAACAGGATTATGCCAGTTTACTAGATTGTCCCCTGAGATGATGACCCTAATCCTTCAAATAGAGGAAGCTACCCCATGAGATATTTGGTTCTATCTAAGTAGGATTAACAGCTGTAGCGCCCCACCCTGCGCACACACACACACACACCTGTTTTTGCTTTTATATAGCATAACATTTGCACATTATCCTTTTTCTTATGTACACCTTAGAAATGCCATTTCCATTAAGCAGGTGGTGCAGGTTTCACCCCCATTCAACAACACCTTTCCCATCACCATAAGCAAAAGGTTACCTCCTAGAGTATATTCCCCCACCATCCTTGGTAACCCTGAATAAACCCTGGTGGTATAGTGGTTCCGTATCAGGCTAACTGCAAGGTTGGCAGTTTGAAACTACCAGCTGCTCCTCGGAGAAAGGAGTCTTTCTACTCCTGTAAAGAGTGGCAGTCTTGGAAACCCACCGTTCTTTCCTCCCTATGGGGTTTCTGTGCTTTGGAATCAGCTCATTGGCACTGAGTTTGAGTTTTAGATCTTACCTTATTCTTGAAATTTCATAAAAGTGAGATCATAGAATCTTTGTGGTTTGTTTTTAAGTATTATGCTTCTATGATTTGTTATTGTGAATTTGTAATTAATTTTCACTGCTGCAAAGCATTCAATAAAAAGAATATTCCTTAGTTTATCCATTCTGTAATTCATGAACATATGGCTTGTAGCCAGATTTTTGGCAATTATAAGGAAAACTGCTGTTAACATTCTTGTAAATGTTCTAGTGCACAAGTGCAGGGCATTTTTGTAAGGCAGTGATGTGAAGATCCCAACACTCCCCTACCTTTTCTTAAAGAACGTTTTATTGGGATATGATTCAAACTTTTAAGTTGGTGTACATCTAGTGTTTTTTATTGTGTATCCATCAATATGATCTGATTTTAGAGCATTTTCCTCACCCTGTAAGAAACCCCTGTACCCATTAGTAATCTCTTTCTATTCCCCTCTTCACTAGATCCTCTAGCAACCACTAATAAACTTTCTATCTTTAAGGATTTGCCTATTTTAAGCCTTTTATATAAATGTCTAAACCCACTGAAATAAAAAAAATTCTGACTCATAGTGACCCTATATAGGATTTCTGAAAAATGTAAATCTTTTTGGGAGCAGAGAACCTCATCTCTTTTATACAGAGTGGTCGAGGAATTGGAATGCTAAACTGGCTATTCGTCTGGTGTCACCAGGACTAGCAACCAATCCAGTGTCTAACCCATAGCTCCACCAGGGCTCCTTTTTATATTAGTGGGATTGGACAGCATGTGGTCCTTGTGACGAGCTTAAGATCATGAAGATTTAAACTGATATTTTGTTCCAGGAATTCTTGCTTTAAAAAAAATTTTTTTTTTTTTGGTAAGGTCAACTTTGTCGTCTCAAACTACTCTGTAGATTTACAGAATTCCCCCCAGATGGCAGCAATATCCCCAGTCAGAGTCACTGTTCAAGGGCTTATAGATGGATTGGCACAGTGACTACACCAATGGGCTCAAACGTAAGATTTGCGAGGATGGCACAAGCCTGGGCAGTGTTGGAATCTGCTGTACATCGAGTCTCTGTAGGTTGAGTATGGGGGTAAAATTCATTGTTTCAGGGTATGTGGTAATGCAGGATCGTTTGTGAAAGGGGTGAGTGTTTATTGTCACTTTCACCAGCAGTATCCGGTTCTTCTATGTTATCTTGTTAACACCTGACACTATTAGAATTTAAATAAAAACCCTCACCAATCTGTTACATGTGAAACATAATCTCATGTGTGCACAGTTTAGTCAGATTATTGAAGTATAATTCACATACAGAACGAGTCACTTTGGGGGGAGATATAGTTCTACGGACTCTGTGAACTTGACAAATACATACATCTTGCAGCCGTCACCCCGGCTTAGAGACCGAACTTTCCCAGCACTTGGAGAAGTCACCTTGTGCTCCGTGGAGTCAGCCACAGTTTCCCTACTCCCTCCTTCCGCCCTGGCAGATGCTAATCTGTTTTCTGTCCGCATCTTTTCCGCAATGCCATAAGTGAAATCAAGCAGCGAACATACCTTGTGTTTCTCGCTTTTTTCCCCATGTAGCATAATGCATTCAAGGTCCATACATGTCACTACGTGTATTAGTGATTTGATCCCTTTTATTGCTGAGTAATATTTCATTATTTGGAGTTGGGACACATTATGTCCCTCCGGCAATTGAATTAATTAAAAACTAAAGTTACAAAGCAAGACGATGTCAGAAGTGAAATGTCAACATGCTTTGTGTGCTGTCTGTCCAGGCTCTTTTTTTTATCATTTTATTGGGGGCTCGTATAGCTCTTATCACAATCCATACATATATCCACTATGTCAAGCAATTTGTACATTTGTTGCCATCGTCATTCTCAAAACATTTGCTTTCTACTTGAGCCCTTGGTATCAGCTCCCCATTTTTCCCTTCCCTCCCAACCCCCTCCTTCCTAAACCCTTGATAATTTATGAATTATTATTATTTTGTCATGCCTTACACTGTCCGGCATCTCCCATCGCCCACTTTTCTGTTGTCGGCCCGCCAGGGAGGAGGTTGTATGGAGATCAGGGGTGCTCACACTTTTTCAGGATGTGAGCTACTTATAAAATGATCAAGTCAAAATGATCTACCAACTACAAAAATGCAAAGCATATATTTATTTTTAGTTACTCATAAATGCATTGAGAATTCTTTATACGTACAATGTATGTTTATGTACCTTGCATAACCACATGAGTCTTTGCTGCACAACACAACACAATGAACTATGTACACTTTTTGTCATTACCTGAGTTTAATCTGATGACTTGCACTGAATGGAGTGAGCCAGGGATGCGTAGTCTGGACAGTAGCTGCTGAGAGCCTTCCTAAAGCACACTTCCAAATGATCATCAGTCATGGTGGAACGGTACTTGGACTAATGATCTTTATGTGGGAAAAGGCTGACTCACATAAATAAGCAGAGCCGAATCATGCAGTCAAGGAGGTGGCACATTTTCTCATGTTTGGGTACTTTCCCTCTGCGAGTAAGTTCCAGAACTGTTCATGTGCTCTGGACTTCAGCTAATGTTGGCTTGTAGTGTCAAAATCTCCCATTCCGTATTAAAGTGATACGTTTTTTGTCTTCTTATTTGATCCAGCTCCCCGACTCATTTTAATACCCTTCTTAGGTTTAAGAGGAAAAAAACAAGGTCTAAAAATTGGCAATAACTTAGCTTGTCAGTTTTGCTGCACTTAGCACATTTGTTTGCACATGTGTTTGACACCTAAGATTGTATCTGATTGGCTGCGCTGTATATCAATTAAGTGACGGGATTGATGATAGGCTTATGTCTGTTTTTTTAATGCCCTGCGATTTACCCACACTACATTTGCGATCGACTAGTAGATCACAATCCACGTATTGCGTACCCCTGATGTAGATCATTGTGATTGATACCCCCTTTCTACCCCACTTTCCCTCCACCCTCCCTTATCGCCTCTTTCACCACTGGTCATGA
>NW_022111320.1:52042402-52049507 GCF_000313985.2 Echinops telfairi
CCCCTTCCTCCTTTCTCATGTCCCCCCAGAACCATTGGTCCCATTGTTTTTTTCTTCCAGATTGTTTATCCCGCATCTTTTTTTTAAAAAACATTTTATTAGGGGCTCATACAACTTTATCGCAATCCATATCCTGCATATCTTATTTAGATAGACCTGCAGAGATAATAATGTGCACAAAAAACAAGACAGCAAAACAAAGCAACAAAAGAAAACAAAACAACAACATCAAAACCAAGGACACAAAAAAGAAAAGCCTGTAAATAGTTCAAGGCCTGTTTGTTGACCTTTAGGGGTGTTTTCCAGTCGAGTCTGATGGGGGTGCCACACCCTGGCCTTGCAGTCTCTTTTTGGTATTCCCTGGGGACTTCATTGCTCTGTTCCTCTTGCTGTTCTGTTGCACACCCTTAGCGTTTTGCCTCGTGTTCTGGGGTCAAATAGGTCACAGTTCTCACACTGTGTCTCTAGTGTCGATCCCCATAGGGTTATGGGTCAGTGAGGGATGTTGGGTCTTTAAATGGGACCGGCCCTGTGGTCCTCCCTGTGCTTTGGCTGCTCTGAGCGGGAATATCGACCTCAGGGCTTGGGTACTGTCCAGGCTCTTAAAAGTTTCGACCATCTCTCTCCCCATGCAAATTTGTGGTGACTGTATTTTCCCAGCTCAAGCTAAAGTTCCAGCAGGTTTTTCTGGATCTTGTGGCAAGTGTAAGGGAAATTTCCGTATTTCCAATTCCATTTAAATCTGCAATTGAGACGCTTTCCAGTAGTCTATCATAAATGCTTGGTCTGCAAAGGAAAGACACGCTAAGTGACAAATATCAAGTGAAAGTTTGAATTGAATTCTAGAAGTGCTTTTCACGGGGTGAAATACGAGCAGTTAAAATATGCTCCTGGTTGGTATCAGTCTTTAGCAGTACCTATCTTTGTGAAGGAATCTCCCTTGGCCATGTGAAAAGTTAACTGCTAATGGGAAGACTAGAGGTTCGATCTCACTCATAGGCACCTTGGAAGAGAGGTCTTCTGATCTACTGTACTTCTAAAAAATCAACTCTTAAAAATCTTAGGAGCACCCTTCTACTGTGACACACACAGGTTTTCCTTGACTTAGAACTGAGTTGCAGCTTTTTGTGGAAAGATACCGTTCAGTGATGGAATATGTAAAGTATCATTACAGACCAACACCAACAGACGTGTTTTAGGAGTTGATTTTGATGGTAAGAAACACTGCTATTGAATACCAATTAAGTGAAATGTAATCCCTTCCAAAGAGAAGTCTAGTGTCTCATTAGTAGACCCCATTATGAAAATTGACTGTACTATTACTATGATATTTTAATCTTGTCAATAAAAAAGTGTGGACTTTTTTTTTTAATATTACAGTCTTGATTTTTCTGTTGGCTTGCAAAGCCTAAGTTACTTACTATTGGGCTCTTCAAAGTAAACATTTGCAACTCCTTTTCAATTCATATAGATATTGGTGTGTGTATCTATATTATTTTTTACTACTCACTTTTAAATCACATTAAATTATTTATGTTTTTACTATGAACACTGGAATTTAAGCTTGGGAGGCTTATTAAGGCTGGGCCTTTGTTTCATTCATCACTATATCCTTGGTGCTTAGACTAGTACAGATACATAATGACACTTGATCCACGTCTTGAGTTCATATATTTTTCTTTTTCATAATTATATACAGTAACTCACTGTCACCGAGTCATTCCGAGCACAGCAACTCTGTGGACTCCAGTGGAACTGCCCCTCTGGGTTTCTGAGGCTTTCTATCTTTGTAGGAGCAGACAGCAATGAGTGAGTTCAAAGCACTGACCTATGATTAGCACCTCCAGGCAGAGCCCACTCTGCGCTCAGGGCTTCTCGATTACGTATATGGATAAGCATAGATCACCTGCTTTTCAACATGGAAACAATCACGAGAGACAGAATTAAGATGGTGCTCAAGAATATGGACTTAATACAGATTTCTTGTTCAATTCATAACTAACCAGGGAAGAGAACTATGCCATCTTGGGCAGTCGTTTAAACTGTCTGTGCTTGTTGTCTCATTTATCAAATAGGACAATTGGTCTCCCTCATAGGACAGTTAATTATATAATTGAACTAATTATAACTGTATTTCTATATTGTAAATACTGTGTTGTTGTTAGGTATCACCAGGTCAATTCTACCCCTTAGCGACCCAATGCACAACAGGACGAAACACTGCGCAGTCCCGCACCATCCTCACAGTTGTTCCTGTGCCTGAGCCCATGTGGCAGCCACTGTGTCCGTCCAGCTCATGGATGGCCTTCCTCCTTTTCGCCGCCCCAGTACCTTACCCAGCATGTCCTTCTCCAGGGACTGGTCTCTCCTGACAACAAGTCCAAAGTACACGAGACAGAATCTTCCATTACTTTTTTCACCATTCTTGCTTGTGAAGAGGACTCAGGCCAGACTTCCAATACAGATTTGTGGGTCCTTCTAGCAGTCTGTGGTACTTTCAATATGCTTCAGCAGCACCACAATTCAAACATACCAGACTTCTACCATTTCCCTTATTCCATGTCCAACTCTCACATGCACATGAGGGAAGTGAAAATACCATGGGTCAGGCGCACTTGAGCCTTCAAAGGAACAACCTTGTTTTGCAGTACTCTTAAGAGATCTTGTGCAGCACATTCCCCCAATGCTACATGTCTTTTGATCTCTTGACTTCTGCTTCCATGAGCACTGATTAATACTATTTTACATACAGTATTAATTATATACTTATATCAACCAACATATTTAGAATAGAACCAAGTATAAAGTAAGTGTCATACTGATAATCAGTAGTTATATCAGCAGTGATATGCCTACCAATAGTTACCATGTTAATAATCAGCAATGATGTTACTGATGGCAGATGGCTAAAAGCTGAGAATAGCAGAAAGATGTTTACCTATGTTGTTCTGACTATGCAAAAAAACTTAGCCTAGAGGATTATACCATTTATAGCTAACATTGCAAAGAATGGGAATTACAGAGCACTTAATTGTGCTCACTTGTAACGTGTGCATAAACCAACAGGAACAGGTGATTATTGTGTGGTTAAAATAAGAAAAAATTTGTCAATCATATGTATTCAATCTATGCTGATCAAGTAATTTGGAAGCTGTACTGTATGGATTAGAACAATGTGTCAGGATTAGAGGAAGGTTCATTAACAATCTGCAATATAGAAATGATTCAGTTTTGCTTGCTGAAGTCAGAGTGATTTGGTAACTGACTAGTGCGCACCTACCCTACGGGCATGTCATGATGTCATTATTTCCTCCGTGCTGTGCTCTGACACAGCCATCCTCCATTGTTAATTTCATTAATGCTGACTTTTGCACAATGACCTGGTCTTTGAAACCTAACTATGTCAATAAATGAGGAATGAGTGTATCATTCTCCAGGTTTATTGAGATGTAATTCATATACCATGCGGTTCCCCCACTTTAACTGTACAGTTAAATTAAATTGAATTCTTTTAGGATGTTTAGTCACAGAGCGGTACTGTCATCACAACAGCCAATATTAGAGCATATTTATGACCCAAAGAAACCTTGTGCTCTTAGCCGTCATAACCACCCGCTCTTCAGGCTTGGGCAACTGCTCATCTATTTTTGTCCGTACTGTATTTTTTGCAAATAATAAGCGCAAGCAATATGCACACTTATAAAATATGCATAGTGCATAGGAAATAAAATCTTTGAAGAGGTTGTGTGGTTAGGAAAAAATGAAAACTATAAAATGTATGCATTCTTTGTGTAAAAATATGGTATAGATTTGCCAGTTTTAGATGGATCATATAAGTGGTATCATGCTATATTTGGTTCTCATGACGAACTTCCGCACCACGGTATGCTGAAGGTTCAGCCGTGTTACAGGATCACATCTGAGTTGACGTTCTTTTATTACTGAGTAATCTTTCCTTGTATGGCTGTGCCACGGATTATTCAGTCAGTCATCAGTTGCTGGACATTTGGATTGCCTGCTTTTTGTCTATTATGAATAAAGCTGATAGGAGTGAGCATTTGTGTCCATATTTTTGCATGAGCGTATGTCTTCCTCGCTCTCAGATCTGCATCTAGGAGTGGAATTGCTGGCTTACATCCTAATCTTATGTTTAACCTTTTGAGGAGCTGCCAGTCTTTTCCAAAGTGACTGCACCATTTTTACATTCCCAGCAGTTGATAAGGGTTCTAGGTCTTCAACATAACTGCCAACTCTAATTCTTTTTCTTTTTGATGATCGCCATCATAGTGGATAAAATGGGTTAAATACTGGCTGCTAACTGCAAGGTTGGTGGTTCAAATCCACTAACTGCTCCATGGGAGAGTGCTGAGGCTGTCTGCTCCTATAAAGATTTAAAGTCTCAGAAACCGAAGGGAGCAGCTCTATTCTGTCCTACAGGGAAACTATAACTTGGAATTTTCATTTCTCGATTGTTAAAATGGATACAGTAGCCTTGATGCTGCCTGCAGTGGTTGGGCTGTGATCTACATTGTTGGCAGTCTGAAACCACCAGCAGCTCCAAGGGAGGAAGACTGGGCTTTCTGCTCCCATCAACAGTTACAGTCTCGGAAACCCACTTGGGGGTCACTGTGAGTCAGCATTGACTGTATGGCCTTGAGTTTAGTCCTTTTTGCAAGATGGATAGGCGTCTTTTCATGTGCTAATCGGCTTTATGTATCTCTCTTAAGGGGAGCCTGGTGATGCAGGGGGGAGAATGCCCTGCTGCTAACCAAAAGATCATTGTTTTGAATTCACCAGCAGTTCCATAAGGAGAGAGATGTGGCAGTTAGCTTTTGTAAGCACCTGCACCTTTGAAAATCCTAGGGGCCAGTTCTACTCTGACCTGTGGTTGGAGTTTGCTCCAGGGCAGTGGGTTTTGGTTTTATGTGTCTTTGGGGGAACGGTCTGTTTAAGTCCTATCCCCAGTTTTTAACTTGGTTGCTTGTTTTCGGTTGCTGCATGGTAAGAGATTGATGCCTATTCTGGATTCTCTAAACTCTTATCACCTATATGAATTACAAATATTTTCTTACATATTTTAATGTTACTTCACTTTCTTGATCGTGTTGGTGTTTTGTTTTGTTCCCCCCTCCCCCTGCTTTTGGTGCTTTAAGAATCCACATCATGTCTTAGGTCCTGAACTCCAGTGCTTTCTTATAAGAACTTTATGGCTTTAGTTCTTTTTTCTTTTTCATTTGATTTGTTTTTTAATTCAAAAAAGCTTCATTTGGATTTTTTTTTTTTAGCTTTCTGACTCTGTTCCTTGTGCCTTCCACATTTCCACAATGATTTTCTGCTCCTCAGAAAGGAAAGCACACATGATCCTGTCCCAGACACATTTAGCACACATGGAACCACCATAGGCCCTGCTGACATGTTTTCTGGTTTTGGACAAGCTCATGAGAACTTGAAGTTGGCCTGGGCATATTATATGTCACATGTAGATTTTGGTGCGTTATCAGCCTTCTTTGTATAGAGATAAACAATTCTATTCCCAGGGGTTTGGACAGCCTCGTTTTATAAGCGGCTCTATTGTAGGACAGCCTCTGCCAGTAGGTCAGACACTGAACCATTTTGAATTTCTGTACACCGGGTCTCCAGAAGAGAAATAACTGGTTTGAGCTCTTATATTTAGTTTATATCTATTTTGATTTGGTTTTTCTATATGTTGTGAGGTAAGCACTGCATTTAGTTCTGTTCCATTCACCTATAGTTCCATCATTTTGTTGGGAGGAAACTATTCTTTCTTTATTGACTAGCTTGACTTCCTCATCAAAAATCAACGGTTCATGGTTATGTGGACTTACTTCTGGACTGCCCATTGTATTCCCTTGGTGTACATGCCTATCCTTATGCCAGTATTACACTGCTTTGATTAGTGTCGTTTTGTAAGTTTTGAAATCAGGAGGTGTCAGTCCTCCAATGTTGTTCTTTTTCAAGATTGTTTTGGATATTTGGAGTTTCTTTGCACTTTTATAAGGTAGTCGAGAGGCACCAAAGACCAAATCAGTGAAATTAGAGCAAACAGACTTTATTGGGGAGAAAAACCCAGCCTGGGCAAAGTGCCATGGTCCACAATGTCCGGGCCAAGGCAGTCGCACTCCAGACTACAGGAGTGTGTTTATATTGCTGGGGAACATGTGACTGGGCTGCCTTGAGTCCATATAAGGTAAAGTAGTCAGCGATTGGGAGATACAGGTATGTCTCGTTTCTGGAATGTAAGGTGTTTTCCTGGTTTTGGGTGTATTCGTGCTGGGTGCCGGGTGCAGGGCAGCGGGCCACGAGGAAAAGGAAAATAAACTTGCAAAGCTGCTGACAGGTTACATGAGCCAGCTTTAGTCAAGGTCACTCACTGCTAGTTGTTTCCGCCAGCTCTGGTCAGCTCCGCAAGGGTGGGGGGAGAGTCAAGGTCACTTGCTGCTAGGAGCCGGCCTGATATTGATCCAGCCAGGCAATTTTATTTGTGTAAGAGAGACAATAGAAATTTTTGTAGACATTGCATTAAGTGTGTATACACTTTGGGGAATATTACCATCTTAGAAAATATTAACTCTTCCAATTCACAAATGTGGAGTGCCTTTTCACTTATTTCCATTTTCTTAGGTCTTTGAGATTTTCTGAAAGCCGTATTTTGTAGTTTTCCAGTGTACAAGTGTTTTACCTCCTTCTGTTGGCGTTAGTCTTCATTATTTTATTCTTTTGGATGCTATTGTAAATGGAATTGCTTTTCATTTAAATTTTCAGAATGTTCTTAGCTGTGTATAAAAATACAACTGTGTGTCTGTGTGTACATTGAATTTATTCATTAACTCTTCATTTTTTTGCTCTTTTGGATTTTTTAAATGGATTTTTTATATATAAGATTATATACCATCTTCAAATAGAAAAGTTTACCTCTTTTTTTCCCCCAGTATGGATATTTTTTATACTTCTTTTCTTTCCTCTTTTCAATTTTTTTGCCTAAATGCCATGCCTACAACTTCCACTTCAATGCTGAATAATAGTGGTGAACGTGGGCATCCATGTCTTGTACCTGGTCTCAGGCGTAAAGTCTTTCCAAAAGTTC
>NW_022111320.1:52050578-52055844 GCF_000313985.2 Echinops telfairi
GAGAAATCCTTCTGTTTCCCATAATGACCACCAAGCGGGGCTGAGGAGAGCATGCTACCATGAATTGTGTCTGACTCCATTACTCCAGTCTCTCCTCTATCTCTTATGCTTTCTATGACTTTACTATAATCTTTACTTATTATCGCTGTACAATTGCACCTACCGGACCTGTGATGATTTATGGGGGACCCTCTCCCTTCACCCCACAGATAGTATTCCTCTATAGCAGTGGTTCTCAACCTTCCTCATGCCATGACTCTTTAATACATTTCCTCATGTTGTGGTGACACCCCCCAACAATAAAATTAATTTTGTTGCTACTTTATAACTGTAATTTTGCTACTGTTATGAATTGGGCAACCCCTGTGAAAGGGTTGTTTAACCCCCAAAGGGGTCGCAACCCAGAGGTTGAGAATTGCTGGTCTAGAACTTGGGTTCCCACCAATCATTATCCAACCAGTAAACCTGGTCTCATTTATGATTTTGATTTTGAGCTGTGTACCACATTTTCCTCACATTCTATTTGGGACCTTCTAATATCCATTTTCTTTCCTGTCTTTTTAATGACCTTTTGCTTTCTTCATGAATGATGGTCTTGATATTCGCCCATATCTCATCAGATCTTCTGTCACTAGTGTTCGAGATGTTCTCAAAATTCAACCTGTGGGTCGTGACCCCTTTGGGGGTCAAACGACCCGTTCACAGGAGTCGCCCAATTCATAGCAGTAGCAAAGTTACAGTTATGAAGTAGCAATGAAAATAATTTTTGGTTAGGGATCACCACAACATGAGGAACTGTATTAAAGGGTCGCAGCATTAGAAAGGTTGGAAACCACTGGATTAGACTCAAGGCTGTATTTTAACTCTTGTGGATTTGTTTTCATTTTCTTCAACTTTATCTTGAACGTACAAAAGAGCAATTGATAGTCTGTTTCACAACTGGACCCTGGTCTGGTTTTAACTGCTGATATTGAGCTTCTCCATCGTATCTTCCCACAGATGTAGTCAATCTGATTTCTGTGTATTCCGTCTGGGAAGTCCATGTGTGTAGTCACCTATTGTGTTGTTGAAAAAAAAGGTATTTGCTATGAACAAGTCACTGATGTTGCAAAGTTTATCATGCTATCTCCAGTTCATTTCTATCACCAAGTCCATGTTTTTCCAACTACGGTTCCTTCCTCTGTTTCCAACTTTTTCATTCCAATCACCAATAACTATCAATGCATCCTGACTACATGTTTGATCAATTTCCGACTGAAGTTGTTGGTAGAATTCTTCAAGTTCTTCATCACTAGCTTTTGTGGTTAGTGCAAAAGTTAAATTATAATTGTATTGAGTGGATTTCCTTGACGGCAGATAGATGCAATCCAATCACAGATAGCATTGTCCTTCATGATGGGTTCAGCAAGAGCTTCTCTGACAGTGAGTGCCCACCATTCCTTTTGATTGCTTTATTCCCAGCAGATTAACTCAGATGGTTTTCTGACTCACAATGGCCAATACCAGTTCATTTCAGCTCAATAACGCCTAGGATATTGATCTTCATGTATTCCATCTAATTTTTGATGACTTCTAATTTTCCTGGCTTCATACTGCTCACATTCCAAATTCCAGTCATTAGAAGATTTTGCTTTAGTTTCTCTTTACCTTGAGTCATGCCCATCCGCAAATGAAGACCCCCCAAAGGCTCCACTCCCACAGGCTTGACTCAAAACCTATTTGCAGGACCCCTCTGTGGATTAAGCCTCTGGTGAATCCCCTCTGACTCTGGACCTTGTTCTTAGACAGAGTGCCTGGTAGAGTGTATCACTGTAGTTTTTTAGGTCAAAATGTGACACCTTGTCATTGATTTCCCTCTTGATCCAGTGCATAATTGTTCCAGTTTTTAAAATATTTTCTGCTTTATTTTCGATTGAGGGGTTTCTCTGTTTCATTCTGTCTTCCTTGTTGGGCTCTTTGTTTCTGTTTTGTCTTTATTGTATATGCTTTTCGGTACATGAGACCCAGAGTAGGCAAACTTCTATCAAAAGCTGGAGCCGAATGCCAGTTTTCAGAAGATTCTGAGTTAGGAAAAAATCTTGTGGGGCTTCCATGGGTCCATGGAAATGCGAAGGAGTATCATTTCTTCCTGGCACCAAGTGTCCTAGACATCCCAGGGATCCCACCAGGAAAGACCATTTGGAATCCAGTTTTCTAGCTACACCACCTGTTTTAGGGTCCATAAGAGACCTTCATCTCAAATATCATTTAAGGAGGGCATTTATTAAGTCTTAAAAGAGAAAAACAGAAAGACACAGCTACATCATCTGGACGAGGGAGGCCATGACCATGCGGTCTTAATGGCATCCCTATGAGATGATTTTCATGTCTTGGGAAACAACAACTCATGACTCACTTTCTTGTGATATTTGCTTTATTGTGGTGATCTCAAAGTGAACCCGCAATGTCTCCAAGGTATGCTTGTAAATGAAGTGGGAAATCTGTACGGGCAGAATATGCACTGTATGTAAGCAGTATAGCAGAGTGCAGGAGAGACTAAATGAGATCAGGGAAATCCAGGCGCTTTCCCCTCTCTGCCACCACAAAAAGCCCTGTGCTTGCGGCACTCCTCTGCCCGTCAGCATCTGTATCTAGGTCCTCTGAGGGCTTTTCTAGTCTTGCTTCATTGAAAAGGACTTTTTTGACTTAAGATGAAATTCGGGAATCTTGTGTCCTTGCAAGTCTGCTCCTTTGATAGCAAACTACCAGAACGACCCTAGTGCTTGCTAACGGTGTTTTAAGAGAAGTTTTGCATTCACCTGTTTTTTTTTAATGCTCATATTCTGTCTCAAGAAAATGACTTTATATCCTTTTTAATGATTTTAATACCCTCTGTATGCTTTGTTTTAGGTTGGTACAGAGGTGTGTCAACAAAGAAGCCAAATGTAAAGGTAATGAAAAGTTTATTGTTACCTTTTCTAAAGTAGGGGAGGAGTTCCCCTATGGTTTGTTTGATACACAGACAATTCTTACTGGCCTTCCTTTCAGTTTGTAGAATGACATAGTCCGGTTTCCTGTGATACTAAAATGTTTTTCTCCTAAGGGACGGTGGGTACCAATGTGACCGTAGCTTCAAAGCTCAGATTGAAGTGCCTGTTTAGGAGATCAAATAGTTTGATAAAAAGAAATAAACGTATTTATAAGCCTAGTTCTGTGGAATCACGTGATTAGTTAGATGAGTTTATATCAACTGTGAAATAGGGAAAAAAACATGTTTGTTCTGTTACTAGTCAGGGTTGTTTTAATTAAAATATATTCCCTCTAACATTTAAGAGGCACCTAGAGACTGTCTAGATAACAGTTGTAGCATTAAGAAATACTAGTAAATAACAAAAGATTTCTTTCATAAAACAGTTTTATAAAAGCTCTCAAATCTTAAGCTCTTGTTCTTTATATAATTGTTTTTGGTAAGAAAGATCATTTATAAGGAAAAACTTGTTCGGTGCCATCAGGTTGGTTCTGTCTGACAGAACCCGACTTAGAACAGAATGAGACACCATTTGGTCCTTACAGTTGTTAAGTTTGAGCCCAGTGTTGTAGCAGCTGTGTCAATCCATTTCATTAAGGGTCTTCTTCATTTTCATTGACCTCCACTTCACCAAGTTTGATGTCCTTCTCCAAGGATTGGTCTCACCGGACAACACGTCCAAAGTACACGGCACGGAGCCTTCTCATCCTGCTTTTCAGGAGCATTCTGGCTGTATTTCCTCCAAGACAGAGTGGTTTGCTCTTCCAGAAGTCCATGGCATTTTCAGTAGTCTGCCCCAGCACTGTAATGCGAGACAGTGCTTCTCCCTCAGTCCTTTTACTCACCGTTTAGCTCTCATGTGCATATGCGGCCATTGGAAATCGGAGGGCTTGTGTGGGTACATCTTAGCCCTCAGGGTGACATCTTGGTCAGCACTTGAAAGAGGTCTTGTGAGCAGATTTGCCCAAAGCAATATGGTGTTCGATTTTTTTTACTGCTGCTTCCATGATTATTGATTGTGTATCCAAGCAAAATGGAATCCCTTCACCTTTCTCCATTTATCATGATAATGCCTATTGGTCCAGTTTGAGGATTTTTTCTTCTTCTTTACATTGAGTTATAATCCATAAACCAAAAAACTAAAACAAAATGCACTGTCACTGAGTGGATTCTGACTCGTAGTGACCCTGTAGGACAGAGGGGAACTGCCTCTATGGGTTTAGGAGGCTGTAAATCTTTTTTTCTTTTTTTTTCTTTCAAGTCTGTAAATCTTTATGGGAGCAGAAAGTCTCATTTTTCTTATATAGCAGCTGGATTTGAATCACCAACCTTGCAGCTAGTAGCCCAATGCATTATGCATTATTAACAGAGCTCCTTATAAAGCATCCTGAAAGCTGTATTCTTTGTCCTTCATCAGTAAATGGTTTAAATCCTCTTGGCTTTTAGGGTACAAGCCAGGTTGTGCCATCTGCATGCAGCAGACAGCTATTGAGCCTTCCTCCGGCCCTGGAGCTGCATGTCTGCGTATGGTTCAACTTCTTGGGTTATTTGCTGGATATCACAGGATACAAGTCTAATGCACACCTTCTCATTCTTTTATCACTTGTGTGTGTTGCTTGTATTAAAAAACAAAAATAAGCAAGTTTACAAAACCCTCCCATGTTATGATAGCCTATTTACATGTTTGTTTAACCTGAGAGAAGTCCTGGGTGGCTCAAATGACTAATGAGCTCAGCTACTAATGGAGATTGGAGGTTCTAGTCCAACCGAGGCACCTTGGAAGGACATCCTGGCCACCTAATTCCAAAAGATCAGTGACCAAAAACCCTCTGAAGCACAGAACTTACTCTGGGGTGCCAGGAGTCAGATTTGACTTGATGGCAACGGGTTTTGGGTTCCAGACAAGCCTGAACTGACTAGCTAGGGCAGTGTTCAGTAGAAAGCACCCTTGTATGGGACAGTTGACTGTGGCAATTACTTGATTTTTGACCATCAAACAAGACACTAAAAGGGCTTGAGAAATTAAGATCCTCCATGAACATGGCTAAAGGAAAATTAGATTCATTTCAGATGAATTCACACTTACTGCCTCCAATTCTCATTCAATGTTGAAATAATACAAAAAGTTTTCAAACTTTAGTAAGCATTAGAATCACCTGAAGGGGTATTAAGGTAGCAGAAGGACATTGGGCCTCCACTCAAGTACTCCCTCAACACAAGAATACTTTCTTCTAGTAAATTGGCATTCTATGATGCTCA
>NW_022111320.1:52056928-52066325 GCF_000313985.2 Echinops telfairi
AAAAAAAAAAAAAAGAATCACCTGAAGGACATGTTAAACAAGATGGCTGGATCCAATCCCTAGAGTGTCTGATCCAGTAAATGTAAGGTGGGGTCTGAGAATTTGCATTTCTAATGAGTTCCAGGGAAGCGGATGCTACTGGTCTTGGGTGGACACTTTGAGAACCAATGATTCATAAGACCCATGCTCTCACCCCCACCCACCATTTCCCATCAGTAACCACATCCTTCAGCTGTTCTCATGCCATCTCTCCTGGTAACACTCTCCTGTCATGAAGCCCAAGTCTTAAACATTTTCTCCTTCTCCTTCCCCCTTGTCATGTGCGCATCCCAGAGAGTCCTTCTGGCAGGGGCTGAGCTGCTCTGAAGGGGGTGCAGACTTTCTCTACACGACCCCCTGGTTCTGTTCAGATGACTGCCTCCTGGTCCATACACAGGTTCTGACAGTTACATGTTCTATAATTCCCATTCTTCTCAATAGTTTATGATCCACAGTCGAATGCCTTTGCACAGTCAATAAAACACAAGTAAACATCATCTTGCTTTTCAACCAAGATCCATCTGACATCAGCAATGATTTCCCTTAGTCATAGACTATTGCCTGAATATTGCCTGAATTTCTGGCAGCTCCCTGTCCATGTATTGATACTATCATTTTTACATTTATCTTCAGCAAAATTTTACTTGCATGGCATATTAGTAATATTGTTTGACAATCTCCACAGTCTGTTAGGTCACCTTTCTTTGGAGTGGGGATCAATATAGATCTCTTCCAGGCAGCTGAGCAGGTAGATAGATGTCTTTTTGGCATAGACCAATGTGATGTAAAATAGCCTTTTTGTAATATATGCAAGGGGAAGTCAACTAAGGCTACAGCTTTTAAATGCAGTTTATTCAAACAGTGTTTAAATATGTCTCCACAATCAGTGAGTGCCTGCAGACAAGTTCTCTCAGGAATACACTTGTCTTGGTCTCATTAGGATACCATAAAAAAAAGGACACCTCTTTTTTTTTTTAGGGCACCTTTTTTGTGCCATGAAAAAAATAAGATTTTGAGGTCGGGACCAATATAAAATTTTTACCAAAGCTCAGTGACATCTTCCCAAGTCGTTGTAACCTTGCAGCAAGTTTGCAGAATGCTGTCCCACAAAAAGCAACCGATTCTAAGATGAAGCAGGCATCTTAAGGAAGGTCAGAAAGACCTCGACTTGGAGAAATGGAAAACTGTGGCTGGAGTCCAGAAACTGGAGGGATTCCAGAGAATGACCATTGATGCAGTAGCTACTGAAGCTATCATCCCACAAGGTTGATGTGTTAGTCTGTGTGGACTAGAGAAACAGATCCAGAGAAAACCATGTGTGTAAGAAAGAGCTTTATAGAGAGCAGTTGTATATTAAGAAAACATCCCAGCCCAGGCCAGATCAAGTCCATAAGTCCAATATTAGAAAGTCTGATACCAGTCTATAAAGTCCTCTTCAGACTCATGCAACACATGCAATGACACCGAATGCAGGAAAATCAAAGGCCAATGGGTGGAAAGTCTGGTGGATCCAGTGGTGGTAGAAGCCTCTCGGTGCTGGCATGGGTCTCCAGGTGGCTCCTCCAGCTCCAGGGCTCTGGCTGCCATTAGTGTAGCTCCATGTGGCTTGTCAACAGGAATGTGTAGCAGAGAGTCTGTGTGTCCGGCCTCCAGGGAGGAAGACCTGAGTTCCCAGAATCCTAAGGAGAAGGCCATGCCCACACAGAGACCTCATTGGCTGTGACCTGATTGACAGGCTAAACTCCACCCCTTCGCAAGTTGACAGATTATGTAACTACCACAGTTAAGCATTTTTTATTTTAAGGCAACATCTTGGCTTTTACAAACCTTCATCTTGGTGGGTGTCAAAAGTGTTACATAAAGATAAGCTAACTCAAAGAGCTCATCTTTTCATCATTTTTCAAAGCAGTGTCAAAGTTAACGAAGATGGTTTTATGGAACAAATCATAAATAGGGATCAGTCTTGATTTCCATCTTTTATAATTTTTAAAATTATTTTATGACCTAGCATTTAGACTATCCGAGAGAACATTTGTTTGTACTAGAGAAGAATTTGTTTGTTTGTTGTTATGTTAGAGTATGTCTGTTAGGCTTTGCTATTGTCTTATTTATCCAGTAATGTTCTAAAAGAAATATCTCTATTGGATGACTTACAAATAGATCTGTTTTCTAACAGTTTATGAGGCTAGAAGTCAGGGTGCTGGTTTCAGGGGAAGGTGTTCTGTCTCTGTAGGCTTTGGAGGAAGGTTCTATGTGTTCAGCTTCTGACTCCTGGTTTCTTGGAAATCCCCATGTATCTGGACATCTACCTTACCCATATTTGCTTCTCTTTTTTGATTGTTTAATCTTTTTCAAATCAGAGTAAGTCCAAATATAGCGACAAAAAACATAGAAATGATTTTTTAAATATCTAACTGAATATCAGAATGTGAAGATTTTATTTCTGACCCTCACCCTGTAGACCTCTGAAGGTAATGTCCCCATCTCTCTAGTGCAGTGGTTCTCAACCTTCCTAATGCTGCGAACCTTTAATACAGTTCCTCATGTGGTGGTGACCCCCCAACCATAAAATTATTTTCGTTGCTACTTCATAACTGTAATTTTGCTACTGTTAAAAATTGGGCAACCCCTGTGAAAGGGTCATTTGACCCCCAAAGGGGTCGTGACCCACAGGTTGAGAACCCTTGCTCTAACCCTTCCCAGAAGAATTCTGTGCCACATCAAATGGCAGTCCAGGGATCCTCCAGTGACTCACCACGTTCCTTTTAGATGTTCTTATGTTGGGGGAATAAAAAGAAGCTTCAAGGGACAAGAACAGGGATGTGGGGTTGATGGTAAGGTTTCCCCAGGAAGTTCTTTCTGCTCGGCCTTTGCTACGCTCGAAGAATGAGCACGGATGTTGTCATGATGGAAAAACCTTCTCTGTGTAAATTTTTCTTGACCAGTGCAATTTTCAGTTTTCTTAAAGCTGCTTCATAATAAACCCCTATGATCACTTTGTGTGGTTTGAGAAAGTTTATCAAGATGACCCATTTTGGAATTTTAAAAAGTCACCCTAGCCTTCTGAGTTGACCTCTCTTCCTTAAACTGCACTAGTCCAGCAGTCCCCACCACTCTCTTGATGGAATTTTTTTTTTTAAGATGGCAATTTTTATTGTTATTATAAAAGCAATTTTTAATGATAATTTGTCATTTGAATAATTGCAAGAGTAACTAAGGGCTTAATCCTCACACAGTCATCAAGTCAGGCACAGTAGGTAGCTACAAATCATAAGAAAAGGGGTTCTTTAGTTCCAGATTCCCATAATTCCTTCCTAGAGCATTTTTTTCATGCTTTGGAATTAGGCTAAAATAAACTGTCCCCATCAGTTCCCTTTAATCTTCCCTAAAGGGGAAAAAGATCCAGTTTTTATCTTGCTGCCTGATGTAAACGACTCACCAAGTCCAGGCCTGAAAGATAGCCCTATCCCCTGTAGAAGTAAACTGATGGGAAGGGACTGGTAAGTTAGGAGTCCAAACAGGCGTCCTTTCATGTAGACCTTCCAGACTCAGAGCTGGCTCCCGTAGTACGCAGAAAATGCCAAAAGCCCCTGAGGAGCACACATACTTCCACCAGTAGCAGGAAAGGAGGTAGCAAGGACTTGGCTGATGGCTGAAGCACTAGCTAATGTGCCTGGCAGAAGTAGAACATTTCGTTCCACCTTTGCTGCCTGGAATTTTTTGCTCACAGTACCTGTTTTTTCCTTACACTGGAAAACACAGGTTCTACTCTCCACTCCCACACATGTAGGTCCTTAGAATTTTTTAATAAACAACTCAGCATTATCACTGTCAAGGAAGCATAGGATTAGAGGTATGTGAAAAGCCTACTTACTGAAGGGAAGACTCAATATTCTATGATATGGAAAATCTAGAATATCCTAGAGCCAAAATCATTCAGAAAGCTGAGCCAAATCTACCCTGAATACTGGCAGTAATAGGTTCAAATGGAATGCACACTTCCTATTCTATTTACTGTGAAATCGGTTACACCCCACGGACTGCTAAATGGAAAGGGTCTTTTGAGATGTGCTTATGTAATTATGCTTATTTAACAAGTTTCTGCCATCGGCAAGATCCTCTGAAGAATGAAACACGCTCATCAATATGTTTGATGGTATCTGCTAGGATCAGTTAGCTGCAGGAAAGAAAGGTGCATTATTTGGAGACTATTCCCCAAATCCAGTTGATTGTTATCTACTTCACAGCTGTCTGTGAGAGGAGGATTGGTGGCACAGTTTGTTCTAAGAGGCAGCACTGGACAGAACAGTAGCCCATCCTACAGTCAGAGCTATAGTGCTGTAGCCAGGATTTTCAGGAAGGGCTTTAAGGTGGAAAGTTGCCGGATGCCAAGAGCTGTAATCAAACTGTGTACTTGTCCCTCGACTAGCTTAATCCCTACCCAAAGCAAAGCCATTTTATCCGTGAAGCAGTGCTCCTGATGCAAGTCCAAGCCGACGAGGGAAGTTGTTGAATGTGTAGTAGTCGTTAAAGATCCTGGAGTAACTAGTCATGTTAATTAGTGTTCTGAAGGTCACCATGGGAGTTTAGTTATTTTCAGCTCACCACAGGGGCAATTTTTGACCATGGGTTTGCCTCTGCCTTGAAAAACTGCACCGAATTTCATTTGTGACCCAAAAGATTTGTAGCGCTTCAGCCAAAGGTGTGCCAGTGATTGTTCATTTCCTCTCTTTTAAAGTCCCAGTGTAAAAGCAGTTCTTGTAACTTAGGGTATGAATGAGCTTATGTTATATAGTGAACAACCTGTGTTCTTTTATAGACAAATCTACAAGGCTTTTACATTTAGTTATCACACAGTTCAAGACGTTCAATTCAAAATAAATTTACATGGCCTAACTTATTCAAGACCACTTTACTATTTCATTTAATTTCATGGCAATACATGCAAATCTTCCATCTGAAATTTACACAGATTTTTGCTGGGTAAATCCTTTAGCAAATTAAAAACGCTTTGATCTGAGATTTTACTCCTGCCCTGTAGTAATTAGGGCTTATAATAATAACTTGGTTGTTTATGTCAAAGACATTGTCACTTGAATTCAGTTCATTATTTTAAAAAGAAAAAAGATTTTCTACCCTTGCAATGACATAAAAAGATCATCCATGTAAAAACCACAAAGAAAATCACAATTCTTACACATCTGTAATAGAGAACAATGTTTATGTCTGTATTAAACTGAAATATGTAACTGCCTCTCCTGATTTTACATGGTTTTCCATACAGACACATCTGCACTAGCAGAAGGAATGACAGGCAGCATAGAAAACGGTAATGCTCTTTAAAGGTCCAAAGGCTTCATCCACTGACAGGACTCTCCAGCCGTTTTATTTCCTCATCCGAATACCAGCCACTGCAACTAAAGGAGGGTTAAATGCTTTTAACTTTTCAATGCGATTACTCCTCAACACCTGTTAAAATGTATGGTGTTAATTGGACATGAACATTTCTCTTAAATAACTCAGTATTTGCTTGCGCCTACAACAATGGTTTTCTTGTAATTACATCTTTATTTTCATTATGATACTTTCAGAGGTAGGTCCTTCACGGTTGTTATCCATGTCATCGTAGTCTTGGCAACACACAGAATATTCTAAAACTGTAAATGACTGAATAACAAACATAACTAATCTTTAAAAATGTGTTCAATGTAAAAATTCAATCTAATCATTTCAGTGACTCTTCAACTTTTTAAGTTTTTGTTAAAATCCAAGCAACTGTTAGTATTTTGTTATTAACTTGTAAGGAAAAAATAGTATGCTCTAATTAAAACTGATATTTCGCAGAAAAATAAAATCCCAGAAACTTGCAGATGTAAAATTTATTTAAATCTCATGCAATAGCCTAAGTATACTTAGATATACTGTGGGATAATAACTTGGCTCTGCCCAAAAAATTTAGCTCACTCATGAAATGAATGGAAATTCTATGGTTAAAACACATAGATTTAAGTTTTTGGCTTTGTGACTGGAAATACAGTTTGACTAGGCTTTTCTTTTCTAAGGAGGAAGATTCCAGGAAAGGAATTTGCCAATAAATATACAATTACAAGGTGTCTTTTTAAAAATTTTATTTATTTATTTACAAGGTGTCTTATCTTTGCGGCAAATCCCAATGTACGAGAGGCCAAATCGGCAGTGCCTGCAACACCTGACATCATGGGGTTTCCAGAACCGGTCTCTTCCAATTCCCATTTCTTCTCTTTTGGAAACTCAAAGCCACGGTTGAGCAGGCCACCAGAGTGCCACAGGGCGACTCACCTAAATTACAGCCTAACAAATCTTAGCTCTGTCTTTAAGAAAACTCAATTCAAATAATTGAGAAAACCTACTACACTGTGCTTGATTTTACGTATCATTGTAAATTTCAGTCTGTGCAAATCCTAAATATATGTTCATTTAGTTTGCTGGATTCAAGTTAGCTATAACCAGCAACTTCATATCCAACTTTAAAATTAAGAGCGAACTGAATAACTTGTAGAACTAAAAAAAACAAAAACTTGTAGAACTTCTGGGACTTGCAACTGATAGGGTTTTCATGAGATGCATGCAGCTCTTATAAATACTAAAGGAGGCATTTTTGCCAGGTCTCAACATGCTTTCTTTATTTTAAATCCCACTGATTCAATGAGTTCATGGAATTTCCTATAGGGGAATAATTTCATATTGACTACATATAAACATGACAGTATGTTGTTGTTCTATTTTAAAACAACTTACTGAATTGGCTGAAAATAATGGGTAGACCTAATCAAGCAGTATCGCAGTTTCATTTAATTATATGTATGCCTAACAATCAAAAGAAGGGGTCAGATTCTTTCCTTTAATACAATCGTGAACATCATTTGTAAATGCCTTGTTGAAAGCAGTGAGTAGGGGAAGATTTTAGAAAAGTCCAAGTAACAAAATGTATTCATTTACTTGGTAAAGTTAAAAAGCTAATGCAACAATGTTACATTCAGATAAAAAAACATCAAAAGCAATTCAAATACCGAAAAGGGTTTCAGATTGAATATTTTATTAACATGGTAGTTGTCTTTGTAACGTGCACACATACTCGCACACTCAGAATGATCTGCCTGGGGAAAAATGCCTAAATATGCCTTAAAAAAGATCCTGTCGGTTTCATTATTGTAGGCAATTATGTCTACATACTTACAATGCTATTGCCAAATCTGTCCAAGGAAGCCAAGTTTGAGAGGGGAAGAAAAATATCTGGGGGAAAATTCACCAGTGGCATAGCAGAGCTCTCAGTATGAGAAAGCTGGCATCATGTGGACTTTTGCTGTGAGATGGAATTTTTTTTTAAGGCACCCCAAAGAGACTGAGACTAAGGTGTTAGTGAGAGACCTTGTCGGTATCCAGTGATCACAGAGACAGATTTATACTCTGCTTGAAACGAACCCATGCACTGTGAACTGGAACCCTGTTAGCAGTACTTTTCCGCTGAGCCTCATTATTTCAAGCGATTGACTCAAGACACCTATAGCAGTCCTGCATTGCTAACATCACGAAGAGGAGCCATCCCTGGATGGGATGGTAAGCTCGGTGTCCTGAGCAGACGGGAAGAGACACTCAGCGTAGTCCCACAGCACATGCAGGCTCCCCTCCTCCAGCAGCCCAGTGTGTGGTTTGCCTTCAGTGCTGCCAACACTGCCACAGGTCCCCTCCCGTGGAAGGGGATAGGGAAACCCTCTACAGTAGAAAGAAACCTTGTCAGATTGTTATACTTGTCTGGAAGGGCTATTTGTCTTGCTTCAGCATTCAATTAGATGACTATTTCACTGTCTTGCAAGATCATGACACCATTGATTTACCAATTTTGGCCTCTCTAGCTTTGTTTTAAGGGTGCATCTGATTGTGCTGCCATCGTACCTGTTGCTCCTGTGTGTGTTTCTGGAGTTTTCTTGTGGAGCTCTGGTAGCAGATTGACACTGCCTTCATTGAATAAATTGCAAGTACTTTCTGTTCAAATTTTTGGAAAGGTTTGAACAGGATTGTGTTGATTCTTCAAATGTTAGATAGAGCTCACTGGGGGAAGCCATCTGTTTCAGGACTTTTCTCTCAGAATATTTTTAGTGATAGATTCAATCTCTTTTTGATAGATCTTCTCCAAGTTTTCATTTCTTGAGTTTGCTTGTTAGATTGTGTGTTTCTAGGCATTTGTTTATTTTGTCTAGTCAGCCTGATTTGTTGGTTTAAGATTGTTCACAGTATTCTCTTCTAATTGTTTTACTTTCTCTCATATCAGTGATGCCTCCACTTTCATTTCTGACTTGCCTGATTCGAGTCTTCTCTCCCTCTTTTCCCGAAGGTTTGCCTATTTTATTGGCTTTTTTTTTTAAGAACTAACTTTTGATTTCACTTGCATATCTTCTCTCTAATCTTTATTATTTTCTTACATTTACTAGCTCTTAGTTTGTTCTTCTTTTTCTATGTTTGTAATGTACATCATTAAGATATTGAACTTAACCTTTTAAAATATATGTAATCTTTTAAAATATATTTAAATGTATTTTTTTGGATTTTAAAAATTGTTACTGGTTCGTGTTTTATTCCACTGTGATCTGAAAATAGGCTTTTATGCTTTCAATAGTCTTAAATTTTTATCCAAAGCTGTTTTATGGACAAAAAGTTAAAAACTAGCATATGCCTGATTCTGAAGAATATTTTTATGCACTTGAAATGAATGTATGCTCTACTTTCATTGGATGGTGTGTTTTATGTATGTCTTTTACAACTGTTAAATGTTATTCAAGTTCTAATGTTACTCAATTTTACTTTTGTTTTAACTTTTCTATCCGTTATTGAAAGTGGATAGTTCGAGTCTCGTACTGTACAGTATTATAGAACTAGGTTTCTCTCTTCTGTTAAGTCTCGGTTCTGAAGGTCTGTAAGTTTATACTAGTCATGTTTTCTTGCATTACCTAAACGTTTGTGAACATACAACTTACAGACTTGGTTCTGTGACCTTCTTGACTTTCAGTCTGTTTTGTCAGACAATAATGTAACGACCCCAGCTTTCCTCTGATTGCTGTTTACATAATTTACCATCTTTTTACTTCTAACTTTTTGGTGTCTTCATACCTAAAGTCACTGTCTTATAGATAACATATAGGCAAAGTCTGGGCTTTGTCCATTCTTCTAATCTCTGCTTTTTAATAGATTTTAGTCTATTTGTACTTGTTTCAGGTATATCATAGAAGTTCTGTCTTTCAATACCTCGATCACTACTTTTTCAGGGGTTTCCAGATGATTTTTTTTTCTTAAATCACTTTATTTGGGGCTCATACAAGTCTTA
>NW_022111320.1:52066560-52068164 GCF_000313985.2 Echinops telfairi
GGAGGAGGTTATATGTAGATCCTTGTGATTGGTTCCCCCTTTCTACCCCACCCTCCCGTCACCCTCCTGGTATCACCTCTCTCACCACTTATCTTGAAGGGGCCATCCATCCTGTATTTCCCGTGTTTCCACTTACTATCTGTACCAGTGCACATCCTCTGGTCTAGCCAGATTTGTAAGGTAGAATTGGGATCATGATAGTGGGGGCAGGGTGGGGGGAGGAAGCATTTAAGAACTAGAGGAAAGTTGTATGTTTCATCGTTGCTACACTGCATCCTGACTGGCTCATCTCCTCCCCGAGACCCTTCTGTAAGGGGATGTCTAGTTGTCTACAGATGGGCTTGGGGTCCCCAATCTGCACTCCCCGTTATACACAATGATACGATTTTTTGTTCTTTGATGCCTGATACCTGATCCCTTCGACACCTTGTGATCATACAGGCTGGTGTGCTTCTTCCATGTGGGCTTTGTTGCTTCTCAGCTAAATGGCTACTTGTTTACCTTTAGAAACTAAACCACAAGTACAATACTGGATTTCATATTTGTCTATGAAGCTACTTTTACTAGTGCTCTTTTTTACTGTTTGTTAGTGGTTCTGGATTATTATCTAGCGTCCTTTAATCACAGCCTGACAGGCTTCTATTAGCAGTTCATGTAGGGTAGGGTAGATTCATTGGTAGTGAACGTCCTCTGCCTTTAAATATCTGGAAAAGCCTTCATTTCTCCATTTTTTCCTCATTTAAATGCTTGTTTATTGATTTCATGTTGAACTATATATAAACTATGATTACAATTATTTTACCTTTTAAAAATTATTTTAAGTAGCTACTAGAATGTATACTATTAGATATGTATATACCCTGCTTCCTCGAAAGTAAGACATCCCCCGAAAATAAGACCTATTTACAGTTTTGCCTCTCGCTGAAATATAAGGCATCCCCCTGAAAATAAGGCCCCCTGAAGCTAGCGTAACTCTGGACTCTGGACCTTAGCGGTAGGCGCCGCCGCGCAGCTCACTGTTGGCCGCAGCGCAGCCAGAGCAGACAGGAAATGCGAGGTCTCTTTTAATCAAACAATAAACATTAAATGTGTACCGCATTCTTCTTCATGGAAAAATAGGACATCCCCTGAAAATAAGACCTTGCACATCTTTGGTAGCAAAAATTAATATAAGACACTATCTTATTTTGGGGAAACAGGGTACTAATACTTTTAGACAGCATTGGCATACAGTTTCATGCTATTTGCATAATGATAAAAGTAAGCACTTATAAAACACATAACATGTATCTTGTGCCATTGTAAGTGCTGTTATAAATGTTAATTAATTTAATCCTCATGCAAACCTAACCCCTTTTGTAGATAAGATAGTGTGCAGCATAGGCATTTTGTGGAAAGGTTAACAGGAAATTGGTAACAGTTGTGGCCTCTTGAGAACTGGGAATTGGGAGTCAGATCTAAAAAGGAGAATGATTTTCATTATTTACCTTTTGTGCAGAATTAATTTTGTTACATTGTGAGCATGTCATATGTTACCTCTTTGGACTTTCTACAGAGGAACAATCACCAAAACCACTGTTTGTTTATTTTCATTTTTTAAAACA
>NW_022111320.1:52071716-52081754 GCF_000313985.2 Echinops telfairi
ATAACCTTTCAGGAAAAGAAATACACATACATTTGTGTTTTATTGAAAGAGAAATATATGCATTATTAGGGTAAGGCGTGAAAGTGTTTGAGGAACAGAAATGGCTGTGAAAAAGGAATGTGCTTTGTGTGCTTTTGGACTTGAAAGCAAAGTAAACACCAGAGCAGAGGGAGTCTGGGAGGACTCAAAGCAGAAACACACGTAGGAGCTCCCACAGGGACTCATTCTTGTGAACCAGTGCTCGTTGGCGTCTGAGAGTTGTGGCTTCCTCACTGCAGTGGATCTCTGTAAGCTGTTGGTGAGATGACATGTTGGTGAGGGAGATGCCCACCGAGCTCTGTACCGGCCCTGTGTCCTGAGCATGAGTTCCTGGCGTAGCCCCAGAGAGCATTTCCTTTTTTTGCAGCTCAAAGGTTGTAGTTTCCTCCTGAGGATAGTATGTGACTGCTGACCGTGTACTTTCCACCCGGCATATTGGAGGCATTCTGCACTTCACCTAATATATACAGTGGTAGCAGAGCCATATGATGAGAGAGCGGCCAGGGATTGAGTGGCGGTGTGTGTGAGGGGCTCATCGCCGTTTCCAGTTCTTAATGGGAATCTTGTTTCTTTTGCAGGGGATATTTCCTGCAAATTACGTTCACTTGAAAAAGGCGATTGTCAGTAACAGAGGGTGAGTAGTGACCTTTCTAAATTGGTTCGCAATTTTTTTATAGTTGCTAAGGAAGACTTTAAAAATTTGGGGATTGATAGTGTAAAATATGCTATTAACATTATTTTCTGGTAAAAATACTTTTATGTATAGTTCTTAAAATAATGCTAACTTTAATCTGTTCTTATATGTACTAGAGAAATAACCTGAGTTGGTATGAATTTTTATGTTTTCTTCCTCCCTAAATGCGCCATTTTGAGAATAATCTGATAGGACAAGACAAAGATATCTATCATTTTGCTTCTACATATCAAACTAAGAAGCACTTGATAAATCTTTGTTTGACAAGTAGACATTAGAAAAAAGTCAAACTTTAATGATAAAATATAGTGTGTAAAGGGGATGGGCTGTATGCTCACAAATATGAAAAATATATAAGATCTTTGCATAGAAAGAGACAAAAGTCAATATATCACAATGTGAACACTATCTTTGTATGTTGATAATGTGAATGCTTTTTACGCTTTGTTTTTACCTGCTTTGAAAAATAATAAAAACATATTAAAGGTGATTTCATATAATTCATTAATTTAAAGCATAGTATATAATGTCTGTAATTTTCAAATGAGATAGCTTTTTTGTATCTGAAATGATGTTTTGCCTGGAGATGAGTAAGAATCAGCATAATCTTCTGATCCCTCAGGGTTTCGTCAACACAGAAACCACGTGGTCATTTTAAGAAATGGAATTTGACTTAAGGAATTGTTTACACATGTTTGAGGAGAAAAGAGGAAAGTCTGGTAGAACCCAGAGACAGTAAACAAAAAGCTGTTATCTTCTGACTGGGAGTGCAAGAGATCTGGATCTGGGACAGCAGAACCAAGGAACTGGGAGGATGGGTGTGAGACACTGGAGCTCGAATATCTGCAGAGAGGACAGCATGTGAGGGGTACCCCAAATACCGACGCTCACTTGTTGTTTTGATGTGAGGGGGCCAGTGCATTTGGAGTTCATTCCACCAGGTCAGACTGTTCATCAAGCTTTCTATTTAGAGGTTCTCAAAAGATTGCGTAACGGTGTGCAACAAAAAAGGCCTGATTTGTGGCAGCTGGGGGACTGGTTTTGCCACCATGACAATGCACCTGCTCACACAGCCATCTCAGTGTGCCAGTTTTTGGCAAAATCAGCATGCCTCTCTTGCCCCCCACACCTTACTCACCTGACCTCGCTCCATGTGACTTCTTTTTGTTTCCCTGAATGAAGAGGGACATGAAAGGACATCAATTTGATGACATAGACGAGTTGAAGAAAAAAAACAAGGGAGGTGCTGTCAGCCATCCAAAGAGATGAGTTTGGAAAATGTTTCCAAGAATAGAATCGCAGATCTGACAAATGTATTAAGTGCAGTGGAGAAGACTTTGAAGGTGATAAGTTTGTTTTGTAAAAACAAATTAAATACATAACTGGGGGGGGGGGTGTTTCCGGATTTTGGTGGGTACTCCTTGTATAGTTGCTGTTGGTACATATATAGGAAAAAACAGTGATGCTATTTCTAGGAATGCCAAAAAGTCAGAGACTGGAACGAGTTTCCATGAGTGGGAGATTGTTCATAGAAACAGCATGACCAGTGCGCCCTGTTAGCACAGCTATTAGTGAGACAGCCATGGCTGGCGCTGCCAAGCGGGGAGGCTGGAAGCGAGTCTGTTTTACTGTAAGCTTACAGGTGAGGAATCTGGGACTGGATTCCACAGCTGGACTCCTGGGTTGGGAGTTCCATGTTAAGTCTGCAATAGCTGTGGCTCCCAGATAGGCAGTCCGGGCCTGGAGCTCCATAATGCAGGCTTCCTGCCTGGAAGCCCCATGGTAAATCTGAGACAGCTGTTGTTGAAGGTGCTCAAGCTCCAAAGCTGGCACTCCTAGACAGGGAGTCTTATGATGGATCTGTGGCAGATTTTGCTCCCTGGAGAAAAAGTCCGGCTCAGGATCCCACAGCCAGTATGCCCAGGTGAAGGGCTTGGTGCTGGAGCAGCACAGCTGACGTGCTCATGTGGGGATTCTCCTGGCACTCTGCAAAGTCACTGCCCCCAGGTGAGAGGCTGGTGATGGTTGGTGAGAGCGGGCATCCCGCGCAGGGAGTCTGTTGCTGGAGTGTCACAGCAGCACCCGGGCAGAGCTTGGCCCTGGAACACACAGCCAGCACCTTTCTCAGGGAGCCTAGTACGAAATCGGAACAGCCAGCACCCGACAGTGAGGCCAATGGTGAAGCAGCCACAGCAGGTCAGCAAGATGGGGACTGGGTGCTCAAGGGCAGCTGCCAACCTTCAATAATTTTTAACAACAGCAATAAAGAAGAAGAGCAACTTCTAGGGAGAGGGAAAACACTAATTTCCATTTAATACCAAAACATCTTCAACAAAATGTAGAAGGGCATATGAAGAAACAAGATAAAAGTAAAATGGCAGAAACATTACTGAAGAAGGGCAGCTAGTGTACTGACTGGACAGAGACTTTAAAGCAGCAGCACTAAAGATACTCAGAGAGCTAAAGCGTCGGTTTGCACGTACTTAGCCTACCACCCCCTTTTCAAAAAAAAGAAAAATATTGATCACTTCCCCTGGCAATTAAAACGTCGTACTATAGACCATAATTCAGAATAAAGTCTAAGTACCTGCTTTCTCAGTGAACCCCCGTTGTTCCATTGCCCTCTGAGTGGGCATTAAGACTGAGCTGAAGGAAAACACAGACAAAGAAATCAAGAAAACGAGTGAAATAGTCCAAAGCAGCAGTTTTCAATGTGTGGGTCACGACCCCTTTGGGGGTTGAATGACCCTTTCACAGGGGTCACCTAATACATCCTCTATATCAGATTTTACATGAGGATACATAACAGTGATGAACAAAATTACAGTGATGAAGTAGCAACGAAATAATTTTATGGTTGGGGGTCACCACAACATGAGGAACTGTATTAAAGGGTCATGGCATAAGGAAGGTTGAGAACCACTGGTCTCAGAGAAGATAAGAATTTCAATAAAAGGATAGAAATTTTAAAATAACCAAACAGAAGTACAGAGCTGAAAATAAAATAACAGAACTTTTTTGAAAGTACTGGAGAGGCTCTATAGCAGATTCAAGTAGCCAAAGAAAAAAAATCAGTTGTGGCTCAATGAATTAATAATGGCACTTCTAACCATAGTCTTTGCATCTCTCACGGTAGGACTGAGTACTGATTTGCAATTGAAGTATTTGTGACCCACCAAGGGGGGTGGATAGCTTAATAGTAATATAAATGAGCTACGTGGCACTCTTGTGGGATGGGACTATGCAAATAAGGTGTATGGAACTCTAAGAAGAGGATTTGTCAATCCTGCTTTCCTGCTAGACTTGAAATGAGATGGGAGGCCAGGTGTGTTAGGCTGGTTGTCTAGAGGAACAAATCCAGGGGCACTCACACAACTTCACATCAAGAAGGGATCCCAGCCCAGCTCAGGTCCACAAGTCCGATGCAAGCCCAGGTTCTGTCCAAACTCACATAGCTGCACGCTGTTGGTGCAGAGAGGTGGTAGGGAATGCAGGAAGGTCGCAGGCGGGGTACAGAGGAGTTTCATGGATCCACTTAGTAGAAACACGGCAGGGCACCAACAGCTCTCAGGGTGGGTGGCAGAGTCCTAGGCAGCAGGAAGGCAAAGTCCCAGAGACAAGGAGATTCACAGGTTCACTGCTTATAAGAAGACACAAGGAAGTGTCTTCAGGCTAGACAGGTTGGATTCCACCCTTACTTTTCCATAAAAACCCAAGTTTACATCAAATCATCTAACAGATTTCATGACCACCAAGGAGAAAAGATGGTAGTGGACCACATCGTTTGGACCCTGGGCCCATGTGCTGAGAACCTGTTTGACTTAGGAGCAAGAAAGAGAAAGCTGAAATACTAGGGATGTGTTAGTCTGGTTTGACTAACTAAACAAATCCAGAGAGACACATATATGTATAAGAAAGAACTTTATATACAAGAGTAATTGAATATTGAAAAAAATCCCAGCCCAGTCCAGATCAACTCCATAAGTCTGGTATTAGCCCATATGTCCAATACCAATTTATAAATTCCTCTTCAGACTCACAAAACACATGCAATGACTTAATGCAGGACAATCACAGGCCAGTGGATTGAAAGTCTTGTGGATCCAGTGGCAGTGTAAGTATCTCAGCGCAGGCAGGGTCTCCATGTGGCTTCTCCAACGTGGCTTCTCTAACTCCGAGGCTCAGACTGCCATCAACCTGTCTCCATGTGGCTTGTCAACAAGAATGTCTCGCAGGAGCTGAGCGTGTGTCCTGCCTCCAGAAAGCTGTTCTTCCCCATAGCACCTCCAAATGAGTTCATCAAGCTGAGACCTGATTGACAGGTGAAACGTCACCCCTTCACTCTTAATCCTCTCACATTGACAACAGATTATGTAGCTGCCACAGGGATGACAAGAGATGTTGAGAAGCAGCAACATGGAAATTGCAGTTGCGGAACCAAGAGAGTGGCAGGAGAGAAGCAAAAAGCAGCATGGCGGGCTTCCCCATCCATGGAGCAGGAGAACTAACTGGGTGCCTCCAGGCAAGAGGCGTGCTGGAGAAGTAGGTCGTCTCTGGGCATTTGATGGAGTTAGGCTTGTCAAGTCACAGAGCTAGAGATTAGTGCTTTTGGCCAAGGCTTACTGGTGAGTGAGGTACCTTGGACATTTATTAGCAGAACTAAAAGAGCTAATTTTAATACCTACATAGCATGGCAGAAGCCAAGCCAAGGGGCTGAGAGTCAGAGAGAGATCTGCCTATAGGGCAAGTGAGACAAGGCTGCCCTGAATGAAGAACTGATGATTTCTGAACCTGAACTGTAACCTATGACTCTGATCATCCACCCGATATAGTTTTGTGACTAGAAGTAGAGAGAACCATGGGAGGGACAGTTGTCAGAATTAGGGAAAAAGTTGGAAGGCGGAGGTACATGTGACTTATGTCTCAAGGAATTAACTGGGGTGTCGATGCAGATAATAAATGTTTTCCCACTCATGACGTTAGATGAAGATTGACGGCTCCATCTTGCATTTCGAGATCATTGATTCTGAGGAGGACAGAGAGAAAAGAGCGAGTAACAGTGAACTGAACCCAATTGGCCCCGGGACACCACCAAGTAAGTATTACAAGGATAAGACAGAGAAAAGGGGCCAGAAAGAATATTTGGAGAAAAATGATGGACAACTTTTCAAATCTTATGAAATACATGAATCTGCACATTCAGTGCCATGGGTACTCCTTGACCTCCAGATAGGATAAACCCAAATAAAGAGACATTGGGACACATTATAATCACTCTTGAAAATCAAAGATCCAGATAATTTTTAAAGCAGGAAGAGAGAAATCTTCACATACACATGTATTCAATAAGACTGAATCCCATTTTGTTTCTGAGAGAGGGTGGAGACAAGAAGAAGTCAGTGGTATAACATGACTTTTTTAAGATGGTAGAAGAAAAGAACTGTCAACAAAGAATACTACATCCTGCAAAATTACTCTCTACGAAAGAGAATAAAATTAAGAAAGTCTCAAATAAACAAAAGTTGATGGACTGTTACCATTATACCTTCCCTACAAGAAATGTTAAAGGGAATCTTTCAGATGGCAAAGAGTACACTAGACATTGACTTGAAATTGTGCATAGAAAAAAACAAACATTAAAGGTGACTTGGGGAAGTATAATGACCAGATTTAAGGTAATTTTGGTGGTTAAGCACAGTTTTATCCTTGCTTTATAATAACAAAGGCATAAACATAAGTATACATTTATGTTATAGGGTATATGGGGTATAAAGTAATTGGTTAAACTATTACATAAACAGTAGAGGAAGTGTTATAGGTACAGAGTTTTTGTATGTTACTGAAGTTAAGTTTTTATCAATCTAAGACAAGTTGTTATAAATGTAAGATGTTACATGCAATCCTTGTGGTAACTACAAAGAATGTAAGAAATTAGACCTAAAAGAGTACATAAAGGATAATTTCATTAAGTTCCCAAGATGAGCAAAATGAGGCTCTTCTGTTAAAAAAAATTAGTATAGTCGTCCAGCAATACCTTCCAGAAATAAAGAGCACAATAAAAGCAGAAATATCCACACCCTTGTTCATCGCAGCATAATTTACAATAGCAAGAGGCTACCATTGCCCATCAGTGGAAGAAAGGATACATTTTGGTATGTTCAACCAATAGAGTACTATGTATCCTTAATGAAAAATGGCAAAACCGTGAAACATCTCATGACATGAATGAATTTCAAAGACATTATATTAAGTGAAGTTAGTCAAATACAAAAGGTTGGATATTTTATGAGACCACTGTTTAAAAAAAAAAATCAAGACAAGGCTTTCATACCCAAACACACAGATTTTGATGGTTATTAGGGGTGTAATAAGTGGTGTCATGGAATGTGTATCTTTGTGAGATTGAGTAACTTAGCCCAGTTTATTGCCCTCCGACTTTGCCTCTCTCCCGAGGTGCTGGACAGGTGTGTAGCGCTCTGTCCTGTTTCCAGAGTTAGTGCGTGTGCTCCTCCACAGATTGGTCAGGATTGTGCTGTGGAGTTTCACCTGGTGTTCATGAGGGGTGTGGATGGCCATGGTGGAGGGCAGAGCAGAACTGCTCAGACCTCACGGTGCCCCAGATTAGGCATCTTCATGGAGCACACAGCTCATCTTTCTCCTGAGGAACTGCGCTTGTGGGTTCCCGCAGCTGGCCTTGCAGTGAGCAGCCCGGGCTTGCCCTGCAGCCCCCACAGGACTCCTTCACGCCCGGTGTAGGGTTTTGGGGTTACAGCACAAATTCATAACAATTCATATTCAAAGATGCTTAATTGTCTCAAGAATATCTTTTGTAGCCTTTTTTTAAAAGGAAGATTCAGGAACTAATAAAAAAATTATGTTATTTGTTAGTTATACAATTTATAATCCTTTAAATTTTTTACAGCATCTCCCCAGCCTTTTCTTTTGGATCCTTTCATGCATTGACATTGTTGGCCCAGTTTTGTAACAGACAGGGGTCAGAGTCTGTTTCTGTCCAATAGATTTCTCATGATTGAATTCAAGTTCAGAATTTTGAGCAGGAATACTAAGTAGGGGGTGCTCTGGGTTAAAATGGCCATGTTTCTCCTGGATAGCTTTTCAGCCTTTGATTAGAGCAGCAGAACTTGGGACTCTACTTAGCAGCTTCTGGCCAAGAGCGAGGACCTCCCGGTCCGCGATGGTTTATTGTGTTTCTGTCATGTTCCTTCTCGGTGACATCCTGCCACCCTGGGAAAGAACTTGGCCCCGAGTACTCATCGTCCCTTAGGGTAGACCACCATGTGTGTGGAAATGCTGGTAGTTTGTTGCTTTGGTTTTGGTTGTCAGGGGTGAAATTGCTCGAGTAGGTTCTATATGCTGATGTTTTCCTGCGGGAAATTTATCGTCATAGTTTCAATTACTGTTGAAGTAGTTCTTGGTGTCTGATTTTATCACTTCTAAAATGATTTTAGTTTCTATTTTTAGTATGGTTCTAGTGAGGAAATTATATACAAGAACGTTTTCCTACCCCCCTGCCCCCCAAAAAGGAAAAAAGCTCCATTGGGCGAGCTTTTGTAGCACACATTTTTCCTGCTAGGCAAGCATTGGTCAACTCACTCTGAGTTAGTGCACCCAGTGGCATCACCTGGGAAGGTTTTCTCTGGTGACATTGAATTTTTTCATGAAACCAGTTTTGCCTGAACCTCACTTTTTGTGATGGCTGATTTAAAAGAACAGTGTGTGGCTGTAACATTTTGTTTCCTGCTCAGGAAAAATGCCACAGAAACCATTGTGATGTTGAATACAGCTTACAAGGACAGCACTAAAATAACTCAAGTGTACTAATAGTTTTCTTGTTTCAAAAAAAGTGAAATGTTGATTGATGGCAAACCTCATTCTGGATGTCCCGGATGAACAGAGGAAAGCGTTGACAAAATCCGTGCAGTTAGGGTCGATGACCAACAGTGGACCACTGGAGAGTTGAGGAAGTTATCTGGACTGTCTTGGAACCCGCTTCGGCAAATTTAGATGGAAAATTTTGGGGTGAGAAGGATCTCTGTGAAACTTGTGCCTCGGATTTTGACTGACCGGGAAAAAGAGCGTCCAGCGGGGAATGCTGTGCTTTGAAAGCACAGCTATGAAGCTGCCCAGACTTTTTCCCCAAGGTCATTAATGATGATGAGACATGGTGCTGCTATTCTTACTACTCAAAAACAAACATCAGTCAAGCCAGTGGAAGGCACCATCATCATCTTGCCCCCCAAAATGTTCGTCAAGTGAAATCAAAGATCAAGACAACTCTCATTTGTGTTTTTAATGTGAGGGGTACAGTAAATTTGGAGTTCATTCCATCATGTCAGACTGTTAATCAAGCTTTCTATTTAGAGGTACCCAAAAGATTGTGTAACAGTGTGCAACAAACAGACCTGATTTGTGGCAGACGGGGGGAACTGGTTTTGTCACCACGACAATGCACCTGCGCACACAGCCATCTCAGTACACCAGTTTTGGGTAAAAAACAGCATGCCTCTCTTGCCCCATGGCACCTGACTCATCTGATCTCTCTCCATGTGACTTCTTTTTGTTTCCTGGAAGGAAGAGGGACATGAAAGGACAGCAATTTGACAAAGTAAGAGTTGAAGGAAAAACGAGGGAGGTGCTGTCAGCCATCCAAACAGATGAGTCTGGAAAATTTTTCCAAGAATGGAATCACAGATTTGACAAAAATATTAAGTGTGATGGATAGGACTTTGAAGGTGATAAAGTTGTTTTGTAAAAAAAAAATTAATACATACCTTTGAAAATAAAATTTGGGGGGCGGGGTGGAGGGTATTGCATGATGAGACAAAGTATGTCATTTTAATTGGTAGGAAACTAAGGAGTCCTGGTGATGTAGTGATTACAAGTTAGGCTGCAATCCAAAAGGTTAGCAATTCTGAACTACCAGTCTGCTCCTCAGGAAAAAGACGAGGCTTTCTTGGAAACTCACAGGACAGTTCTACACTGTTGTATAGGGTCTCTATGCGTCGGCATCAGCAAGATAGCAATGAGTTTGTTTGTTTGAATCATAGGATTTGATTAGGAATAACTAATTTTATAGATTCAAGAGTTGTCCTTTTTCCCTCAATGCAAGAATATTTTCTTCTATTAAATTGGCATTCTATGATGCTCACCTTCCCGACACAACCGCTAAAGACAAAGTGGGTGAATAAGCAAATGTGAAGACAGCTGATGGTGCCCGGCTATCAAAAGATATAGCGTCTGGGGTCTTAAAAGCTTGAAGGTAAACAAGCGGCCATCTAGCTCAG
>NW_022111320.1:52083823-52113549 GCF_000313985.2 Echinops telfairi
TGTCGGGGGTTTAAATGGAGAGAAAATGTTTTGAGAAACGATGTACAAATGCGCTTTACACAATTGATGTGTGTATGGATTGGGATAACAGTTGGGATAATGTTTAAAAAAATTATTTTTGTTGCTACTTCATAACTGTAACTTTGCTACTGTTAGGAATTGGGTGACCCCTGTGAAAGGGTCATTTGACCCCCAAAGGGGTCACGACCTGCAGTTGAGAACCACTTATTTAGTAGAATCAAAGTAAGTTTAATGTTTGAGAAGTGCTGCAATTTGAACATCTAGGAAAGAGCAGATGGGATGCTTGATACAAATCAGCATGCATTCACCATGACCAAGTTACGCCAACCCACATTTCAGATAGATGCAGTAGATATAGTGCTGTCTTGGGTCTGAAAAGCATATGACAAAGTGCCTCATTACATGTCCACATGGATATATAGACAAATGCAAATGAGGTCAAGTGTATTTATAGTTTATTGATCATCTATCAAAGGATGTTCATCACTTCTCCCTTTGTGCCAATACTTCTGTCCTGTGTGAGTCTTGTCGTTAGTGTAATGCCTGACACAGAGGGGATACTCGGAACGCCGGTGATAGCTGGGTCTATCTTTAATGGTTTGGATGAATGTAGGAGATTTATGATGGATAAGACATAGGAGGGTTGTGATTCTTAGCCATGCCCAAGCTGAATTTTTAAAAAGACACAAAAGGCTGTCTTTTTAATTCTAACCCCAAATTGGAGAGGAGAGGAGCTAATATAGATAATACAATTTAAATTCAAAATAGTAATGTGGGTGAGAGTTCTGACTCTAAAACAAAGCCTATAATGTGGGCACAGACTCAGAGCAGATTTAAAACACTGCCTTTTTTTTTTGTCTTAAAAATATAATGTGAGCAAATGTAGGATGATACTGTCACGCTCTATCCTCTTGCAAGTTCTTCAGTTAGAAGGATGCTCACATTGCTCTTGAGCCATGAGTAAAATTAGCCAAGCAAAAGATTTTCAAAATCCAAAACTCACTGCCGACTCACAGTAACCCCTTTGGACAGAGTAGAACTGCCCCTGTGGGTTTCCAAAGCTGTAACTCTTTACAGGAGCAGAAATCCTCTTCTTTCTTCCTCAAAATAGCTCATGGTTTCAAACTGCTGACCTTGTGGTTAGTAGCCCAGTGTATAACCCACTACTCCACCAGGGCTCCTCTCTAAAGGTTATGTAAGTGCTGCCAAAGTAGTGGCCGCGATTAGGGTTCTTATTACTGTCAGAGCTATCTCAGATTCTGTTCTCCTGGAGGGAAACGGAACCAAATCCACTGCAGGAGATTCTGTTCCAACTCATGGCAACCCTATAGAGTGCAGTAGAGCTGCCCCACAGGAATCTGAGACCTCACAGCTGTAGGGGGCAGACTGCCACACCTTTCGCCCACAGAGCTGCTGGTGGGCCCCTCTGCTAGCAGCCAAGTGCTTAACTGATGCGTCACCCAGCCCAAACCATCAAAGTGATTCAGATGCAGAGTGACCATGTGGGCCAGAATAAAGCTGCTCCCCGGGGCTTCTGAGACGGCAGATCGTTACAAGACTAGACAACCTCATTTACCGTGGAGTAACTTGTTCACGTGAACTCCTGTCCTTGAGGTTTGGAGTCCAGTGCATGCCTTGCAGTGCCACCAGGACCCCTTCCATGAGGAAAGCAGCCATTTATGGTCAACTTCTGATAGGAGCCCTGGTGGCGTAGTGGCTACTCGTTGGGCTGCTAACCATCTAGGCATCCTTTCAAAACCACCAACAGCTGCTCCTCTGGAGGAAGAAGGAGCTTTCTACTCCCCTAAAGAGCTAACGTCTCGGGACTCAGAAGGCCCGCTCTAGCCTGTCCTGCAGGGTCTCTGTACTCAGAAGGCCCGCTCTAGCCTGTCCTGCAGGGTCTCGGGACTCAGAAGGCCCGCTCTAGCCTGTCCTGCAGGGTCTCTGTGGGTTGGAGGCAACTCGATGACAGTGAATTTGGAGTTTGAGTTTTACAATAGCAAAGGAATCACCTGCCATCACTTATGCTTGTCAGAGTCAGAGGCAGGTAGAGGGTGGGAAGCTTTCTGATACGCTGACTAGATACTGGAACTGATTCACATTCAAGTGGAGAATCTAAGGCAATTGGTTGGGAGAACGTATTTGGCTTTCCCTAGTTGGTTTTTAGTTAGAAGTTTTGGCCAGAGATAGGGAAACTGGTAGTCATTGCCACCTGCCGACTTGTACACTGATTGCTGGGGAGATTGTGTGTGGCTTCAGGGGACTGGGTACAACTTTGGGCGAGAATTCTATAGCCATCTATACCACTTGTACAGAGGTATGTCTCAGTGATAGCACTGGTTGCTTCCCGCCACCAGAAAGTTCAAGTCACATGAAGTTTTGGTTTCTCAGAATATAGAAAACTTCTTTTGACACTATATTTCAATCTTTACATTATGAAGAATTATGAAAACGTTTAAAACACTGTGAGAATGGCCAAAACATGACACACTGACGTTGGAACGAGCACAAGCTGCAGCACAAATGTCAACAACAAGCTTGCTGGATGCAGGGTTGACACAAGCCTGGTTAGTGAAGAATGTAACGTGTGCATTGTGATAAAATGACGTGCAATACCACAGGGTCTACCTGTGTTTAGTTTATCGTTTATAACCGCCCTACTTATAATTCAGATTTTCCTGGCATCGAAGGCATCTTTGACTATTTTAAAATTAACTGGTGTGTTAGGCAGGGTTCTCTAGAGAAACAAAACCAGGACACATGGTTATATATATAGATAGATAGATAGATAGATAGATAGATAGATAGATAGATAGATAGATAGATAGATAGATAGATAAATAGATAGATAGATAGATAGATTTATACAGCAAGAAGGAATATAACAGCTAATTAGCCCAGTACAACCTCTGCACAGCAGTACAGAGGGCTCAGTTCAAATCACTTTCATGGAGCAGTTAATATTCTGGAAGTCCTTCAACTCAAGTGGGCTGCAGGGAGTCCAAAGTCAAGGAAGCAGACAGTGGGAGTCCTTCCTCAGACAAGGCAGGCAGAGTCTGGCCAAAGGCAGCAGACAGCAGGTGGGTCAGCAACAGTCAGTAGCTTGAATGCTTAGCAAAACAAGCACTATGTGGTCTTGAATTCAAGCACAGCAACAGGATCCACCAGCCTCAAGCTCAAGCAATGTACGCACCAACAGCGTGGCAAAGGAGGTCTCGAAGGAAGCTCAACCTCTAGCAACAGGGTCCACGGATTGGCTTGGCCCACTGGTAGTGGAGCGCCCAGGTTGAGGCAGAGAACTAGCTCAGGCAGCAGCCTGCTGGTGATCACCAGGGAGCAAGAGAGAGCTTTGGGATGCCGGCCATCTTCATTGATCTTGGTCGCCCTCCAATCAAGCTGTGACCTGATCAAAGTCTGCCCACATGTTCCAATTGGCCTAGTTGGCACAATAAGCCTATCTATCACAGCTGGCCTGCCTGGAGGTTATTTTTGCACATATGTCCATGTCTGACCATGGTGGGATTTTCCAGCCTAACTACTGCCTGGTGTTAACTGTGTCTTTTGAGCCCCCATCTGTTTTCTTTGACTTGTTTCAGCCATCCCAGCTCTCCTGGCTCCGTGTCAATAGCCCCATGTCTAACTCTTGTCTTAGGCCGATGTTTCTGGTTCAGAAAAAGTTTTTTATTGTTAAATTAATTCTTTATTTTTAAGGGCATTCTAGAGCATCTAAAGAAGCGTCTTAGCCTTTGAGCTTTATGAAGACAAACAAATAATAACCATATCATAAAAAGCTAACCTGGAAAGTTTCTGATGAATAAAATTGTTCCCTAAGCAGGTGGTGGTTTATATCTCTGATGAATCGAGCTTTAGAACATATTCATACAAAGAATTACTGAAAGAGATTAATCTGTTAAACCTGAGAAATGATTTACTGATTTAGAAGCTATAAACCAGTTCTTAAATTTTGAGTCACAAGACTGTTTGGAATTTCCAGTATTCAAATAGGGTATGCAGCAACAACAAAACCCCTCAGGAAACAAACTCACTGTCATCTAGTCGATCCTGATTCATAGCTGCCTTATTGGACAGGCAGAACTACCCTGTGGGTTTCTGAGGCTGTAAATTTTTGCAGGAGCAGAAAGCCCCAGTTTTCTCCCATGGAGCAACTGGGTAGGCTCAAACTGGTGACCTTGTGGTCACTAGATTACCAGGGATTTTAAATAGGATCTATTATCTATTAATTCCATTGCAATATAGTAAAGGTGGTATTGTCAAATATTATATTTTAAAGTGCTATTGAGCCTGACAGATGACAATCACTAGTTAAAAAGTGATGCTCTTATAAACAAATAGATTCTGTAGGATCTCAATATGTACAGCCTTGTACACAGCTACAGATCACACTACAGGCACCTCTCTACCCTACATGGCTTGTAGCATCTTTTCTGGTTATAGGGGGTAATCATAGTTAGCAAAGCCGTTTATTATCACTTGTTTCAAGGCTCTTGTTTTAATTTATAACAAAATTATTGTAGGCACTGGATGCATCTTGGCTTCTAAATTAAGGTTGCTGTTGTTTATTCTTTCTAAATAGATAATTTTCGTTGTCCAGGCATATTTTAGGGTTTAAAATTTTGAATGCCATAGAAATTTACAAAATAGAGAATGAGATGTATAGTTCAAATTTCTGCAAAACACCATCCCCAGCCCCTGCAGGAGATTGGTCCTTTGCCGCTGCCCTTCAGAGTCACCTTTATTTTCACAGCACTTTTCTGGCTGGTGCCAGCTTATTGTGCAGAGCCATCTGCAAACCAGCTCCAGCAAGTCCTTACGTAGTCGTTTGCATCAGAAACTTCCTCATAGGCATGCATTGAGATGGTTGAAGCCGTTTGAAAGGGCTCAGAAAGCTTGGAGAAAGCGCCACTTTCTGTAAAACTTTCAAGACTTGCTTCCCCCACGTCCACAGACCATGTCCAAGGTGAAGTGCTGCTGAGTATCCCTAACTTTACAGATGATGGATTCGATAACGTCTATTTTGTGACAAGTGGTTGAGTTTACATGATTACCTGGTAAACCCTGGTTAGTATTCATTGCCTTCTAAGACTCAGTCATATTTCAGGAGCTAGTTGTCAAAGAAGAATAGTTAATTGTTGGAAAGAACATGACTGTTCCAAAGAACTAGAGTTCTCCTCTTTCTCTTTAATGTCACCTACCCTAAACAGTATCCTAATCTGCTGAACACCGTAGAATATTGGATCTGCTGGGTCATAAGGACAAGTTATTAACTACTTGTTTGATATTGTGGGCCAACTGGAAAGTCTCCTCTTTCCAGTTGGGGAAAAAAAGGAAAACGACCTGGAAGGTTTTGGGGTCGTTGAGTAAATGTATCAGAACATCACATTCAAATGTGCCATAAATGTAAACCAACCATTTAGCTTTCTTTTTTTCCCCCTTTTCTCCCTGCCATTGGATTGATTGGAACTCCTAGTTGGACCATATAGATATGGATTTCTGAGACTGCAAATCATTCTGGGAGTAGAAAGCCTCACCTTTCTCCCTCAGAGGTGCTGGTGGTTCTGAACTGCTGGCCTTGTGGTCAGTAGCCCCACATGGAACCCGCTTTCCACCAAAAGCACCACCAAAGCATTCTTCTTTAAACAAAACCAGTCACCGCCATCAAGTTAATGCTGACTCACGGCAACCCAGGTTAGAACTGGCCCTGTGAGTGTCTAAGGCTGGAAGTGGTTTATCGGAGTAGAAAGTCATGTCTTTCTCCCATGGAGCAGCTGGTGGTTTAGAACTGTGGACCTTTTGGATTGCAGTCCAATGGGTAACTGCTCTGCCACGTTGTTAGTGGTGTCAGAAACTCAAATCCATTGCTCTTGAGTTGATGCTGACGCTTAGCAACCCCATGCAGGGTTCTGAGGCGTCCTTGCCTCCAGCGTATTCTGGCAGCACTCCTTCCAAGACAGATTTTTGTTCTGGTAGTTATGGTACTTTCAGTATTTTTCACCAACACCATAATCATATGCATCAATTCTTCCCTGTTCTTTCTTATTTATTGTCCAACTCTCACATGCCTAGGAGACGTTTGAAACTACCATGCCTTGGGTCAGGCACACCTTAGACCTCCATTGGCTATGACTGTAGGTGTTGGGCTGCTATCTGCAAGCAGAGATTCCAACCCAGTAGCCACTCCAGTAGAGGAAAACAAGGCTGTCTGCTTCCATAAAGGGTTACAGCCTTAGAAACCTGATATCGAGTGGCCTACGAGTCAGAATCGACTTGATGGTGGTGGGTTGGTTTTATTTATAGTGTAGGTCACAACAGTCAGAATCAGCTCAATGCAACAGGTCTGTTTATTATAAGCATTGTATTTTGCACTTAATGTCCATTACATCATACTTTGGAGCCTTAGATTGGTAGGTGAAATTATCCAATTTTCAGATGAAGAAGGCAAATCTGTGAGAGTTCAAGATTCTTTACCAAAATAGTATGACTAGAAAGTAGGGGAACTAGGAATTGAGTCCAACTAGGAATTTTATCCTATAATTCTAGCTCTTAGCTACATTGTCGTGCAATGTTTATTGATTTGAAAGGTTCCCTCACCTCTATGCCAAATAGCGTGCCTTATAAAAACTCTTTCCAACCCAAGATTCTTTTGGAAATGAATTTACTAATCCATTTTACTTGGCTATTTTTCTTAGTGCTCTGATTCTGCTTTTCCTATGAAACAATATGTTTATAAATAATAATATTCCTTAATTTTAGGGAATTTCATTATATTTGACTGTGTGGAGAAATTAGTATTTCTCTAGGTTAGGGTTTCATATGGGGAGCACTGATGGTGTATTAGTTATGTGTTTGGCTTTGACCCACATGGTCGGCAGTTCAAAACCACCAGCAGCTCCGCAGGAGAAAGACTGGACTTTCTACTCCTGTAATAGTTACAGTCTCAGAAACCCACAGGGGTTTGCTATGAGTCAGTATTGACTCAATGTCAGTAAGTGAGAGTCAGGGTTCTAAGTTAAAAATCTTAGAATTTTGAATAATTTTCAGATAGGAAAAATTTAAGTTTTTCAAAGACATAAATGATTAAAATAAGAGGATACTTAATTAAATGAATACCCCCACTTTAATCTAGTTTACTCTCTACATTTTTATTAATTTTACTAAAACACAACACTCATAATACTCCCATATCGCCTCCATTTGTATGGTATCAAGTCTGAGTCTCTTACCCTTTCACCAATGACACTGTTCTGGCTTTTCAGCTGCATCTTCATATACCACCATTGTAATTGCTCATTAACATGCTTGCTCTCTGTTTTCTCTGTTCCTCTTTTTAATAGCACATCACTGCCCCCAGGACCTTCTCCTATCTCCTTAAAGCCAGCCTGTATCAAAATCCAGCTTAACTTATACTTTACACATAGTTTACTTTGAACCTCCTTCTTTAGAACACTAGAATTTATAGTTAATGTTACTAAGCAGTTAATTGTTCTTTGATATTCTTCTAATTATAATCTACTTGATTATTTCTATAAATAAAATTGTTTCTACAGCACTCCTAAAACATACTATATAGTAATAACTTCAGAAATTGTTGCTTTTGTCCTATATCATGAAGAAATAAAGATGTCTTCTCATTTAATCTAGTTTTATGTAATAAATCATTTATTGCCTCCTTTTTCCTGAGAGCTAGCATTCATCATTACCTTGCTCTTTTTCATCCCAGAAAAGGTTCAGTGTGATTTACTAATTTCAAAAATTGAAATTCAGCTGTATTTTTCAAAGCTATTGTAATAATATTGGAAATAATTGGTAAAGCTGAATCTTAGACTCGTGACTTTGGATGCAGATGACGCAAGGAAGAAAAGCCCCTAATTTAATCTTAGTCTTTTATTCTTCTCTACTTGTGGATTTAATGAGTTTGGGTAATGCTCTAGCATCATCCTAAGAAGGTTTTTAAAAATTTGATAGAAGAGTGACATAGAATAAAATATAATAAAGTCACAAAATATAGTCATATAACTTGTATATTTGTTGGTGCTCATTATTAATGGCTGAGTCATCTTGAATATAGAGGTACACTGTCAGCTATTTTCCTATGGAAGGAAATTATGCTTACTGCTAATCTTGTGAAATATATTTTCCTGTCTATTTCCAAGTGGGTGATGTACTCTTTTTCTAAAAAAGAAGAACCCCAGTTTAGCATATGGGTTTTAGATACCGTAGCATATCATATAAAAAACCTTTAGCCCAGGAAATATTTCATTACCTCTCAAAATTGGTGTAAATTATAAAAAATATTATCAAATCACAACTTTACTTTGAAGCAACAACCTTTGAACAGCCTCCACATTTCTCATATGTATGTTAAGACCCAGAACCATTACTCTCTAGGCCCTGTGGGAACTGGCCCAGCCCTTCTTTCAGTTCACGGGCACGGGGAATCCTTTTTCATCTCTGTGACTGCGTGTGTCGTTTCCTCTGTAAGGTGATAGCTGATTCTCTCCTTCCCCTTACATTTTGTCCATCTTGTTGCTTTGGCTCCTTTTCCGTCTTTGTTTCGGTGTTCCCTGTTCAGAGACCCTTCATGGAGTCTCTGAAATCATGTCCCTCAGCTAACATCTGTTTTCTTCTTAGAGCCACTCTGTGTGTTTCGGTTGTGCTTGTCAACCTGATGCCCTGTGCTCCCTGTCCATTTCTGCTTTCTGATCAGTCTTAGGCAGCACAAGTGTCCGGCTGGCACCGTGTGGATGCTGCTCCCGAGGCAGGCTCAGAGAACACATTCTGTCCCGGGTTCTGAATGCCTCCTCAAGGCTCAGAATTCCAGTGATGCCACTTTCTAAGGAAGTGTAACACCACCCTAAAGGAGGCTGTAGGAAGCTTTTTTTCCCTGATTCCACCACATCTTTGATACCAAGCATATGGGCTAAGTTCTTGACTTTAAAAATACTTTTTCTAAGTTAATCTAAGCAAGAGCTAGACAGGAGTATGGTTTTTCCTTAAAGAAAAAAAGGTCCAAGGTGATATTTCTAAAAGTTAAATTGTAATAACTCAAAAAACCAAAAAACCATAGAGTCAATTCTGACTCATAGCGAACCTGTAGGACAGGGTAGACTTGCTGCTGTGAGTTTCCAAGACTGTAACTCTTTATAGAAAGCCCCATCCTCCTCCCCAGGAGCAGCTGGTGGTTCCGATTAGCAGCCCAATGCATAACCACGGTACCTTCAGGACTCTTCAGTCACTTCAATGTGCCTTTCTTTACATTTGTGCAAACTAAAAAATTGAAATACATTGACAAAGACAGGAGAGAGTATTCCGCGATTTTATCACAAATAACGTGGCTGTCTGTTGTGTCTGGTTGCAGGCAATATGAAACTGTGGTTCCACTGGAAGACTCTATTGTGACCGAGGTCACAGCTACACTCCAAGAATGGTCCAGTCTGTGGAAACAACTGTACGTGGTAAGTAGGGTGACGAGCTTACTGGGTCATTAAAGTTTCATGGTCTCAAGTGACCTATTCCAGCCAAATCTACACTTAAAGTTTCTAAATATGTGTACTTATCAAAGGTATATTTCTAATATTAACTGAAAAATGAAAGCCCGAGTTTGGTCTAACTAAAGAAAATACACTGTTCGTGTGTTTGCAGCTTCCCCACCGTCCCTCAGTCACTACAGTGTAAGTTCTTTGACATCCAAGACCTTCACTGCCCTCCTTATTGCTGTCTTCCCAGATACTTTTGCTAAATATATATTCACCGATGAATAAACAAACTTGTGAATGACTTAATGTTGTCTCTCTTGAACTTGATGGTGAGGAAAGATGCTTGTCATTAAGAATAGTGGAGACCCAAAGCCCATTAGTAGGCCACTGGAGATCCCTTTGCAGAGGGGCCTCGGGGAGGAGACGAGCCAGTCAGGGTGTGATCTAGCAATGGATGAGAAATACAACTTTCCTCTAGTTCGTAAATGCTTCCTCCCTGCCCCCACTATCATGATCCAAATTCTACCTTGCAAGTCTGGCTAGACCAGAGCATGTACACTGGTACAGATAGGAACTGGAAACACAGGGAATCCAGGGCAGATGATACCTTCAGGACCAGTGGTGTGAGTGGCAATACTGGGAGGGTAGAGGGAGAGTGGGTTGGAAAGAGGGAACCGATTACAAGGAACTATATGTGACCTCCTCCCTGGGGGACGGACAACAGAAAAATGGGTGAAGGGAGACGTCGGACAGGGCAAGATATGACAAAATAATAATTTATAAATTAATCAATGGCTTGTGAGGGAGGAGGGACCGGGGAGGGAGGGGAAAAATGAGGACCTAATGTCGGGGGCCTAAGTGGAGAGGAAAAGTTTTGAGAATGAGGGCAATGAATGTACAAATGTGCTTTACACAATTGATGTGTGTATGGATTGTGATAAGAGTTGTATGAGCCCCTAATAAAATGATTAATAAAGAAAAGAATATGGCCTTTTGCTAGAACAACAATTAGTAGAAAGCTTCATAAAAAACACTCTTGTCAGGGAACTTAGTAGAGTGCAAAAAGGCACAGAAATAATTCTAATGTGTGGACTAAAAACAAGTGTCAGGATTTTAGTTCCAAACAAGAAGGAGTGAGCTTATTCCCGTTTACTCTCCACCAACCACAACGAGTCCTGGAAAAAATACACAATCACCTACCAGAAAACTCTGAAAGATGCAGGCAAGGAGATGGAATGACTCGTGACCTTGAGACTTAGGGACTGACCTATAGGATGAGTTCCTTGGAGTTTTTTCTTTCCTTCCATGTATCCTGGCCTGGATGCTCTCCTGAAACCTGAAAATACCAATGAGTTCAGAGGAACAATAGCCCCAAGAACGTGGCCCAACAGGACAGAAATCTTTTAGCGGTGATGTTCTCTTCTTTAGGTGAACACCACAATGAGTCGGCACTACATCAGTGGAGTTCACGGCGAGAGCTCTGTCTTTTATCCCTTCATTCCTCAGTCACAAAGAGGTGTCACTCTCAAGTGGAGCCTGTAACTGGTACTCTGACCACCACTGGAAGATGGCACCACTTTCCAACCGAATCTGTAGATAAGAGTGTTTTTTTATAACCACCCAACATTAACAAGGCAAATATCCTTACCACAAAGAGTTCTGTGGGCAAAACTTTGCCTTCCACTAATTACTTCAACAAATGACCCGGGACTCTTCCAGCTATGATTCTGACGGCCTTCTCCTGCCTTCATGAGCCATTGCCCCTCCCAAATAAACTTGTGGATAAAACAGTATCTTCTAAATCTAGCAAGGGCTTCTCATTTTAAGACCTTTTCAGAGGAGCTGGCGGGGTTCTCTCATCTAGCTAACATACAAGTCGGGAAAACCAGAAAAGTATTGCAGAGGTTTGATAAATTAAATGGACTTGTGAAGCACACCTATGAAATGAGCCTGGGAATAAATCAGAAAGGCTGACCACCTGCTAAAGTATTTAAATTCGACCACAGTCTCATAGTATGAGAGGGGCTTCCAAAAAATTCATGAAAACATTGAATGAAAAGATAATGGAATTTTCCCATGAGTTTTGGAAGCCCTTTCATATAGTACGTAAATGATTCAAGCTAGAACTCCAAATCACTTACCGTATGAAAATTCAGTAAAGTCTCAACTTTAATAAGAAAAGGCAATCAACAGTTGCCGGCACTGAAATATGACATGGATGTTGGGATGATCATAGATTTGAAACGACTGTTGTAAAAATGTTCCATCGAGTATTCACAAATACTCATGGAATGAAAGAGACATCGAAAATCTCAACCAAGAAGTATAAGACATAGAATCAAATGAAAACTTTAGAATTGGAAAATATAGTAACTAAAATTTTAAAAATCACTGGCTGGGTTCATTAGAATGGAAATGACAAAGCATTAGTGAACTTGAATATAGATCAACAGAGATTATCCAGTCTGAATAATAAAAACAAATTGATGAAAGTCAGCTCACCTCATGGAAGCAGTATTCAAGAGATCAGATGATAGACTGTATTGGGTAAATCTGCTGCACAAGTCCTCATTAAATATTGCAGAGCAGAGACATTTCTTTGGGAACTAAGGCAAGCCTGATCCAAGCCATGGTATTTTCAGTGACCTAATCTGCACATGAAAGTTAGAAATTGAATAAAGAAGACAAGAAAAAAATCAACACATTTGATTATGGTGCTGGCAAAGAATATTGAAAATACCATGGACCGCGGGAAGAATGAACAAGTCTGTCTGGGAAGAAGAAAAGTCAGAACGCTCCTTAGAAGCCGCGACGGTGAGACTTTGTCTTGTTTACCTTGGGCATGTTATCAGGAGAGACTCGTCCCCGGAAAAGGGCATCCTGCTTGGTAAAGTAGGACAGTGGAAAGAAGACCCCCTCTGATGAGATGGACTGACACAGTGGCTGCAGCAGCGGGTTCAAACGTTACAATTGTGTGGATGGATGGTGCAGAACTGGGCAGTCTTTGTTCTGCTCTACACAACGTTGCCGTGAGGTGGAACTCGCTCAGCGACACCTGACAACAGCAACGTAGCTGCAGTAATGATGACAAGTGGCATTGCTGGAGGACTGGACACATCGATTGATGGACTAGATCCACACAATACAGGCAACTGTTCTTTGACAAAGGGGCAAAAGCAGTTCACTGGGTTGAAAATATTTTTAACAAATCGTGTTGGAACAGCTGAAAATAAAATGAAAACGACCTGAATATCACTCTATAATATAAAAAATTAAAATAGACCCCATATCTAAATGTGAAATTTAAAACTATAGACATTTTAGAAGAAATAGAGGAGAAGATACTTAAAAGAGTTAGGTGAAGAGTTCTTAGACATGGCCATCTGGGAAAATCGATAGAAGAAAAAGTTAAAAATTACAAGTGACTGGCTATATTGAAAAGAGTACTATTGCAAATAGTCATTTTTATACCATCTTCCTGAAGTTTGAAAATGCTATTGTACTTTTAAATTCTCCTTTTGATGAATAGAATTATGTTGCCTTCCTTTTGTTATTTTAACAACTGCAGCATTTCTGGTTGATCCTTAATAACCTACTGATAATGGCAAGTAGCAAAAGATGAGTACTCTATTATGCATGGATGAAATCAGAAATGTAGCCAGTTAGATCCAGAACACAAAATATAGACATTTTTCTGTTGAGTTACATTAAAAAGCTAACTGTAAGCAAATATTTCTAGTGTATTAAGGAAAACTTAAATGGGTGGAATGCCCCAAACTGATCAGGTAGGCACAGTTTAAACAGACAAATTTAGTGTACGACGTGATTTGAATGAATAGAAGCAACCTCTGAAGTAATCATTCTATTGAGAAAGAAGAAAAATCTCTTCTATTACTACTATCAGAGGATGAAACAGTCGTTCCTTTGTTATTCCTACTTCATCCTAGATGCCCCCCTTCTTGTCCTGCCTCACTCTGCGAGCGGGCACTTAGTTGCCTGGCCATCCTCTGAGGAGGAGTGCATTTTAGCACCAGGATCAGTCCAGATGACAGTTTCTAAAGTATAATTCATCTGGTTTAGAAAACAAGAGGGAAACTGCATAAATAAAAGACAAACGGTAAACTGAAAAACAAATCTCAACAAATATGTAACTCCCCGCTCCTACTATCATGATATGAATTCTACCTTGCAAGTCTGGCTAGACCAGAGGATGTACACTGGTACAGATAGGAACTGGAAATACAGGGAACCCAGGGTGGATGATTCCTACAGGACCAGTGGTGAGAGTGGCGATACTGGGAGGGTAGAGGGAGAGTGGGTTGGAAAGAGGGAACCGATTACAAGGAACTATATGTGACCTCCTCCCTGGGGGACGGACAACAGAAAAATGGGTGAAGGGAGACGTCGGACAGGGCAAGATATGACAAAATAACAATTTATAAATCATCAAGGGCTCATGAGGGAGGGGGGAGCGGGGAGGGAGGGGAAAAATGAGGACCTAATGCCCCGCGGGGGCTTAAGTGGAGAGGAAATGTTTTGAGAATGATGAGGGCAATGAATGTACAAATGCACTTTACACAATTGATGTATGTATGGATTGTGACAAGAGTTGTATGAGCCCCTAATAAAATGATTAAAAAAATATGTAACTATGAAGATGCAGGTTGAGTTAGTTCATTGTGCCAGCCTGGCCGGTAATCACATGTGGGGCTAATTGAAAGGCAGAGGGATAAATGGGTGGTGAGCCTCGCCTTTCGAGTTCTCAGGTCTCTTGCTTTGTGATGGTCGTACCAGGATGCAGCTGCCTTAGCAGTTCCCTGCTTCAGCTTGCAAGATTGACTTCCTACAAGACATCCCCAAGGAGAAGCCACATGGACCTATCCCGATGCAGCCCTGGGTGGTGGAGCAACCGTGTGGAGACCCCTGCTAGTGCTGAGATGCTTGTTCGTTCACTGACTCAGCTTTCCTCCTGCAGTCGGCATCACTGCCTCTGTTATGTGAGGTGGAGGACTTTGTGGACTGGTGTTGGGTTAATGGGTTAATGTTGAGCTTGAGGGCTCGGGCAGCATTGGGTTGGGATGTCTTCATGATGCACACTTTCTTTACATAAAACTCTTATACATGAGTTGCTGTGGATTTGTTTCTCTAAAGTACCTAGACTAATACACAAGTCTTCTTACACAAGGAGTGCCTAAAAATGAGTCAGACCAGCTACGACCCCATTGGTAATTGACAGAATATAAGAACAAACCCTTTACAAGACAATGCATGAAGGAAAATGTTCAGTCTTACTAATAATCAAAGAGATGAAAATTGAACCAATGATAGACATTTTCTTTCAAATTAAATAAGAAAGTGGAAATTATTCTTTGAGTTTCCACTAAAAGGGATATCCCCATATTTTGCTGGTAGACATAAAGCCTTTTAAAAATAATTTAGGAAAGCTTTAAAATTATTTAGACTGTAGTAATTCTAACTCTGTCTAAAATTATTATTATTAAATTCATCCACAGAAGATCTATGCCTTCAGGAATCTTAACCCTTTAGACTTTGTTCCTACCTCCCACCCAATGTAGCCTAAGACTTGACCTCTTGGTTTGTTTTGTTACAATTCAGGTGTGGTCAGTTGTCCACAGGGCAAGTGCAGAAGCAGTACCTGATGACTTCTCCTTATTGCAATTCTGGCCTTCCTTTCCTACCTACTTGGCCATATATTAAATAAGATTATTAAGTAATATGTTTTTGTTTTGATGATACTCAGAATTTACAGGTGTATTTTACCTGTCAGAGTTTCTTTTCCAAACTTCTCTGTGATATCCCTCAATTTAGAATAAGTGTTACCGGCTCTTGAAAGTGTGTTTCCTTTTAAAAGCATCTCTCTTCAAAAGGCCTCTTTCCTCCATAAATAAGTGGTCCTCGTATATTTATGGTATTCTCTAAGCTCAGCAATTTAGAAACCTTTATATTCTCACAACAACCTTTGGAGATAGATGTTGGCATCTTTACTTCAAATCTGGTGAATGCTATAGTTAGGACGTGACTAAGGTGACTGACTACCTCTTTCTTTCTACCTCTCTCCTAGACCGAATTTTAATGAATAGAAGCTAATGGCTGAATCAGTCTTCTATTCTCTTTATAAAGCTTTTATTGTGAATTAGGTAGGGGGTTTACATATCAGATCATCATTTTTATATCCTACTGCTTTAACAATGTAACAACCCCCCATTCCACTATCTTGCCCTGCCCTCTGCCCTTTTCTGTCTCCCTTTTGTTGGATATTATCCTCCCCTTCACCAGGTCAGCACCTATTTACCTTCTGTCCTCCCTTCTCTTCCTACCCCTGTTAACCATCAAAATCTACTTATTTTAGTATGATAACCTTCATCTTTATTTATATATATATAAGAGTGGTCTCATACAATTTGTCTTTTTGTTTGGCTAAGTTCACTCAATACAGTGTCTGCCAACTCCATCCGTCTCATAAGGTGCTTCACAGTTTCATCAATGTTCTTTAATGATGAGTAGTATTCCATCGTGTTTATGAACCAAAGTTGACATCCATTCCTCTACTGAAAGGTACTCAGGTTGTTACTATCTTTTTACTGTTGTGAATAATGTTATGATGAACATGGATGTGCAGGCATCTATCTGTTTGTGCTTTGTTCTTGTTTCTTTAGAGTATATGCCAAGTATAGGATCTCTGGGTCATACGCTATTTCCATTTCCTGTTATTTGAGGAAGTGCCATACTGCCTTAATACACTGGGAGTTGGTTTTTATATTTGGAGTGAGGTATGAGTCCTGCTTCATTCTTCTACAAATAGACATCTAATTTTGCCAATGCCATTTTTTGAAGAGACTGTCTCTTATTTTATTTATTTTAACCCTTTGTCAAAGATCAATTGTCTGTAGGTGGAAATATTTATTTCTGGGTCTTCCATTCTGTTCCATTGTTGGATGTATGTATGGTTGTACCAGGACCAAGCTGCTTTGACTACTGTGGCTGTGTAGTAGATTTTGAGGTTGGAAAGTGAGAGGCCTTCTGCTGTGTTCTTCTTTAGTAGTGCTTTGCTTATCCTGGTTTTCTTTCCTTTCCATATAAAAGTAGTGATTAGTTTTTGAATCTCTTTAAAGAATGGTGCTGGAATTGGAATTGTATTTTACGAGTGGATAGATAGATAGATAGATAGATAGATAGATAGATAGATAGATAACTTTGGGTAGTATTGAAGGAACCCTGGTGGCATAGTGTATTATGTGTTGGACTGCTAACCACAAGGTCAACAGTCCAAATCCACCAGCAGCTCCACAGGAGAAAGATGCTTTCTACTCACTAAAAGTCAGAATTGTCTCGATGGCATGATTTTGTTTTGTTTTTTTGTTGTTGTGTAAGGTTAACATTTTCACAATTTAAGTCTTCCTATCTATGAGCATGGAACATTCTTCCATGGATGTAGATCTCTTGGTTTCTTATAAAGTGTGTTTTTCAGGGTTTTCTTCCCCCCACAAGTCCTTTGTTTCTCTGTTAAGGTTTATAGTGGGCTACGAGTTGGACTGCTAACACAAGGTCGGCAGTTTGAATCCACAGGTGACTCCACAGGAAAAGATGAGGCTTTCTACTCTTGTAAAGATTTATAGTCTTGGAAGCCCACAAGGGAGTTCTACACTTTCATTTAGGTCCTGTGAGTCGACTCAGTATGATGGCAGCGAGTTTGGTTTGGGTTTTGATTACATCTTCTGGGTAGTTATTGTTAATGTTACTGTTTTATTGATTTCCTTTTTAGGGATCTCTTCCTTAGTATACAGGAATCTAGGTGATTTTTGTATGTTGGTCTTATACCATGCCACATTACCGAATCTTTCAATTATTTTCAACAGTTTCCTTGTTGAGTCTTGGGGATTTTCTATGTATAGAGCCATACCATTGGCAAATAGAATTTTACATCTTTTTTGCTGACTTAGATGCCACTGATCTCTTTTTGTTGTCTAATACTCTGGCTGAGATTTCCAATTATCTGGTCTTTTTGCCTGAAGACCCTTTTCAACCAAAACCCAGAAAAAAAGTATATTGCTCAGTTGAGTAATACTTATAACTTAATCATATTTACTTTCTTATGAGTTCACAAATCAGAAACAAGTATCTTCCCTAATGAATAATATATGGATTATAGTGTGGGTTTTTGTTAAATTCATTTAGAGGTACTATCATTATAAAAATTAAAGTCATTGTCCAGTGGCAAGCACCTGGACATAACCTTCATCAATAGGACAGTGGACATAAAAGATCACTTAATGATAATGAGTCTGCCTACTTTGATGTAGAGATTTTAGGACTACACTGTTTTGAGGTGTCTGATAGTTCTCTAGTCATTGTCCATAATTTAGAAAGTGTGTTTTAGCTTATTTTCCTGGTTTAAAGCAATCTTGAGTACACTCTTCCTGAAATCTACAGGAGGAGATTATACATTGCCAAAATATGACTGAGCAAATGACACTAAAAGCCTCAATATCCCCATGACACCATAACACATTAGCATTCACCTTATCGATCCTTGCATATCACTGTCACCAGTGACAAGCATATTCGGTGTTCATTTTCAACATCCTGTAAAAATGAAGTAGCAGTGAGAAAGAGCATCTTTCTGTTTACATATATTTTGAGTTGAGTTATTAGACTTACTGTAAGCACATTTTCAACAAAAATTCACTTGCTCTTTTATGAAAACAGTAATGGATTAACATGGGAGCTTGAGTTCTCTCAGAGGTAATCCAAGTAGAGTTGCTTGTCCTCTGATGTTTTTGTGCAGAGCAATCAGGATGTCAAATTATACTCAAGGACATTCTTTCAGAGACACATAGCCAACTCTGAGGCTTGCTTTCTGAGTTATGACAGGAAAGATTTTAGCTTCCTTTTCTAATTCTTGTGAAATGTTGTTTTTACCTAACTGGAACGGAAAGTGGCTGTTTCAGGTATGAAATGTTCTGAGGCTATGGACCAAAAGCATGCAGCAACACAACAGTGTTTACAGTTTCAAAAGGTATAAATATTTCTGTTTCTTCCCCAAAGACCAAACTGGGAGCTAAGAAATGCTATTATCTTCCTTTTCCTTTTCTTTTTTGAAGAAAAGAGTATTTCCATAAAAGTAGATTTCTGATTTCCTCAAAATGCTCTTAAAGATTTATTTTCTTTTTAGAAACAGTGTATATTTTCTTAATACGGCTTTACTTCATCCTCCTTATGAATTTATTTGTATGCAAAGGACTTTCTGTCCAAAATGACCTGTTTGTTTATACTCCCCAAGTCACAACCTCCATGTAGGAGAGACAACCTCTTCGGGTTCCATGACAGCCCTTAATCAGCAGGTTCAATCACAGTTTAATTGCATGTGGTAGTGGAGCCCTTGTGACCCCATGGTTAAATGCTTGACTACTAACAGAAAGGCCATGCAGCACCTTCATGGGGGAAAAGACCTGACACTGCTCCTGTACAGAGTACAGCGTAGGAAGCCCTGTAATGATGGCGCTAGATTGGAGTGGGGACAGGTGGTGGGTGGTGGGATATAGCCCGAGATGGCTCCTTGGTCAGATATACTATACCACCCTCCATCAGCAAAATCTCACCATAGGGAATGATGGGGGGGAGTGCAGAGTGGAGACCCAAAGCCCATTAGTAGGCCACTGGAGATCCCCTTGCAGAGGGGTCTCGGGGAGGAGACGAGCCAGTCAGGGTGCGATGTAGCAACGATGAAAAATACAACTTTCCTCTAGTTCCTAAATGCTTCCTCCCCACCCCCACTATCATGACACGAATTCTACCTTGCAAGTCTGGCTAGACCAGAGGATGTACACTGGTACAGATAGGAACTGGAAATACAGGGAATCCAGGCCGGATGATCCCTTCAGGACCAGTGGTGTGAGTGGCGATACTGGGAGGGTAGAGGGAGAGTGGGTTGGAAAGAGGGAACCGGTTACAAGGAACTATATGTGACCTCCTCCCTGGGGGACGGACAACCGAAAAGTGGGTGAAGGGAGACGTCGGACAGGGCAAGATATGACAAAATAACAATTCATAAATTATCAAGGGCTCATGAGGGAGGGGGGAGTGGGGAGGGAGGGGAAAAATGAGGACCTAATGTTGGGGGCTTAAGTGGAGAGGAAATGTTTTGAGAATGATGAGGGCAATGAATGTACAAATGCACTTTACACAATTGATGTCTGTATGGATTGTCATAAGAGTTGTATGGACCTCTAATAAAATGATTGAAAAAAAACATGAGAAACCAAGTGAAACAGGTTCAGCTGACAGTCTTGGAAGCATAAGCAGCAAAAGTAGAAGGATGAAGAATCAGACTGAACGCTGGCTGTGACGAGAATCTGGATGAAAGCAGAAACAAGTCCATTTACAGATTATGGTGCCCTGCCAACTGACCTTGCACATCATGGTCATCTTGATACAGAGCAAGCAACATTTCTAATTGAGCAAGAAGACACCTTCAGAGATTCCCAATAGGAGACAGAATGCAGAGTGAAGAAAGGTAGGTAGAACATGAACCAGCTCTAAAGAGGGAAAGTGTAGGAAGGTGGGTGAGAACTCCAGGAGTCCAAGCAACCACGGAATAGGGAGGGAACCAGAAAATGGAAAGAGCTCCTCACCAGGACCAGTCTCGGGTTGTTTTTTACTGATGATACCTACAAAAGAAGGATCTGCAAAGTGGAACCTGGAGATACCAGGCTCCAGACAGCCCCTCACATTTGGTTGGGAACTGAGTCTTGATCAACAGAGTGTACTCACTAAGGAGTGCCTGGTGCCGATGCTGATGACCGGAAGGACATGTTCTCCCTTTGCCTCTCAGTGACCTTTGCCTCGCCCATCCAGTGACTGGCAGCACAATCCACCCTGCCCGTGTTCAATAATACATGCCCACCTGTGACTCATTGTGTCACTGTTCTCATAAATCTGTGCTGCATGCCCATTCTACCTATCTATCCCTACTCTTGCTACTGCTTTCCCAGTGGTGCATGCTCCCATGCCACTACACCAAAGACTGATAGCACATGTGCATCACTCACCACCCTATGCCTCCACCACCCTGATGATTGGCAGTGCATTTCTGCCCACTGCTGTGCTGCTCCTCGGGTGGCACTGGCCTGAGCTCTGGAGACAAGTGATCCATGCACCCCTGCCATGACCACCTGGCATCTGGTTAAGCATAGTGCTCATAATCCAGGAACTGGTGAGAATTTTCCCTGAACTCATGCTTAGTGACCTGCTGGACAGGCACATCACTTCATCAGCAATGCCTGTCACATCTCTACAAGTGACGTCTGCACCTTTGCTAAATGATGAGCATAAGATCCTAGTCCCTTCATCCACTGTCTTCCCAGCTGCTATGTCACACATCCCACACTCAGAGAGTTATAGCAGGCTGACTGTACAAGCGCTGCAACTCTTTGATCCCTCACCACCTACTAAGATAACAATTCAGTTATGTACGTGGAACCTATTCTGTTCATTTGGGTTGCACTTTATCAATGTCTACTGTGTAGTCTGAGTACTTTAGAGAAACAAATCCACAGAAAGCCATGTATAAAAGAAAGTCTTGTATAAAGGTTAAGTGCACATCAAGAAAACATCCCAACCCAGAGTTGCCCAAGCCCACAAGTCCAATATTAACCCATATGTCCAACACCAATCCACAAAGCCCTCCTCCATCTCACAAAACACACACTGTGAAACTGACTGCAGGAGGAAAGCTGAATCAGTGAGTGTGTAAGCATCTCAGCACTGGCAGGGTTCTCCACACGGCTGCTCCAGCACCCAGGGCTGCATCAGGGTAGGTCCATGTGGCTTCTCCTTGGGGATGTCTTGCAGGAAATGAGCCTTGCCAGCTGAAGCAGGGAACTGCTAAGGCAGCTGCACCCTGGTCCGACCATCACAAAGCAAGAGACCCGAGAACTCGAAAGGCAAGGCTCAGCGAGCCATTTATCTCTCTGCCCTTCAATTAACCCCACATGTGTTTATCGGCCAGGTGGGCACAATAAACTTGAACTAACTCACTACCAGGACATCCTGCCTTGACTTCTAGAGGATACACTAACTGCTGGTACTAATCCAGGATAACTCCACAGTCCACAAGACTTGTGAAAGGACCCTGGCCACACAATACTTGTCATCCACTATGAAGGAAATCACCTGTTCTCCTACATTCACTCAGTTCTGTGAAGGAAGTCAGTTAACCCTCACCACAGAGGACTGTCATGTGGGTTTGGCTCACCTTCCCCACTGCAACCAGCCCACTCAATGCCATCAAGTCAATTCCAACTTGTATCAGCCCAGTAGGACAGGGTAGGACTGCTTCTGTGGGTCTCTGTGGAGGAGGTGTTGTCTTTCACCCACGGAGCAGCTAGTGATTTCAAACCGCTGACCTTGTAGTTAGCAGCCCAACGTGTAACCACCAGGCCACCATGCCCACTAATGAGAAAATTGCATCCTGGCAACTGACACTACCAAAGTCCTGCATAGACCAGAACCACAAAACAACAACCGGAATAACACAAAGGAGGAAAGACATTTCAAATAGAGAAGACATTAAGCTCCTTGTATATCAAGAGGAAACAACCAGCATTAAACAAACATATAGTCAATAAAGGAATGTATAAATAAATTCTTAATGCTTTTGGAGGCAACACAATAACAAATTATATGAAAACTCAAGATAATTTGGCTCTAACTAATGAGCAAAATAAAGGGACAGAAAACACTTCTGAGGAAGAAAGATAGCTACCAGATTAGGAATTTAAAAGACTAACATATAGACTTCTCAAAGAGATCAAGAAAAACAGAGGTAAAAACCCTAGAAGAATTCAAAATGATGAGCACAATAATTTTAAAAACATTTAAAAGCAGTCAATAATGAAATATCAGAAATTATTAATTCAATGTAAGGATTTGGAAATATAATTGAATCAACAGAAGAAAGACTTGGTGGAACAGAAGACAAATTCTTGTATGCTAATACATTTTAAGAACAATCAGAAAAAAAGAAGGAAAAGAATATGAACGTTTAATATTTATATGGGACATCATCAAAATGAATAATTTACATGTAACAGGAATTACACATGAGGAACGGGGAAAAGGACAAAGAAAATTTTTGAAACATGTTGACAGATAACTTCTTAAATATCATGGAAGACGATAAGAGGGGATTCATCCAAATACCATGGAAGACAAGAGAGGTTTCAACCAAAATGTTTAATACACCCCACATAGGAGAGACTCTCAAAAGAAACTCACTGAAACACAAACTTTCCAAACCAAAGACAAAGAATTTAGAGCAGCTTACACACCCCTGCCCCCACTCCTCCACACAATGATTTTGCAGCAGAAACTATGCAGGCAAGAAGGCAATGGAATGAGATGTTTAAAATCCTTAAAGAATTGCCAACCAGGAATCATATTTCCAGCTAAATTGTCTTTCAAATACAGTAAGGAAACTAAAACATTAAATCCTTAAGTGACTGGACACTACATAAACAATTGGGTTTGGCAGTAAAGCAAAACTTTCAATAATACTCATTCACAGTGGCAGGACCAGGCTTATCATATCAATACTTCTTAATGATGGTACCCCATTTCCCTGAAAGTAAGACACCCCCCAAAAATAAGACCTACTTACAGTTTTGCCTCTCGCTGAAATATAAAGCATCCCCCCAAAATAAGGGCCCCCAAAGCTACCGTAACTCTGGACTCTGGACCGTATAGGCGGGTGCCTCCACCCAGCTCACCGTTGGCCGCAGCACAGCCAGAGCAGCCAGGAAGTCTGAGGTCTCTTTTAATAAAACAATAAACATTAAATGTGTACTGTATTCTTCTTCATGGAAAACTAAGACATCCCCTGAAAATAAGACCTAGCGCATCTTTGGGAGCAAAAATTAATATAAGACACTGTCTTATTTGGGGGGAAACAGGGTAATATTTGGTATTATGATAATATACTACGTACTTACATGGTAGTCCAACAACTGCCAGTTTTTTACCCTTGGTATAGCTGTCTTCTGTTTCTTCCCATGTAATTTCAGCCCTAAGTCCAAGGGCTACAGGTGAGTTTGAGGTACAGCCCAGTTCACTAGTAGACTTTCCACATGGAGCCCTTCTGGTGTGGCCATGAAGGATGTTGCACACCTGGAAGGCACAGGGCCTGAAGTCCCGTTAGTCTGAAGCACATAGCCTGGGGTGTCGGGGCTCAATAGAAACTAGTTCTCATGTGCCCAGTTACAATCGTAATTTCAAGCATATTCTCCTCTTGGGTTACATATAAGTGTTGTTAAGTGCTTTTTCAAAGGTAATTTCTTGAATGACTGGAAACCTCTGAAAAATATAGTACATTTAATGCAAAGTATATGAGAGAAACTCCCAGGTAAAGAATATGTTTCTTAAAGAAATACAGTAAACATAAATATATAAGCACATATATAGACAGGCTTTTTCCCCTAAAATATATCAGGGAGAATGAAAGAGATAATGTGCTAAAGTACAGTTGGCTGTCTTAATTTTTTGTTGTTAGCTTAAATTTTACCTCTGTAAAGAAGCTTGCATTGAATACTTTCTGTGAAAAATACCCTGTCTTCTTTGTTTATTCCTGTTAGCACTTACCATACTATGCCATTATGTTTATTTTTTGAAATATGGAATGCCTCATGAATTTGCATGTCATCCTTGTGCATGGGCCATGCTAATCTTCTTTGTATTGTTACAATTTTAGTATTTACTATATGTGCTGCCAAAGTGAGCAGCATTTGTTTTTTATTGTCTACCTTTCAGGCTCATCAAAGTAAGGGAACTGAGTTTGACTCATTTAATCTTTTTTTTTTTTTTAGTCATTTTATTGGGGGCTGTTACAATACTTCTCACAACCCATACAGACATCCATTGTGTCAAGCACATTTGCACATTTGTGGCCATCATCATTCTCAAAACATTTGCTTTCTACTTGAGCCCTTGGTATCAGCTCCACATTTTTCCCATCCCTCCCCGGCCCCTCCCTCACGAACCTTTGATAAATTATGAATTATTATTATTTTGTCATGTCTTACACTGTCCAACATCTCCCTTCACCCACTTTTCTGTTGTCCATCCCCCAGGGAGGGGGTTATACGTAGATCCTTGTGACCGGTTCCCCCTTTCTACTCCACCTTCACTCTACCCTTCTGGTATTGCCACTCTTGCCTGGATTCCCTGTGTTTCCAGTTCCTATCCATACCAGTGTACATCCTCTGGTCTAGCCTGACTTGTAAGGTAGAATTGGGATCATGATAGTAGTGGCGGGGAGGCGGCGGGCGGGAAGCATTTAAGAACTAGAAGAAAGTTGTACGTTTCATTGTTGCTATGCTGCACCCTGACTGGCTCATCTCTTCTCTGTGACCCTTCTGTAAGGGGAGGTCCAGTTGCCCACAGATGGGCTTTGGGTCCATTTGAGTCCAATCTTCACTCCCCCTCATTCACAATGATGTGATTTTTTTTCCCCTTGATGTCTGATACCTGATCCCTTTGACACCTCGTGATCGCACAGGTGATGTGTTTCTTCCATGTGGGCTTTGTTGCTTCTCAGCTAGATGGCCACTTGTTTACCTTCAAGCCTTTAAGACCCCAGACGCTCTATCTTTTGATGACTTGTTTAATCTTAATACTTGCCACTTAACATTGTGCATGGGTATCAGACAGAGTCCAATAAGGAGAGAGAACCTACAAATAATTGAAACAAAGAGTTATGTAAAGAAATGTTAACTGAAACAGGATTGGAGTAATGAGGGAGCAGTGTTACATTCTCTAATATAACAATAATTGATAGGTGATCAACTACTACACATGTCTGAGATAGAAAGTCCAAGGAAGAGGACCCCTCTGGGGCAAAGACCCAGACCTTATGTAGAGGGCATGACCATGGTTCACCGGATGGCAGAGAAGTTACTGTGGGCTGAGCGGACTGAATTTGCAGGAAGTTTGTCCTTGGGAATTTGACTGGAATCTATTCCAGAGAAAACTATAATTCATAGCTGGCCACCTGTTTTTGTAAATAAAGGTTTATTGGAACACAGCCACACCCAATTGTTTATGAACGGGTCAGGAATATTTTCTCCCTGTAATGACTCCCAGAGTTGAGTAGTCTTGACAGACCATAACTCACTGCCATCACATCAATGCTAATGCATATTAACGCTGTAGGACAGGGTCGAACTGCCCCTGTGTTTTCCTGAGACTGTAACTCTTTACGAATGTAGATAGCCCCATCTTTCCCCACAAACCTTAAATATTTACTATTTAGACCTTGAAGTTGTCAAGGATTTCATCTTACTTGAATCCACACCAAATCAATGCTTATGGAAGCAGCAGTCAAGAGGGCAAAAGACGCATGGCAATATGTAGACCTGCTACACAAGATCTCTGTAGAGTATTGAAGAGCGACCTGCTGCACAAGATCTCTGTAGAGTATTGAAGAGTGCGGTGTTACTTTGAGAGCTAAGGTGCACCTGACACAAGCTGTAAAATGTACATGTTAAATGACCTCATAGGCATATGAAAGGTGGACACTCAATAAAGAAGACAAAAGGAGAATCAATGCATTTGAATTACGGTGCTGGGAAAAAATGTTGAAATACCATGGACTGCTAAAAGGACAATTGATCAGTCTTGGAAGTCCAGCCAGAATGCTCCTTAGAGGCTAGGGTGGGGAGACTTTCTCGCATATACTGTGGACACGTTGTCAGAAGAGACCAGTCCCTGGAGAAAGGACTATTTGGTAAAGTGGAAGAGCAGAGCAAAAGGAAGGCCCACGAGGCGGTGGAGGGACACCGTGGCTGCATCAGTGGGCTCCCTGATAGGAACCATTGTGAAGATGGCCCAGAACAGGCACTGTTACCCAACAGCCACAACAACAGCCCTTGAAGAAGTTTGCCAACCCTTGCTCTGGGTCCCTGGAAAAGCTGTTCATAAGGAAATTCTTGTTGGTAGGATTTCTAGTAAAAAGTCTCTTGGGTGGGGGCATAGAGTACCCTGCCAGACTGCCTACTTAGGGGCTGGCTGACGGAGAAGCTGTGTGAACCTCAGGCATCTGGTGTGGCAGATCATCTGCAGGAACTTGCTAAGAAAGCACAGTGCAACCCCCCCCACCCCCACCCCACCCCACCCCGCCAAACCTCTTTTCTTCCTAAAACATCTCTCTTTAGTGCCCGCTACTTAGAAATGTTAACTTCGTCCAGGTGGGAAAGGAAACACAGGGCCCACTTTCATTTTCAGTGATGGCAAAAATAATGAATTTGGAGCCGAGAGACAGAAAATTGATAATTAGCACACCTCGCTCTACACTTTGCCATGCGCCTTGCGTACATGTTTATTTCATTCTAGTGTCCACAGAGCTGCAGTGAGTCAGGGCCTGCCTGGCACCTGACAGCGACAGCAGCTTGCATGTTGGTGCTCGCAGACAACGCAGACAACCGTGTGTTTCCTACGAGGGAGGAGACCCTCCTGGAAACGGATGGGCAGATCCAAGAACTGCTTTATCCATGGCTGACTGTACCAATTGCTCAAGTCCAGAATACAGTCCCACTGACTGTTCTGTTAATTAAAGACTAAATTGTACACTTAACTTTCAGTAACATATATGGGAAGGAGAAAAGAAAGCGGGTTACATTTATAGGCATGCATGACAACTAAATGGGAAATATGCAAACCTACTGTAGTCCTCATGTCTATAAATAATCCTGACACCATCGTATCTGTTACTTCTGTCTTGCACTATCCGATCTGCATTCCTCTGGTCCTGCCTCAAGTCCTGAGCTGCTAAGGGTTCTTTACCTGGTGGAGTGATTTAAACCTTCCTTCCTGACGGGTTTGTGATCTTAATTACCCCCTTTTTTTTTTTAAGTTGCTATCATTTCCCATCAAGTTCATGGAAAATTTCCGTCACCTTTGAATTCCATTTTTTTTCATAAGCTTTTTAAAGCATCCTCCATTGTGCAGAAGCAACCACATTTTGTGGAAACGTCGTTTTCTTTGTTAGATGCTCTGGAGTTAGCTCGCACTCATCGTAACCCTGTGGGTAAGGGCACAGGTTGCCGCCTGGTCCTAGTTCCTGTCAGAGCCCGTGGCTGCAGCCACGCTGTCCATCCATCTTGTTGAGGGTCGCCCTCTTTTCACTGACCCTCACTTTATCCAGCAGATGCCCTTCCCGAGGGACTGGCCTCTCCTTTGACATGCACAAAGGACAGAGGTATTTCAGTCGACACCCCACTGGTTTCTAGAGCCGTATTGTTTGCCAGTGCCTTCAGTGCTGCCTGGACTTCTTCTTTTTATACCATTGGTTCTTGATCAAATGCTACTTCCTGAAATAGTTCAACTCCAACACACTTTGGGGGACAGTGACTCCATGTATTCCTTTACCTTCTTTTGATTCTTCCTACTTCCTTCATTATTTTGTCCATATAATCTGTCAACATTGAAACTTGAGGCTTGAGAGCTTTTTCCTTAAGAAACGCTGAAAGTTCTTCTCTTTTTATTTCCCAACTTTTGATGGTTGCAACCTGTTGATTAGCAGGTGTGCATGTTAACTTTTTCATGGTATCAAAGAACCCAACCCCAAACCCATTGTTGTTGAGCCAGTTTTGACTCACACTGGCCGCATAAATGAAGCAGAACTACCTGTAGCATTAGCAAGGCTGCAGTTTTCTGGAGGAGTCTTGTGGTGCTCACCGAAAGGTCTGTGGTTCAAACTCACCAGTTACTCCACAGGGGAAAGATAAGACAGCCTGCCTCTGTAAAGATTACCACCTTTGGGGCATCTCTAGATGGCAATGGTTTTTATTTCTGTGGAAGCCAACTGGCATCTTTTTTCCCCATGGAGCAGCGGGGTGGGTTTGAAACACTGACCTTTTGGTGAGCAGCCAAGTTTTCCACTGTTGCGCCTCAAGGGTTCCTCCTGTGGCTGGTAGCCCCTTCAAAGCCAGCAACATTGGGTAGAGTTCTGCTTGTGTTTCATATTATCTCTGACCTCGTGGCTCACTCCTCTCTACTCTTGCTTTTCATCAGCTTACTCTCGCTGAGTCTTCTGATGCACCGTTTTGCTTGCAAAGGCTTATGCGATGACACTGGGCCCACCTGAATAATGCAGGATCATTTCCCTATTTTAAGATGAGCTGATTAGTAACCTTAATTACATCTGCAAAGTGCCTTCATAGCAGTGCTTGATTGAATAACCAGGGAATCCTGTGGGGACATCTTTAGAATTCTGCCGACCACAACTCCCTTTTCTCCCCTGTTTTTGCATCCCCGACTCCGCACGCACATTTTTCCCCTTACTCCAAACTGGTTTAAAGATGTGGCCAGAGAAATTGTGTGCTCTAAAGCAATTTGTAGCTGTTTTATTTTTTCACCCCACCAATAGGAAGAGAGGATTTGCATATTAAGAGATGCTTATTAAGAAGAGTTACTATTGGCTTATAGAATATTATTTATCCTTACTGTGCTGTTCTTACCAGAATTGCAAGTGTAACCAATAAGAACTTGTTAGACATGGCTTAATGTATATTTTATAAAACCGTATGAGAATATTTTTACATATCACTGAAAGTGAAATTCCCTTCCTTAGGTAGCCTTGAATTTTTTCATGGCAAGTGGAATGGTGCACCAAAGTTTATGTTAAGGCTCCTGTCCTTGGGTGGTACAAATGGTTTGCTCTGGATCGCTAACCTAAAGGCTGGTGGTTCAAACCCACACAGGAGTTCTGTGGCCGAAAGGTCTAGTGATCTGTGAGGATCACATCCAAGAAACCCCTGTGGAGCAGTTTTGCCCTGTCGCATGTGTTGCCTTGATCTGAAATTGATTCAGTGTTCGTGGGGGCTTTGATGGGCCTTTTTTTCCCCTGTCTTTCAGGAATTTGCATTTATTTATATATATAATTATTTATTTTATTTTAGCTGCATCAAGGTTTTTGTTTTTATTTATCTATTTTTAAAATAACTTTATTGGGGGCTCTTTCAGGTCTTCTAACATTCCATACATCCATTATATCAAGCATATTTGTACATATGTTGCCATCATAATTTCCAAAACACTTTCTGCTTGAGCCCTTGGTATAAGCTCATCTTGTTTCCCATTCCTCCCCCACCCTCCCACCCTGTGAGTCCCCGATCAGTTATATTTTGTTATTATTATTTC
>NW_022111320.1:52113675-52125369 GCF_000313985.2 Echinops telfairi
TAGGCAGGACGAACAATCCCAAGGAGAAAACAACGGGACTGGTGGTTCTTGGGGGACATGGGAGAGGAGGGAGCAGGTAGGGGCAGTGGGGAACCAACAAACCCAGGGATAAGGGAACAAAAAGAGAGCTAAAACTGAGGTGAGGAGGGCGTATAATGCCTGGTGGGGGTTATTCAAGAGCAATGTACCCGAGAGGAATTACTGAGAGCTAATGGAGGGTGAGCATGACAGTGGGATAGGAGGAAGGTGAGAGGAAATAGAGGAAAGAGCTAGGAGGCAAAACCGATTTACAGAGGTATAGCTATAGGCATGTGTATATGTAAATATGTGTATATGTAAATGTGTATATGTAAATATACTAATTTACAATGAAAGGGTTAGAGGTCAATGTACATATATTTATATATTAAGTATTAAGATAGCGGACAGACTTTAGGCCTCTACTCAAGGCCTCCCTAAACATAAGAGCACTTTGTTCTAATAACCTGGCACATTTTGATACTCACATTCCTGACATGATTGCTGAAGACAAAGCGTGTGCATAAGAAAATGTGGTGAAGAGAGCAGATGGTGCCTGGCTATCAAAAGATACAGTGTCTGGAGTCCTAAAGGCTTGAATTTAAACAAGCAGCCATCTAGCAGGGAAGCAAGTAAGCCCACATGGAATTAACACACCAGCCTGTGTGATCATGAGGTGTCCATAGGATCGGGTATCAGGTATCAAAAAATCCAAAACAAACAATTATTATTGATGCAAATGAGTGGAGACCCAAAGCCCATCTGTAGACAATGTACATATATGTATATACAAAAAAATAGATATTTCTAGGTCTGTCTACTGACCCTTATGTATGTTTTCCGATCAAGATGTCTGATGAGGTGCCACGCCCTGTCCCCTGAGTCAGAAGTCTATTTTTAGGACCCCTCGGGGACTTGGTTATGTTACTACCCTTGCTGCCCTGTTGCACTTCCTTTGCATTTCACCCCGCTGTGCATGGGGCAGACTGGGCACACTTTCTGCAGAGTGTCTCCACTGCTGTCCCCTGTAGCACCATGGGTCAGTGAGGGAATGTCATGTCTCGTGGTGGGGCCGGCCCTCTGGTCCTCTCTGAGCATTGGCTGTTCTGAGCAGGGATGTTGTCCCTGGGGCTTGGTGGGCCACGATGAGGTTCTATCTTTCTCTCTGTCTCTCTGTCTCTCTCTCTCTCTTCCTCTTGGTTCACTCCTGTGTCGTCTGGACAGACCTGCCTCTCTCCCCGGGCTATATCTTCAGTGTTGGCTTCTGTATTGCCTTCTTCTGCTGAGGGGGTCATTATTCAGCCAGGAAAGGGAGAGAGGGACCAGACCCCATCCCAGAACACCAAGCCTTGACAGCATTACACTGGCATGGAGCAGTGAACTAACAGAGAGGAATTTGCATTTTAAATGGAAGAAAATGTTAATGTAAACCTTCGAGAAAGCTATATATGTTAAGCAGAAATATTTTGTGTGGAAATTAGTTGTGGTTTTAGTTCTGATTTTTGTTTCAAGTGTTTTCTGTTTTTGTAGGTTGCCTGTATATGTTTGATCGTCTATTGATTTGAAAGAAAAAACCTTATTTATTGGTTTTGGTTATCTCAAAACTCATGTCACTGCCTTGTGAGAAAGGCCACATAATGGTGAATGTGTGCACATCTAGATGATCTCTATTAGACTCAGTATTTCTTGTGCATTCTTTAAGGAAGCTGACTTTGTAGGAATGAATTCATTAATTCCTCACACTACCCCTAAGAGAGGTGGCCAATATCTATCGTAGTGGCAAGGGAGCTGACATGCTGAGAAGTAAAATTAGTTGTCCAGGTCATTTGCAGAGGTGGGAATATAATTTTATTTTATGACTCATCATGTACGATAAAGACCAGCCTGTCGGCATTTTCAACGTGCTTTTTGTATTCTAATGCAATATCTAGATTCTGTCTCTAGAGAATATTTAATCCCTATGACCTGAATTCTGAAAATTCTCCCCTCCTGGCATAAACAAGGCCCAAACCATTCTTTTATATAGCTCCACAAGAGTAATTGTTACTATGTAAACTATTTTATTTATGGATTTTTTTGGTTGAATTTAATGCAGAAGTAACTTACCTTCAATCAAACGAGACCAAGTTTTTTGATAGTTAAAAAAAATTATTCTCATCTGTGGTAGGCCGAGTTGTCTACAGCATCAAATCCAGTGATACTCATGTATGTATAAGAAAGACTTGACATCAAGAAGCCAGCCCAGCCCAGCCACACTCTAGCACACAGGTCCGATGCAAGTCAGGACTCTCTTCAGGCGCACGTAGCTGCAGGCTGGCACGGAGAAAGATGATGCAGAATGCAATGAGATCATAGGCCTAGGGTGCAGAGGCTCCTAGATCCAAGGTGGGTGCAAACATGGCAAGGTACCGACAGCTCTCAGGACCCGGTGGCCCACATGAGGCTGCCCCTGGAGGCGGGCATGGTCTCAGCAAGAAGAAAGGCAGAGGGGCAGAGAGAGAGAGAGAGAGAGAGAGAGAGAAGGAGGTTCTTATTATCTCTCACTCTTATCCAAAAGGCTGGTGTCAGCAGGCTGGGACCAGTTGTTAGGCTGGAACCTGTCCAGTTGACATCATCCTAGTCGCCACATCATCTTCTTAAGAAGCATTTATAGAGAGAGATATTTTTACTGATGAATAGTCATGAAATGTGTAAAGAGTTGAGAAAATATAACTCAAGCTTGCTGATTTTCCTGTGGACGATTGCACCACCAGTTTGGGTATCTAGGTAAGTAATTCAGATAGTATGAATAGTACCAGACAGTATGTATGTGACTGCCAGTGGCCTTTGATCTGAATAAAACTCATACCCACCCATTATGCTTGCAAAAGGTTGTAATGACTGAATCATGATGAATTATACTCTTCTGTAGTCATTGACTAAACGCAGTCACTGATTAAACATGCCTGCTATCGGCTTGATTTCTCAGAATTGATTATAATAGAATTATAATAAATAGATCACTTAGTGAATGTTATTCTGTGCTGTGTGTAGGGGAGGTGGAGAATAGAATAGATACATACTCTAACCTCAAGGTATTCTATTTGAATTAAGAAATATTTTTTAATGCAATTGATACCCATTTGTTTATTTGGCACCACTGCCCTGTGAGATTGGGTGGTGTTACCATTATTCTGCACGAGCTCTTAGGTCACAGTGTTGAAATGCTTGCCTGCTAACCAGTAGATCAGTGGTTTGAACCTGCAAGCCACTGCTCAAGAACTCTGTGGCAGTCTGTTCCACACAGATTTACAGCCTTAGAAACCCCAACGGGACAGTTCTGCTCTCTCATAGAAGGTCATTTGAGTTCGAATCAACTCAATGACAGTGCATTTAGCAGGCGTCCTTTCTCTAAGGAGTCCTGGTGGTTCAATGATTAAGTGCTCTGCTGCTAACTGTAAGGTCAGAGGTTTGAACCACCAGCTGCTCCGTGGGAGAAAAGGCGTGCAGATCATCTCCTATAAAGAACACAGCCCAGGAAACCTGATGGGGCACATGTACTCTATCCCGTAGGGTATCTGTGACTCAGGAATGACTTGCTGGCACACAACAACAACACTACACTTGTAAAAGTGAAACGCAAGCTTCAAGGACGTAACTACCTGACTTCCAGTCACTTCCTGGGTTCAGAGTAGAGCAAGACCTCCCTGTGCTTCCCATCTCCCCACGGACTACTGCAGGAAGCCAGACGAGCTGGGGTTGGCTGTGCTAACAGTGGCATGCTACGCTGTGGGATTTCTTAAGGAGGAGCGGGTCATTCTTGATAGGAAAAGAGCAATGATGGCTTAGTAGCAGTTTGGGAATATTTCAAGTAAGTCAGAGAATGTCTAAGAGGAGCCCCAGAAGATGGGTGGGAGCTGCTGCTCACTTCTGTTTCCTGATAACAAAATCCAGATAACTATGGAGTGGGTTGATTTGAAATCATTCTTATAGGATGTAATCATTTTAGTGGTTTCCTTTAATTGTGAAAAAGACCAAAATGAAAAAAGAGTGTTGGAGCAATGAACAAAAATAGAACTTACTGTTACCAAATTGATTCATAAATATTTAAGTTCAGATATTCTGGATGAGGTGTTTATAAAGGATTTGACAGCTTAAAGGTCAAGATTAACTATTGTATTTATCTTATAAACTATTAAACAGATAAAACTAAGGTAAGGACAGTTTCTTCCGTCTCTCCGGGGTCTGACACGCAGTTCTTGGTAGCTGTCTGAATCATGGTGACTTACATGTAACAGAAGGAAGCATGTGCCATCCCTCCTGCTGTCATTAGGGTGGCTGTGAGTCACTCACTCTGACTGTGGTTCCCCTCATGTTTTTCTGACCTGCCACTGTACCAGCAATGATTCTATTCCCAGTGCTTGGTTTTCCTGATGACATAAGCCAATCCTACTGCTCAGGATCATTCTGGTTGCATGGTTTTCTCTGATTTGCTTGTTCTGGCAGCTCAAAATATAGTCATCATTGCTCTCCAACACCACAATTCAGGTATTAGGGAATTTATGTTGAGCTATTAATAGATTGTGTGTGATAAATATTCAATAAACTACCTATAGTTTATTATATTTGTATCTTTATATTTAACCTGCACTGTAGGTCACATCCTTTTATATATGTTTGGGTATAGGTTCTTTTTTATTAAAATCATTTTATTAGGGGCTCATACAACTCTTATCACAATCCATACATACATCAATTGTGTAAAGCACATTTGTACATTCATTGGCCTCATCATTCTCAAAACATTTGCTCTCCACTTAAGCCCCCAGCATTAGGTCCTCATTTTCCCCCTCCCTCCCCGCTCCCCCCTCCCTCATGAACCCTTGATAATTTATAAATTATTATTTTGTCATAACTTGTCCTGTCCTACGTCTCCCTTCACCCACTTTTCTGTTGTCCATCCCTCAGGGAGGAGGTCACATGTAGATCCTTGTAATCGGTTTCCCCTTTCCAACCCACCCTCCCTCTACCCTACCAGTATCGCCACTCACACCACTAGTCCTGAAGGGATCATCCGGCCTGGATTCCCTGTATTTCCAGTTCCTATCTGTACCAGTGTACATCCTCTGGTCTAGCCAGACTTGCAAGGTAGAATTTGGATCATGATAGTGTGTGTGGGGGGAGGAAACATTTAGGAACTAGAGGAAAGTTGAGTTTTTCATCCTTGCTACATCGCACCCTGACTGGCTCGTCTCCTCCCCGAGACCCATGTGTAGATTAAAAAAGAGCCTTTTCAAAAGTTATTGACTGTGGCTATGGTTTTTGGGGAGCTCACCTGTGGCCACTACTGATGAGGATCAGGGTCATCTTGTAAGCTGTACAGATGGCACACACAGAGTCAGGAGTTACAGAGCAGGTCATCACACAACGAGTCATACACGTTTGCTTCATTTTATTCATTGCAATCCCTTCGATGTGTCACCGCTTATCCCACCTCTTCCCTGTTTCCTCTTTCCATTCTCCCTTCCTTCCTCACCCCTCTGTGTTAGGCTGGGTGTACTAGAGAAACAAATCCAGGGACACGCATATGTGTCAGAAAGAGCTGTCTATCAAAGAGCAATTGTATATTGAGAAAACGTCCCAGCCCAGTCCAGATCAAGTCCGTAAGTCTGATATTAGCCCATCAATCTCTCTTCAGACTCATGCAGCCACATGCAATGATGCAGAACGCAGGAAGATCACAAGTCAGGGGGTGAAAAGTGGCGGTGGATCCGGTGGTGGTGGAAGCATCTCAGGGCTGACACAGGTCTCCACTGTTTGGCTTGCTCAGGTCTCAGCATAACTCCACATGGCTTGTGGACAATAAGGTGAAACAGAGAGAGAGTGGTCTATCTCCAGAGAGAAAGAGAAGAAGTTGCCAGAATCCTTACGAGAAAGCCACACCCACAAGGAGGCATCAGCAGCCTGTGATCTGATGGACGGGCTGTACTCCCCCATACGTATTTATCAAGTTGACATGAAATGATGGAACTACCACACCTTCTGAGCTTTGTCCTTGGATGAGTCCTGCCATATGTTCTCAAGTGGGTGACTGTAGTATTAAATCAAAAAATGGCACTGGGGGGCGTGAAGGGCCAGCCCCCACCCGCTGATACTACTATTACTACCACTCGGATTCAGTAATGCACAATTGTACGGTTGAGATATATAAGTGTTATATTAAAGTCATCAAGAGCATGAGAGATAATACAACAATACATTCATACATTCAGACATATTACGTGGTAGCATTGCTCACCGCCGCCCTGCTTGGTGGTCCTCGTGGGGGGATCCCGGCTGCCAGAGCAGGAGCCGCCTCCCTCGAGGGAGCTGCCCTCTCGTCCACCGCCCTCACAGGAGCAGCCCTCCTTCCTCAGGCGCCCTTTGCCAGCCACCCTCGGCCAGCCACCTCTTGGGAGCAGCCTCTCTTGAGAAGCAGCTCTCCTTATTTATTGCTAACCACGCATCATATTACTTTAGGGGGATACATCACAGCATCATGCATCACAGAGAGGAGCAATACAATTCATCCTTGAACAGGTTTGATCATTCTGGTGTCTCATACAATAAAGCAGGCAATTACTATCCTGGGAGACATGCAAGGCCCCTGATAGCAGATAACAACCTACTTCATAGAGAGGGGTTGTAATATAGGTAATACAAGCAATAGGAGGGGGATGACCTAGGGGTGAACGCGCAATAGTAAGAGGAGGGAATAGGGGGGCATGTGTGGCAAGATAGTAACCTAAGCTTAGTCATCTTAGAGTGGTCCCAGGCTTGCCTATGGGCACTGCTTCGAGGGAAAAATAACAGAAAGGAATGGGCCCTATTTGTTGTGGGATAAGCAGTGGTGTCTGCTTGATCTAGACAGCTGATACTTCTCAGTGAGAATGACTCCCAATCCATTCTTGATGGTTGATGTTAGGGAGAATAACCTCTGACCTACTTTCGCTGCCTAGTGAACAATTATTCTCAAGCTAAGTCTGGCATATATTTTGGGGAGACAGCTTAAGAGAAATCCTTCTGTTCCTCACAGGTGACTATCCTAAGTTGTCCATACCTTCTTAGTATTGAGAATGACGTTGGGATTCCAATGGTGATTGCAGCACATTGCTTCAAATTGCCCATTTTTTATTGGGTTGTCTTTGTGGAGATGTAGATTGTGTGTGTGTGTGTGTGTGTGTGTGTGTGTGTGATGACTATTCTACAACTGTTAATACCGCCATCAACTTTTAATGGTGGCTCTTGTGTGTTTCTCCTGTTAGCTTCACCATGTCCTCTGAGAACGATGACTTTTGTGCTGCAATTTATCATTTCAAATCTGTATTTAGGTATTTTTGTCACTTTTCCATCATTCACTTTGACTATATTCTAAGTTTTACTGTGGTTAGCTGCTTCTTGTTCCCTATACAGATTTTTAAGTTAGTCAACCCATTGGCCTACTATTCCATTTGCATTCAGTTCAAAATTGGATAATTTAAACTGACTTCTTAGCATTCTGCTGCTATGCCAAATATATCTGAATGTCAAATTGCTTCTTATAAAAGATTTCCTGGGAAGTCTGAGAGAGTAAGGAAAAGTCCACAGTTTGAAAGCAACTCTGGTAGAAAGTAAGTCCCCATGGACTACATGTTAGAAGACTGAATCGGTGAGACAGATATTTAAGAACTTTAGATTGTGAAGCTGCAATTTCTTGAATAATTTAGCTTTTTATCTTGTCCGTGTGAGTCACAGAGTTGGGCTTAATTCACTTTGCCCTTTATAATAAAAGATTGAACAAAAGTAAGCAGTCTAATATGTAACTTTGTAAAAGACACGTTGAGTTTGGGTCATGTTTACGTCGCTACGTATTTGGTTGGTGTGTTGCTGCTTGATCTGTTTTTCTATTTGATGGCCAGCACATTCTCAAACAAGAGCCCCGATGGTGCTACAACTAATCATTTGGCTGCTGGCTGACAGGTCGGCCACTCAAGGGAGAAAGATGGAACAGCCTGCTTCCCAAAGAGTTACAGCTTTGGAAACGTCATCCTCCGCTGCTGTGAGTGGGAATTCAATCAGCAGTGAGGCATCCTGGGAAAATAAAGTGAGCAGGGAAGATTTCTGTGCTCTTCCTGCTTGGTATGCATGTAACACAGCTATAAAGATTTCAAGTATGATGGCCAAGCTCAAGGAGACTGCTCATAGATAAAATGGAATTGAATTCTAAATGTCCTTTTTTTGACTCCATGCTGACCCTTCAGAGAAATTTAGGCCCAAATAAAGTGGAAACATTCACAATGAGCTAGTACTTCACTCCTTTCTAGAATGGCAGTGATTTTTAAAAAGCAAAGCAAAATTGGTGAGGTGGGGAGTTTGGATCTCATACTCATTGCTGGTGGTAATGAAAACTAGTACAACTGTTGTGGAAAGCAATGTGGCAATTCCTTGAAAGATTAAAATAGAACTACCGTATGGCCGAGCAGCCCTATTCCTACATATAAAGAAAAAAAAAGAGGTCTGATATATATCCTAACATGCATTAACCTTGATGGTATTATGCTGAGTGAAATAAGTCAATCACAAGAGACAAATATTAGGACTTTACTTTCACGAAATGTCACGAATAGGTAAAGAAACAGAGATCGGCATTTATTAAAGGAAGATGGGAGTCATTCTCTAGGTGGGTGTGATTATGATGCTGGGAATGGTGGTGGTAACAAATGTAGATGAAGATCACACAGCATGGCTGATGTAATATGTTATATGTAACTTTGGAACAACGACAACAAAACCAGAAAACCCAGGAGGGGCTACAGCTGCTCATTCTAGTTGGACATAAGTGAACAGCTTACAGAACACGTTTGCTTGCTTTGAAGGGTGAAGCTAATGTTTCCTTGGTATAATCTAGTTGATTCACACGATGGTGTTTTTAAAGATTCTGTTCTGCCTCCCCGCTAGGTGAGTAGTATCTAGGGTCTTAAAAGTTTGTGAACAGACACTCAGGACATGACAACTGATCTCTGTTCCCCTGGAGCCACAGAGGGAGGAGATGGAAGAGTAGTGGTGCATTTAAACGGCAGGACATGTGAATAGGCCCATGAACCACTGCTTCTCCTGCCATGAGACCACAAGACCTGCGTGGTGCCTGGCCACTATTATCCCGCGTTTCGGTCGGTGACACAATAGGGAAAGCTGTGGACCAGAACTTCGGTTTCCCAAAGACTCCAAATTTACCGGATCCATTAAGGCTGCAGAATCCTTAGGACTTTTGCCCTTCAAACCTCGAAATGAAAGCGCCCCTTGAAGTCATGTTTGCACAAAGAAACAGTTGATTTCGAAAAGTAAATGATGTCACCATTAAATGTGGTGCTCCTTTAAAAAATTCTAAACAAGACCAAAGAGGCCCCAGTAACTGTAAAGCCTACATGAGAAGTTGAGTGGGCAGTGAGTCTAATTTAATGGAAGAGAAGCAACTAGAACAAATATAGTTCTGTAGCACTGAAATAGAATAAGAGTCTTTAGTGACAAGATCATTTCAAGCAAGCAACAAGAAAAATAACAAGAATGCTGTTACAATGTAAATAGCATAACCAATGTCACTGAACAATATGCATAGAAATTGGAAACCTGTGTTCTTGTTTTGATTAATATATTTTCACCAAAAATAAGTAAACAAATTCACAGTGCTCATTAAGCACTGATTGTAAATATTGTAAAATGATAACAAACAAACAAACAAATCCATGTTGTTGAGAATGAGGGGGGTCAGAGCAGGGACCCAAGGCCCATCTGTAGACAATGGGACATGCCTTCAAAGAGGGGTCACCGGGAAGGGATGAGTCAACCAGGGTGCAGTAAAGCACCAATGAAACACATAATATTCCTCTGGTTCCTTGAGGCTTCCTCACCCCCCACTATTATGACCCCAGTCCTGCCTTTCACTACAGGCTAGTCCAGAACATGTGCACAGGTACAGATAAGAGATAAGAGCTCATGGAATCCAGGAACAGGAACTGGGTAGGGGGAAGGTGGGGAGCTGAGAGAAGGAAGGGGGAACTGATCACAATGACCAACACATAACCACACATACACACCCTCCAGGAGGACAAACAACAAAAACTATGGGGGAAGGGAGACAGCAGTCGGTGTGAGATATGAAAATAATAACAATTTATAATTTATCATGGGGTCATGAGGGTGGGGTTGGGGAGGGATAAAAGAGGAGCTGATACCAAGGGCTCAATAAAAGGTAAATGTCTAGAAAAGAATGATGGCAACATAAGCACCAATATGCTTGATACAATGGATGTATGGATTGTTATGAGTGTAAGAGCCCCCAATAAAATGATCTTTTAATTTTAAAAAATGATAAAGTTGATAAGTATTTTATATTAATTTTTCATTGATCATCTGGTATTGCTGTAGTACATGATAAGTTACAGCTTAAATATTTTTCGGTAACATGCATAGAAACATCTTTGAAACATTTAAAAATTTTACTTAACATTTTGTTCCATAATATTGCAAATAAATAGGATTGAAAAACAACAAAACAAAACCTTTCTGCCGATCAAGAGGGGAACATTTACAGCTAACTGTTGATACCGATGTTAGTTTGTTTTCTAACTGATATTTAAGGTGGACTCCCTGAAAATAGCTTGCTTTTAAACACTGACATTCAGTAAGCATTCGATTTTATTTCTGATTACCCCCTTGGCCGCTTTCATATAGAATTACCCAATTGCCATTCCAAATCTTAGATGTTCTTAGGTCTGTTTTGCTCTGAAAATTAATCTGCTGAAGACCCCATGCTGGGAGAATTTCCCATTGGGTATTACTACCATACCCATAGTACTAGCTTCTTTTGGTCTCCTTGTCCTCAGCACTCAGCACGGTGGCGGGAAGTAGAACCAGACCTCCCAGGAAGGGATAGTGTTTTGGTTTTTGTTTTTCTTTCAAACAAATAACATTTCAGTTTCCGAAGTCTGTGATACGTAAGTAAATATTTTAAGGAATGCTTTCATTGTTGATCACCAGCCAGAATACACCAGACTGAGTTTCATCCAGAAACTAGTACATGACAGATTGTATTATTCTCTAAATGTCGTATTCAGTTTCCAATATTTGTATTAAAACATCCAGCTGAACAGCAATCATTACAATAATTCTGGTTCATTTCATTTATTCATTGACTTCAGCAGGTTAATTTAGAAACAGGGTTTACTAAATGACTTAAATTACCTAAATGCAAATTACCTTTTCCACTCCATAACTTCCCATTTTATTCTGTTTCCATCTATCTGAAAGGTTATATTTGTAATTCCGTGTGCTTCTTTTCCTTCTCTTTTTGGTATATTGCCTCTCAGCTGGGTTCCCTTTTGGATTCCTCTTTTGTGACCCCCCCCCTCCCCCTTGTCAGGCATTGCGTGTTTTCTCACCCCTAGCTAATTCTCCTTTGAAGTGTCCTTCAAAGTCTCTTCCTGTCCCTTCCTCTGCTCTCAACTATAAATCTATTTCCTCTGATAAGGTTTAGATTTCTTTTCCATTTCTCCAATTCCATTCATATCAGTTTTTCTTAATGATATTTTTCTGTTCACAAACCACCTTTGACTTGACTGTCTTCTGTAGGAATATATCATTACATCTCATTTATTTTATTTATTTATTTATTTATTTTTT
>NW_022111320.1:52126846-52143664 GCF_000313985.2 Echinops telfairi
AGAATAAATTCAAGGTGGATCACAGACCTTGAAGTTAAACCCCAAACGATTAAGGCCATCAATGAGGGAATTGGGACCAACTTGAGAACTCATTTATTTTGTATACACTGCCTTGGCGTACTTATTTAGCCTCATGGTGTCATAAGAATAATGATTCATAAAGTGTGATGAGCCAAACTCCAAATTGAACCCCCTATCTCCCACTGCAGAGTGGCCTGTTTGTCGGTTTTGCCTGGACTTAGCACAGCCAACACGTACATTCCAGCCTTGGTGCTCTCACCTCGTGTTCGCGTCATTAGAATGCAGTGAAGATCGACTGCCATGATATCAATGCAAGTCGTGAATGATCACTGCCCAGGGTGTACTAGTGGGCACATATATGCCTAATGGTATGTAGTACTGAGCATGGAATGAGACAAACTTATATTCTCACCAGACTTAGACAGGGACTTGCCCATTCATTCGCCAAATAAGGGATCTCTTCAGTGATCAAGTGCTGCGATGCTCCTTGTGGTGCTACTGGGGATATAGTGGTAAGCAGAGCAGAGAGTGCCTCTGCCCTCATGGAGCTCACATCCAACTGCAGGGGACTCAGATAATCAACAAATACAAATATTTAATATACCCTCTTTTCACCTCTCCAATCTTAGGTCAGAAATTGAGAAGCAACTTTGTAAACAGCTTTATAATGAACATACCTTACCGCTCATCCATTTTAAGTAGAAAGTTAAATGATCTTAGTGAACTAACATGTAGTGTAAGCGTCATCACATCCAGTCTCCTACACAAGATCTTTTGTGTCCCTTCCAGTCAGTCCTGCTTTGTGCTTTCTCCCAGGCAACCGCTAGTCGTTCTCCATCGCTCTAGATTTACCTTTCCTGGGCATTTCATTTAAATAGAATGATGCCGTGTGTAGTCTCTCCGTCTGACAGCTTTTAGTTAGCATAATGTTTTGGAGGATTATCTATGCTGTCGTTTATGTCAGAAGTTTATTCCTTTTTTATTGCTTAATTGTATTTCATTCTGTATATGTATATATTTTTTACTCAGGGTTGATGGGCAATTGGATTATTCCCAGGTTTTGTTATTATGAATTTGTATGCAAGTTTTTCGTGGACATTAGGCAAATGCTTTCATTTTGGTGGGTAGATACCATTTTGAACCCACTAGAAACTCCACAGGAGGTGGATGAGGCTGTAAAGAGGTACAAAGCCCCAGAACCCTCTCTGTGAGTTCACTGTGGGCCAGGATCAGCTAAATGGCAGTTGTTGTTTTTTAATGATAAACTTATATTTAACATTTTAAAAAAACTATTCACTGCTTTTTCGTAGTGGTTCTACCATTTCCTAGTCCTACCAGGAAATGCACATGGGTTCTGTTTACTCCTTCAACACTGTTACTGCCTTTTTAAGTATAACTGTTTCAGTGAGTGTGAATTGCATTTCACTGTGGTTTTAATTTGCATTTTCTTAATGACTCCTGATGTCAAAACACTTTTCCAATTGTTTCTTGGTCATTCATCTCTCTTTGGTGAAATGTCTATTCAAATTGCTTCTCAATTTCTGACCTAAGATCGGAGAGGTGAAAAGAGGGTATATTAAATATTTGTATTTGTTGATTATCTGAGTCCCCTGCAGTTTCCAATTGTTTCTTGGTCATTCATCTCTCTTTGGTGAAATGTCTATTCAAATCTTTTATCCATTTTGTATTGGGCTGTTTGTCTTTGTGCTTAACTGTAAAAATTTTATAAATATACTTTTTGCTATATATAGTTACATAGTTAGGTATAGGCCCCCTTTTTTTAGATATATAATTTGCAAATATTTTCTTCAAAGGAATGGTTTCTCTTTTTGCGTTCTTAATTTCTCTTTTGAGGTGAAAACGTTTTTAATAGATGAAGTCTAATTTATTAAATTTTATGGATCATACTTTTAGTGTCCCAACTTTTGTGCACAGTATGAGGTAAAGGTATACACTCACCTTTTGCATGTAGTTTTCAATTGTTCCTGCATCAGTTGTTGAAGCAACTTGCCTTTTCCTTCGAATTACTTGGGTACGTTTGCTGAAACTCAGTAGGCCAAAAAGGTCAGGAAGATTTTCGACTTTCACTTCTGTCCCATTGACCAATATGCCTGTTTTTACACTAATACCACTGGACCTTTAGGCTACGTTTTGAAATTAGGATATGCTCGTCTTCCAATATTGTTTTTCTTTTTTCAAAATGGTTTTGGCTATTCTAGAGCCTTTGCAATGCCTGCAAAGGTAAGTCAATTTTAGAATTGACTTACCATGGAAATCTGAAACATCTTACAATTGTAATGGGCTGTGATTCACTTTTAAAATCACTGCCATTGAGTCCGTGATGACTCATAGGGTCCCTACAGCATAGGGTAGAACAGCCCCTGTGAGTTTCCTAGAATTATAATTCTTTACGAGAATAGAAAGCCCATCTATCTCCCATGGAGTGGCTGGTGGTTTCAAACTGCTGACTTTTCAGATGCAAACCCAGCACATAACCACTCTGCCCCCAGGGCTCACAATGCAGCTTACACTAAATGAAAGAGATTCAAAGAAACCGGTAACAAAGCAAGTGATGATGCATGTTAAGGAGATAAAGAATGCAGTGAAAGGAATAAGAAGTCCAAGATGTGGTGCTGCATGCCCTGTTCTACATAGGGTGATCTCGGAAGGCCTTCCTGATAGGTGCCAGTTGAACAGAGAACATGAAGAACTGAACCATGGTGATATTTGGGGACAGTGACCAAGGCAGAGGAAGAACTACTTCAATGGCTCTGAGTTAGGAGCACATTGACCTTTTCCAGGAGCAAAGATGAGATCCTAATGTGTGTGGTTGAGGGAAATGACACAAGAGAATGGTGAATGAAATAAGAGCTTCTCTAACTAGACCATGTGTATCTTATTTCTTCTGAAGGGTAAATGGAATTCACCAAGTCTTTATATGTAGAGAACACAATTCTTTTCTTCCAGAGACAGTGGAAGATTATATGCGGAAGATTATATGCTTACTCCTCGTAGTCCACCCTTGCATCTCATGACCCCGCTGCACGGATCAGTATGGAGTGTGTGAAATTTTAATTGTAAGAAACTGGGATCTTTAAATGTCCTCTCGTCCCCGTTTCTCATGGAAGGGAAAACTCCAACATAATCTTTCATTGTCCATAGTATACGCTGCTAGAGGTTCTTGTAATCACTTATTGTAATGCAAAAACAAAGCCAAAATGAAACATGGTTTTGCAGCAAATGACTTTGACATATATGAGAGGGCTTCGAAGAGTTGATGGAAAATTTTCATCATCTCTTAATTCTATTTCTCCATGAACTTTTAGAAGCCCCTCCTATTTCATTACCATTCTGGTGAGTTGTGGTGCCTGCTTGAGGAAAGGCTCCTCTGTTGATGCCTAAAGGGCTGCTATTTAGCTCCCTGGTCTTTGCCTTAAAGTAACTCCCCTCCACATTTCACATCTAAGGGAGTCTTGTGTGGTGCCGTGGCATCTGTGTACATGAGGTTTTCGCGCTTCTTCGTTTCCATGGGGATTTAAAATAAGATAGCAGCCATGGGGGACATCTGCACTCCTAGCTGGATGTGGAGAATATCTGGGTTACTCTTAAGAGCAAAAATCCCTTACAAGACATTACTCTTCCCAGAGTCCAAATCAACGCACGTATGCTCTCAATATTTATACCAGACTCTTGTCTAAACACGACCCACTAGCAGGAAAAGGCATTACTGTGCGAGGGCACGTAAGGTCTTTGGAGCACTGGCAGCTCGAGAGCACCATTGTCGCCCAGGGCCATGTTCTTTCTCCCCCTCTTTCAAAGGATCCTTTTCCTCCTTGCAGAGTCTTTGATCTCTTCTAGGTTCTGCCTGGTTCTTTTCTGTTATGGGTTTCAGCAATTATATTCATAGTACACAAGTATCCTCACTTGATGTAATAACTTTGCAAATTAACCATAGTTTTAAATATATCAGTCAAACTTGGCCTTAGGAAGAAATGGCTTGATGAATCATTGTATAAACATAGGGTAATATGTGTGCATCCAGATATAGTTTGTATTAAACTGTGGGCTTCTGTGATCAGGTATCCTCAGAGTCTGTTTTAAGTTTTGCATGAACTCTGTACTTCTGTGATTGTCTCTGAGCGTCCTGGATTCTGACTACGAGCTCTGACTGTGGTGGGCGGCAGTGTTCTTCATGCCTACCCTGTGGTCGGCACTTACATCCATTTTGTTTCATGAACTTAGACATAAGACAAAATACTAGCAAATTGAACCTATTTATAGAAAAAGAATAACTCATCATGACCAAGTACCAATTGTCCCAAGGATCCAAAGTTGGTTTAATACTTAAAAATCAGTGTACGTTTCTGCCCAAGTTGAGTAACTGGGACAGTGTGTATCCTGTATGGAACAAAAACAGCAAATCAGAAACAAACAAACAATAGTTTCTAGGAAAATGAACATCAGCCCCCACTCCCCCCACAAAAAGGATCGTGATCCCTGAGAGATGGTAGGTTGACAAATGAAAGGAGCCTTATAGTTCTGTTGGCTCACTTCCAGAGCTCATCACAGGCAGGTGGAATCCGAGTGAATGTCAGTAAGCTCCGTAAATTGAGGAGCAAGACTTAAATCCTGGCAAGAAAAGGTAACTGATGTTGACAGGACAGCGTACCAAAGAGGAGAACACTGATTAGAGATCTGCAGAGGGTTCTATCTTAGTGTTCAACAGAGGACTGACCAGTGCATCTGTGTGATGAAACTGCCCAAGACCAGGGGCGGGGAGAGTATTAGAAAGGCTTTTAGTATTATGTCTGGCACTTCCATGGGCTAGAAATAATACTGTTTCCATCAACCACACTAAGAACAAAAATACCTCATAACTCACAGGGCATTAGGTCTATTACTCAGGAAAATCTTGCATCCATAGTGAGGAATTATTATCCTTAAGTCCAACATTGCAAATCATAAACTCAAGACTGAAAAGGATCAAACTGTTCAAAAATAGCTGAGCTGAAATGCAGATGAAACTCAAGAATATTTGCATCAAACCCAAAGGCCCAGTACCAACAAGTCCATTCCAACTCACAGCAACCCCAGTTAGGGTTTCGGAAGTTATAAACCTGTACGGAGGAGACAGCCGCATCGGTCTCCTATGGAGCGGATAGTGGGTTTGAACCACCATTCTTGGGTTAGAAGCCCAAGAATATTTATAGAAATGTAGAAATACCACTCCAACATGATCCATAGGAGAATAATAAATCAAAGTGACAACCATAAACTGGCTCAGATAGTAGAATTATAAAAGACATTAAATTGGTTGTTATAACTGTCTTCCATATGTTAAGAACATTAAAGATGTGGGAAACTTTTTTAAATGCCCAAATTGAATGTCTAGATATGAAAGCCACAACATCTGGAATGAAATCCACACTAGCTAGGACGGACAACAGATGGCAGAAGCAAAGATTAGTGATTTGACGTCATAGTAATAGAAACTATCCAAGCACCTACTCAATATGATGTGCCGTGCAATGTGTTTGCACCCCAGGACATATAGAAATGGTTTAGGCAGATTATTTCATTTAGAGACCTCTAGCATACCTGAAGTCAGCATATTTTCTGACAAGATGGAGGTGTTACCAGCCTGTTGACAACAATATTTTAAAGTTGAATTCATTTGGAAAGCCAGGATTGTATTGTCCCCGTAGCATACCCATGTGGCGCTCCTCTGATATTGTTTGGCCAGTCTTTACTGAATGCTGTCTCGTTTGTTTTCTGCCAGTGTAGTATGATTTTGTTCCTTGTGCAGGCTGTCAGGTATTTACCTTTATGAGATATCTATATATAGCCACTTCTAGGGCCCAGGTATTTAAGCTATTACCCTTTGTTTTACTACCTCCAATAACTTACCCAGTTCCTATCATGGTCAATCAACATTTGCCAAGAACCTACTGTCTGCACCGGCTCTCCCTACATTGGGGCCTGGGAGTGATAAATGATATATGAACCTGACCCTGGAAAATTTAAAGACTGGTAGAAGAGACACAGGAATGAACTGATTGAAAAAACAATACGTGAGTGGAATTATAATCTAAAGTTAAAATTGAACCTATTTTTCCCATTCCTGCCTCCTTAATATATTTAGAACTGGATTACATATGTATTAGCGCTTTGTACATTTATGTGCTATATTTTAAATTTGTCTGAGTTCTTCCATGACATATGTCTCCAAGAATGACAAATTCCAGTGATGGTCATATCCTCAGCTATGAAAATGAGTTTGGCCACCATAAATATTTTGTCTAGTGCACAGATATCACACATAAATGTACATATTACACAATGATGTGATGTTTGGTGCAATCTGAGACTGGTTCCTATCCTTACTAGAATATCTTCTATTTCAAAATAAGCCTTATTACAGTTTGCATCAGCTTGCCAAATGCTTTCCATTTTTCTTTCTTGATGATACTGTAGTTCTGTTCTTTCTTACAGCCTGCATAGTTCTCATTTATATATTTAAATGTGCTTAGTGTGTGAATACTTATGAAAGGCAGGCTAAAGTGAAATGCAGAAAACTTTGTCAGTCTAGGCTCTCAAGCTTGTAACTTACAAGGAGGAAGGCGTAGAAAAGGATCCTGAGGTTATTCAAGCGAGAGCTTTGATTTGGGAGCAAAGTCTAATTTATGGGAGCTGCACACTGCTCTGATCCTAAGGGTCTGCGGTTGGAAACCCATTACTAAGCAATCATATCAAACCTCTGTTCATTTGGGGGGCAACATTTCCAGTCCATTCTCTGTATTTTCTTGATATTTCATCTTTTTAACCCATAGAACTTTCAACATTTTTAGTAAAGATTATTTCTTATCTTGTGCTTCTCTCCTGTAAGGGCAAGATGATAAGAGTTGTGGGCATTTTTAATTAGTTTTGTTTCCTTATACTCTCTTTATCATCACCATTAGAATTTTTTTATTGATCCCTTTATTGGGAACTCTTAATTAAAGATTTCATAACAATCCATAAATCAGCTACATCAGGTGAACTTGTGCAGATGCTGCCACATCGTTTTCAGAACATTTTCTTTCTACTTAAGCCCTTTGATATCAGCTCCTCTTTATTCCCTCTCACCCCCTCTACCACCCTCATGAACTCTTAATAAATTATATATATATATATATTTTATATCTTACACCATCCAATGTAACCCTTCACTCACAGTTCTGTTACTCACCCCCCTTGAGGGCAGTTATGCATCCATCATTGCTATCAGTTCCCCCTTTCCTCTCTTCCCCCCCTTTCCATACCCACATGGAATCATTACTCCCATTACTGTTTCTGAGGGGTTTATCTATCCTGGATTCCATGTGTTGAAAGCTCTTATCTGTACCAATGTCCATACACCGGTCTAGCAGGATTTATGAGGTCAAACTGGGACCATGATAGTGGTGGAGGGGGTGTGGGGTGTGGCTAGGAAGCATTAAAGAACTAGAGGAATGTGTACTGCACCCTGGATGAGTCTTCCCTTCTGTGAGAACATTTCTGATCATCAACAGATTGGCTTTGGGTCTCCTCTCTGACCCTTTTCCTTCACACTGATATGGTTGTTTGTTTTTGATCTTCTGATACCTGATCCCTTTGACACCTCATGATCACACAGGCTGGTATGCCTCTTCCATGTGGGCTTTGTTGCTTCCCTGCTAGATTGCTACTTGTCTAACTTCAAGCCTTTAAGACCCCAGATGCTACATGTTTTACTAGCTGGCCACCATCAGCCTTCTTCATCACATTTGCCCATACACCTGTTTTGTCTTCAGCAATTGTGTCAGGAAGGTGAGTATCACACAGTGCCACGTTATTAGAACAAAGTGTTCTTTGTTGAGGGAAGACTTAACCTCCCCCGGTGGTAATTCCGAGTGCCTGGGGTAAATGTTAACTGTCAGAAGCGGTAACCACGAGGCACACTCAGGATTACACTTCAGAGAGGTCCCTTAACTGCCCCCAGGTCCAGCAGTGTTCTCTGCGTGCAGTGTCGCTGCTCGGGGCGGGGCGGAACTGGGTGGGAAATTCTGAAGTGCAAGTCTAAAAGACACACACACACACACACACACACACCCCGATACAGTGTAACCTGTGAGGATCACATTGTATCAAAGCAAATCACCTCAGATGTGTCCTAGATCAGTCTCCAGTGCCCTCCCTGCCCTTTTACTGTCATTTGGAAAAAATTTTGCCTGGAAATTCTTTGTCCAAGGCATCAAAAAAGTGTCACTTGAGCCCAAAGGGAGTTTTAGACCAGAGGAACGACAGCGGCAGTGACTTAGGATTACTCGCAGAATTGAGCGATAGCGGTTCACGGGGACAGTCATCACCCGACACCGACGCTGATCAGAGAAGTGGCGACGTGACGATTCGCACCTGAGCTCAGCGATGGGCCAACCTGGTGCTCTCTTGTCTGCGGTACGGATCAGGCAGCTCCCCCATGATACCTGTTTCCTGGAGCACCTGGCATGAAAGTAGACGTTGACCACAACACCCCTTTGGCGTACCTACAATTATTTCTGACCGACGAGGTCATTGAAAAAATTGTTACTGAGACAAACGGGTACAAAGAGCAACAATCTGCTACTCTGCTTCACAAGTTTTCAAGAAGCAGAACGTGGGACCAGTGACCAAAGATGACGTTTGGAAATGTCTGGGCCGAATCGGACTTCAGGGAGCGGTGGGGAAACCCTGCGGAAGTGGTATTGGACCACAAAGATACTACTTGCAACTCCATTTTTGGCATGTCATGTCAGAATACAGATTTTCCCTGATTATGAGATTTTTTTCACTTCACAAACAATGAAGAATTTGGGTACAAAATTACTGACATAATTAGACCACCAGGGAGGTTAAGTAGAGGCCCAAAGTCCATCTGCTACATTAGTGCTTTACTCTATAAATGTATACATAGCCCAATACCCCTATTTTCATATATTAATATATTTACATAGATACATGTCTATATTTATACCTCACTATGTAGCTTTTACCTCCTAGTTCTTTCCTCTATTTCCTTTTACTTTCCTCCTGCTCCATCAGTTGCTCACCCTTCATTCAGCTCTCGGTAATTCCTCTCGGAGCAACTGATCAACTGATCAAACACCAGCACTGATCAACAACTGATCAAACACCACCAGGCACTCTACACCCTCCTCGCTTTCGATTTTAGATCACTTGATGTTCCCCTGTCCCTGAATTTGTTGGCTCACCGATCTCACCTGCCTCCTCCTCTCCCATGCCCTCCCCTCACCCCCCTGGAACTTTCAGTCCTGTTGTTTTCTCCTCAGAATTGTTTATCCTGCCTATCTTACACAGATAGACCTATGATTTTAAAAAAAAGCCTGTACATAGTTCCAGGGCTATCTGCTAACCTTTATGAATGTCCCCCAACCAGGTCAGGCGAGGTGCCAAGTACTGCCCCCTGAGTCAGAAGTCTCTTTTCAGGATTCCTCAGGGAGTGCATGATTTTGCTCCCCTTACTGATCTGTTAGGGTCTGTGTGTGATTCATCCCACTGTAGCGGATCAGACCGGACACATTTCCCACACTATGCCTCTGGTGTTGTCCTCAGTCGCACTGTGGGCCAGTGAGGGAATGACATGTCTCAAGCTGGGGCTGGCCTTATGGTCCTCTCTGTGCATTGGCTGCTCTGAGCAGGAGCATCACCCTCGAGGCTTGGTGGACCAAAATGAGGTCCACTCTCTCTCTGTTTCCCTCTTAGTTTCCTCTCATGTGGACAGGACAGACCTGTCACTCTCCTCAATCTGTATCTTCAGTGTTGTCCTCTGGAGCACCCTCTTCTAGGGAAGTGGGGATGTCAATATAGCTTGGGTTGGGGCCAACCCCACAGTCCTCTCTGTTAATGAGCTGCTCTGTGCAGGTATGTTGCCCTCAAGACTTGGCACACCAGAATGAGTTCTGCTCTCTCTCTCTCTCTCTCTCTCTCCCTTTCCTGTGGAGATATAAACAATAACCCACCCCAGGGTTGGATTAGTGTCCTGCTCTCCCAGTGCTATCATCTCTTACAATTAGGAATTTTGTGCTCTTGAGAGATACATTAGTGGAACTGATATGTTGAACCAAAACAAGTGTTTCATATCACATTGACTAATAATTAGGGGTTCTCCATTCTGAATTTAGCTGTATTCATTGAATATAAAAAGTCACATAACCTTTCATGATATAATAGAGGAAAAATAGAGATTCTATTGCTAAAAATAAAAAATACATTCTAGAAATTAACATCTGACCTTCAAATTTTAACTTATTTTAATAAATTTTAAAATACTTAATATGTAGTTAATATGTTTAAATGTATTTAAATACATTAATAATGATGCCAGCTGTAAGATCGGGAGTCCCCACAACACCCTCACACTGGATAAAATTTCAGTCTCCCAATACCCTCTTGGCACCAGCCATAAGCTTGGATGTTGTCAGGGTCCCTTATATCAGACCTATTGATTACAAATTTAGTGTTCCCTCTCCCCCTCACAATCCCAGCCAATCGCACATTTCTGTCCTGTTGGCCACCAATACTGCTTCCACCCACTCACTCACTCACTCACTCACTCACTGCCATTGAGTCTGTCCTGACTCACAGCAACCCTACAGGACAGGGTTGAACTGCACCTGTGGGTTTCTGAGACTAACTCTCTACAGGAATAGAAATCTTCATCTTTCTCCCTCAGAGTGGCTGGTGGTTTGGAACTGCTGACCTTGTGATTAGCAGTCCAAGCTGTAACCACTACAGCACCAGGGATCACTGGAGTGACTCCTAGAACTCAATGAAAACCCTATATATTGGTACAGCTTCACTTGAAGTCAGGGAGGATTCCCGGTGCAGTGCTTCCATTTCTAAAGAGGAATGTGGTGTCCTACCCTGGGCATAAATGTCTTTCTCCGTGGAGCGTCCCGTACAGAACTGTTACTGGGGCCTCATTGAATAGGGTGACTACGTTAAACCATGCGCCCCCTACCCTAAGGCCAGTGCTATTACCCCATGAGTTAGGCTGTCCAGCCCGGCCACTGACAGTTCCTACTTCAGAGTGCTCTCAGCAACAGAAACCTTCATAATGTGTTATAGAGGCTATACATAACCAAGCCACCTCAGTCACTTAGGAAATTTTAAGAGTTTAGACTTGTCTCTCAGCAGTTAGGAGACTCTGGTATTAGGTGCAATCCATTTATAATGGTTGTATCTTCTTGATGAACTGATGTTTTCATTATTGTATGATGCCCTTCTTTATTGCTTATAATGAATTTTGGCTTGGGATTTATTCCATCTGCTGTCAGTCCAGCCATCCCAGTTCACTCTCTCTTTGGTTATTATTGCAGAAAATATATCTTTTCCATAATGTCACTTTCATCCTATCTGTTGGATCTAGTATGTGTCCATTGTAGACTAGGAAGAAAGGCTTTTACACATCTGAAAATCAACCAATGAAGATCTTATCAATTACAGTGGTCCAACCTACAACTGAATATGAGGATGGCACGGGACAAGCGGTGTTTTGCTCCACTGTGCTTGTGTTGTTATGAGTCAGGGGCCCATTGGACAGCAGCTATAACAACAACGTGCTTTCTGTAAGAAGTAAAAATAGAAATTAAAATTACAGCTTATTTTGACATAGCAAGTATTGCTATCAGTTGAGCAAATAAGCTGAAAGCAATTTTCTGCTAAAAAACCCTGTAGAGGTCATGCACCCAACTCATAGTTAGCAGAAAATGACAAGAATAGAAAGTCTGTGCCCAGTCTTTGTTCAAATGTAAGTGCAAATAACCATTTTGGTCAGTTCACTGTCAGCTTTTCAGCTGGATTTGAAATTTTCAAGTAGGAGTCAGGGAATCTTCCGTTTGCGATTCAGCGATGGAAGTAGAGGTGTGGCGGTTCCCCTCACAATTTCCTTATTCACCCACTCATGAGCTGGACGAACACCTCGTGGAGGCAGCACCCGGTTTTTGCCTTCATTCAAGTACTCATATGAGGGAGTTCTCTAAATACGAACCCAGTTAAAGTACCATGCAACAGACACCTCTGACTTCTAAAACCGGAAGCACTCCAGGCTCAGCACTCAGGCTTCTCGCACTTTCTGCATGTTACGGAACCGTGTGGATTTAAATGCACCTCAGACTGGTGACTCGTGCATCTCCAGCTTTCAGACACTCTGGAGCAGCGGTCCTCACCCTTCGTCACGCCGCCACCCTTTCAGACAGTTCCTCACGTGGTGTTGACCCCGCAACCATACATTATTTTCATTGCTACTTCATCAATGTCATTTTGCTACTGTGATGAATCGGGTGACCCCTGTGAAAGGGTCGTTCAACCCCCAAAGGGGTCACAACCCCCAGGTTGATAACCGCTGCTCTAGACGTAGATAGCCAACAATCTATACAACATCTTCACTTGGGCATCCAATAGGAAATCTCAACCCAACATTTACAAAATGAACTTTAGGCCCCTCCCTTTGTCTTGGTCTTCCCCACCTTGGTAAATATCAGTTCTCTTCACAAACACCAAGCCACTCTGTGGGAGAAAGAGGAGGCTTCCTCCTCCCATAAAGAGTTGCAGTCTCGGAAACCCACAGGAGCAGTTCTCTGTCCAGAGGGCCACCACCAGTCCGCATTGTCTCCATGGAAGCGAGTAAGCCCTCTTGAGTAGCTCAGGCCCCAAACTTGAACTTCTCTTCACTTTGCTCTCTCACCCCCGACGCTCAGTCCATCATGTAAATCCTTATCCGAACACATCCAGACTTCACCGCTGCTTCTCTGAGCGAATCCACCATCACTGTGCACCTGGGTTCCTGCAGTACTCAGCAGCATCCAGCGTGATCTTTTTCAGATCTAATATTGTGTCATTTCTATTTAAAGTCAACGAAGGGGCCTCCTGTCTCACTTAGAGGAGAAGCCAGAATCTTTAACACTCACAAACCCTCGGTGATAAAGTTCCTGATGGCATCTCTGAGCTCGACTCCTGTTTTCTCTCTCAGCCCTTACACTTCAACCCTGCTGGTCTCCTTGCTCTTCCTGCACAGTGTATTTCACGAGCATGCTCACTTAAGAGCAGGTACGGGCTCTTCCCTCAGGTGCTCTCTCACTCCCCACCCTGATCACATAGCAGTGAGGCCTTTATAGGTCCCCTTTCCTACAGTTATGCCCCATTTTCCATCACTCCATGTCCCTCACTCCTACTTTTATTGCTTCCCAACAGAATTATCTTTGGGATATTTAAATTTTATTTCTTTATTCTCCCTTACCCCGTGGAATGTATAGTACATATGTTTTTAAATGTTTTATTCATTCCTGTATCTCCCCAAACACAGAAGAATACCTGTTATAAGCTGGTTCCTCAATAGACATTTTCTATTGTTGAATAGTAGGACATTATAAAAGTGTCCAAAGAACTTGGGACTTTTATTATAGTTTAAAAGTGAACTAATTAATTAAGCCAGGCAATCAGTTGGACCTTACATGTAATTATCATAGATACTTTTGTTTATAACTTTATAATATTTGAAGTAGTTGTCTTATTCTGAGTTATCTATAGAAGAAAAACCAGCGGACCATATATAAACCTTTAAATATTTGCTTCAAGGAAATAGCTGGTACAATTATGGGGCTGTTGTTGGGTGCAGCTGAGTCTCCTCTGACTCATAGGACCCTACGTGCAACAGCACCCACACAGTTTGTGGTACACTCTAGCTCATTGCAGCCTCTATGTCAATCCATCTCATCTAGGGTCCTCTTTTCACTGCCCTCTACTTTACCAAGCATGATGTCCTTTTCCAGAGGCTGGCCTTTCCTGAAAGCATGACCTGAGAGCACGTCTTGCCATCCTCACTTCTTTTTAAATTTTTTTTCAGTTACATTTTAATTAATTAATTAATTAATTTTAAGTCATTTTATTGGGGGCTCATACAACTCATCACAATCCATATATACATCAATTGTGTAAAGCACATTTGTACGTTCATTGCCCTCATCATTCTCAAAACATTTGCTCTCCACTTAAGCCCCCGGCATCAGCTCCTCATTTTTCCCCTCTCTTCCCGCTCCCCCTTCTCTCATGAGCCCTTGATAATTTATAAATTATTATTTTGTCATATCTTGCCCTGTCTGACGTCTGTTCCCCAGGGAAGAGGTCACATGTAGATCCTTGTAATTGATTCCCTCTTTCCAACCCACCGTCCCTCTACCCTCCCAGTATCGCCACTCACACCACTGGTCCTGTATGGATCATACGCCCTGGATTCCTTGTGTTTCCAGTTCCTATCTGTACCAGTGTACATCCTCTGGTCTAGCCAGACTTGCAAGGTCGAATTCGGATCATGACAGTGGGGCGGGGAGGAAGCACTTAGAAACTAGAGGAAAGTTGTATATTTTCATCATTGCTACTTTACACCCTGACTGGCTCGTCTCCTCCCCGAGACCCTTCTGTGAGGGGATGTCCAGTGGCCTGCAAATGGGCTTTGGGTCTCCACTCCGCACTCCCCCCTCATTCACTATGATAAGAATTTTTGTTCTGATGATGCCTGATCCCTGATCCTTTCGACACCTCGTGATCGCACAGGCTGGTGTGCTTGCCATCCTCACTTCTAAGGAGCTTTCTGGCCATACTTCTCCCAAGATACATTTGGTCTTTGGGCAGTCAATAGCACTTTGATAGTCTTTGCCAGCACCATAATTAAAACGCATCATTCTTCTTTGATCTTTCTTTTTTAAGGTTGCTCGATAATCAGGGAATTTCATTTGTCCAATCTTTGCCCTCTTGTTTCATGCGATAAATGAGCAGTGCATGAAGAAATGGTCAAACATTGTGATTTAGTTCTCATTGTTTTCTGTTGGGCTTCCCAGCAGTGAAGCATAAGAGGAGTGGATTTGTAATGATGATAACTGATACACGGTGTTATAGGGGAGTGCAGGGTGCGGGGTGGGCACCAGGAATGGAAAGGGGATTTGGGGAGTGGATAATAAGGACATTAGTGGGGCAGAAGCAATAGAACTGATCGTGATTGCACAACTCATATTGAAGGGGATTTAACCATGGGCGGGGGTGGGGGATGGGGGGGTAGATGTAATTGTACAATTCCCCTTGATATGATTGAACTCAATAGTATGATATGTAAATTTTGTGCCAATAAAACTGTTGGGGGAAAATTTCTTTAAGTTGCATTCATGTGGAGCTTACTCTTTTCCTCAGGAGCTGTTAGGGAGGCTCCAGTGAATCTCCTTTTCTCGCCTCCCCCCACCCCCACCAATAGTTTTATTGAGATATATATATCTCATATCATACACTTCTGTACACCAGCCATATTTAAAGAGTTCTACGTACATCACCACAGTCAGTACTGGAAAATTCTCCTTCCTCCTGTATTCTTTATTTGCTCCCCATTTCCTTCCAACCTCACCACCACCATCACCACCCATCCCAAATAAGCCAAGTATTGTCTCCACACATCTGTCCCTTCTGTGCTTCCTATACTGGGAAACAGAGGGGGGAAAAGTGATCCAACAGAATACTCACATTACAGAGCAATACCGTTAATATCACGTGCAAGTAAACTTTTGCTGGGGATCATCTGACAACAGTTGCAGCAGTACATTGACCGGTAGCTGCCAGAGGTTCAAGGCAGATTCAGAAGAGGATGTGGAATAAGAGGTAGCATTGCTGGGGTCAGATGCATCTTCGCTGAAAGCAGAGAATCCCCAAAGATGTTTACTTTTCTTTTACTGGCTATGCCAAGGCATTCACCTGTGCAGATCGTGACACACCTGTGGACGGCCTTGAGAAGAATGGGAGTTCTGGAGCACTTCATCGTGCCCGTGTGGCACTCATCCGTGGATCAAGAGGCACTGAGCGAACAGATCCAGGGAATGCTGCATATTTTAAATCAAGAAAGGTGTGAGGCAGGAAACTGCATTAAATGAAGAAGAATGTGGCATCAGGATTGGAGGCAGTCTTATTAACCTGTGATATGCAGATGAGATGACCTTGCTTGCAGAAAGTGAGGATGCGAAGCACTTGCGATGATGAACATGGATTACAGCCTTCGATATGGAGTACACCTCATCTGAAGAAAACAAGAACCTTCCTACCTGGACTTATAGGTAGCATCATGATGAGTGGAGTAAAGGTTGAAGCTGCCGAGAGTTTCTTCTTGCTTGGGTCTGCCATCTGCACTCATGGAAGACGCATTGCATAGGGTGCACCTGCTGCAGAAGACCTCTTGAGAGCGTTGACAAGAAGGACGTTACTTTGAGAATTAAGGTGCACCTGACCTTCGCCATGGTCTTTTCAACCTCACATTCTTGGACATGGTGTCAGAAGAGAGCAGTCCCTGGAGAAAGACATGGTGCTTGGTAAAGCAGAGGGACAGCGCAAAAGAGGAAGGAGCTGGACAAGTTGGATTGACAGTGTCTGCACAGAGGGCTCAAACACAGGGTGCTGGTGAGAGTGGCAGGACCGCGCAGTGTCTTGTTCTGGTGTCCACAGCTCGCCATTCGTCGGAATCAGCTTGACGGCACCAACCGACAAGACTAAGCATTGAATAGGTGTAAGACTTGGTTTAAACTCCTAAAGGCCAACAAATAGCCCTTGAACTAACTACAAGCTTTTCTTTCTTGTTGTTGTGTTCTATTTTGGTTTTTGTCATTGGCTGCTTGTGGTTGTTTTGTTTTATTTTGTTGCTTGGTTTTGCTCTGTCTTGTTTTTGTGCATGTTATTATCTCCGCAGGTCTGTCTAAATAAGATAGGCTGGAT
>NW_022111320.1:52145241-52159019 GCF_000313985.2 Echinops telfairi
AAAAAGACTTGGTTTTTAAATGGGTGAAAAGGAACTGATAAGAATGCTTAAGAGAAGCACCAGTCTTCTAATGTGGAAAGAAAAGTAACATTCCATAGATCTCTATTTTCTTTACATTTTTAAATACACGATGTAAGTCAAAATTATTGCTACAGAAATCAGACAGCAATTTATTAAACAAAAACATAAAAATACAAAGTTGTTATTTCCCGGCTTGCCCCCCATGTCGGTCTGCACCCTTCTGAAGGTGTGCTTCCCTAGCTATAACTCTTCTCAGAAAGATTTTGGCACTCTGATTGGTACCATGTCAAAATTGTAGTTTTTGTGTCCTCGGGGGCTCAAATTGTGCTCCTTTTAAATGTCCTTTGAGTTGAGAAACAAAAATAAAGCCTGAAGGAGCAATGTTTTGGCCGTGGGGTAGAGAAGGTGAGGTCTGTCAGTGAAATGCTCGCAGGACAGCCCTTGCTAACCTCCAAAATGCGCAGGTGCATTGTCCTGGTGGGTAAACGCGGCCTCATCACCCCTCACCTGTGCAGTTTTAAATTTCCTGAAAACTTTTCCACAAGCCCCTGTGCTGGTGCTGTATACTAAGAAAATCTCTTTGGGACACCCCTGAACAGCACAACCTTCTGGAGAAGGATGTCATGCTTGATGAAGTAAAGGGCCTTTGGAAAAGAGGAAGACAGTCAAGGACATGGATAGACACAGGGGCTTCCACAGTGGGCTCACGCATAACAAGGGGTGTGATCATGGCGCAGGCTCCCACACGATTGTGTGACTATTGTGTGTGCATAGGGTCACTGTGAGTCAGGACTGATTCCATAGCACCAGACAACAGAACCTGAGGTTGCCCACTTTCTCTCTGCCATGAAATTAACTGGCCTACGAGAGTCCCTCAGAACCTACTGTTTTGACTGGACTTTTGTAGCGTAGTTGGTTATGCATTGAGCTGTGAACCATAAGGTGAGCAGTTCAAAACTACCAGCTGTTCCATGGGAGAAAGACGAGACTTTCTGTTCCCTCAGAGAGTTAGTCTTGGAAACCCACAGGGCCAGTTCCTCCTGTCCTACAGGGTCATTAAGGAGCCTTGATGGTGTGGTGATCCTTAGGAGTCTTGGTGATGTTGAGAGTGCACGGTTGGCAGTTCAAAACCACCAGCAGCTCTGGGGGGAGAAGACTGGGCTTTCTACTCTCACACACAGTTACCGTCTCGCTGTGAGTTACGAGTTGGAATCAACTTGATGGCAATGAGTTTGGTTTGTTTTTCCCCCCATTTTATTGGGAGCTCTTACAGATATTATAACAACCCATAGTTCAATTAGATCAAGCATAATCATACAATTGCTGCCATCAACATGTTCAAAACATTGTCTTTCTTTTTGAACTCTTGGAGAGTTCCAAGTCTGTTGCACTGACCCAGAGCAGATGAGTATCCCCCTATTAAGTAGTGAATCAGCCCTGTTACAGTCCATCAGTCCACTCCCCTTTTCTTTCAGGGGTCCCACTTACTTAACAGTGCTCATACCCTTTTAGTCCTCAGTATTGGTGTCCGAGGGGCGCACCTTCTACAAGAAGACCCCATTGCTTATCCTGCAGTCAAGGATGGAGTGGTCTAGTGCTGTTGTTTTTTGAATTATTTCTTTACACTTATAATGAAACTAAGACAAATCTATTGCCGAGAGAATTTGTCTACATCTGTCGGCTGTTCATCATGTTTATTTTTTTAATAAATCACTTTATTGGGGGCTCTTACAGCTCTTACAGCAATCCAGACATCAATTGTATCAAGCACGTTTGTACATATGTTGCCACCATCGTTTTCAAAACATATCATCTTTGTACTTGAGCCCTTGGTATCAGCTCTTCCCTTTTCCCTTCCTTCCCCACACTCCCACCCACATGAGCCCTTGCTAAATTATAAATTATTATTATTTTCATATCTTACACCATCCACTGTCTCCCTTCACCCATGTTTCTGTGGTTTGTCTCCCTGGGGTGGGTTAAATATGTCAATCCTTGCGATTAGCTCCCCCTACTCCCCCCACTTTTCCCCTATCATCATGGTACCATTATTCCCAGTACTGTTCCTGAGGGGTTTATCTGTCCTAAATTCCATGTGTTGAGAGCTCTTATCTGTACCAGTGTACATGCTCTGGTCTAGTCGGATTTGTAAAGTAGAACTGGGGCCATGATGGAGGGAGGAAGCATTAAAGAACTACAGGAATGTTGTGTGTTTTGGCGGTGTACAGTGCACCCTGGAGGACTCATCCCTTCCTGTGACCCTTCTGTGAGGGGATGTCCAATTGTCTACAGATGGGCTTTGGGTCTCCACTCTGACCCCTTTGTTTTTATGTGTATGATTGTTTTGGGTCTTCTGATGCCTGATACTTGATCCTGTCAACACCTCGTGATCACACAGGCTGGTGTGCTTCTTCCATGTGGACTTTGTTGCTTCCCTGCTAGATGGCCATTTGTTTAATTTCAACCTTTAATATCCCAGACACTATATCTTGTAATAGCCGGGCACCATCAGCTTTCTCCACCACATTTGCTTATGTACCCATTTTGTCTTCAGTGATTGGGTTGGGAAAGTGAGCATCACAGAATGCCAGGTTATCAGAACAAAGTGTTCTTGTGTTGATGGAGGACTTTAGCAGAAGCCCAATATCCATCTGCTACCTTAATACTTAACATATAAATATATGTACAAAGACCTGTATCCCTATCATTATATATTAATCTACTTATATACATGCCTATATTTATACCTCTGTAACTGTCTTTTGCCTCTTAATTCTTTCCTCTATTTCCTTTTACTTTCTTCCGGTCCCACTATCGTGTTCAACTCTTGTTTGGCTCTCGGTAATTCCTCTCAGCTGCATTGTTCGTCATCAAACCCCACCAGGTGCTCTACACCCTCCTCGCCATCGCTTTTACATCACTTGCTGTCCCCTTCTCCCTAGCTTTGTTGGCTCCCCCGCCCTTTCTCCCACCTCCTCCTCTCCCAAGTCTTCCCCAGCACCGTTGGTCCCATTGTTTTCGCCCCAGGATTGTACGCAATCCTCCTATATTATATAGATAGACATAGGGAAGGAAAAATAAAAGTCTATAAACAGTTCTAGGTCTGTCTGCTGACTCTTATGAATGCTTTCCCATCAGGTTTGATGAGGTGCCAAGCCCTGCCCCCCGAGTCAGAAGCCTATTTTTGGGCAACAGTCATGTGTAAACATGTTTTGTTTGCCCTAAACCCATGCATATAATTACCCTCTTATTTAGAAGGTCTCAATCTACCAAAAACAGCTATTAGGGCTAATAAATGAGCTCAATAAAATGATAGGATAAAAAAAAACACTCCAACAGAAAAATCAATGGCATTTGAATACACCAGCATCAAGCAGTATGCAAAGGAAATGTTGACATCAATTCTATTTACACCTGAAAAATAAACTACCATGAAATAAATTTAACTAGAGATGTGAAAGACTTCTACAGGAAAATCTACAAAGCATTACTGAAAGAAAATAAGATCTAAATTAAAAGGACATTTCTGTGATCATGAATCAGAAGACTTGATATTGTCAAGATGTCTTGACTACTACCTTAAGCAATCTATAAATTCAGTGCAATACCCATGAAAATCCCAGTACCACCTTAGCATAGATCTCTTGAACTTTTGTTTCTCTCACGGAATAGCTGAGGGGAGATGAGAAGTTGGGCCTACGTTGATTCATTGTTAATTACAGAGTATACTGATAACAGGTTTGGGTATTAGTCACTGTTCTGCTCGTCTTTGACAATAGCTCTTAATGCAGGAAGAAAAGGCTATTTTCTCTTTCAGAAAATTAAGAGCATTTGCAGAACCACTGCTTTTCATATACCATTTCCTTGGAATTGAGCCTAGAAATAGCTTTACTGGGTATAATTCCAAAATAGATGATTGTTTATTCCCCTTTGCATTTGAAAGTGGCACTGGTGATGAATTGAAGTTACTTCATATGAAAAACCATAACATGACATAATTTCTTTTCTCTAAGATGCAAGTAGATTGATTCTGTCGTTAAAATAAGGACCAATGTTGCTCATAATAATTCACATTATATTACTGGTTACATTGCTTCTTGCCCAATAACAGTGCTTTTTATATGGAAATTTCATGACTTTTTCATGACCAATTTTTTTTCCCTCTCGGGTAATTAATTACAAGGTCTTATAACGCCTTCCATCTTACCAAATTCCTATTCCCAAGGGCTATTGCACTTTCAGCTAAAGCAGATTCTGATGCTTGGCCCTTGCCCTTTGAGGCTTGGCATGAAGTGCCATAAGGTGAACCAATGCTGATTAGAGTCAGGGACCCCATCAGAGATGTGTGTTGGGGATTAAGCAAAAAGGCTTGGACTAACGAGAAATTTTCTCTACCAAGTAAGTCATTGACTCCAGGGAATGTCAGTAAGAGGCAATTCAAAGTCATGTCTAATTTAGCTACTAGATCTCATCTTCTCATGGGCAGTAAAAGAGGCAAAACCAAAGTTCCACTCCCAAGAACTCTTAAAATAAGGAAATAACATGGAAGTTAATTACAAAAGCAATATGCAATTGTTCACAGCATACTTGCAATTACCTTAAAAATAGAATGCAGCCTACAAGACTTTTTAGGAACTGGTTTGAATTGGCCTAAAGGCGGGGGTGGGGTGGGGTGCCAAAGGAGTGATTTAAAAATAATCGAAACATAGAACAAAAGAGAATAAACGAGTGAACCGTTAGTACTGCTCACCCACATAGTTTCTAGGGAAGAGCCCCTGTGAGGCTGACCTTTACTTCCACCCGAGGGCACATCCTTCCCGGTAAACTGGAATGTCAGTGGAACTGGCAGTGATCAAGGCAGGGTTCCAGGACAGAGGCAGGAGAGAACTGGGTCTGCTACGACACACAGTGGGTTGAAGATGAGAGCCCTAAGGAAGTAAAAGCCAGGAACGGCCGTAGGAGTCAATTATTCAGAATCAGCAGAGCCAGTGTCGATTTCCTGAGCCCTCGTCTGCAGAAGGATAAATGTGTATAGGACACAGAGAGAGGATTTTTCATCAACTTATGTGTGGAGAGGCATAGGCATGACTTCAGACTCCTATAGGCGCTCTAGTAAGGTACTCAGTCCCCTGTGCTAGCGCCACTCCCAGTGTGCAACTCTGATGCTCTGGCTTTCTCAGACCAGTGCCAACATCTGGCTTAAAGACAACTTTGGGGGAATTGGAGGGGCGGGGCGTTTGCAAATCAGATCATCACTTTTGCAGCCAACAACTTACCAGCTCTCATCAGACTTTCTCACTCTTTCTCACCGTGTGGTGATGTAGCATTTTGGTTTGTGTACGTGCCTGTTTTCTTTTAGACGACGTGCATGCCAGGATGTTCAGACTCCCTGGATCATGGCACCCTACACTTAGCAGCCCATTCAGAGCTCTTTGCTTCTCTTGCTTATTTGTGTATATATTTTTCCTGTCCTTCTAATTCTACCACCACAACTGCTGTGGACTCTAATAAATTTGATAGGTTTGATGCTGGATATGTAATTATTATCCGAGGACCTATTTATATTTTTAATTTATGTAAAGTCATTACAATTTATACTTATTTCCTTAAGCAATATAGTATTGCTCTACACACAAAGCTCTTTCTCACTGCTACTCCTAGTTTACTTCTAATACCCTGCCTACTATAAACTGTGCTGTGACCAACAGCTCTATAGACCAGCAGTTCTCAACCTTTGGGTCACGACCCCTTTCACAGGGGTCGCCTAAGACCATCAGAAAACACACATTTCTAATGGTCTTGGGAACTGCGACACGGCTCCTCTCTCGTCTCCAGGCGGGTCTGCTCACATGCAGATCCGCCCACATACGAGTACCCGGCATGAAGACTGTTACCCGTGCTAGACCATGCTTCAAGACAAAATTTCATCTGTTTGTAATTAGAAATAAATAGTTCACAATATATTTTTGTGATTGATCACTATGCTTTAATTATGTACAATCTGTAACAATGAAAATACATCCTGCATATCAGGTACTTACATTACAATTCATAACAGTAGCAAAATTGCAGTGATGAAGCAGCAACGAAAATAATGTTATGGTGGGGGTCACCCACATGAGGAACTGCAGGAAAGGGTCACGGCACGAGGGAGGTTGAGAGCCACTGCTCCAGATGCTTCCTGAAGGAATGAAATGACTTTCTCTGGAATGTCACTGGGAGTGAAATTGGAGGACGGATTGTCACGTGCACACTAACTTCATTTTACCAGATGACTCGTCTCTTACTAAAACTCATTTACAGGTTTTGGCTTTTGTTATTGTAATGATTCTGATGAGTAAGGAGTGGGTTATATTATGTCCTCCCCTTGAGTTGATTGGATTAGTATATTGTTGACCATTATTTCATATATTTGTTGTTAAAATTTCCTATTTTATGAATTTATTAATATCCTGTGTCTATTTTGAGTTTTATTTATTTATTTATAGAAATTCTTTATAATTTTGAGATCGCTCTTGTGTAGGGGGATGGAAAGAAAACAAAACTGTATTTGGCATATGCATCCAAGAGGAAAGGGAGATGGGAAACGGACTGGCACACTGTCAAGGCTGTGACAGACTGATTCCCAGTAGTTTTGAGATCTCTTAGTGTTGATTTTGGCTGTTGTATATATCCACCCCTATTCTCTCAGTCTTTCATGTGATTCCTCCATTGCACAAAAGTTATAAATAGTAATATAATTAAATATCTTCAATTTCTGCCTTGTGACTTGTGGTTTAGAATCTTGTTTAATAACACTTTTACCCACGAAGGATGACAGACACACTGAGCTGCTACCCCCAGATTTGGTTGTCCAAACCCACCAGCCACTACCGGGGAGAAAAATGTAACTGCCAGCTTTGTAGAGAATTGTAATGGGGACAGCCCTACGGCACCATCCTGTTTGTTTCCTAGGGTCGCCATGCCTCCACTTGTCGTGTGCTGATAGGGTCACTTCTACATCAACTTGTTAGCAGTTGGTTTGGGTATTTGGTTTCCCCATCTCAAAGATATTTCTACAGCTTTTTACTTTATTAGCATTATAGTTTTATTTTTATATTCCTGAACTCTCCAGATGAAACTTTGGAATTTTTTGTGTGTATGATTAATCACTTTACTTTAATTATGTTCAGTTTGTAACAAAGATAATACATCAGATACTTACATGACGATTGCATAACAGTACCAAAATGACAGTGATGAAGTAGCAACGAAAATAATTGCATGGTTGGGGTCAGCACCACATGGAGAACTTTTTGTCTGAAAGGGTGGCGGCATGAGGAAGGTTGAGGACCACTGCTCTCAACACACTGGCTTAAGGTGTCTGGAGCGTATGACCTCACGGCTGCTGCCCGTCCGAGCCTGCCCCGGGGGTAAGGCAGCATGACAGGGAGGTGGTCCCGGTGCCCGTGACGTGGTGGGCTCGTGGGTCGGAGGGTGTGCAGTACAGCCGCCTGCACCTCGGTGAGCTTCCGCCGTGTTCCGCCGGTGAAACCGAGGCTGGTGCCCAAGGGTGCTTTATCTCCGCGCTCTGGGTCCCTGGTGGGTCTCCTGCTACCGTGTCGGAGCCACCGTGGGAGCCGCTGCGTCCGTCCACCTCACTCCTTCAAGAATATACGTGTGTATTCTTGAAATACCAAACAGTATGTAATTCTTTGGGATTTTCAGTCTCAGCCTAATTCGGGAGATCCGTCCAGTTGTGTGCATTGACAGCTTGTTCTTCGGCTGTGTAGCTTTCTGTGGGACAGATGGCCTGGGGTTTATTTGACCATTCATTCACTCCTTGAAGGACACCAGGATTGTTTCCAGATGTTTGCATTTATGTACAGATTTTTGTGTGAACATAAATGTCAGTTTCTCTGGGATAATCACCTAAGTATGTGGTGGGATCCTCTGCATTTTTAATTTGCATTGCCCTCATGGGTAATAAAGCTGAACTTTCCCCCTCATATTTTTTTTGCCAATTTTGTATCTTCGTTAGTGAAATGTCTTTTCATGTCTTTTTTTTTTTAGGCCAACTGATTAGTTTGTTTATTTTTTATTGTTGTCATAAGGAACTTTGTTTTGCCTTTTAAAGTATATTTTCTAGCCAATTTTGATTCATACTGCTATATTTATTTTTATAAGCCTATATCCATCAACTCTGTACTGTCTCTTTCATTTTCTCCCTTGAAATCCTTATACATTATTTCTTTGTTTTCCTAATCTTATTGGCCAGAATTTTACTGAGCTGTGGCTATGAGTATATGCATTGTTTGTAATTGTACAGGAAGAAGCATTACAAGCTCGAGGCTACCCTAAGAAAGGAGTTCTTTTAAGGTCGACCTCTAGCCTGGCATCTGGGAAGTTGGGTTTTGAAAGTGCTCTCACCCTGTCCTAGCTGATAGTGGCACACGATACCTTAACTGAGCGTCAATGTGGTTTATGCTGAACACCTGCTTTCCTTCTTGGAGCATGGTATTCCGGTCCATCCTGAGCAGAGGGTGCCTATGTGGCCAGTCTGAGCTCAGTTCACCGAGTCACGTGTTGTAACAATTAGATACTGGTTCCGTGGGGAGATGCCTCTTACACGTCTGTCTGATTTCCTCTGGTTTTCCCCCCTTTTCCTTTTAATGGTTTTGCAATTATCTGTGTGAGACTGGATTCTATAGAGAAGAAAGACCAGTGATGTGTGTGTATGTATGTATGTGTGTGTACATACACACTAAGGAATTTGTATCAAGAAAATAACTTGCATGGTTTTAGAAGTCCAAATCTGAGCAGGTCCAAAATCCATGGGCCAGATGTTAGGCCGGGGATTTCTTGCTCTCAAAGTGTCGGCACTGATGAGCCCAGGATCAGCAGGAACACCACAGGCTGCAGAGGCAGATGGCTCCCAGGCCCACAGGGTAGGCTGTGAGTAGAGAGTTGAACGAATCCAAGGGCGATGGGCCACAGGCAGATGGTTCATTGCTCAGGCCTCCAGACAGGCAATTCGGAAGGTGGCTGGCTCAGATCCAAAGAGCCGAAGGTCCTGAGCCAGATGCAGGATCGAGACCCAGGAAAAATCAAGTAGGCTTTTTCACAGTGTCGCAGAGGAAATAGGCCATACTCCTAAGGAAACCGCCTCTAGAATGCATCCAGGCTGTGACCTGAGGAAGGGGTTCCGCTCCATCCTAATCTTCTTGTAACCACTTGGTGACACAAAGCCGAGCCCATGATAGAGCTGGCTACATTATATTAGGTCATTTCTAGGCAGCATCTGCTAAGCCAGTGAGGATGGTCACCCAGCCAAATTGACACAAATCCCAATTGTCATGATACCCTTTTTCTGTAATCAATTTTAGTCAGAGAATGCATATTTGCTAAGTACTATGAGTCAGTCCTCCTAACCAATCAGACGACCTGACAGTGGTCTTCAGGACCCTGCACATTAATCCTCAAGGGAATCCAGCAGAACTTTCTCTTTTAAATAATGTTTGCTTAAGTTTTTTACACACCGTTTTTTAGCAAATTAAGAAAATTCACTCTTATTTTTAGTGTTCAGAAAGACTTTTACCCTTATAAATAGGTACTGAGCTTTATAAAATTTTCATAACCATTGAAATAATCAAATGATGTTTCTCTTACTTATGTGGTAAATTAATTTGACAGTTGTAAAACATCTTAAACCACGCTTGCATTCCAGTGATGATTCATGTGCATGTGTGCACACAGATGCATGCTTGTTCAGTTTATATATACGTATTCCAGGTGGCTCCAAAAAGTCCATGGAAAATGGAATTAGGAGCAATGGAGTTTTCCCGTGGCCTTTTTGAAGCCCGTCATGTGTGTGTGTACACATTTATCGGGTTCATTTAATTTTTTTTGTTAGCTGATATTTTTAAGTTTGTGTCTGCTTATGAATATGTTTATATAAATTCTTCTTAACCATCAGGTCATCTTTGAAAATAACATTATGCTGCCCTCATAAAACTTTTTCATCTCTTCTTATTTTTCTGGCTTCTGGGAAAGCAGAGGAAGCCGGAATTAACTGTCGCATTTTTGTGGGACTCCGATCTTGTCATGAGTAGGGAGGGAGTCTTTGAATTTCATTCCTTTTCTCTCTTTATATTTGTGCCAGCTTAAACATGTTGCTTCCCCCACCAATCTATCCATCTTATTTGTTTTCAAATTTATCAGCCTTTAGCTTTCACCACATATTTGTTCCACATTTACTTTAAATTCTGCTTTTATGAATCCGTTCCTCGTGCGGCTTCAGGACAGTGGGTCATCAGTCTGCAGTCCATCAGCTCTGTCGCATGGTCAGATCAGCATCTTTTTACCCCCAATCCTAAAGGGCCAGGCCCGGGGCAGTAGTACATTTACCACATAATAATCTTCTTCAAGGAACATTCTAGTTCATCAGACAGCGTTCTCTGCACAACACTCCTTTATGTGAGTCGTATTCTGTTCATGAAATGACATGTGCTCGTGTGGGGAGATAAAATTACCCACTCTACCCTCACTGCCAGCCAAGAAATTAAAAGAAACCAAAAAATTAAAACTGGGAGTTCAGCTTGCCTGCATTGAACAATACCTGCATATATTAGACTTGGTTTAGACTGAGCAGTGGTCTTCAAACTTTCTTTCACTTGTGCAACATAACTTTAAGTATTTTTTTAGCACACAGACAGGTATACGTGTTTATAAATTATATGCATGTTGGTGTATATTCATATGTGATTTATATTATATTCATGTATATACAATAACACTTTGCTTATTTATTTTATAATTTTATTGTGAACTCTTACTGATATCATAACATTCCACAGTTCAGTCACATCAAGCAGTGTTGTACAATTGCTACCAGTTAGTTTCAGAACATTTTCTTTCTTCTTGAACTCCTTGATATCAGCTCCCCATTAACCCCCACAATAACATTTTTTTTCTTTTAAAAATCATTTTATTGGGAGCTCGTACAACTCTTATCGCAATCCATACATCCATCCACACAATAACATTTTCAAGATGAGAAAGATTAAATATATAGGGATCAAAGAAACGAAAGGCAATTCATGTAACAAACCAAACCCTGAAGGCAGTTGTAAAGGAAGACATTATGGACGTGGAACTGGTGAGGCCCGGGAGCAAAGGCCAGACATGGTGTCCTGGCAGGAGTCTGAGGACATAGTTTGGTGAAGTTTGGGAGCTGAGTCCAGAGTAGTGTCTGTTGAACTGAGGGAAGGAATGTACCATGGAAGTAGCCATACTTCCTGAGAACCTTCTAGAACGCTCTGCTCAGTTAACCCTTGTAATAACCCTAGAGAGGTCTTTGACTTTTCTCATTAAAAAGATGAAGAAATAGGCATACAGATTAGTAAATTTGCCCAAGGGCCCCTGATTAACAGAGTTGAGATAGAAACTAAACATTCTGACTCCAGAGCCAGGCCCCGTTGTATACATGAAGGGATCGTGCAGTTCCAGAGTGAGGATTTCTATGGGATGGCTCCATCTCACAGACTGAACGGCTGTGAGGGTCAGTGTGTGTTTCTGTGAACTTATGTGTGGTTTCACGTCGGGTTCTCAGCCATTTCCCCCGTGAAGAACACAAGGCAGAATCACGTTAGGAGACTAGAGCAGACTAGAGGTGAGATGTAACCCAGCATTCTCCTTCGATAGGAAACTCCTGGGTGCCCTTGTATTGACAACCCCGTGTGTTCGGGACGCTTCATGCCACCCCCTGGATCTCCACTGGGCTGCTTTTGTGCTCGGGTGCACCTCCTGCAGATGCCAAAGCTTACAGGGTGGCTGCTAACGTTTCTGCCTTGTGTGTAGTGTCACCAGAGGGTGAGAATGTGGAAGGGCAGACGCCGCCCTGTAGTCAAGCACATCCATGCCATCGCCTGGGCATTCATCTGCTGTGGAATGTGAGGCTGGGATGTACAGGGCTTTCGCGTTGACTCTGGAGTGGGCTCATTGTCCCCGAGCAGCTCTGCCTGGTTTCATTTGTTAGCTTTTCAAGTCATCAACCGCTGCAGAGGCTAGATTGAGACTGAGTTGTGACTCATCATAGTGATTATTTAACTTCATCTTTAAAAAAAGTCTAATATATGCTGTCTTCTTACATGAATGATGCATGTTCTCTCTGTGGTTTTCCTGTGGTGTCTCCTCTTCCCCCTGCAAGTATTTTAGTCAAGGCACTATATTAGAATTTTACTTCTTACAGTAAAGGATTGGAGTGCTTCCACGATAGCTGCATCACTGTATTTTGTCAAATTGCTATTTAGTTGCAATATGTAAGTGGATTACTGGTGGCTTAGGGGTTTTCTTTTTTTTTTCCTTATAGATCATTTTATTGGGGGCCCTTATAGCTCTTTATAACAATCTAAGCATCTTTTGTATCAATCACATTTGTACATATGTTGCCATCATCGTTTTCAAAACATTTTCTTTCTACTTGAGCCCTTGGTATCAGCTTTTTTCCCCCTACCCCCCACCCTCGTGAACCCTTGATAAATTATAAATTATTATTATTTTCATATCTTACACTATTCGCTGTCTCCGTTCACCCACATTTCTGTTGTTCATCCCCGGGGGTGGGGGGGATGTGGGGGGTGTTATACGTCGAGCATTGTTATTGGTTCCCTCTTTCTCCTATATTCCCCCTACCCTTATGGCATTGCTACTTCCATCACTTCTCCTGAGGGTTTTATCTGTCCTGGATTCTGTGTGTCAAGAGCTCTTATCTGTACCAGTGTGCATGATAATGTGTGTGTTGTGGGTGGGGGGAGCATTAAAGAACTAGAGGCATGTTGTGTGTTTTGTCAGTGCTATATTGCACCCTGGCTGACTCTTGGGCCCTTCCTAGTCACCTTTCTGTGAGGGGATGTCCAGTTGTCTACAGATGGGCTTGGGGTCTCCACTCCGTCCCCCCTTCTTTGCATCGATATGATTGTTTGTTCTGGATCTTCTGAGGCCTGATACCTGTTGCCATCGACACCTCATGGTCACACGGGCTGGTGTGCTGCTTCCATGTGGGCTTGTTGCGTCCATCATAGGGGTTTCGAGTTGGGCTGCTAACATCTGGGTCACAGGAGAAAGATGAGGTTCTCTGTTCCCATAAAGATGCACAGCTTTGGAACCCCAAAAGGCAGTTCCACCCTACCCTGTGAGGTTGCTATGGGTCAGGACTGCCTCCACAGCAGTGAATTTGAGTTTTGTTTTGGGTATGCCTACGTAACTACATTTCCATCTGAGCCAGATAATGAGCTCAGGTTGTATTTCTTTATCAGGAATGATTATCTCCTATGTTCTTTTTATCTGCATGTGTTTGTTTCCTCTGTTTTTATGGCAGAAACCAGCCTCCTTTGAGCAGTTTAAGCACTTCAGGTGCTTTTCTCCTAAACGAGCAGCCACCATGTGAATGACGCCCCTCACCTCTTGTGTGCCTGTGGCCTGAGAATCTTCTCTGCCTCGTGTCTGTCTGGAACCATCTGTGAGCTCTCACGCCACTTCATCTTGGTTTGCCTCATCAACGTTTTATTTTACCTCTGACATTAGTGATTTCCTTGAATTTCCAGTTTTCTGATTGTTTTGATCACTGTCCTTCGTCGTGAAAGTTTGCTTCCTTACATGGTACTCTTTGTCTATATTTAAGAACAAGGCGATAATAAAATGTTGACAGGGAGTGTGAGGAGGCTTCAACAAGTTTGTGGCAAAGCAGAATTAAAAGGCAATAGAATTTTTCCACAAAC
>NW_022111320.1:52163177-52164663 GCF_000313985.2 Echinops telfairi
CAGCTAGAGCAGACAGGAAGTGCAAGGTCTCTTTTAATAAAACAATAAACAATAAATGTGTACCGTATTCTTCTTAATGGAAAAATAAGACATCCCCTGGAAAATAAGAGCTAGCGCAGCTTTGGGAGCAAAAATTAATATAAGACACTGTCTTATTTTTGGGGAAACAGACTATTGACTGATTTTGACTTTACAGGGTTTCTGAAGCTGTAAATCTTTGTGGGAGCAGACAGCCTTCTTTTCCCCTCACAGAGTGACTGGTGGATTTGAACTGCCAACCTGGTGGTTAGAGGCAAAGTGTTTACCCAACAGTGCCACCAGAGCTTATTGTGTTAGCCCATATGAATCAATCTTTATGCATCTGCACCTTAAAATAAGGTAAAATACTTTATAATGGATACTCCACCACTTTATTCCTTTACTAACTGATAATCATCACTGTAGCACAACCTTTCTATGTATAGTTACAACCAGAATCATGACATGTCAAATTAAAAAAAAATTTTATTGTGAATTAGATGGGGTTTTACATATCATCATTTTTGCCTCCAGCAACAATTAAAGCAACTTATCAACCCTCCCATGGCTTGTCCTCTTCCTCCCCACCCCGCCTCTCCCCCTCACCTCCTTTTAGGGCAATATCGTTCCCTGCACCAAGATCAACAGCCTGCAGACCCAGAGAGGCAGCTTTCCTTTATCCGGTAGAGTTGCTCTGAGTTGGAATCTACTCAGTGGCTGTAAGGTTGGGCTTTGGTCATCCACGTTAGCACCTACTCACCCTCTAGCCTGTTGATTCCTCGTCCCCTGCCCCTCCCACACATGGTAGCCACTAAAGTCTGTTTCTTGGATATGAAAACCTTCCCTTCATTTTTCTCATACCGGTGTTCACACACAGTATTTGTCCTTGTGTGATTAATTGACTTCACTCAGTATACTTCCTCCAAATCCACCTATGCCCCAGGTGCTTCGAGTCTCACCATGGTTCCTTGGTGATGTGGAGCACCCCATTGTGTGTGTGGACCATGTTTTATTCACCCATCGTCCCACCAGTGGGCAGTGGGGCTGTTTCTGCCATCTTGCTGTGTGAGCAGTGCTGCAGTGGGCATGGGGGCACATCACCGCGCACGCTATAGGTTCTATAGGGTATGGTCCACGGCACGCACACTTGCGAGGTCATGTCTCAAATGTCTTATTCAGAGACCCTTGTGAAGAGACGCTCTGGTTCTTTAACAGCGACAAGGCAGTTCCGCTTGGCCTTCGGTGTGGGGTTTAATCACTTTAACGGATGGGTGCTGCTGAGTGTTCAGTGTGCTGTCCAAATGGCCAGCGGCTGCGCTTGACCACTGCGACTCGAGCGCTGTGGGAGACGATGGAGCGTGTTGTCGAGATGGGCTGTGGGTTTCCTTCCTTTTTTTCTTTTTTAATCATTTTGTTAGGGGCTCATATAACTCTTATCACGATCCATACACACATCAATTGTGTAAAG
>NW_022111320.1:52166100-52178464 GCF_000313985.2 Echinops telfairi
AACACAAGAAAGAAAAGCTTGTAGTTAGTTCAAGGACTGTTTGTTGGGGCTGTGGATTTCTTTGCCTCTGTCTTCCTCCCGATCTCTGCCTGCCTCCCTTGCACCCTCCTGTGCTCCCTCTCATCTGTGTGTGTGTGTGTGTGCACACGTCTTGTAATTTTCCTGTTTTTATTTTAGCTGTGGCAGGATAAAGGGAAGATGGTACCGGCAAGTTGAATCTGCAGCACCAAGCGAGTTATATGGTCATTTTAATCCACTGAAGAGCAGACCTCTCAATAGAAAGTCATGTATTCCCTAGGGTGGGATATTCATCTAGCCCCTGGCATCAGGCACTTGTGTATAAAACATGTGTCTGGGGCCTGTGACCAGATGGCTCACATGGAGTGGTGTGCGTTTATCTCCGTGAACAAACCCAAGAGCAGGCACATCTAGGGGATGCAGGTGGAGCCCCTGTCCCAGGGCCTCTGGTCTAAGAGTCCTTAGGTTGCCCTGGAAGAAGGAATGGGCATCACATGGGTGTAACCATCGTGACAACGTGTGGCTCTTATCTGTGGTCCATTTCATTCTTAGTACGTCCTTATACTATATGTCTAGAGGAAGTATCTCCCACTATATATAGTTAGAAACAGTACATTATTCTCCAGTGGGGAAAAGGACAGTGTAATTGTTTCAGTTATCTGTGTAACAAACCACCCCCAAACTTGGTGACTTAACACGACGATTTCTTCTCTTTCACACTCCGTGTATAAGGAGGTCCAATTGGTGGTCTTCACTGAGGATTGCTCACTTGGAGGATTGCTATTGGAGGTTGGCAGGGCTGTAGTTCTCAGTAGGTTCAGCTGGGCTAGGTATCTGAGGGCTCCCTCACACAGTTGATGCCAGTGACTGGCATGCCTACATATGGCCTCCCCACACAGCTTGGGCTTTTCAAGGGCTGGGAGCTTGAGAGGGGAGTGCACAGGAGCTCGCGTCCCATCCCAAGGGGCAGGAAGCAAAATCTGCCACCGTCCTGAAGGACTGCACTAGACCAGATGGAGCCGTGGAGGAATAGCTGCCACCTGGTGACGGAAGAGTCACAGTCACTTGACACAAGAGCACTCAAGGGAGACAGCGTCGTCATGTTTGGGAAGTAGAATCTGCCAGAAATTTCTGATAGAAATAAATACTATGCGCATTGTCCAAAATAAACCATATCAATATATTCTTGCATAGACATTGTATGTAGGTGTATGGGTTGTATAGCTTTTGTATATGTGTGTAGGTATGTATATGTATACATGCACACATAAATATATGTGCACACACATACTTTCATCAGCTCAATGCATAGCCCACTATGCCTGCAAAGCTCCTTCCTTAATACACACACACACACACACATACACACACACACACACACACACTCTATCTCTCTCTTTTATACAGACAAATATGATCTTTCAGTATTGGTATGCACTGTTATACTCCTGTTTGGCTAGAAATGAAATCCACACAGCCTCGGTTTTAATTTGTGTTCACAGATTCCAAAACCACCCAGCACTTGAATGCCCCCCCACCCCCACCCCTCAGTTCTCCTTACCACCCCCTAAGGACCTGTTTGATGTCTTTGTGCACTGACCTCTGTCCTCAGCCTCCTCCCACCACATTCACTCCCAGCTAATGACTTTGCTTTCATAATGACCTTGCTGAGAATAAAGCAGTCTGAAGAAAAACCAGTCCTCCTGTCCTACCCCTCCCTCCCGACTCTGTCATTATCCGTATTTTACTTAATCTCCCAGTGCATGTTCCAGTGAACTAGGTACTCACTCCACAAACCTCTCTCCGCCTGACTTCCAGGACACCGCACTCCTCCGCTTCACTGCTTACTCTGTTGTTGCTTTTCTCATCTTTCTTGCCTCCAAGTGGTGGGACTTAGCCTCAAACAGAGGACGTCCAAAATTCATTCTTCTTCTAACCCTGCTCCTCAGGCCAGAAGAATAAGGGCGACTTAGTGACTTGGCTTTGTCCCTACTTCGCATATAATGCATAAGCAGATGGCGGCAGCTCTGTGTACCACACATGTCCAGACTCCAAGCGCGTCCTCCTTGCACCGTCCTCTGTCTCGTCCAAGCCCCTGCCACCCTGCACCGCACTGGGCTCAAGCCGTCACCTGGAAGTAGTTCTGGACTCCTCTGTACCATTCACGGCGTGGTCTTCACAGAGCACCGGAGTGGGCCGTTAGGGCGTGTCGCAGCATGCCATTCCTGTGCCAAAGCCTCCCGTGGTCTCTGCCTTGCTCAGAACGGAAGCCAGAGCCCTCAGCACGGCCTAGACAGGCTCTGCAGAAACCAGGTTCTTGCTGCACGCCGACTGCACTGCCGTCACTCTCCCCTCCCCTCTGCTTCCGACACCCTCGCCTCCCGGTCTTCCTGAGCATGCCAAGTCCACTGCCACCGCAAGGCCTTTACACCTGTCTTCCTTCCTTTCTCTCTCTCTCTCTCTCTCTCTTTCTCTCTCTCTACACCTGTCTTCCTTCCTTCCTCTCTCTCTCTCTCTCTCTCTCTCTTTCTCTCTCTCTTCTTTCTTATCATTCTGTTGGGGCTCCTACAGCTCATCACAATCCATACACCCGTGTTTATCGGTAACTTCCCCGATTTCCCACATGTTGTTGCATCCTATCACTCGCTGTCTAATTAGTTTGGCTTCCAAAAATTCCTTTTCCAGACCCTTCTGCCTAAAGAGGTTCCCACCCCCAACCCATCCTTGGCCACTGACCGTCCCGTTACGGTGCTTTCCTTTTTCTTCCCAGAACGTTCCACCACCCTTGCTATGTGCTTGGGGGGCGGTCTCTGCCGCCTCTAGTAGAAGCACCGCAGCAGAGAAAAGGTTCTGCTTGAGCAGTTGTCAGTTGAGGGAGTGCTTGTGTGTGTGTGTGTGTGTGTGTGTGTGTGTGTGTGTGTGTGTGTGTCTCAGTGGGGCAAAGAATAATTACCTGTAACTTTCTGCTTTAAATTTGACACCCAGTCTCGTTTTGCCCGTCCCACCTGGCCCCTGTGGACTGTCCTCAGGAGCTCGGCTTTCCAGAGGGAGGCTCCCTCTGCTTTGGCCGTGCTGCCTCCTCAGCTGGCAGGGAGTTTATGGATTGCCAGTTTCTGTGTCAGCAAGGTTCTTAACTCTCCTCATCTGTTCATCGACTAAAGAAATAACAGCAAACCATTTGAAAGTGGTATCATCTGAGTACATGAATCTTAGGGTTTTCCAGTTAAAAATATACATATTTTCCTTTTAAATGGTCTTTTCAAAAGTGTTTTAAAGTACTAGATTTGAATTTCTAAGTGGAACTGATGTTCTACTTCGATGAAAATGGTCTTAACATTTTAATCATAAGATCACTGCCATCTAAAAACATGAACTAGTTCTACTGGCTTGTAATTTGCTTTATAAGTGCTTTTATTTGTAGCTACTTGAAGCAAGCTTATAAGTATCTTTATAAATGATTTTATTTGTAGCTACTTGAAGCAAGCTTATAAGTACCTTTCAAAGGGAAATCCCACATAGAGATTGTACTAACATTGCAGTATAGATCTGATCAGTCTTTAAAAGCATCCTTTATAGATAGGCTACATTCCAGGAATTTTAATTACCACACAGAATTATGTTTGTCTGTAGCAGAAATAGAGCCAGAAAGAGCTTGACATCAGGAGTTCCCCTTTGAGCAGATAGGACTTTGCTTTTTAAATCTGTACTTGTAAGTACATCATTTTGCTCAAGCAGTGACTCTCCTGGCATTTACATTTTGTACTTGTCAAGACTAAAACCACTATTTTGTCCATAATTAAGTTCGTTATGTTTATATTTAATTCTTATAAAGGTGGCACCTTTTATTAAACTGAAAAGGGTAGAATTCTATGACACTAGAGGCACACATCATTCAGAAAAGCCAGTTGGCAAGCTGAAGGGGGCCTGGAAACCAGGAGTGAATCTTTCCCAAGAATGTAGCTTTATATTGAAACCTCAGTGCCTCTAAATTAGGACGATGACACCCCCTGTTCCTCCCCCACCTTTACTATTTCTCCTTGGAGAGCCAGAGCCCCTCGCACGCACGGTGTTTGACAGCTGCTGCACGCCTAGTCACCATGGCTAGAAAAGGCAGCTCTTGGTTCCTGTGAAACTTTCCATTGTGATTAAGTTTAGTAGCTGTAATTTTCCCTGAAATGAATAGTCCAGAATGGATTAAAGTGTGGATAAACAAATGGTACTCTGCAGGATCCAAATCAATTATGTTGCTTGTTAGGCATAATCAGAGATCGTTAGACAGTAGGAACTTAGGACTTTACGATTTTAAAATAAGATCCTCCTTTACATGGCCTGTTTTAGAGTTTTGAAGAAATGAACACTTTTCAAATTGAATGCTTTCTCTCTCTCTTTCATTCCCTTTCCATACTCATTTTTTATTTCACCCAACTCCAAACCCATTTTTACAGAAACACAAAGTAGATCTTTTCTACAAACTACGCCATGTGATGAATGAGCTAATTGACCTGCGAAGGCAGCTACTATCGGGCCACCTGACTCAAGACCAGGTGCGGGAAGTGAAACGGCATATCACCGTGCGTCTGGACTGGGGTAACGAGTAAGTATGGGTATTACGTGGGTATCTCTCAGTTCTCAGAGAAGTCCGTGTTCGTGGAGCTGAATCTCATCTTTAATGATTAAAAGACAATGTTAGAGTCTCCACCAAGCTCTGAACATTTTTACTAGGAATAGTGGTTTCCTCCAGTTAGCAAAGGACACTGATTCTAGTCACAGAAACTCTCCTCTGGAAAGTTAAAGAGTTGGGCTAGATGCTGCTTGAGTGATTCTCCTGCTCAAACGCCTCGATTCCTGACACCTCACTCTACTTTGCAAGCAGGATGCCCTTCTCCAGGAACCGCTCGACCTTAAGGATGTGTCCAAAGTGAATGAGATGGCAGTCTCCCCACCCAGCTTCTAAGGGCGGGCATTCTGGCTATAGTCCTTGCCCGGCAGGTGTGTTCATTCTCTGACAGCCGTGGTCTTTGCCAACCCCTAAATTGAAGGATCCGTTGTTCTGTCTCCCTTGGAAAGTACAGAGGAACAGAGCTGGGTGGGCCCACAGCAGCGGCTCCAGCACAGCCATGGCTGTGATGATGGCACAGCGCCAGACATCCTTTCTTTCTGGTGTACACAGGGCTGCTGTAAGTTGATGGCCTCCACCTTTAATTGGAACACAATGGATACGATACAATAAAAATGGGACCAGTTTCCATCTGTACATTATTATTCAAAAATTAGTCCTTTTATCATTTGCTATTGTCAAACAAGTAAAAATCTAAGAGTTTGGCACAACCATGTTTTTACTTCTTCCCATATTAATGATTTATTTATACATAATTCTCAAGTGCTTTTGTCTAATTTTCTTAAAACCAAGACTCTGGCAATTTGAAGTGACAGGATGCTTCCTATTTAAGATACACACGTATCTTAAGTCCTCTGAAGCATGTGGCTGCAGCTTCTCTTCCTCTTGAGGCAGTAGTTGAAGCGATAGGAACTCTGGTGATGCTGTGGTTAAGGGCTTGGCTCTAAAAGCTTAGCACTTTGAGCCTGCCAGCTGCTTCCTGGGGAAAAGATGTGACAGTCTGCTTTCCGAAAGATGTACAGCCTTGGGAATCCTGAAGGGTGGCTCTGCCCTGTTTGTGGGCGTTGTTGTTGTTGTTAACAATGTGGTAAACAAGGTGGTTTCTACTCACAGTGACCCTACAGGACAGTGTAGAACTGCTCCACAGGGTTTCCAAGGCTGTCATCTGCATGGAAGCATCTGGCCACGTCTTTCCTCCGTGAAGTGGCTAGTGGATTCCAGCCACCCACCTTCGGTTAGTTACTTAGCCCTTGAACCACTGCACTAGAACGGCTCCATGCGCCTGAGGCTGTCCGCCTTATGGAAGCAAAGCACAACACCTTCCTCTGGCAGAGCAGCTGGTGGGTTTGAACTCCCAACCTTGCCGCTTAGCCCAATGTCTAATCCATCATTCTACTACCACCCCTAGAAATTAAATATTATATCTGTATATCTCCACTGTCAATTTTGACTCACAGTAATCATAAAGGGCAGAGTGGAACTGATCCCTGAGGTTTCTTGAGACTCAATCTTTTTGGAAGCAGACAACGTCATCATTCTCCGCAGGAAGTGGAAGAGCTCGCCTGTTGTTAATCAACATCGGGTAGCTGTGGAGCAACACGGACCCATGACAGCGAGTCTGGGTTTTTTGTTTTTTGTTTTAAATCAGTACTAGAAATGGAGCATAGTTGGTTGAGATCTAATTTGTTGAAAGGGATCCGGGATATAACAGCCCCCTCCCTTATAGTAAATTCCTTTTAAACCTGCTAATTTTTCAGGATGCTCCCAATTCAGGAAAGGGGAAGCAGGGCCATTTCGATGAGCATGGAGGCTGAAACCCTAGAGGAACAGCCCAGGGATGGCCCCTGGAGTAATAAAGATATCAAGTGATGGTCTGGTCGTTCCTGGGGGAAATGTCAACTGTAGCCTGTGAATCTTTGCTTGAAAGTCCACTGATCTTTGTAAAACCTGTTCATTATCTCCCCCTCCCCTACCTGCCATAAAGTTTGGGGTATATAACCTGTTCGAATCTCACTGTATTTTTTGAAGCAGTCTGGAAGGAGAAGCCTGTCTGTTTCCTTCTGTAAACACTTGTAGGAAAAAGCTTAGAATTTCTTGAATCAACCTGGTCTCTGATTTGGGCTACAGGGACAGGCTCTCCTGAACCCCTTGCAGTCTAACAACAGTTTGGTGACTGTCCAGGTAGACTCGAGAAACAAATTCATAAACACGCATATGTGTATGAGAAGAGCTTTATATAAACAGTAATTGTACGTTAAGAGAACATCCCAACCCGGTCTACATCAAGTCCATAAGTCAAATAATAGCCCATGTGTCCGATACCAATCTATAAAGTCCTCTTCAGACTTACGAAACACAATGCTGGCCAAATGTAGGAAGATCACAGACCAGTGGGTGGAACGTCTTGTGGATCCATGCTTTATAAGCATCTCAGTGCTGGCAGGGGTCTCCACGTGGCTTCTCCAGCTCAGGGCACTATTGTAGTTAGTTCCATGTGTCTTGTCAGCTGCAGAGTCTCCCAGGGAGTGAGCAGAGAGTCTCTCCCTCCAAGGAGGAAATACAGGAATTCCCAGAATCCTCAGGGGAAGGCCATGGCCACACAGAGGCCTCATTGGCTATAACATAACCCCTTCACTCTTAATCCTCTCAAATCCCAAATTGACACCAGATTCTGTAACTACCACAGTGACCAAGAACTGGGACCTTATGGAGGCCTACCAGTAACCCGAGAAACCTTGTTTAGGGAAACTTCCTTCCTCATGGATCGCTTGGACTAGGGGACATGAGTAGGGGGCCTGGAGACCTCAACAATCACCAAAGGCCCTTTTCCTTTGAGCACTCCCCGGCCACAACTCACAGCTCCTTGTTGCTGTTACTTCTGGATTAAAAATGTCTAAATCTCTGCGTTGCCCATATCCGTGAAGTCTCTGAAGTTGGCAGCTGTCTGTCTGTCTGCAAGATCTCATCTCTGGTCTGCAATCTTGGTTGCCTTGATGGACTCCAAACTCTAACTGTGGGTGAGAGTTCTTACATCAGTGAGATCTGTTGTTCTTGGCATTCCGTCTGGCCGGCCTTCCCAACTGTCTGTGACTGTGCCTGAGAGAGTTCTCTTGTCTGTGAGTTAGGATTGTCCCAGACTGTCTGGCTGGGAGAAAAGCCCGTGAGGGTGCATTCTGTCTGGCTGCTCTTCTTAGACTTACAAACCTATGACTAAGGTAAATATGATGTTTTACTGTAGCCATGCTTAATTAGCCTTTGTATAATCTGGACTCGGGCGGGACATGGGCCCTCAATGGTTCATAACATTATAATTAACTGTTTTATACTTACAGTGGTTCTGCAGAATGTCAGACGAGTGAAATTCTTTATGTACAGGCTTTTAAATAGTTTATGTGTGCTTGTAGATGAAATTATTTAATAACTTAATGAAATATTAATGAAATAGTTCAGTATGACAGTTTTGTTGTGTTTTGTTGTATGTATGTAACAACTTAAAATCGAGACCTTCACAAATGACTTGAATTAGGTGTTGCAGGTGTTTCAAAAAGGGAGCAAGGGTGACAGGAAACAGTTGACATTTCCCCAAGGGACTATCAGACCATCACTTGATATCTTCATTACTCCAGGGCTGTCCCTGGGCTGTTCCCCTAGGGCAGCGGTTCTCAACCTTCCCAATGCCGCCACCCTTTAATACACTTCCTCATGTGGTGGTGACCCCACCATTGGAAATATATGTTTTCCAATGGTCTTAGGTGACCCCTGTGAAAGGGTCGTTCGACCCCCAAAGGGGTTGCGACCCACAGGTTGAGAACCGCTGCCTTAGGGTTTCAGCTGCCATGCTCATTTAAATGGCCCTGTTTCCCTTTCCTGAATTAGGAGCATCCTGAGAAATTAACAGGTTTTTTTTGTAGCAGTCCAGGCCTTGAACAATTAACAGGTTTTAAAGGAATGTACTCTTGGGGAGGGACGAGGGCTGTTATATGCTGGGTCCCTTCTAACAAATGGACTCACCACACTATGTTACATTTCCAGAATGGATTTAAAGCAAGCAAACCCAATGTTGACTCTAACCCTCGAGCCCAGCGGTTTCTCAACCTGTGGGTCATGACCCCTTTGGGGGTTGAATGACCCTTTCACAGGGATCACCTAAGACCATCGGAAAGCACATATTTCCGATGGTCTTAGGAATCAAGATACCGCTCCTCTATCCGTCTCCAGGCGGCTCTGTCCACATGCAGATATGAGTACCTGGCATGAAGACTGTTACCCATGCTACCCAAACTGCGAGACAAAGTTTCATTTATTTGTCATTAGAAATAAATATTTCACAATATATGATTACATATTGTTTTGTGATGAATCACTATGCTTTCATTGTGTTCAATTTGTAACAATGAAAATACATCCTGCCTATCAGGTATATATACATGATGATTCATAGCAGTAGCAAAATCACAGTTATGAAGTGGAGACGAAAATAATGTCATGGTTGGGAGTCACCACCACATGGGGAACTATATGAAAGGGGTGGGGCATGAGGAAGGGTGAGAACCGCTGCATGGACCCTATATTGATTATCAGCAGGCTCACTCTTCCACTTCCCTGTATCAGTTTGAACCACCAGTCTTGCCGGTAGCAGGTCAGTGCTTAAGCTACAGATGTACCAAGGCTCTTTAAGCACCATGTAACCAATGGCCGTTTCTTTAGCTCGAGAGTATAACGTGCATGGAAACACCCCCATGGCGGCAGCTTTGGTTTGGTTGTGGTTGATCTCTGCCTCACAAACATTGCTAAGTAAAAAACGTTTTATTCTTGCAGTTATAGAATGCCTGTGGTTCTTTCCGAGGTGCTGTGCGCTTGAATAGAAATGGTTACTATGTTTTTATTGAATTGGAATATTGCTATCGATTAAAAGTCTTGAATGAAAGAGTTGGTATCTTCTTATTGTGGAACCTTAGTTTACGACAGTCCAGCTGTCATCTTCCGTCTTTTCTCTCCATCTCCCCCCTCCCTGCCCTGTCCCCCTCTCTCTACCTTTTCCCAGATTCTCACACATCCTGACCCAGACACACCCCTTCTTGCCACTTTGTCCATGTTCCTCGCCAAGGGACCTGCTCTCTGTTGATTACTCCTTTGTTAGATTTCCACCGAGAATTTATTACAGTGTTGGTAATGTGTGTCCTGGTCTTAATTTGAGCCAATGTCAGTATTAACTACATTAAAGCACAAGTAAAATATACCTTTCTTTGGTTTAATATCATGAGGTTATCTATATTTGTATGACTGTTTAACAACAAATTAACTTGCTCCCTGAATAGTTTCTGATCCTAATGAAAGGAATTAAAACCTTGAGCATACTTTTAGGAGGGGGTAAAACAAAAAAAACAAAAAACTTTTTACTAATGATCTATGCAAAACTCATCTTTAGTGAACGAAAGCAGTCTGTTTTAAACATGGTATTAGCTGGATCATTTTTTCATCACAAATGACCTCTCTTCACAAGACCAAGGTAAGTATATGTGGAGAGAAACAGAGAGAAAGGCTGTTTCATGCTGAGTGTGGTCTGTCTCCTTACTAGACATTTGGGCCTGGACCTGGTACCTCGAAAGGACTTTGAAGTAGTGGACTCGGATCAGATTAGTGTCTCGGACCTCTATAAAATGGTAAGGAACCTAACATAAGGTGGCTTGTTCCTGTATACCTCATGTTTCCTTCTCTGTCTGCTTTCCTTAATGACATGGAACAACGTTGAAAAGTGTTCTCTGCCTTTGCCCCGGTGTGTTTATGGAGCACACATTTTGACCACACACACCACACGTACTTTTCCAGTGCAGTTGCTCTGTAGGGCTGCTAGGTTCCTATCATGTCCTATAAAGGGATCACTTCCCTCTGAACTCTGCTGGTAAACAGAGCTCTCTCTGCCCACTAAAGTTACTAAAGTTACTAAAGTTGTGCCTCTTTCTCCTTACCTCTTCAGAAGAAAAGGTAGTTAAAACTAGAGGGCCAATTATTGATTAATTTAGTGATCGACCTTAGACTTCAGGTACCAGCCTTTTTAGGGAGCCAGAGCCTAATAGATTGCTAGCTGTCTGTTTGTTACTATTAAAATGTATTGTTTTGATTGCTTTAGGATTACATTTGATAGGCTAGATGAGAAATAATCAAAAGAAAGATGTAAAAATCATAAAGTAAAACAACTAACAGTAGAAACTTATGGTTGCTGTTAAGCTTAGACCACAGGACTGGACAAAACCTCTTTGGGGAGTGTGTATATTTGAATAATATATATTTCTGAGAATTCAAATTTTTATAATTCCTTTAAGAAAAAAATATATTTTTAGAGAATACAAGTGCATACCCCAAAAAAACCAGAACCTCTCCCCCACAAAGCTATGTATTTAAATTTTTTTATAAAGCAACCTTATCACCTTCAAAGTACATCCATTACACTTAATATATTTGTCAAATCTGCAATTCCATTCGTGGAAACATTTTTCAGATTCATCTCTTTGGATGGCTGACAGCACCTCCCTTGTTTTTTTTTTCTTCAACTCTTCTATGCCATCAAATCGCTGCCCTTTCATGTCCCTTTTCATTCAGGGAAACAAAAAGAAGTCACATGGAGGAAGGTCAGGTGAGTAAGGTGTGTGGGACAAGAGAGGCATGCTGGTTTTGCCAAAAACTGGTGTACTGAGATGACTACGTGAGAAGGTGCATTGTTGTGGTAGCAAAACCAGTCCAGCGTCTGCCACAAATGTCTCACACTGTTAGACAATCTTTTGAGAACCTCTAAATACAAAGCTTGATTAACAGTTTGACCTGGTGGAGTGAAGGGCAAATGCACTGGCCCCCTCACATCAAAGCAACAAGTGAGCGTTGTCTTGATCTCTGATTCTACTTGACAACAGCGACGAGCTCTTTTACATGAGGTGACGTTGTGTCTTCCAGTGGCTTGACTGATGTTTGGTTTCAGGGTCATAAGAATAGCACCATGTCTCATCACCAGTAATGACCTTGGGGAAAAGGCTGGGTCGCTTTGGAGCTGTTCTTTCGAAGCACAGCATGTTTCCTTCCACTCGAAGTTCTTTTTCCTAATCAGTCAGAACCGGAGGCATAAATTTCACAGCAGCCCTTCTCATTCCCAAATCTTCCATTAAAATTCACTGAACTGGGCTCCAAAAGAGCCCAGATAACCCCCCGTCTCTTCAGCGGTCCGTCTCCATCTTCGAGCAAAAGCGCACAGATTTTGTAGACATTTTCTTCTGTTCAGGGAGTTGACGGGCATCCAGAATAAGGTTTGTCACCAATCAACATTTTACCTTTTTGGAAATGAGAAAACCACACGTAAACTTGAGTTTTCCCCATAGTGTAAGCTATGTTCAACATCACAACAGTTTCTGTGGCATTTTTCCCAAGCAGGACACAAAATTTCACAGCCCCATGCTGTTCTCTAAATAGACCATCATAAAAAGTGAGGTTTGAGTGAAACTGCTTTTATAAAAAATGTACTGTGACCAGAGAGAACCTTCCCAGGTGATGCCACTGGGTGCACTAACTTAGAGTGAGTTACTCAATGCTTGCCTAGTGGAAAAATGCGTACTAAGAAAGCTCTGCCGTGCTCACTTTGGCGGCACATATACTAAAATTGGAACGATAGAGAGAAGATTAGCATGGCCCCTGCGCAAGGATGACACGCAAATTCGTGAAGCGTTCCATATTTAAAAAAAA
>NW_022111320.1:52179165-52184403 GCF_000313985.2 Echinops telfairi
AAAGTAGTGGAATAGGAAAATCAGCAAACGCTTCCAGAAGCAGCTATGTTTAATGTGAGTCTTGAAGGATGAGCAGGGCACCAGACAGGAAAACAAAAAGAATAGACATTTCAAGATTGTCCACAACATAAGGCAGTGGTAGTGTAAAGTCGTGTAATATTTCCAAAAAACGATAAGACATATGGTGACTTTGGCATATAGGTATGTGTGTGTGTGAGTGGGAGATGAGATCAGAAGGAGAGATGGAACAGATTACAAAACGTCATGTACCACAAATTAGATTCTTTCCAGTAGTCGAAGAGAACTTCGGAGTGAGAGGACCAGACATGAGGTTTGCACACGGACCCTGTCCATAGAGAATGTAGCATGCAGAAAGATTAAAATCCAAGAGGAAAGGAACCATAGCAGCGATTCTGACAAGAGATAATGATGCTCTGCCTAAGTAATGATGGCAATGGACAAGAAATGCAATGAAGACCTTCAGACGTTCTCAAGTAAAATTAATTGTGATAATTAATTACTTGTAGGAAGTGAAGGGAGAAAGAATATTTGAGCCTAAGAATCCCTCTCAGAATGGTGGCTTGGAGGATTTGGGGATGGGTGGGTAGGGGCTTTAGATCAAACCAGGGACCCAGATGCTCCGTCTTGCATGCTTAAACCATCCCTTGAGCTGCTGTGTGGAGAAAAATGGGCAAAGATGGAAGTCGGGAGCAGCTGTTTGAGCAAGAAACCCTCACTCTAATAATTTGCACTAGAATGGGGACAGTGATGGGTTCTGGATGTCCTTGAAGTCAGATCCAAGATCACTGATAGATTGATTGTACTTAGGCAAGAAAGAGAAAGATCAGAAAAAATTACTCCAGTCCTGTACTTTTTCCTCCCCACTTGGGTAAAAGTAGAATGCTGAACATTGCAGGTGGGGCAGGTTTGGGAGATCTATAGTTCTGGCTGTACATTTCGAATATCGGAACAGAGAGGTTGAAAAGTTTTGAATTTAGCGGTAAAGTTCGAGGGCAGCGATTTCGGCGTTAACTATGAGTGGTCCTACATGAACTCAAAGCCACGGGACTAGACAGTGGCCTCCCACCTCCAGCCTCTGTGCAACGAAGACCAGTGGTGAGCGTCTCCTCGCGCACCGCCAGTGAGCTTTCCAGCACGGCGCTCTTAAATAGGGACAAACAGGCGCACGTAGACAGAAGCTGGAGGAAACCCCGCAGATGAGCGTTAGAGACCCAGACAAACCGCCTGTGAGCAGAGTGTGACGGAAGCCAGAAACTCCAAAGAAGAAAGAAAAAGGAAGCTGCAACGAGCAAGCAGAGGACCCTTGGGAAGTGACACGAGCGATAACTGGAATAGGCCAAGCCAGGGCTAGCATCTTGGAGCAGAGCATGCATGCTGCTCCTCTCTCAGAATGACTGGAGACCAGAAAGTGGACCCTGATGCCCAAGAAAAGCAGAATTCCATCCAGCACTTGCTGACCGAGGATGAGCTGGGGCCCCAGAGTTGGGAGACGCCGTTGCCCGGCTCAGGAAGGTCCTGGAGTACAGTGTCCTCGGAGGCAAGTACACCGAGCTTTAACGGTGGCGGCTGTGTCCCCGGAGCTGGTGGAGCCCAGGAAGCAGGATGCTGACAGTCTGCAGTGGGCCCCGACTGCGGGCTGGTGTGTCAAGTTGCTCCAAACTTTCCTCCTGATACCGGATGCCAGAATGGATTCCTCCCTCACCTGCCAGTGGCAGCCCTGCTGGTAACAGAAGTCAGGCATAGGTCTAGATGCCATCAATGATACCAGGCTGCTGGAATCCTATGTCTACCACCTGCTGAAGCTCCACTGCCTGGGGGCAGCCCTGCTACCTGAACCTGCTAGAGCTCTCCCTGGAGAGTTCCTATCAGGCTGAGATAGGACAGGCCCCGGGCCTCATCACCAACCCCCAGGGGAACATGAATCTCAGCAGGATTACCCCAAAGAGGTACAAATCCATGTCAAGTACAAGACCATGTTCTACTCCTTTTACCACCTCGTCGCTGTTGCCATGTATATGGCGGGCATTGACGGGGATAAGGAGAATGCCGATGCCAAGCGGATCCTGCTGGAGATGGGTGAGTGCTTTCAGATCCAGAATGATTCCCTGGACCTCTTTGGTGACCCCTGTATGATGGGCAAGGTTGGCACTGACATCCAGAACAACAAATGCACCTGGCTGGTGGTTCAGTGCCTTCAGCGGGCCTCTCCAGCGTAGCACCAGGTCCTGCAGGAGAATGACGGGCAGAAGGAGGCAGAGAAGGCGGCGTGGGTGAAGGCCATGGACGAAGAGATGGAGCTGCCGGCCATGTTCCAGCAATTCGAGGAAGCCAACTGCCGCAGCCTCGTGAGCCTCACTGAGCAGTGCACTGCGCCACGGCCTCCCTCCATCTTCCTGGGAGGGCAGGGCAGGGCTCAGTAAATGACTGTTTAACCTCCCAAAAAAGAGATAACTGGTATAAAGGTTAAAAGATTGCATAGAGACAGTCACCCTGACAGCAGGATGGCAAAACAAGATGCGTTCCCCAGAGGAGAGAGAACGCTACCCAAGTGAGCGGTATCAGTAGCCAGATCCTGGGGGTTCAGAAGAGAGAACAGAGAGACCAAAGAAGAAAACTGCTGAAGAAATGACAATAAGGTCCTCCCCAGAACATGGTTATGAGTCCCCAAATTGAAAGGGCCCACAAGTACTTGTCAAGTAAGTGTAACATTTTAGCCTCCAGAGAAAGGAGACTAAAAGCATTCGAAAGGAAACCAGGTCCCACCCAAGGGGTTTTGTTTAAGAATAGCAATTTACTTCCTGGCAACAACACTGGAAACAAACAAGCAATGGAGCATTGCTTTCAAAATCCCGAGGAAAATAAATTTTCAACCTAGAATTCTACATATGTTCTGCCTCCTCATCAATCAAGTGGGAGGGTTGCCTAAAAAAAAAAAAAAAAATTCAGTTACTCACAGTCCAAAACATAAAATCTCTATCATGAAATCCTTTTCAGGAAATTGCTGAAGAATAGATGATTTCTCTAAAATATTACTACGTGCTGTTCAGGGAAGGGGCTGTGATATAGTGATAGGTGCAAAGACTTCTCGGGGTGACACAGAGGAAGTCCCAGGATGAGAGCTGGGCGAAGGCCTAGGGAGCCGTCTGTTTACATTACAGCACAAAGACCAGGCGCACCAGGCGGATGCTCTAGGAGAAAAGATGGGCTTCATGTCCTTTCTGACAGCTTTACCCAGTGGAAAATACTATGAAGAGGTATTTTATAGAGTTATTAAAGTGCATCTATTATTTAAGAGTAAGTAGCTCCAGGATAAAAAAGCGGAAAGGAAATCTAACTAGTATACTACTTGACTCAGCAGTGTAACAACATTGAAAAGTTACAGTAGTATGAACAAGAGTTGTGACCAAAAAATTAGGATCTATAAGAGAGATGGATAGATAAATGAAAAGAAGGGGATGGGGATATAAACAAAAGCTGAAATCAGTATATGCCGTGATAAGAAATCAGTCAGTAACCCTAAATGCAGGCACAGGGAGAGAACTGTATGCACTTTAGGAAATTTGATCAAGCCCCGGTGACATTGTGGATGCATTGGACGGTGTGGTAGTTACTAGTCTGTTGTCAGTTTGAGACTTCAGAGTGCATGGGTGGAGTTTAGCCTGTCAATCAGGTCGCAGCTTGATGACTTCACTTGGAGGTGCTAAGGAGATGAATAGCTTGTTGGAGGCGGGACACACTCTCACTCCCTGCGAGATCTTCTTTCTGACAAGACACGTGGAGCTATACTAGAGCCCTGGAGTTGGAGGAACCACCCAGAGACCCCTGCCAGCTTTGAGATGTTTCCACCACTACTGAATCCACAAGGCTTTCCACCCACTGGCCTGGGATCTTCCTGCATTCAGTGTCATTGCATGTGTTTCATGAGTCTGAAGAGGACTTTATGGATTGGTATTGGACATAGGGACTAATATTGGACTTACAGACTTGGACTGGGCTGGGATGCTTTCTTAATATACAATTACTCTTATATAAAAAACTAATTCTTATACACATACGTGTGTCCGTGAATTTGTTTCTCTAGTCTACCTGGTCTAACACAGATGGTGATCTATAAGGTCAGCAGTTCGAAAACCACCAGCCACTCCTCCAGAGAAAGATAGGACTTTCTATTCCTGAAAAGACTTAAAGTCCTGGAAACTCACAGCGAAGGTTCTACACTGTCTGTGGAGTTACGTAATCTGATGTCAACTTGAGGATTAAGAGTTTAGGGATGGAGTCTAGCCTGTCAATCAGGATATAGCCAGTGAGGCCTCTGTGTGGGCATGGCCTTCTCCTGAGGATTCTGGGAACTCCGGTATTTCCTCCTTGGAGGCAGGAGACACTCTCTCTCTAGGCTCACTTCCTGCGAGATATCCTTGTAGAGAAGACACATAGAGAGAGGCTGATGGCAGTCAGTGTCTTGGAGCTGAAGGAACCACATGGAGACCCCTGCCAGCACTGAGATGCTTACAAAGCCACGGGATCCACAAGATTTCCCACCCACTCGCCTGTGTGATCTTCCTGTATTCTACGTTATTGCATGTGTTTTGTGAGTCTGAAGAGGACTTTATAGATTGGTATTGGACATAAGGGCTAAAATCAGACTTATGGACTTGATCTGGACTGGGTTAGACTGGTATGTTTTCTCAGGGCTTAATTGCTCTTGTATATAAAACTCTTTCTTACACACATCTGAGTCTGCTGGATTTGTTTCTCTAGTCTACCCAGACTAGCACACTGCCCTGTAGGGTTGCTATGAGTTGGAATCACCTTTATGAGAGCGAGAATAGAAGAAACACCATCAACAACTCAACATCATTATCTCTGGGAAACAGTGACCAGAAGACTGACTTGGGGTACTCTGGTGGCTTGAGGCTGGACATTCTGCCACTGAGGTTTTAAATACCAAGGCCTCACACTTAGTGGACAGGCTTCAGTAGAATTTCTAGAGTGACGGAGTCTGGGAAGGTCAACGAAAACACAATGGATCACAACAGAGTCAGTCGTCTCTGATGTAGTGCTGAAAACGAGCTCTTCGATGGAGGGCTTGAAGAAGACGCTGGTTAGAACGTGGTTAGAGGACCCCAGCGATCGTGAACCTGGCACATGACCGACAGCGTTTCTGTTGTCCACAAGGTTGCCGCGTCAACTCAGACAACCAACAGTAACAACCAACTT
>NW_022111320.1:52185609-52205923 GCF_000313985.2 Echinops telfairi
TTCTCAGCTAGATGGCCGCTTGTTTATCTTCAAGCCTTTAAGAACCCAGACGCTATATCTTTTGATAGCCGGGTGCCATCAGCTTTCTTCACCACATTTGCTTATGCACACATTTTGTCTTCGGCAATCATGTCTGGAAGGTGAGCATCATGGAATGCCAGTTTAATAGAACATTTAACTTTCATAGAGTTAACCTCCTATGCCAGAGATGAATGATAATGATGACTCACTGCCATTGAGTCAGTGCTGACTCATAGTGTGCCCAGTGGGTTGCCAAGAGGGTAGCTGTTTAGGAGACTAGAAAGCCCAGTCTTTCTCCCACAGAGCTGCTGGTGGTTTCAAACTGCCCACCATGCAGACGACAGCCCAACACGCAACCACTCCACCACCAGGGCTGCTCTGAGGAACACAAGAAAAATCAATAAATAATGGAGAACTTTATCAGCATTTAAAATTTTGGCAACAATCACTGAAAAAGATCTCTTTAAGTAAACAATTGCATTTTTTGGCTTCTATATGGCTAAAACTAAAGGAAGTTTAGTGGCCCTCAGTTCCTGCTTCTGCATAATAACAACTCTAAGCCCACTTTTAGAAGTAGAGCATTGGCACTGCCCCCAATAAGAAGCATTTAAAAAGGAACTGCAAAATATTTGTACTAATTAGCAGAATCTTCTTTTGAAATGTAGACATTCAGAAATTACATAATGCGAGCACTTCTAAATGGTGCAAGGTTTTACAGAATGCCCACATTCGCATCTCCTGTGTTGTTGCTGTTCTTCCACATTGAGGGTGCCGGTAGCTGCTCTCAGCCTGCCCACGGAGACGCTTCCCCACGGAGCAGGGCTTGTGGTGAGAGCTGTGTCTCAGCAGCCCGTGGGTGTTGGTCAGGTCTGAATGATAAGTGACATCATACGATGGGGGAAATTCCTCCGACTAGGTAATCGTGCTGGTTACTGTTTCCAGTGGCTCAAGGTTTTAATTCTATTTTTGGAAAACATCAATTAATTAGACCATTTATTCGAATCAAGCATCATTGCACCGATAATGCTGAATAGATATGCTTGGCACTTCCTTTGTAAAATCCGCAGTACCTTATGCAGGTCGCCTCAGCATATATGAATATGTATGTATGTATGTATATATGTATGTATGTATATATGTATGTATATATATATTTTTAAACTATATATATATATATGGCAGCTGCTAATGAAAGATCAGCATTTCAAGCCCACCAGCCACTCCGAAGGAGAAAGATGTGGCAGTCTGCTTCCATAAATATTACATACAGCCTCTGAAACCATTGGGGGGAGCAGTTTTACCCTGTCCTCTGGAGTCACTGTGAGCAGGAAATTAATTTTGTAATTCAATTGAGCAACATGCCCAAAGCTGCATAATTTTGCCCCCATCTTGTTAGACTTTTACAAATTAAGTGAACTAGAGACTTCAAAGGGTTGAAAACTACTTCTCTACTGGGGAATAAAAATAACACACCTCACATACCAAAAAAAGCAGAAGCAGTAATGTAGGCCATGCATAATAATGTAGATTTTTGCTAGGTGCCAGAGATATTGAGTGAGACAGGCAATTTGTTCCCGGAGAGCACACAGTCAAGAGTTAGGCAGCAGACCGAGAAACGTCCCACGCTGCAGTCCTGAAGCGGCGGGGCTCGCTCTCAGTGGGCACTGAGTGCAGCCTGCGTCCAGGGCGACGGCATTTCCTCACAGTGCCAGGAGAGAGGCCCCCGCGGCCTGGTCTGCTCCCTTTGCTGGCTCCTGTGTGCTGTGCTTTCAGGCTGGATTCAAAAGTTTCCCCCAAATTTGATTTCTTTGAAGTTGTTTTTTAATTTAAATTAGCTGTGTTTTGTGGACTTCCTCCCTCTGTACATAGTTCCGGTTGAAAATTTTGCATTTAGAAGGATAGTTATTTGTAAGAGTTAGTCATTCTACTTGAGAAGAATGACCAATAGTGCAGTTATTGGTTATAAAAGTTGAACAAGAAAAGCCAGTAAAGCACATTTCAGACCAGTAGCCTTCCCACTGGGGTGTGGGTCAGTAAACCTTAGAAAACCTGTTTCTTTTTCTTTGGAAGTATGATGCTTTTTAAGTTTTATGTTGACATATTTTATATGTAAAATATATTTATATATATATAAGGATTTCTTTCTTGTATCTATCTTTTATTTTATTTTTCATAGTGTTACAGGTCTCATTGTCACCACTGAAATTAATCCACATGATGGAAGCAAAACCTGTCATTTTTTCAGCCACAACTGCCCGTCTGGACCCCATGATCGGCTGTGCCCACTTTCACAGACTGAGGCTGCACATCTATCTTTTATGTGATGAGTTCCCCCAGTTAGTGGAGACTTGATGCTATTATGTTTACTGTGTATCCTGGGAACATACAGTCCCATGAATGTGCGTTTAAACTTAAGATGATTAGATAATGTGGCCAGGAATGCACACAAACAATGCATAATTTGCAAATACAGTTGGTGCACATTTAATGTTTAATTTTCTTTCAGTTGTATTTGGGGTTAAAGATATATATGTATTTGGGAAAGGAATGAAACTATTCCCTGTAGTAGCCATTCTTCTTAATCCCCTGAGGTGGATCAGCCCTGCCAATGAGCCCCATGGGAAACAGGAGAGGAACTCTCATTGCTCGGTGTGCCGAGCCTCAGTGTGTGTGCACCCACCATTCCTCTAAGTGTGACGACAGGCTTGTAATAACCATCTGTAAATAATACCAATTAAAAAGAACAGTTAGCAACCCCTTATAATAAAACCCAGCAAGGTTGACATAGAGGTACAGTATCGAATGCCCCGTTGACAAGCAAGGCAACTGAGGCACACAGGTGGTGTGAGTCAAGTTCAAAACCAGGTGACCTGACTGCAGTACACACATCCCTACCAATTAAATCAAACTGCTTCCCAATTTTAATTTGAAACTCAACCATAACTGTGCGAGAAATAGAAGGCAGACTTTTATCTCAAAACCCTCTTGGTGAGATTCAGCAACTTGTCTGTGGGTTCACAGCTCAAGAGTGGTGTAGCTGGGAGGGGTCTGCTTCAAACTCTGAGCCAGCAGCAGAGGAACAGCGCCAAGAGAGATGTGAGCGAGAGACCCTTTTCGTTAAAGGTTACTCTTCCTCTGAAGAAGCTGGGTCGGGAAGCCTGCCAGAGCAAGAATCCTGTCGCATAAGGCACCACCTGTGCCTTGGCTGATCCTCAGGTCTGGGGAGCTTCGGCTGGAATCCTGACTCCACCCCCTTCCTTCTGTGTGACTTTCAGCAGGTCGCTCCATTCATTCTAAACCAGTGGTTCTCAACCTTCCTAATGCCGCGACCCTTTAATTCAGTTCCTCATGTGGTGGTGACCCCTCCCAACCATAAAATTACTTTCATTGCTACTTCATAACTGTAATTTTGCTACTGTTATGAATCGGGTCGCCCATGGGTTGAGAACCACTGCTCTAAGCCTTGGTTGCCTCCAGAAAATGTGAATAACTTCTGAATGAAATAACTGCAGCTGCATGGTAGTATAACATGTTTAATATGTGTTCATTTTCTCCCCAACTGAGTGAGAGATAGATAGATAATGTCCATGTGACATACAATGTTTTGTTTTCTTTCCGTAGCACCTATCTAGCCGGCAGAGTGTGCAGCAGAGTACCTCCCAGGTAAGCAGCTTGTCCCCCGCTCTCCCCTCCTTTGAAGAAGTCACGCAGTGTGCAGCTGAGCCAGGAAATGACAGACACCACTGGTGCCGTGCCTTTCATCTAAGGAGCCTGGCCAGTCTGCGCGCCCCTGTGCCAGTTTACATAAGCACGATCGAAAGACTGGACTGAGATGAAAATAAGTCAGCCTAGGAGAAATGGAGACTGTTACTTGAGACAGTAGCAGTATAAATCATCTAGCAGCACAAATCAATTGCATTAGCGTCATGACATGCCTTTGAGAGTGGTTCCCCGGAGACGGTGAGGGCACTTGTGATTCCAGCTGCGTGCTTGCCCACCTTGACCCAAGCCTCCCCGTCAGCACCCCACTAGCAGAGTGCCCATCAGCAGTGTGAGGAGAAGAAGCCACTTCACCTTCGTCGTACTCGTGATAAATGACTGACTCCCTGAAAGGGCACTGACAGGCCTTGCCTTCCTCGTTAGGTGGATACGATGCGGCCCCGTCACGGGGAAACCTGTCGGATGCCGGTGCCACATCACTTCTTCCTGAGCCTGAAAAGCTTTACCTACAACACCATTGGGGAGGACGCAGACGTCTTCTTTTCCCTGTATGACATGAGAGAAGGCAAGCAGATCAGGTAAGCGTGGCTGCAAGTTTGGGTGCAGTTGAGACTGTGTTAGGACCGCACCGACTGGGTCATAGCACCCCGGTCCTCCAAGGAGAGAGCTGCTCAGAGGCGTCAAAACAAGACCGTTACCTCTCATGAGCTAGCAGGTTGGCACCAAGCTCCGGGTGTCGCTTGAAATCCTCAGAGCCCCACCATACGGTGGTGGCTACTTTTTAATTTCTTTCCAATGCTCATTTCCACATGGGAAGCTCAGATCAAAGGCTTAGCAGACTCATCAGGGAGAAACGATGAGTCTGGCATTCAGTGCCGGGGGAAAAGCACACGAGAAGCAGAAAGCCAGCCCCAGCGCACAGGAAGCCCTGAGCCTAATGGAGGGAGGGGCTTCACAGGGAAGTGGACGGATGGCCCTGCCTTCTATAAGGGCATGGGTCCTCAAGGCCAATCCATCCCTGTGACGGACCCACACCTTCTGAACAGAGGGGAAGCTGCCCTGCCTCTGACATTGCTCTTAGGGTTGAGCAGGGGCCAAGGAAGGGGCAGTAGATCACGGATCTCATTCGGGCGATGAGCCCCTGGGCAGCCGCAGTTGGGGGGGTGCTCTCCCTCTTGACAGCTCAGAAACCCAGCAGACAGTTGAGCTTCCCTTCCAGTGGAGGCCAGCAAGCTTGATGGGGATGAAATGACCCTCCTAGCCAAGGTGCGGTGTGAAGGGTCCATCCACTGCTCGCTGGTCATCTTCTCGGTGGGGCGGTGCAAGATAAATCTTGAGTTGTTTTTGTGTTGCTTCGACTCTCCCTGGGTTTGCTGGTGTTTTAAGTTTGGTTTGTTTTTTTTACTTCAAATTTGAGAAAAGTGGTTCCACTTTTTACAATCGGATGTTAAATGTGAGAAAATTAAGATTGGAAGGTATAATAGAGTGCAAAAGAAAAGAGTTCATGCTCCACAATGCCTCTGATCTGGACCCAAAGCAAACAAACAAACAAACCCTACAAGGTAAAAGGGAAGAAAATAAAATGAAACCGAGAAACCGTTACAGCACCACGCTTCACACTGGAATGGAGATAAAATGATAGAGTCTGCTGGTCAGGGTCCGTCCACCTTGCCATCCAGGGCTGTCAGTGTGGTCCCTGGACGCTGTGGTAGAGAAGGCAGCAGAGGTGGCGGCGGCAGCTGCAGGCAGATAAGGCTCTAGGCCAGGGCTGTGTGGACATGTAGGCTCTGACTGCCCTTGTTTTTCTATTAGACCAATGATGTGGTGAACTTATTTATTGTGTGTGTGCATGTGTATATGTGTAGGATCCTTTCGTTAAGTTCAGTTTCCTAAGAAAGGCTGGATCATGAAACAGGGAGAACAGAGCTCCAGCACTGTTAACATGGGAGAGGAGGTCACAGGGCTCTCACTAGGCCCTTGCCTACTGGACCCTGTGGGACCCTGGGTTGTAGTTGAAAATCTAGAGCCTCCCATCCTGAGTGAAGGACTGTGTCTTCTTGCTCTGCTGCTAATGCTCGCACCTGTACCCAGGCCATGTTTGCTGAGAAGACCCAAGCCCAACAGAACCGCCCTGCTGCTTTTGGGTTATGGTCCACAAGCGGCCTCAGGGCCACCGTCCATTGTTAGAGCTCTCAGCTTATGCTATATAATTTAGCCCTAAGAAACTAGAAAGCATTTTTAAAGAAGAAAGGTTTATGACTAAACTATTGAATTGTATGATGTCTGCATTATGTTCTAATAAAACAGTTTTAAAATAATAAAATTTAAAAATGAAGACGAAAAGTTAAAGGCCAAATTCTCCAGTGTTTCTGAAAAAAGTTTTAGTCATTTAACAATCCGGGAATATCAAAGAATTATATCACCTTTCTGTTCAAATAGAGAAATTCTGAAGTCCTTAGTTGAAAATATCACCCAGTTTGCTCAGTTAAGATCTAGATCTGAAACTCTGCTCATTATATAACAGTGAGCAGAATTTTAGATATAAAATTGGTCATTTTTTTTTTGTCTTTCCAGTAGGATTTGTATAGCTGCATAAATTGAAAGGAAAAAAGTAGAGCCTTGAGCTCCGGTGACCAGAGTTAGGCTTTTGTTATGGTTAGCTATTACACCGGTCTTCTGTTTCTCAAAGCAGTCCTCAAAAGTCCCTGGCGGGTGGGTGTGTCCCATCAGGGGGAGAGTATTGACCCAGAGCAACTGGCTCAATTAATACTTTTCGTCAGGGGAATGCCTTGAGCAACTGCCTTTTCAGTCCAGTGTTGGTGATCTAGTCTCTGATCAAATGATCCTCGTCTGGTGCTCGGTTTTGCCTTGACAGCCCTCCCTGCGTGCCAACTTACACAATGGAGCAGCGGGAGCCGGTAAAGAACAGAGCAGATACTTCTCCCCTGTAGACATCATTCCCGGTCCACAGGCACACCTGGCCGGAGTGCATCCTGGCATACATCGATCGCTAAGCACTGGGGGATGTACTGGAGTTGAAGCAGCCGCTGGCCGATCCCTGGTAGCTCTAACTAGTGCTGGTGACTTTTCACTGCTCAGAACAGAGCCTGTAGCTCTGGTGTCTAGACCTTGTCAGCAAGACCTCCTCTGAGTCCTCGTGCTCCTCCTCCTCCTCCGGGCGTCCGTCTTTGGATGCGCCTCAGACCCTTCTGCCTCCGCTTGTCTGACATGGCTTCCTCCTCTCTGCCTGTCCTTTTAAATCAGGTGAAAGACATCATTTTTTGCTGAGCGGTCCAGGCCCTCTCGGGCTTCTTCTTCTCATTGATCACAGTGTCCTGTGAACTTCTACCGTAGGGACATCGATCAAACAATGGGCCCCCCTCCCTCCATCCTCATGGGCTCCCCATACAGATCCCTCACATTTCTCCTCGAGCGGACGCTTTCTGACCCCACGGTCTCCCACCCTGAGTTATTTGTCACCATACTTCTCTTTTTAAAATGCACGTCTGTTCGTGTCAGCCCCCACGGATCCCAAAGCCCCACTATGCCTGTAGTCCAAAAGACACAGCCTGACAGGATTCTGCCTCCCTCTCTAATCCATTCCGTGCGATGGGTCTTCCTTCACTCTTTCCGGAGGTGCCAGTGCTCCTTGAGGCCTCTCTTCTCTGTGGACGTGGGGAACGCCGTCCACCCTTTTAAAAACTCTGCTCTATGAACGTGTTCTCAATGTGCGTGTGCTTCCTCCGCCCCCAGGGCTCCACAGAGCCTAGAGCTAGCTTTAGCGGATCCCTGCCGGGCTGTGAATTAAGCATTGGGCTGCTAGTCCAGGACTGGAAATTTTTTTAATTGTGGCAAAAATATACACAACAAAACCTTCTCCAATTCATCAACTTCTACAAGTCTAGTTCAGTGCCATCGATTATACTTTTTGTGTTGTGCAGCCAGTATTGATATTCTTTTCCAAATTATTCCACCACCATTAACATAAACTCAATGCGTCCTCAAAGCAAAAACCCTGCTTCGGCGCAATTCCACTGTGTTTGCAGGGTGATGAGTCCATATCACCTGAGTGGTAGTGAGGCTTCCCGAGCTTCACCCCGTCACTGCACATCGTGGTCATTGTCTGCGCACCTCGGTGTGCTTTCCTCCCACTGCAGTGGGGCTTCCTGGTGTCTCTCTCAGTGCTGAGTACAGCATTGGAATATCATTAGTATCCAATAAATACTTAGTGAACTCATGAACAAATGGATGTAGCTATCACATAAGTGTCAGTTAATCGTGTACCAACAAAGAGATCATGTAATAGGTTAGTAAAGCTCTTCAGCTCCACAGTATGTGCCCACAGAAACCCTACTTGTCCAGCAAGCTTCCCCTGAAGGAGCTCGGCTCCTGCACCATCTAGTTCTTCTGGTCTCAGGCTCATGGGGGCTGGGGGGCTGTAGCCCATAGTCCTCTGGACCAATTGTTCCCTTGTGCTTGTAATTTTCTTCACGCTTCTTTGTTCCGAATGGATAGAGGCCACCTTAGAGGATTGCTCACAAGCTTTCACTGCCCCAGTTGTTGCTCGCCAGAGTAGATGTGCAACACTTTCTCTGTGGACTATGTTGTGTCAACTGACCGTGTGCCCCAAGCCTCTGGTCCTGACTCGTTCCCTTGAGATACTTGCTTATAGCTAAGAAGTTTCCATAACTATGCTCCCTGTGTGCTCTACCATATTCAGGATACATTTGCAACATACATGAATACATGTGTAGAAATATTCTCTGTCAAACTGGTGTTTATTTGAGGGTACAGTCACATTCTCCATTTCACCCCTGTCTGGCTCATCGATTACTGTCCGTACCGTTATTGTAGTATTGCGAAACACCCCTGTCTGGCTCATCGATTACTGCCCGTACTGTTATTGTAGTATCGCGAAACAGTCACAGCATGTCTTCGTGTGTTTCTTGGCCCTGAATGTTTTCTTTGGTGAAGACAGCATTTACCTCTGTTTCTAACTTCCTAGTGGCTTCCTTTGCCTTGGTCCTTTTTTGCTGACTCCCCACCCCTCCCCTTTATTGTACATTGCCTTCCCCTTCGCCCTAGTTAATATGTGAGTTGGAATCAGTAGCAGTGAATTTGGTTTTTGGTACCTTCTAGTTCAGTGTGTCCCAAAGCGGGTAACAAACACTGTCCCCTGAGACACTCTGCTGCAAAAGCAGATGCCTCCGCTTTATCCTGGATGATGGGATTACAGCGCAGTGTGTCTCATTGTCAGGGGGCTGCATACATTTCTCTCTTATGAACAGTGCTTGGTAGGCCAAGTAAGTTTGGGAGCCGGTATACTCCATTCAGTGATTCACCCTCCCACTCCGGATCCCCATCAGAGAATGTTTCTTTTTATGTTGGAACTTTTTCTTGACTCTGTATAATAGTGGTCCTCACATGGTACCCATTTCCTTACGACTGACTCGTTCCACCCAGCATAAAGCCCTCCAGGTTCATCTGTGCTGAGGTGTTTTACAGATTCTTTATTTCGAGTGCTTCATTATATGTGCCAGAGTTTATTTCTGCATTCATTCATTCGTAGCTGCACATCTAAGTTGTTTTCATCTTTCTGCTGCCCTGAAGAATGTTGTGACGAGCAAGAGTTTGCACATTTCTGCTCTGCCGTTGCTCGTATTTCTCTAGGGTATAGACCAGGAATTGAGATTGCTGGATCACATCGTTTTTTCTATTTCCAACCGTTAGAGGCAGTCTCATGCTGCTTTCCATGGTGGCTGTACCATTTTACAGTTCTGCCCGCAGTATGGGGACATCCCAGTCTCTCCACACCTTCACCAACATTTGTTATTTTCTGTTCGTAGTTTTAAAACATTTTGTTATTATTGCCAAGGTGAGATGACTTTACATTGTTATTTTGATTTGCACAAATCTGTAAGATTTATAAAACTTCTATTAAAAAGTTTTTATAGAAAACTATTAACATCTGGACAACTTAAAGACAAATAAGGCAATTTAAAAATTAGCAAAGGACATGAACAGACACTTCATCAAAGACGACATCTAGGTGGCCAACAAACACACGAAGAAGTGCTTTAAACAAGAAAAGAAAGAAATGCTTGTGCCCGTCAGCCATCAACCTCGCTGCTGCCTAGTTGATCCCAAGTGGGCTTAATGACAACAGCCACACACATTGGCTGCTGTGTTTGTTGGTGGCCTGAGTGTCTTATCTGGTGAAGTGTCTGTTCTTTGCTAATTTTTAAATTGCAGTGTTTGTCTTTATCTTGTCCAGGTGTTAACATTTTTATGTTTTAGAGACTTGTCCCTTGTTTGATTGGTCATTGCCCCAAGTGTTTTCGTTCCCCAGTCTGCGGGCCCCTTTGGACGCTCTCGGGGAACTCTTCTGCTGTGCATAAGTGCCACGTTTTCACGAGGCTCCAGCCATCTAGTTTGCCGTCTGCTTTTGTGCATTTCTAGTTCTGTTTGATCACATGCTTAGGCCGTGTATTGGGACACCTAAGATTGCCCCTGGGGGCCATCAGGTCTTTGATCCGGTGTGAGTTCATTTGGGTATGCACTTGGAAAACGGGCGCTGTTCAACAAAGTTAGAGACTCCTGGCACTGCCTCGGTTTTCAAGTTTGGGGTAATACTTTGTGATTTAAAGTAACTGGCAGAATCTTAAGGGAAAGACAATGACATGAAAATATCACAAGCATTGACTTTTCTCTATTGCAGGAAACTATGGCAAAATATCTTTTTATTCATATCCCTTCTCTTCCGTCATCCATCCAGCTAGACAGTGGAGTGATAAAGAAGTAGGAGAGCAATAGCCAGAATTTAAAATAGTCATTCTGTCCCTAATTTTGTGTCATCTTCCTTCTATAATGAACTCATTGACTTTATTGAAAAAAAATTTATATACATTTTTATAATTTTACACCATTTTTGAAATTTGATTAATAATTACCTCTCAGTCACCTCCCAACAACAAGTAAAACAATTCCTCTTTTAGAATAGTGTTTGTCAAATGACCTCTATTTGATTTGACTCAAAAACACCTGTCTTTACTATTACATGCATTTCCTTGTAAGAGCAGTAGTACTGTGTGGCCATTTTGTCTCCTCTGGAGCACTCTGTACCAATTAGTATGCCAGGTCCTCTCACTGGGCCCTACAGTGAGCTGAGTGCGTGGAAGCCTCAGGGCCCCAGCAATTAATCCCATCCCTTAGCCGGCTTTTGCTGGAGAGCCTCTGTGTGCCAGGCTCTTCTGCCAGGCCTTGGGAATATAAAGTTGCCCTACAAAACTTACTTATTTTAATTACCATGTGAAAACACCAATGTTAGCAACTTGTGCATGGACACTATGCAAAGCAAGCTAAAAGGCCTGCCTTCTTACCCTCCTGGAGTTTAGTCAGCATTCAAAATATCCTTATGTCGAATGAAGTTTTTCTTGAAAATCAGCGACTCCTATAATTAAAGTATAGACAGTAGGTAAGTAAATGTCTTGGGAGCTACATCTGACCACCTCTGACTTCAGTAGGGAAAAGGAGAACCCAGTTTCACATCCACGCAAGGGTGATGTGAAACAGAGGTCAGACAGGCCACGCTCCAACCTGTTTTACCCTATTCTGACACCAACTGCCTCTCCCTGCAGCACACTGCTTCTCTGGTGGGTTTGATCACTTGTTGCAGTGGCCACACAAAATCCACAGACATTACAATGAAGGTAGGCTACTAGTCAGGATCAGAAAGATAAGGACACAGTTCTCCCAGTGTAGCTAGAGCAGTCTTCTCAACTATGCCTCCAGGCACCTTGCTTTCTGATCCTCAGCCTCAACCTTGCAGCCCCTTAGTCTCTGTCCTACTTGACAAGTGTTACAAAGCTCCTTCGGTGCTGATAATGCCCAAAAGGGATGCCAGCCTGCCAGCCTCCTGCCAAAGGCACACAACACAGCTTTCCTTGTTCTGTAGGCCAGGAAGCCTCGTGGTCTCCATGCTGCTCTCTCTGCTGCCTCCTCCTTGGCACAAGGGTCTCAGATGTGCTTCTCTCATGAGTCTCCTTTTTCATCGCCTCGCTCATCTCCGTTCCTGGTCCTGAGGTGACTCCTTTTATACCTAGTGGGATGGAAAAATAGACCAAGTCTCTCATCAGAGTCCGAAAAGCACGATTTGCATATTTCTACCCAGTCATTTAGGGGGAATTAGAGACTGTGCATAGAAGCCCTGGCGTCTTCGTGGATGGGAGTTGGGCTGGTAACCGCAAGGCCTGCAGTGGAACTATGAGCTGCTCCACGGGGGAAAGACGAGGCTTCCCCTCCTGTGAAGAGTCTCAGCCTCCAACTCGCAGGGACAGTTGTGCCTGCCTGCAGGGTCACGATGAGTACACATCGACTCGGTGGCAGTGAGTTTGGTTTCTGTTTTTGTCTTAATACAAAAAGAGTCAAACCTAGAAATTCAAATTGCTGTACCAGATGTGAACATCTGGCTCGTCTATAACCTGTAGTTACAAACCAACCCTGGTAAAGTCTCTTACAATCGTTCATTAGAACAAATGGGTGCCACTTGGTGAGGCATATCAAAATGTGGTAATTATGTTTCAGTGTATCTGGAAATGTTTCTTTAGTGCTTTTCAGTCCTAGAAAGATACACTCTGCTATATACCAAATCAGACACTTGACTAACATTAGATGCAAGCATCCCTAACTATCCCAACTATGTACGAGTGGCATTTATAGACAGATTTTGGAGTGGAGCTCATTTGTACTCTGCAATTGCCAATAGAGGGCTCGGGCTCGGTCAGTCAGTATATTCAGATGAGATCCTCTGTACCTTTGAAATCCCAGGAGCCCCTTGAGAGAAATTCTCTTTTTAAAATGATTCATTGGCACTTTGTTTATTAAAGCATATACAATTTTGTTTCTCCCTGTAGAAGAGGTCATATCCTTAGTGTAGCTGGAGCTTATTCACAGAACCTGAGGCAGTCAGTAATAGTTCTACAATTCAGTCACGATATCTGGACCAAGAGCCTGTTAGTAGGATCTAGCCTCTCCTGATACTTGATCTGGCATGTAGATTCCAACCCGTTGGCCAACATCCTCCCTCACCCCTCCCCAACCTGCCCAAATTTTCTGTGAGATTGAAAGAAATGAGAGAGGTGCTGGTATCCTAGTTAGGATGACTGCCAATAACAGTTTCTTTTTATACCCTGCTCTCTGTCTGTCACTGCCAGCATATGTATCCTCCCCAAAATCACAAGGATCTTAGGAGATTAAAACTCAGCTAGCTCTCGCTCCCACAAAGAAAGCCAGGGATCTGTGGCCTGTGTGATGAGGAAGCCAAGCACTAGATATTTAAGTGAAACTTTTTCTAGTCCTGTCCCCTTTTAAGGATCCTCTGTTGCTGCTATAGGGTGAGCATTAGACTGCTAACTGCAAGGTCAGTGCTTCAAACCCATCAGTTGCTCTGCAGAAGAAAGATGAGGCTGTTTTCTGCCATAGAGATTTATCGTCTCAGAAAGCTGTAGACTTATAGTATCCAAAAGCCCATGTAGGGTGGGGGAATCAAAACGGACTCAATTGCAGTAGGGTTTTTGTTTGTTTTGTTTTGTTCTGTTCTGTTTTCTTGGTAAGTTTTTTCATGTTTATGTGACATAAAACTTACATTGTAGGTAGAATGGTTGCAAATAGGGCTTAAAGGGTTAAAGAGGAAGATGTCACCTGAGGAGTGAGGTGCACTGGCCCAAGCCTGGGTGCTTCCACCACCCACCCCAGGTGCATGCGAGAGTCCCACAGGCAACGCGAACTGTGCATTTGAAGGGGGTGCTGGGGAAGAACCCTGGAAGCACCGTGAACCGCCAGGTTGAAAGAAATACAGGCCGATCGTTCCTTCGAGACGAGAGTGGGGCTGTGTCTCTCCTTATCAGGAGAGGCAAGTCCCTAGAAAAGAGCACCGTGCTTCGTAGACGGTCAGTGGGAACGAGGAAGGCCGCAGCGAGATAAATGGCCCAGCGAGCTGGGGCCGTGAGGCTGACACGGGACTGGGCAGTTTCCATTGTGTGTCCGTAAGGTCACTCATTGTGAGTGGGACCCACGTGCAGCACCTGAGAGCAACCGCGTGTGCCCGGTCTGTTCCACGTCCTACAACAAATAAAACACTGGAAACGTGTGCCCGCAGAACCTGCCCTTCCCGTGGTGGAGGGACAGTCAATAAATAGAGCAAACAGATTACATCTTATATTCAAAGGGATGAGTAGTATGGAATAGAAAAAGTGCAGTCTGAGGGAGAATGGACTGTTGGCCTGTGGAATGTACCGTTTTAAACGAGGCAGAGTACATCTTACAACAGACCGTGGTGCGACTACTTCCCACCGGTGTACCTAGTGTCTCCTGCTCTCTCATCCTTGGATCGCAGAGGGACCTCTGGGCTACTGAAGTGCAGCCAAGAAATGACCTCACGAGCAGTCTTGTCACCCTTGCTCACTGAAGGACAAATGAGACGTTAGAGAGGAGACCTTTGTAGTCACCCAGATGAGAGATGTCAGGGGCTTGAATTTTAGGCTGCTTTTCAGGAATTAGCATTTCTTGAAAGGCTAAAGGAAGCTCTTCAGGAATAGTGGAGGGAAATAAAGGAGAGAGCTTCAGGAATTAATTGGAAATGGCAAAGGGGTAATTATGAAAGGCTATGTGTTCTCAAAATCTCTAAAAATATGTATGATTATATAAAGTAAAAATATTATCTTGAAGATGTTACAGTGTATGTGCATGTAATGCAAAGGACACTTGGCCTAAAACAGTGGTCCTCAACCTGTGGGTCGCAACCTCTTTGGGGATCGAACGACCCTTTCACAGGAGTCACCTAAGACCATCAGAAAACACATAAATACTTCACATTATACAATTACATATTGTTTTGTGCTTGATCACTATGCTTTAATTATGTTTGAGTATGTTCAATTTGTAACAATGAAAATATATCCTGCACATCAGATATTTACATGATGATTCATAACAGTAGCAACGAAAATAATTTTATGGTTGGGGGTCACCACCACATGAGGGACTGTATGAAAGGGTCGCGGCATGAGGAAGGCTGAGAACCACTGGCCTAGAAGATGGTGTGAAGGTAATTTTATGTCTGTAGGTACAAGGTTGCAACATTTCTCTGAAGTTGGATTATATTAACTGAAAAATGAAGCATGTGTAAAATAATGCAAAGACATAAAGCCAAAAGGTCAATCAGTAACTTAAAGTGGAATCCTAGGATATATCCAATAATCCGAGGTTCCTGGAGCTGTGTATAGTTCTCTTTACTCACATTCTGAAGTATTTGTTCATGGTGACCTTCAGAGCCAAGCTCATGTTAAGGGAGTATTATCTTAAATATCACTGAAAAGAAATGAGTTGCCTCTATGAAGCAGTGACCGAAATTAATCAGACTTTCTTAAAAAATTGCTAGGTGGCACGGGTCAAAATCATAGATACTGGAGAAGAAAACAGGTAATTTGTGGAAAACTCTTTACAACTAAATTAGCAATGAAGTTGAATAAGTTTTTCAACTTATGTTGAAAGCTAGAAAATTGTCATAATATTCACACACTACTTTCGCCTTCATTTCGTCCTCAGAGTATTACGTGTGTGCAAAAATGTCACAGAGCCTGCAGTGAGCAGGTAACATTTTCAAAGGAATAGAAGACTTTTTATAAGCTCTCAAGACGGAATCCACTTTTAAGCCAATACTTGCAGAAATGGCTTTATCTAGATTCTGGCTGAACTCAGATGAAAAGTGTCTCTTTTTCCTTGTCTTTCCCTCTGCTGGGCGCCCACCGCCACAGGGAGGGCAGTTCAAGAAGACAGCCACTCTACTCCCACCCCCTTCAGACCACGGTCTCCTGATTCCCACGAGCTACTGATGTCACCTGTCACTTTAAAGTTAATTGTTTTTCAAAGTCTTTTTAAAATTCTTACATACCAACGATTTGAAGATCTTTAGGAAATCTTCCTGTGCTGTTGTTTCCTCTTCACCCTTCCTCAGCTCCCCAGACTTACACTTTAGGAGCATAGACAATATTTGATAAAGTGTCTGACACATTTAAATACTTAATTTAGCTTTCAGGTTGAGTGAATTTTCCGTTCAGGAAGTAATAGAAAATTTCCTATTCCCTCTGAATGTGGTTTGTCATGTTGTTTTGTTCCTACAAGCTCTGCTACACTCCTCGGATGCTCTCATATTGGAGTAAGATACATATCAGATTGAACGGCAAGACGGTGCCTTCTCAAGCAGCAGGAAGTGACAGGAAGTTACCAAATAGAAATAAATATAAATTCTAGCAGCTTTAGCCAGAGGGCTTCTGTTTTACAACAACCCGGGCCTACAGCAATGTGCATGTGCTTATACGGCAGGCGGGAGGGAACCTTGAAACAATTCTATGATTTTTCTTTTTTTTCCTCGGAAATTTTCCTCTTACCTTGTTTTATGCCAAGTGAAAAGGAAGGAATTGTGTAGTGAGTGAAGATATGGACCAAGCAAAATGCTAACATTTCAAACAAAGAACGAACACCCGGAACGAAACGATCCGCTGTCGGTCGTGAAGGGAGGGGAGCAGACCTGGAAGACACTGCTGCGTGAACCACGTGGCAAGTCCCCTTGCCGCCCGCCTCCTTAGCACACGGTACTGGACGAGCGCTCCTGATGGTGCCGTGGGCACATTGTTGGTTGCGGTGTCCTGACCCGAGGGCTGTTGCAGTTAGCTCCGTCCCCATCTGCGTGTTGAAGCCCCCCGCGCCTCAGCGGGAAGACTTGGGAAGTCCTGTGCGTGGAACTCCTAGAGAGACTGCTGTACCTGCCGTCAAATCCTCCTGGAGCAAGAATGGATTTTCTGGGTTTTATCTTGTTCTAATTGCTAGATGACTTTGGGCATGAACTCAAGGTCTTTCATTAAAGACATTATTACTTTAATTATTGCTAAGCGAATGGTATTACATGAGAATTTAGAGCTCAGACACTCTGTTTAAACGTTCTCCCAGTTTGCACAGTAAGTTGGAAAACAGTCAGTGGGTTATCTCTGATTTTCTCCCTCACCATTGTATTTTCCTGTCATAATGCTCAGCTATATACTGAACCTCAGTGGTGTATGTACCTACATCAGATACGTTGTCTGGACACAGTCTGTACCCTTGTTGAACAAGTTCTTGACTAAATTGTGTTTTTCGGCCTTCAGCTATGTATTGTTCCATTCCTTTGTTTAGCATTTCTTCCAGCACTGCCAGGTCTGGCCTACTCTTGGGAAGCTGGGAAGGGTCCGTCTAGGACTGTTCCGTTGTCTGTATCTGGCGAGAGAGCTGTGCATGACGACAGAGCTGCCCCTCGATCCAGAGGGAGAACTGCTGTTCTATCTGGTCTCAGAGGGCAGCAGCATCGCATCTCTGTAGTACTTAAGTTGGCTTGGCCTTCAGCTGAGTCTCAAATTGTGGGATAACTCCTCCTTTGCTCCGAGCTTCCCACACACGGGGAAATGCTTTCTCAGAAGCCTTGTGACTCAATTAGTGGAAATGGCACAGTTGGAGTGACTGACCGCTGTGCTGCCCTCTCTCTCAGCAGGGCATCACCTCACTCCCCCCATGTATCCACCCATGTGCTTCTCAGTGCTGCATGGTTGTAATGGTTAGACTTGGGAGCCTGCCTGCCAGCCCTGCCGTTCTTGTGGAAAATGGTCATTAAGGCAGAAGCCCCCTGGGCCTCCTTTGCCTCAACCTCAGCAGCCCTGGTTTTGTTCTTCATATGCGGAAATCATTACATTAGGACTCTGGTTGTAGCATTCCGTTGATTTTCACGAGAAGAGCATGATTTCTAAAGACAAGGGTAAAAAACAAAAGCAATACAAACATTTCATTGAAATGGCTTCTGATGTCCATTGACCCCCATGTGTTATTCAGAGTAGAATTGCATGGGAGGGGGGGGTGTTCATGGCTGGAATCTGTGCCGCAGCAAGCAGCCCTCGCTGAGCGCGTGGCTACTGGCTGAAAGGTGGATAGCTTCCACCCACCCAGAGGTGCTTAGGAAGCCAGGCCTGGTGATCTGCCTCCAGTGCCTCGTAGTGACGCGCTGGTGAAGAGCGTCAAGTTTTGTTGCAAGAAGGGAAAGCTGGGTTAAAAAATAAATTTGGAGACCTCAGCAGTAGCCCCGGTGCGTCTTTGTGAAACCTCTGTGTGCATTTTTGCTCTCTGTGCTTTCAATCAAGTAAGAAAACATGAAGAACTTGAGAAACAGCCGAGGGACATACCGGTCACTTGGGAAGTGAATCTGTAAGGAGACCTGTGAGAGGTTGGCGTCAACAGGGAAGTATGGTGTGGGAACTCTTTGCCTGGTTTCAAGCACCGGGCAGGTTATCGTAAGGGAGAGGCTAAGTGGTTGGCATTGATTTCGTGAAGTTCCAAGTGAAAATTATACAGATTAATCAAAAGCACTGGGGGAATTTCTTTGAGTTATTTGAAGAGGATACTGCTATTTCCACGACAGTCTAGGAATTTTATACTCAGAGGATCAGAGACTCTTTCTCTGCCTCCGTATCTGAAACAGGCCAGTGTTCATTGACAGCTACCACATCTGTTCTGAAGGGGTGCGTGACTTCTCATCTGTGGCTCAGCATGGGATAGTTAGTATTGACCAGGAATTCTGGTTCAGTTCAGAGCAAATGACCTTCACATTAAGACACCATTATGTTTGTCACAGATTGAAAGCATGGGATTCATTTTCGAGAACTTTGCTCGATAGTATGAAATTAATGTAACGTCACATACTGTTCCTTCATAGCTCGTCGTTTTGAAGACAAGCGAATGTAGAACGGCCCCTGTGCCATTGCCTGCTGAAGCGCTCTCACGGTCCCTTCTCTCGAAGGACACACTACAGCCAATTAGGAAGAAGAACTGCTCACCCAGATGATTTAGAGGGAAAATTGACCTATTGCTTTCATGTGAAGGTGTGGGTACTTCTACAGTCTCGTGAACGAATAGTACTCTTTTGGCCCCAGATCCTTTGGGACCTTTGGAGAATATATGCAGTTACTGAACTCTAGTTGGCAAATACATTGGATCAGCCAGTATCAAACTGCTCATGCAGAATGTATTATTACCTTTCATAATATCAGGTTATGGAGTCGAAGAGATCTGTGAAGTATAACCTGCCCCAGTCAACATGTGAAAGGCTCCAAAAAGTTGCACTGCATGAAAACTTGTATTTAGTATAGAATTTCCCAACATAATTCTTTGGCAGAACAATGACTGCCAAATCATGGAGAGTGGATTAGATAGAGAATCGCCTTCAAATGGCTTGAATTTTGTCAGAAAAGCGTTGTTTATTTATCACATCCATTGGAGAAAATGCTTAGATGTACACCCAGAACCCTTTGAAACACAAAAGAATCATCCTGAGTTCCACAATTTGTGAAGGAGGTCAGGTGAGAACAGAAGCTCAAAGGACTGTAGGCAATGTGAAGCTCCATGACCCTGACCATGACAGGCCTCCTCTCATAACTGACGAGAAAGAGAGAAGTTCTTGGGGTATGATAGTATCAGACATCCTGCCCACCTATGAACTCAGATGGCCCCACCTACTCCTTCATCTTTGCACAAGAGTTTGGTATGACGCTTGCAAACAGCAGCCTGCTTCGTGGGTACCTGGCAGACGAGATTCCCAGAGAATACTCACATGATGGTGAGAGCTATTGGCTCTCTTCCTTCCAAAGAATAGGAAAGTAATGGTGGGCATTCTTGAAAAGACACACATTCCCTAATTGGTTTTATACTCATATATCCATGATGATCGTTATCAGGTTAGCACTTAATTGTGTAGCATTAGCTAGGAGAGATCAGTTAGTATAACTAATAGAAAAATTGTATTGTGGTTCAAACACAATGAAAGTTTTTGCTTGCCTACACAAGTGACACTAGATGGGTGAATTTGTCGTAGGGAAGACCGCATTCACCCACCTACTCAGGGACCCAGATGATGAGCCTTCTCCCATCCACGACACATGGCTCCAAGGTGGCAAAGGGGGAAAGGGGGTGACTTCCAAGCCAAGCCTGAGAGGGAGCAAGACCATGACGGACCAGATGGAGGAGCTTTTCGTTCCAAGGCAGTGAAGTGGTCTAGAATGCGGTTCTGTAGACACACAGACCCAGCTGAGCTTTCAGAAGGAACCTGGAGCAGTCAAGAGTTTCTGACTGACACAATGGCTCGATGCTTCCAAGTCTTCTCCACCAATTCAGCATCTTTGTTTAGTCCAACCTTCTTGTTTGCGCCTTGTGAGCTCATGGATGTTCTGCATGGTAGGACAGTGAGTCCACCAATCCCTTTTACAGTGACTTCATCAACAGACTTCCACACAGCTCTGCTTCTCAGAATTTTCCAGTTTCATCTGCTCAACATTTTTGCGCATCAATTATAGGTCAGGCTCTTGGAAACCCTAGAAAGGTCTCTACTCTTAGAGCATTCATTCTCTTGTACAAGAGAAAGACAGTAAATAAGCAAATAAACAAAAGGATTCATTTGGATTGAACCATTGAATTGTATATGTTAATTACATGTCAATAAAAC
>NW_022111320.1:52206867-52212001 GCF_000313985.2 Echinops telfairi
TATTTCATTTGTGTCAAGGCCTATGAAAAGAGGATAATGGGAAAGAGATCACCCCCTTTCTCTGAAAGGGTCAGTGTTCACTTCTCTGGGAAGCTGGCATGTGAGCTGAGACCCGAAGGTAAAGAAGGCAGCCACCTGAGCTGAAAGGACAGCATCACGGGCAGTGCAAAACGTCTAAAGCAATAGTTAGCTTGCCGTGGTCAAGACATTCCTGCTTTGAGAGTAGGAAGCAAGAAAAGGCCTTGTGAGCTGGACCTGAACATACAAACCAGATCTTTCCCACAAAGCCTTGCGGATTTGGGGGAAGCGTTTAAATTTTATCTGAGGTGGACATTGGGCCTCCACTCAAGTACTCCCTCAATACAAGAATACTTTGTTCTATTAACCTGGCATTCCATGATGCTCACCTTCCCAACACAATCACTAAAGACAAAGCGGTTGAATAAACAAATGTGGTGAAGAAAGTTGATGGAGCCCGGCTATCAAAAGATAGAGCATCCGGGGTCTTAAAAGTTTGAAGGTAAACAAGCATACATCTAGCTCAGAAGTGACAAAGCCCACATGGAAGAAGCACACCAGCCTGTGTGATTACGAGGTGTCAAAAGGATCAGGTATCAGTCATCAAAGAACAAAAAAATTGTATCATTGCATATAAGCGGGGAGTACGGAGTGGGGACCCAAAGCCTATCTGTAGGCAACTGGGACATCCCCTTACAGAAGGTTTCAGGGAGAAGATGAGCCAGTCAGGGTGCAGGGTCGCAACGATGAAACATACAACTTTCCTCTAGTTCCTAAATGCTTCCGCCCGCCCCAACTATCATGATCCCAATTCTACTTTACAAATCTGGCTAAACCAGAGGATGTACACTGGTACAGATAGGAACTAGAAACACAGGGAATCCAGGACAGATGAACCCTTCAGCACCAGTGGTGAGAGAGGTGATACCTGGAGGGTGGAGGGAGGGTGGGGTAGAAAGGGGGAACTGATTACAAGGATCTACATATAACCCCCTCCCTGGGGAATGGTCAACAAAAAAGTGGGTGAGGGGAGACATTGGTCAGTGTAAGGCGTGGAAAAATAATGATTTATAAATTATCAGGGGGTAGAGACGGAGGAAGGGTGGGAGAGGGAGGAGAAAAAATGAGGAGCTGATGCCAAGGGCTCAAGTCGAAAGCAAATGTTTTGAGAATGATGATGGCAACAAATGTACAAAAATGCTTGACACAATGGATATATGTATGGCTTGTGATAAGAGTTGTACGAACCCCAATAAAAGGATTTTTTAAAATAAATAAAATTTTATCTGAGAATAAAATAAGTCATGAGGAAGTTTTTTTTAAGAAAAAAAATTTAGAACAACTTTGTTGAGATATGATTCAAGTATCATGAAATTTGCCAATTAAAGTGTACAATTCAGTCATCTTTACAATATTAACAGAATTGAGCAATGATTACTACAGACAATTTAAGAATGTTCCTGTCGCCACATCTCCTTTAGTAGTCGCTGAATTTTCCACACGCCTCCAGCGTTGGCAACTACTAATGTGCTCTCTTGACAGATTTGCCCACTGCGGACACTTCAGATACCTAGATTCATACAGCGTTTGGTCCTATGGACTGACTTCTCTCACTTAGCATATGTTTTCAAGATTCACTACATTACAACAGTCTGTTCCTTTTATTGCTTCCTAGTGTTCCATTGTATGGTACATCCACTACCTTTTATTTGGCCAACAGTTGATGACCTTTGAGTTGTTTCTCCGTTTGATTGTCATGAGTAATACTGCTATTTCCATTCATGTAAAAGCTTGTGTGTGTACGTATGCTTTCATTTCCCTTAGACAGATACTTCAGAGTACAATTGCTGGGTCTGTTGTTAAGTACCGTCGTATTTTCCCAACTCCTAATGATCCTGTGTCTGACAGAAGAGAGCACTTCCCAGTGCTGGGCCACCCTCACCATCACCACTATGTCAGTCTATCTCGTGGGAAGTGTCCCTCACTTTTGCTGTCCTATTTTCCCAAACGTGATAGCCTTCTCTAAGGACTCGTCCCTCCTGATACCATGTCCAAATTATGTTAGACAGAGAGTCCCACTGACCCTTGCTTCTTAGGAGAATTCTGGCTGCATTTCTTCCAAGATCGATTTGTTTGTTCTTTTGGAAGTCTGGGGAATATTCAGTCCTCTCCAGCACAGTACTTGGAATGCACCACTGTCTTCGGCAGTCTTCCTTATTCGTTGCTCATTTTCACAAAACTATGGGGCAATTGGAAATACCTAGGCCTGGGGCAGGCCCACCTTACTCCCCCAAGGGACATCTGCTCTCTAACACCTCAGTGAGCTTTTCACAGCTGATCTTCCCAATGCAGTAAGTACACTATGTGAATTCTTGACTGCTGTTTGCATGGGCATCACTTGTGGAGCCAAGGAAAATGAAATCCTTAGCAATTTGAATCCTTTCTCCATTTATATAGGAACTTGTTTACTGATCTTGTGGTGAAGATTTTTGTTATCTTTACATGGAGTTGTAACTCATACTGAAGGCTGGATTCTTTTATTTTCATCACTAAGTGTTTCAAATCCTTGTCCCTCTCACCAAACAAGACTGCACCATCCAAACATTCCAGGCTGCTAATAAGCCTTCCTCCAGTCCTGATAACCTGTTCCACATCTTGGATGATTTGTTTAGCATACAAATCGATTAAGTATGGTGAAAGAGTACAATCCTGATGCACACTTTTCCTGACTTTAAACCATGCAGGATCCCTTTGTTCTGTCTGATCAACTGCTTCTTGGTATATGTGCAGGTCGCACATGAGCACAATTCCGTGTTCGGTAATTCCATTCTTTGCAATGTTATCCATCCACAGCTTGTGATTCACGCAGTTAAATGCCTTTGCATTGTCCATAAAGCACAAGTAAACATCACTGTGATTCTGTGTGCTTTCAGCCAAGATCCATCTGGCATCAGTATTGATGACCCTAATTTCACATTCTCTTCTGCATTCAGATTGAGTTTCTGACAGCTTCCTGTCTTAGTGTAACCAATTTCTAGTTATCTTCAACAAAATTCCATTCAAATGTGATGTTCATGATATTGTTAAGTAATTTCTATATTCTGTTGGATCACCTTTTTTTTTTTTGGAATGGACATAAATATGGATCTCTCCCAGTCAGTCAGGTAGCTAGCTGTCTCTCTTGGCATAGACAGGTGAGCACTTTGAATGCTGTATCTGTTTGTTGACACATTCCTATTGGTATTCTATCTATTCCTAGGGCCTTCTTTCTTGCCAATGCCTCCAGTACACCTTGAACATCTTCCTTCAGTACCATTGGTTCTTGATCACATGGTACCATTTGAAATGGTTGAACATTGAACAATTCTTTTTGGTACAGCGCGTTAGTCTGGGTTGACTAGAGAAACAAACCCGGAGACAATCATATTGTATAAGAAAGAGCTTTAGATCAAAGAATAATTGTATATTGAGAAAACATCCCAGCCCAGTCCAGATCAAGCCCATAAGTCCAATACTGGCCCATATGTCTGATACTAGTCTATAAATTCCTCTTTAGATTCAAGCAGCACATGCAATGATGCTGACCGCAGGAAGATCACAGGCCAATAGGTGGTGAATGTTGTTGGCGATGTTGTTGTTGTTGTTGTTAGGTGCCATCAAGTCTGCTGGGACTCCGAGGGACCTTGTGTGCCACAACTGCCTGGCCCTGCACCATTCTCACACTTGTTCTTGTATTTGAGTCCACTTTTGCAGCCACTGTGTCAATCCATCTTGTTCTGCTTTTTAGCTGCCCCTGTACTTAACCACGCAAGATAGCCTGTTCCAGAGACTGACCTCTCCTGATGACATGCCCAAAGTATGTGAGACCAAGTCTTGCCATCCTTCCCATATAAGGAACATTGTGGCTGTACCACTTCCGAGACAGACATGTGTGTCCTCGTAGCAGTTCGGGGTACATTCAGTACTCCTCGCCAGCAGCACAGTTCAAAGGCATCGTTTCCTCTTTGGCCTTCCTTAGTCAGTGTCCGCGTACTTTCACGTGTGTGTGAGGTGACTGAATACTGCCTGGCTTGGGTCAGGCACACCTTAGCCCTCAAAGCAGTTCCTTGTTTTTCCACGCTTTAATGAGGTCGTGTACTCTGATGCATTTCCCTCCTCCTGGCTTGGGTTTTGTTATTTGCAATCCTTGAATCACACAAGTTAGTATGCTTCTTGGTGTGGATTTTGCTGACACCTCACTTAGATGTCTGCAATTTTTTTCTCAGCCACACTTCAGGTTATTGGCATTATCGTTCTTCTCTCACTGAGACAGACACCCCCCTCAAGATGTCTGCTAATTTTAAAACAAGCCTTTGAGAATCCAGATGTTATTCTTTCTAATAATTGGGCACCACCTTATTTCTTCACCACACTTTGCTATAGCACCCATATATCTTCAGTGAACTCTTCATAAGGGCAAGTATCAAGTAGGCCCACATCTCTTAGGTGTTTTAAATTTATATTTCTATAGTGATTAATATCTTCTTCTGTTCCTTTGTAACCTTATATGAAGGGGTACCAAAAACCGGGATAAAAAGAGATGAAGAAAAAAACAAGGGAGGTACTGTCAGCCATCCAAACAGATGAATTTGAAAAATGTTCCCAAGCATGGAATTGCAGATTTGGCAAATGTATTAAGTGTAATGGAGAGTACTTTGAAGGTGATAAGGTTGTTTTGTAAAAATTATTTAAAATATATACCGTATATACTCAAGTATAAGGCGAATTTTTCAGCACATTTTTAATGAAGTTTTGTGGTAAATTTTGGTGCCTCGGCGGATTTTTGGATTGGCTTATACTCGAGTATATATGGTAGCTTTGAAAAAAATATTCGGCACTGATCCATAGCACTACGGGGAACAACACTAGAGACACAGGGTGGGAACTGTGCCTGATCTGACCCCACCACACCGGGGCGAAACACTAAAGGTGGGCAACAAAGCAGCAAGGTGAGCAAAACGACAAAGTCCCAGAGGAATATCAAAAATAGACTTTGGGGCCAGTGCGTGGCACCCCATTAGACTCAACTGGAAAACACTCATAAAGGTCAACAGACATCCCTGAAACTATTTATAGG
>NW_022111320.1:52212845-52221943 GCF_000313985.2 Echinops telfairi
CACAGGAAATAGACGAGCCAGTCAGGGTGCAGTATGCACTGATAAAACACACAACTTTCATCTAGTTCTTTAATGCTTCCTCCTCACCCCCACCCCCTTACACTGTCATGATGTATCTTACAAATCTGGCTAGATCAGAGCTTGTACACTGGTACAGACAAGAGCTCGCAGCACAGGGAATCCAGGACAGATAAACCTCTCAGGACCAACAATGAGAGTAGTGATAACAGGAGGGGAAGGGGAGGGTGGGGATGGGGGGGCAAAAGGGAGACCTGATCACAATGATCAACATATAACACCCCCCCCTCCAGGGGGATGGACAACAGAAAACTGGAAGAAGGGAGACATCTGTCAGTGTAAGACATGAAAAAATAACAATAATTTATAAATTATCAAGGGTTCATGAGGGGGGCGGGTGGGGTAGGAGGGGGCAAAAATGAGGAGCTGATACCAAGGGCTCCAGTAGAAAGAAAATGCTTTGAAAATGATGATGGCAACATTTGTACAAATGTGCTTGACACAATGGATGGATGTAATACACCTAGTATGTATAAATTATCTATTTATACATCTAGTATGTATAGATAGTATGTGTCTAGTACGTATGGATTGTGATAAGAGCTGTAAGAGCCCCCAATAAAATGATTTTTTTAAGGAAAATACTTTGTTTTTTTAATTTTATTTTGGGGTACCCCTCGCATATTCTTTGATGAGGTCTTGTAAAATATTTTACCTATTTTCAAATTGAGTTGTTTCTTTTGTTAATTATTGAGTTCTGAAAGTACTTTATATATTCTGGAGACAAGTTTTGTCTTAGAGGAATGCTTTATAAACATCTCCTTGTCTGGGACTTACTTCTCTTTTCTTAGCAGTAAATTACAAGAAATAGGTGATTTAAACTTTGTTGCAGTTCAATTTATTACTTTTTGGTACATGATTGCTTAATAATCCAAGGTCACACAAAAAAATTTTGCTGCATGCTAAATATAGAATTATAAATGTGAACATATATTTTCCTTTTGAAATTTTTCTCCTTTTTTTAGTTTGTAGGTTAGGTGTATGATCCATTAAAATTACTTTTTTTTTCTTTTCAAAAAAGTCATTTTATTGGGGGCTCTCACAGCTCTTATAACATTCCATACATCAATTGTATCAAGCATATTTGTACAGATGTTGCCATCATCCTTTCCAAAACATTTTTTATCAAGTTACTATTTTGTAAATAAGCATCAAGGCCTTTCTTGCATAAGAGATTATTCGGTACCATTTGCTGAAATTACTATGCCTTCTTCATTGGATTACCTTGACACCATTGTTGATATCAGTTGACTATAAACGTTTAGAGTATTCAGTTTTTTAAAGGCCCCCAAACCTTAAAATCCCAGTTAATAAAAACCATCTTACTTCACCTCTTCACAGCCATTTAGTACATTGTAGTTTAAACTCGCTTTTTCTACTTCTTCATTTCCTGCTCCTTACATTGACTCCTTAGTTATCCAGTGCCTCTGTAACAGAAATCCTGCAAGTGACTGGTCTTAGTCAACCAGTGCATTTGTTTCCCTGACGACTGCAAGTCCAAGTTCAGAGCACTGCCTTTGAGGGCATGCTGGCTCTGTCAGCTCTAGAGGAAGGGTTCTTTTCCTCAGTCTTCTGGCTCCAGGAGGCTCACAGTACAGGCACCCTGGGTCCAAAAGACTAGCTCTGCACCTGAATCTTCTTTCTTGTTGATAGTAGATCCCTCTCCTCTGCTTGTTTCTCTTGCCTTTTATCTCTTGTTAAATAAGAGGTGCTGAGAGGCACACCTCCAAGGAAGCGCTTCCTGTGTCAGATCAGGGTGTGGGGTCCCATCCTGGTCCCCGGACCATTGAGTGACTGATCACATCAGAGCATCTCATTGTAGATGATTGCCTCACCGCACAACCGCCAAACCACTGAGAGCCACAGCCCAGCCAAACTGACAGATAATTTTGAGGTACACAATTCAGTCCATTTTAAACTACAATTCCATTAAAGAGTTTTTCCCAGAATCCATGTTCCAAGATCCAGTGGACACTGTTTCATCCCTGTCTTCTGTGGCCCTGTCTCAGTAGTCATGGACCTTGTTGATCTCACTCTCCTCTTTCAGACACGCGCTTTTCTTCATTAATGCAGGATCCCATTACCCTCAGGGTTCTGTTTGTCCCAGTATATCTACTTTGCTCGGGTTTTTTGCCCATTTCTTAAATATTGGCACCTCTCAGGATTTTGACCAAAGTCCTTTTTGTTCTCATTCTAGGTACATTCTCTCCTTATTCCATCCATTACCCAGACTGAAGAATCTCAAAATTACATCAAACTCAAATCTTTTCCCAGTTTTTTCCTGTATATGTCACTATCCACCAAGGCCTTACTTACGTTCTATGAAGACAAATACTTTCTATATCTTGTTCACATTTGCCTTCTCGTGTCTTGCACAAAATCAGAGTCAATAACTATTTCTTGAATGACTGAACAAGTTACTGTTGGAACAAATTAATCAACTTATGTAGTTGCTATTGTAGCATATCTTATCATTCAAATATAGTACTTTAATGTTAGAAATACACGGTAGTATGTGAGTACTTTGTTGAGGGCACAAGAGAAGTAAATTACTTTTAGAGCACTTCGTTTCTTCCATGGCTCCTTTTTTCGATTACACTTGGTAAAAAAGCTTGAGATGAGAAAAATAGGGTTGATATCCTGGGCAGGGGCAGGACGGCCACGAGAGAGCAAGGAGGCATTTGTCCAAATACAACTTCTCCACGTGCTACAAACTTTTATTAAAACAACAGCAACAAGACAAACTATTTTTGTTATCATTGTATTTGTTTGTTTAGTCCCTTAGTTTCCTTCAAGAATTATCTATATTTTGGGAAATAAAATATTTTTCAGGCTCTATCAAACTCTGAATTCGGTTTAGAGTTTATATGTGTGAAATAATGTATTTTTTTCTCTTTATTCACCCAAGTTTTTATAACATTTTTCTTCTTCGCCCTTACATGGTTCATTTAACAGGAAGATGTAAATTTTGTAATGTTGATTCCCTCATCTGCAGTTTGATGGGTATCTTAGAATTCATCTGAGTGCCCACATCAAAGGATGTACGAGGAGGCTGCAAAAAGTTTGTGGGGGGGGGGAAAGGCCACTGTCTTTCCATTCCATTTCCCATCAACTTTTTGAAGCTCCCTCATGTGTACGTGTGTTACAAGCATGTCCCTTGGGGGAGGAGCATTGGAGAGAAATACAAGACGCAGTCCTCGTTGCTGCCCTCGGAGGGCACGCCTTCTGGGAGATTAGGCACGCACCGCCAGCCAGTGCCCAGCAGCACCTGTCAGTCAGCCAGGAGTGACCACTTGGTGTTACTGAGCAAGGAAGAGAGGATCGTCCCACCCAACGTGTGCCTTTGGTCTTGCCTGTCACTGCAAGCCATTCTGTAGGTGTTTAGGGCTTCTCTGCAGATGCCCTGTTTATTGGTTGTGGAGCGTGTGGCCTTTACATTTCTCTGTCTCTCTCTCTCTCTCTCCTACGTTTCAGTGAGCGGTTTCTGGTGAGACTGAACAAGAATGGTGGGCCAAGGAACCCAGAGAAGATAGAACGAATGTGTGCCCTTTTTACAGTATGTGCAAATTCTCTTTCCCTTCTCTGCTGTTGACTCTGACTGAGGCCTGCTATGTGGATCGTATCACCCTGGAAATGACTGTTTATCCTTATTTCTCCACATGCTGGAGAGAATAGCACTTGATTTATGTTCCTCTCGGGTTTCAATGAAATATTTAAAGAAAACTGAAATCAACTGCGGGTTCTAATTACATTTTTTATTAAACAGATACAATCAAGTGCCCCTTACTGATGCTGATATTAGAAGCTGTTGCACGCAGTAGATACTTAGAATCTCTGCAAGGGTTTCTTATATTCTTAACCCAAGGCCCCTGGGAATTTCTTTTTATCTGTAAATATAGTGTCTCTCAAAATATCTGCCAAATGTAGAGGTTTGCAGTTTGTTTCATGCAGATAAAGTGGGACAAACTAAATAGTCCTTCTCCCAATAAAAACGGCAGGGGGGTCTTCATCTGCTGTTGCCTGTGATACCGGAGTTTTATCGTAGCTCTCAGGAGGTCTGGGGTTTCGCTTATTGGAACGTTCTAAACTTCACAAGAAACATCGTGCCGTGTCTTTAAGTCCAAGTGGACTCGGATTTTTTTTTTCACCCAGTTAGAAAATGGTCTGACTTTATTGATTTGCATTAATTTAGTTTTTGAAGAAGGAAACAAGAATGTGGCACAATCCTAAACCAGTGTTGACTCTTGTGCCTGACTTTGTGACTGCTTCAACGACACTGAGCTACGTCCTCACCATTCAGTGCAGGGGGCTGTGTGCGCCACGTGACAGATGGCCGCTGACCGTGTGCCTGCCTCTTAAATAGAAATGGAATCTATCTGGGGATCTAATAGATGACCTTATCTGAAAGATAAGACTGTATTTGTTCACCTGGCTTTTCAGTTCTTAATAGTCTACCTTTTATCTTTCAAAATGTCAACGGATATAACTGGAGAGTGAGAAATTGCCTTCACAGGGCTAGGCTTTAGTACAACACCTCAGGTATGCAGAAAGATTGACTTGTAAGCCTGGCTTAAGTAAGATGATGCTGGTGTCAGTCTGAGCTCAGGCTTCAAGCTTCGGAGATGACACACGAAGACAGAGGGAAACTGACCCCTGAAGATAGTCAGGAAGGTTGAATCTGGTGAGAGACAGTGGATCAATGCGCTTCCTTTTCAGTGGGAAATAGTCCGGACTGCAGTTAATGAGATTTAAGTTAGAGGATGAGCTGTTTCTGTGTGGGAGAACGTGAACCCTGGGGAGTCCTCTGGGAGCTGTAGGGCTTCCTATCTGGGCAGTTAGAGCTGAGACTTCCATGTGCTCAGAAAGTGACCTAGGAGGGGACCCTCGGTTCCGAGCCTCTGACCTCGTCTGGGGAAGCAGAGACAGATCGCTGACGCCGTGCTCTTTGCCATGTTGGCATCAGAGTTGTGTGCGTGTGCTGTTGTTGAATATGAGTACAGCCCTTACGTTACGAAAAATGAACGTAATTCTGGGCATTTCAATATACTTACAGTGAATCCAAACTTTCAGTTAGCAGTATGTTAATTACCTGTATGGACCCCCCACCCCCACCCCCCGGCTTAAGTCAGCGTGGCCCCGATTTCATAAACCCAAGCTGCACGTGCCACTCACTCTGTGCTCTTGTCCTGCCCTGTGGGACGTACGGGGCTACCGAGCGCCCTGCTTCCATCCTTTCCCTTTGAGCAGGACTGCCCTGGACTGCCAAGGGCCCCAACGTGATGGGAGGCATTTTGCCAAAAGCGCAAGAGCTATTTTAACGAGTGCCAGATTTTTCTTATTTTACTTTGAGCTGTAGAAGATAATTTTGGTGAAATCTGTTGGGTTGTTTTTGTTTTTGTTCATAATCATAAAACTTTGAGCTTCTTCTGTCAGCCGCAGACGTTACCCAGGTTGTCTGAAGAGTTAGAGTCTCAGGGTAAATCCGAACGATGCAGCGCAGCCATGGTCCAGGCCGACATGTCGGCTGACTTTCACTCTGTAAGTGGAGACCGTGCAGTCCCCGCTGTTTGGAGGACTCTTACCCACAGACGTCCCCGCCAGGTGACAGACAGCCCTGTTCTCTGGAGAGCCTGGTCTTCCTGCCGTGCTAGACGTCAGCCCTTCCTCGAGGAGCCCAGGTGCCGAGCAGATTGCATGACGGGGCTGCCCGCTGCCAGTCGGCTCGGTCCAGCCCTTCAGAGACAGGAGGCTTTCTGCTCCGTGGCCAGGCCAGCCTGGGAAACCCGCAGGACACGTTTCCCCTGCTCTGCAGGCTTGTTGGAGGGAGCCCTGGGGGAGCAGCGGTTACATCTTGGGCTCTAAACACAAAGTCCGCAGTTGGAGACCAGCAGCCTCCCCTCAGGAGGAGGAGGAGGGGGAGGCTTTCTTCTCCTATGAAGAGTGACAACCCCAGAAACTCAGAGGCGCAGCTCTACCCTGACCTACAGGGTCACTCTGAGTTAGAAACCTCCCGATGGCAGAGTTGTTGATTTTGTTTTTAACAGGGTTCCTATGAGTCAGGACTGACTCCATGGCAGTGAGTCTGGGTTTTGTTTTGTTTTTTTAATTTGTGAGTGAAGAATTATATCCAAGAAGAAATTGTTTTATACTTGCATGAGTGTCAGTACAGTGAAGTTTTTGTTGACTTTCGTAGGAAACAGCTACTGTGTACAGTTGTGATAGGAGCCCTGGTGGTGTAGTGGTTATGCCTTGGACTGCGGTCCCGATGGTCAGCAGTTCAAAACCACTCTGGAGAAAGACTGGGCTTTCTACTCCCATAAACAGTTACAGTCTTGGGACCCCAAAGGGGGCCAATGTGGGTCAGCATTGACTCAGTAGCAGTGAATCTGGTTTCGGTTTGGTGTGTAAGTGTGTGTGAATGATGGCATTACATGCATCTTGCTCATTACTAGATTCCCCAGAGCCTCACACAGTGCCCAGAAAATAACTAATATCTGAAATCCTTCATTACATAAATAAATGACTATTTGCTATTATAGTTCAGTGACTAACTTGAAGAACCTGTGCTGTTTCACTGGCATTCATTGGAGTTTTATTTTCCATATATATTTATGGCATTTCAAATTCCAACATAGGATTTGAGCTACCAATTTCTTGGAGTTAAGAACTGAAATTGATTATTACTACAGTAGCACCGTGTGCCCAATACTGCCTGATTTTGACAGCTTACGTTTGAGTGAGTTGGCTTTATTTTGTATTTGTAAATCCTATTATTCATATGCAAAAACAATAGACCAGTAACACAGAAATTGTCTTTTCCTGGTATCAGGTGGACCGTCAATAAATGGAGCCTGAAATTCAGACTCAGTTGCCTCCACTGTGTAGATGAGGACCATCTTTCCTCATATGGAGGATTGGGAAGGATTCGGTCCACAGAGTAAACCCAGTGTCTGCCATGCTCTCAGAATTAAAAACTTGCTCACGAGACTGGGGGGTCGGGGGGAGGTGGGGTGGTCATCTCTCTCTCCCTACTTCAGTTTTATAGGACTTGTACATATTTTTACATGGATGGCTACACTTGATACATAGCCCTGAAGAGCATATTTTTAATAACGCCATGTTAACTGTGTTAACCAGATGCTTAAATTTAATAAGGTGGCGTTGACATTGACTTTTACATCAGAAATCATGTGGAACTAACAAATAATAATTTTACTTAAATTATATTCTTGTACACCATATAAGTTCAATGTCATCCCAATACAAATACCAGCATCTTTTAAAAGAAGTGGAAAAACTGACCACCAACTTCGTATGGAGAGGGAAGAAGCCCAGAATTGGCAGAGAACTCCTCAAGAAGAAGAATACAGTGGGAGCGCTTGCATTACCTGACTGTAAAACTTGATATACAGCCACAGTTGTCCAAATAGGATAGGACCCATGGATAGGAGCAGAAAATCCAGAAATAAAAAGAGCAGCACACAGACAACTGATCTCTGGTAAGAGCCCAAAGAAATATCAAGTGGGAAGCAAATGCCCTGTTGAACAAATGGTGCTGGAAAGGCTGGATATCGACCTGCAGAAGAATGAAAGAAGATCCTTACCTCACCCCATACACAAGAACAAATTCAAGGTGGATCACAGACCCCAAACTCCCAGGACCATCAACGAGAAAATTGGGGCAAAACTAAGAACCTTAGTGCAGGGAACACATGGGCTATCGGAAATAATGAAGGGTGCACATTCAGAGAAAGATAAACTAGACAAGAAGACATGGACATACTGAAGCTAAAACACTTGTGTACATCAAAAGACTTCATCAAGAGGGTAATAGGAGAGCCCACAGACTGGAAAAGGACATTTAGCAGTGACACATCAGACAAAGGGCTTATTACTAAAATCTACAAAATTCTGCAAGTTTACAATAAGAAAAAAAAATGAACTGCCCACTCAGGAGGGCTGAAAGACCTGAATAGAAGATTCACAAGGAGGGAAACCTGACCAAAAGTGGCCAATCGGCATGTGAGAAAAACATTCCCGATCATTAGCTGTCTGGGAAGTGCAAATTAAAATAAGTATAAGATACCAGCTAACAGCCACAAAGATAGCCCAATTCAAAAAGTCAGAAAGCAACAGGTGTTGGAGGGGGTGTGGTGAGGTAGAAATCTGTTCCACTGCTGATGATCTTGTAGGTCTGACAGCCACTGCGGAAAGCAATTTGGCAATTCCTGAAACAGATGGAAATTGAGTTACCTTATGACCCAGAAATTCCACTACTGGGCATATACCAAGGAGAAATAATAAACAGACCACAACCAGACATCTGCACACCAGTGTGCATCTCTGCACAGTTCACAATTGCAAAGAATTGGAAACAGCCTAAGTTTCCATCAGCAGATGGGTGGATTCAAAAGCTCTAGTACATGCACACATGGAGCACTACACCTCCCTGAAAACAGTGATGGAGAGATGACGCTCCTCTCGTGGAAGGGGTTGGAGGGTGTCGTGCTGAGTGAAGTCAGGACAAGCACGACGTGAATCCACTGAGGTAAGTTTCAACAGCAGGACGGGCATAGGGGAAATGCCACCTCGGAGACTCAGGAGTCAGACCATGTGTCATCAGAAAGAAAGAAAGAAAAATGCAGACAGCACCTGTGCGCAAAGGCAGAACCCACCCACCCCCATATGCCTTTACGGCCCACGGTGGGGTGGGGGAAGAAAAAGATGGCAATAGGGCACTAATCCACCCAAGGGGAGGGTATTGTTTATGTCACCACAGGAAAGGGGGGGAGAGAGTAGACCTCATGCTGGTGTGCCAAATCTTAAAGGTGATGTTCCTGCTCGGAACAGAGAAGACTGCAGGCCCAGACTCAGCCGGAGACATGATGCCCCCTCCCTAGATGACAGCGCTGCAGGGGACAGTTTGGGGAGAGTGGTCGGTCTGACCCACCCACCTGGGGACAGACCAAGAGGGGAGAGCAACAGACTAGCAATGAGGAACCCTGATTATAGACGTCAGA
>NW_022111320.1:52222452-52225770 GCF_000313985.2 Echinops telfairi
TGTAGCGTTCTGATCGTGTTTGATCAATTGAAATGCATCCGAGAGGAATTACTGAGAGGTGAGTGATGGGTAACATGGGTAAACATGATAGTGGGGCAGGAGGAAAGAAAAAAGATAAGGAGGAAAGAACAAGAAAGTAATATATTTATATATAGGTATAAATACAGATATATATGTGTGTAATCATATGAATATGTTTAGATAGGTGTGTGTATATATGTAAATTGTGTATATATAAAAATACAACAATGAAACAGGCGGACTTTGAGCCTCTACTTAAAGCATACCTCAGTGCAAGAACGGTTTGTTCTAGTAATGTGGCACTGTATAATACTTACCTTCCAGACACAATTGCTAATGATAAAATGGGTACATAAGCAAATGTGATGAAGAAAGCTGATGGTGCCCAGCTATTAAAAGAAACAGCATCTGGGGTCTTAAAGACTTGATGTTAAACAAGCAGCCATCAAGCAGGGAAGCAACAAAGCCCATGTGGAAGAAATACACCAGCCTGTGTGATCATAAGGTGTCAATGGGTATAGATATCAGAAATTCAAAAACAAGCAAGCAAATTGGCATGAAGGAGTGTGGACAAAGTGGAGACCCAAAACCCATCTGAAAGATAATTCAACAGCCGCACACAGTAGTGGCACATGGAAGTCATCATATATCCAGGGTGCAGCATAGCACTGATGAAATGCATAACTCTCCTCTAGATCTTTAATATTTACTCCCCTCACTATTATGGTTTTTGTTTTACCTCATTCATCTTGTTAGACCTGCGTATGTTCATTTGTATAATTAAGATAGTTTGAAAGCCAAGATAGATAACCCTTCAGAAACAGTCATGGGAGCAATGATTCCTTGAGGGTACGGGAAGAGGGAGCGTGGAAGGAGAAGCTGGTAGCAATGATGACTGTCTAACTCCACTGGAGGGGAATAACAGAATTGTAGGTGTAAGATCCCATTAGATGGTATAAGATAAGGCACACACTCTCTCTCTCTCTCTCTTTCTCTCTCTATATGTATATATATCATCCGATATTAAGGGTTTCTGGGGGTAGGGTTGGGGGGGAGGGGATAAAGAGGAGCTGATAATCAAGGAGTTCATGAAAAAAGAAAATGTGTTGAAACTGATGATGGCAGCAATTGGACAATTATGCTTGATCTAATTGAATTATGGATTGTATAATAATATCTGTAAGAGCTCCCAATAAAATTATTAATAAAATGCATATATTCTTATACTAATTATTATTATTGATAACAAATAAATACCAACTGAGAGTTTTGTGTACCATGTACACCATGGTGAGAAAGAATCCCTCCCTAGCTACTTCCACAATACCATGTTGTTGTTGTGCGGGGCCGTGAGTCTGTTCTGACTCATAGCAACCCTACATAAAACAGTGAAACACGGCCCAGTCCTGCACCAGCCTCACCATCATTCCTACATCGGAGCCAGTTCTGGCAGCCACTGTGTCTGTCCATCTCATCGAGGGTCTTCCTCCTTTTTTACTGCCCCTCCACTCTCCCAAGCATGATGTCCTTTTCCAGGGACTGGCCTCTCCTGATCACATGTCCAAAGAACGTGAGAGGAAGTCTCGCCATCCTTGCCTCTCAGGAGCATTCTGGCCGTACTTCTTCCAAGCCAGGTTTGCTTGTTCTTAGGGCGGGCCATGGTACTGTCAAGATTCTTCATCAGCACCATGGTTCAGATGCATCGGTTTTTCTTCCATCTTCCTTATTCAGTGTCCAACTTTCACATGCAAGTGAGCCTATTGAAGATATCTGGCGTGGGTCAGGCATGCCTTCTTTTATTCAGCCAGAGCCAAGGGGGAGTCCAGTGCTTTATACAAAGCCCATCTGGTTGCTGTCTGATTGTCTTTGGTGATGGGTTTCTAATTCTTTAGGTGTACTGGAGTTAATAACGCTCTGGTCATTTGATAGTTTGGATGTACACAATCCAAGCTATGTACAAGGAGACATTCCACCGTGAAATGTGTCAGTTATTTTCATAGTCTCTTGTAATATTCATGTTTCAGTTCCCAAAAGTACATAAATGGACTGTTTTTAACTTAGCCATTCTAGAGTGTCCGAATACGGTGCTCCTTTGCGAATACCTTCTCAAGTCCATTTTCAAATTGGAGAGATTCCTGAGATGGAGACCAAAACATGTTTATTCACTATTAAAAGAAAGACAGCTCTCTTGTGAACTCAAGCCTGTGTGGTTCCAGAGAAATCCATTCATATCATTTTGTAACCTATTTCAGTACGTCTGTTTAATTATTCTATTATTTGTCATCTATTGAAAGAGGCTTTCTGCTCCCATACAGATGTGTGCCTCAGAAATCCAGAGAGGCAATTCTGCTCTCTTCTGCAGAGTCACTGTGATTGGAATCAGCTCGATGGCGGTGGGTTTGGTTGGGACTGAGAATTTGAAGAATAAAGAAGACATCCAGGCCTTGCAAGCTTCAGTCTCACCATTACATGTTACTTTTTTCAAAAGGCATGCCTGCTTTTATGTATTGGGTTTTTTTCACTTTCAGTGTAACATTTTGCTTTGTCGTCATGTGGAGAACACACACAGCAGAGCGGGAACAGCTCACCCATGTCTGCATGGACCGTCCAGTGTCACTGAGGGTGCTGTTTAGGCTGGGCAGTCGTTCTCATCCTCCCTCTCTGGGGTCCGTTCCCCACCCCCACCCCCACCCCCGCCCACTGACATAAACTCACAGCCCCTAAGGTTCCCATCTCATGTTTCCAGTTGCTGTTGTCAGTTTGGCCCCATAGAGAGAGATCTTTAAAGAGTGAGTGCTCAAGGAAGACTTTTTACCAGTTTAGCTAAACCACTGTTTGGTGGTAACAAGGCTTTAGGGACTACTTCTGGTGTAAGGCTTCACTATTTCATAGCAATTGTTTTAAGGTGTTATCCGGGCCCCATGGTGCCAGAAAACAAGGAGAATTTGAAATTCTCTTCTGCCTTTTCCCTTTTTTTGATCTGGAATGTTCTATAGAATCTCAGTAACAGGAGCCAGGCACCATCTAGTCCTCCTGGTCTCACAGTAGGGAAGCAGTTGTTCTTGGTGGGACTGGGCCTCACATTCCACACCCTCCTCCTGTTTCTCTCTCTCTCTCTCTCTCTCTCTCTCTCTCTCTCTCTCTCTGTCTGCTGCGTCAGTGGACCCGGGGCACCACAAAAGGAACTAGGAGTAGAACCGGAGGAAGCACATTTTTTAGGCCAGTTAGCTAGGATGTCCTGAAATCATGGTCTTAACTTCAAATCAAGGAACAAATCCTGAGGCTTTTTGGTTTCTG
>NW_022111320.1:52225870-52233110 GCF_000313985.2 Echinops telfairi
CTTTGCGTCCTTGGAGGTCAGCCTCCTTGCCTTGGTCTTCCAGTGCAGGGCTGACTCAGCTGCCTGTTGCTGCAGCATTCTCAGGTGGCAGTCCACTTGATTGTCATAAGCTGTCCCAGAAACTACTCTATTTTATTGTCCTTGTTGCAAATACACCAGTTACACAACTGTTGTCAGTTAACTTTTTATAATTGTACAACGTACTGACCACACTTTACAATTATTATTGGCAGTGTGGTCCTACCTGTAATCAGTGTGATTTTTCTATTACCATTAACTCCCTTCCTTCCTTCCTACCACCAATAAACGGTTCTCTATACGTTTGTCTTTTCTTGTCTTTTTATGCAAGTAGTGTCATAAGATACTTGTCCTTTTATGATTGATTTTACTCAGCATAATGTTTTGAAGCTCCATCTAAATTGTAGCATGTATTAAGACTTTTTTTTCTTTTACTGGCTGCACAATATTCCACGTTCCGCTTATCTGATCCTCTACTGGTAGCCAGTTAGGTTGTTAGCATCTTCTGACTGTGGTGAATAGTGCTTCCGTAAGCACTCTTGAGACCCTTTATCTCTTTCTTACTGGTGGAAATGCAAAATGGTACAGCCTTGGTGGAAAACAGAGTGGCAGTTCCTCAGAAACTGAAAAGAGGACTATCGTATGACCTAGAACCTTCACACCTAGGTATGTGTCCAGAGGACTTGAAAGTAAATACCCAGACAGTATTGTACACCAGTGTTCACGGCAGAATTGTTCACATAATACTTTTTAATGCCCCCTTCCCTGCCACGTGTTCAAAAAGGGTTAGCAGGGCAGGCGGGGACCAGGTGAGGTAAGCAGGACGGGGGGCGCTGAGGGGGAGGGCCTCCTTACACTTAGCACCGCAGCACAGGGCCCACCCTGCTCTAGTCCTAACCCCATTCTTTTCCTTGATTGCCCTTTTTCTCCTGTTACTGAGAAGAGACAAGCACTCGGGGCCAATCAGAAGATGAAAGATCGAAGGAATGGCACTGAGCAGCCTTGTCAAGTAGAAACAAAAGGGAAATCATGGGAATATTTTCCATTTAAGACAAAGGCTACTCCATCAACTATCACTAATACAACTATCACTAATTCACAACAATGGCTTCGAGTGGGGACTTACTAATGATGTGGTGAAAAGTCTGAAACAATGCATATGTAGCGAAGGGTTTCATTTCAAGTATAATTCATTAAGTATATTTAAATGCATACGCATGAACAATTTCCCAAAATGTGTTCTATACAGAAATGTTTAGTGTATAAGAATTTAATGTATGGTTTTTGAAAGTTTTTGACTATGAATCGGCATCAACTCAGTGATATTGGGTTAAAAGCAAGCTCTTAAAATTCCCCAGATGAAATTATTTTCAACTTTAATTTTAGTATAAATTATACATATCTAAATTTAGAAATGGAAATCAAATTGCTGAGATTTCACTGATATCAGATTAATTTCTCTTCAAGAGAATCATCCTGCTGTGTAATAATGGTTTGTGAAAATTAAAAAACAAACGTGAAATTAATAGAAAATAAATTTTTAGAATTTTAATCACTAATGAGATTTTTGGTGATTTTCTATGTTTTCTGTATTGAATATTTATCCTTTTGTATTAGAATGTTTTATGTGCTAATGAATAAGCATGAGATGAGATAATATCATGAAGATTTCTAATGTGAGCACTCTTATAGATACTTGATTTCCCAGGTGGCCTAAATAAGAAGTAGAAAAATATTATTAAGAAAAAACTTCCCAAAACATTTATGATGTCTGACTTTTAAGTACAGGAGCCTCATAAATACTTGATTGTTCCACTGTTAGTTCTGCCCCCTTATACTGGGCTAAAAGCAGCAAAGGCAAATTCTTAAAGATGTTCAAAATGAGTGTTAACAGATTTCTGTACATCCATGGCCTTCATTTACTTGTATTTTCTCTTCTTTTAGGATCTGAGCAGCAAAGATATGAAGAGGGATTTATATATAGTTGCCCATGTGATCCGAATAGGTACTGCCCATCTTATCCACTCACATGATTAAGACCAACCCAACTTGGAATAAGTATCTCTTATTCATGAACGGTGTCTCTCCCCCATCCTTAAGTGTTGTTTCAGGTTGGAGGCTTAGAGTCCAGATTGAATTGTGTGGTAGCTGACTTTGATATAAATAGATCTATTTTCCTTCACTTGAGACCTTGGGCTCCTTCTTGGTTTTGCACCCAAAGTTTTCATTTAAATGAAGTGCTTTGACATTCTCTCCAACACATCACATTGGTCTTCACCTGTACCAACCCTGTCCCTCAGAGATCGTATAGCACAGCGGTTCTCAACCTGTGGGTTGCAACCCCTTTGGGGGCTGAACGACCCTTTCACAGGTGTCGCCCGATTCATCACAGTAGCAAAACGACAGTGATGAAGTAGCAACGAAAAAAATTTTATGGTTGGGGGGTCACCACAGCATGAGGTACTGTATGAAAGGGAGGCAGCTTTGGGAAGGTGGAGAACCACTGGTCTAGCAGCTTGCCAGGACTGGGGGGCGGGGGGGCGGGGCCGTGGTGGGGGCTATGAATAGCCCTTGCTCTTGATACGCATCCATCGTTTTCTACAAAATGAGAGTTACTCCATCACTCCCATCACTCCAGTGCATGCTGGCATTTTGCCTCTGCCCAACCCACGATGAAGAAAGTGATTTAGGCAATTGTTCTGTGGTTGGTTTAGGACCTATTTTTGAGGGCTAGGAACAGCCAAGTCTTCCTTCATAGACTTGGATTCTTGCATATTTTATACATTTTTGTCAAAGAACATTTTTTAATCCCTGGCCAACAGGACAAACGGTTTTGCTCTACCTAAGAAAGTATTTGTTTAAGGTTGCTGTTTTGTTTGCACAACCTTGGTGGGCAGGAAACTCAAATTCCATCTGCTTCCTGAGGTGCTCTGACTGCCAGTGGTCCAGCAGCGGCTTGGCAGCAGAGCTGTATGGGAAGAACAGCTCATGGTCTTCCTTTTCTGTGCATACACAGTTTATACCTGGCAACCAGAGTACTGAACTGTGGATCCTTATTATGCCTGGGAAATCATTAGCACACTAGCTTTTCTGAGAAATTCATGAAGCACAATGATTTATTCTCTCCTGATTAATAAACAGACTGTTGATAATTGCTTCAGGAGGCTGTGATAAGAGTGATTGAGTGTTTGAGTTCCTCCACATAAATATCTTTGCGTCCTTGGAGGTCAGCCTCCTTGCCTTGGTCTTCCAGTGCAGGGCTGACTCAGCTGCCTGTTGCTGCAGCATTCTCAGGTGGCAGTCCAAGTGAAGCTGTAGAGGAACCTGACTGGTGCCTTCTGTTGTGTCCCAGGCCGGATGCTCCTGAATGACTCAAAGAAGGGCCCCGCGCACCTGCATTACCGGCGACCCTATGGCTGTGCGGTACTGAGCATCCTGGACGCCCTGCAGCCCCTCGCAGAAGTAAAGGAAGAAAAGGATTTTGTGCTTAAGGTGTACACGTGAGTAATGGGTGTTGGGAATATTTATGATTTGCAGCACAAGACATCCTAGCATAACCCTTAAGCAGTTCTCAATCCTCGTGGCATACAGAAACACTAGAATATAAGATATGGTGTTTTGTTCTCTTTTTTTGTTTTTAAATACCGAGCTTTAGCTCTAAGATCTGACTTAAGGTTCTGGCAGCAGTATTTGCAATAATAAAAAGGCGTTTGGAGCCCTCTATCTTAAAGAGCCCAGGTGGCTCCATGGTGACAGAACTGGACCCAGTAGGTCAGCACTTCAGAACCATCAGCAGCTCCACAGGAGAAAGACTGACAGTGGCGCTTGTAAAGACTCACAGCCTCCAAAGTCCCGTGGGGCAGTTGGACTCTGTCCTTAGGAGGCAGCCCCACCGCGGTGGGACACTGCTGTAAAAGTCTGCGAGGAAGCATTTTCTCTTCAGCATTAGCCAGCCTCCGTACATGGCTACAGCCAAGCTAATCATGTAATTGCATGTGTGTCTGAGGTATGAAAGACACACATTTCCCTCCACTTCTTAGAACTGATTGAGATTGCTGCAAAGGAGGGTCATAAATCCGATTTCCCTGTTATGTTTTTAAGAAAAGTCAGGTTATCTGAGGAGCTGTGGTCTCATTCTTTACTTCTGCTATCAAAAATCAGAAAGCCACATCTCATAAGCATGGCATTATTTTTAATGCTCATCAGCCCAAGTGGGGGGAGAGGGGGGCGGGGGGAGCTGTCTGCCTTTCAGAAGTGATGTATCTCCTCCTGTCTCTTGTTATGCAATAGAAAAACAAAAACAAATAAAATAAGTAAAATAAACATGGAATCCAGATAGATAGTGTGTGTCTGTTTCTGGGAACTTGAGACAAATAGTGCTGGAGGTGGGGGGGTGGGAGCGCAGTTTGTGAGTTTTTAAATCAAATGGGTTTGTAACTCTGATAAATAAAAAACAACTGGATTTCTCTGGCTCTTTTAGTTTTAATCCAATATCATTCTTCCAATAAAACATAAAACTGCCTCTCACTGTGCTAATACAGCTAGAGTATTGTATGGGGATTCCTGTGCTGCTGTCTACTGCTCTGACTCTGACCTGAAGTGATTTCAGTTCACATTTACACTTAGGTTTGGCCTTTACATAATCATTCTCGTTTGATGAATGCAGAATAGATTACCCATTTCACCTTAAGCTCTGTTTTATTCAGATTGTATCGCCATAAGATCTTCCTTAGGAACAGCAGCTTACAAAGATTTTAGCTGGTTTTCTCTTCATTCCGTCCACAGCCATGGCTTTCTTTGGCTGTACCAAACATCTTCATTGATGGATAATAGAACCTACTTCCTGAAAGTGCCTCTTCCTTTTAAAAACACTGAACAGAAAACCAAAGGCATCATGGTCTCGTCTCCCTCTTCCAAGGAGTGTGGGCACCTCTTGGCTCGTGCCCGCATGTGCATCGCCTTACTGCGCATGCTCGGTGTGGAAGGGGCGTGTGCGGAACGGGCCTTGAGCTCTTGCTGCCAGCTTCCTTGGCCTGATTGCTTCCAAACCAACATCGCCCAGAACCAACATGTCCAGGGAGTAGATTTCCATACAGATCCTTCCTGCAGGCTGCGTCTAATATATCAGTTCTAAAAATGGGTTTTTATTGAGGAGGTAGGTTTTTTATTCTTTTAAAGAATTGCTAGAGTTCTTATAATTTTCCACTTGAAAATATTAAGAGACTTTCAGACCTCCAAATGGATGTTTGTGATGTTGATTGTGTATGCAGTCCAGAATCCATCCAGGATCACTGATTCAAATCTACATCAGCCTAGTGAATTCAGCCCTCAGGGGATGGCAGTATTTTCCAGGAGTCTCATGAGAGGTGTTTGATGTGTTTGTGGTAGATTGAATTAGAAGTTTACTAATTGCAACTAGTAAGACTTTAGCCTTTGCTGAGGACAGGGTTTTGCAATAATAAGATCTCAGACAGTTTAATTCATGGATTGATAAGCAATCTCATTATTTGTTCATTTTCTCATAGTTTATTTCGTTGTTTCCATATATTCGCTTATGTAAGTGTTTCATATATATGAGATCATATATTTGTGCTTTTGAGTCTGATTTCCATAACCCAGAAAAATGTTTTTAAAGTTCATCCAAGAAGCAGTGTATATCAGAAGTTCATTTCCCTTTATGGGTAAAAACTATCCCATGGCATATGTGTGTATATATATATATATATATATATATATATATATATATATACCAGAAAGCTTCAGTGAACATTGTGGACGAGTATCTCTCTATGTGCTTGCTCTTGCCCACTGTTTGGAGTGGGTCGTTTGTCCCTTGGCTGTTCAGTTGTTAGAATAGATACTCGTACATATACTCTGAATAATGTACCCTGAACACGTGAATAGTTGCCGATTTTTTTCCCATTCTAGAGGTAGTCTTTCCACTTTGTTGATGAGATTCTTTGATGCATCACAGTTTTCGGTATTGATAAAGTTCTTTAATTTTTTTTCTTTCATTCCTCACGCCTTTGGTGTCACAGCTAAAAATTTATTGTCCAATACAAAACCTGGGGATTTCTTTTTATGTTTCAGCTCTTAGATTTAGGTCATGTAGCCCATTGGAATTAGTTCTAATGTAGGGAGTGAACTGGTTCCAGCTTCACTCTCCTGCACGTGGAATTCCAGCTGTCTGAGCACCATTCCGCGGAGTGTGTTCTTTCCCCCTCGGGAATGGGCTTGGCACCCTCCTCGAAAACGAATTTATCACAGATACATGAGTTGATTTCTAGACTTCCAGTTGTATTCCATTGTCTATGTATTTGTCCTTACACCAGCCCCACACTGTTTGGATTGCTGTAGCTCTGTAGTAAGTGTTGACCTTGGGAGATATTAGATCTCCTCTTTAGATCTCTTTCATGCGGCCCCTGTAATTCCATATGAATGTAAGGGTCAGCTTTTCCATTCCAACAAAGAAGGCTGTTGGAATTTTGGTCTGGAGTCATAGTCTCCAGATTTCACTGGGTTCTAGTGACCCGTAGCAGCAGTAATGTTTTATAATCCGTTATCATAGGGTTTTCTTTCCATTTATTGAGATTTTCTTTTATTTCCTTCAGCCATGTTTTATAATTTCCAGGGTACCACACTTTCACCTCCCTGACTACATTTATTTCTAGATATTTTGTTATTGCGGGTGCTATTGTAAATGGAATTGTTTCTTTAATTTCCTTTTCAGGAAGTTCATTCCTGATGTATGCAAAACTCACAGTTCTTTTGTGTTGACCTTCCCTCCTGCAACTGTAGAATTTTTTTCATTAGTTCTGAAAGCTTCCTTGTGGGGATTTTTGGGGTTTTCTATCTATCTATAGTTAGGATCATGCCATCTATTAATAAGAAGAATTTCACTTATTTTCCAATTTGGATACATTTTTATTTCTTTTTCTAGATCTCCAGTATAATGGTGAAAGTGAGCCTCCTTGCCTGATCCCCAATCTCAGAGGGAACTTCTCAGCCTCTCATCATTGAGCTTGATGTTATTTGTAGGTTTTCCCCTAAATACCCTGTATCCTGTTGAGACTCCTCCTTTCTATGACTCATTTGTTGAGTGTTACTATCATGAACAGGTCATGGGTTTTGCGAAATGCCTTTTCAGCATCATTAAAATGTTCATGTGTTAGAGTCTATCTAGATAAGATAGGCTGGATAAACAATCTGGAGGAGAAAACAA
>NW_022111320.1:52234176-52235501 GCF_000313985.2 Echinops telfairi
TGACAAAATAATAATAATTTATAAATTATCAAGGGTTCCTGAGGGAGGGGTGCAGGGAGGGAGGGGGGAAATGAGGAGCTGATACCAAGGGCTTAGGTAGAAAGCAAATGTTTTGAGAATGATGAGGGCAATGAATGTACAAATGTACTTGATACAATGGATGGATGGATGGATGGTTGGTTTGTGATGAGATGTACGAACCCCCAATAAAATGATGTTTTTTAAATGTTCATGTGTTTGTATTCTTTCATTAGATGATTTCAGTACATTCCACTGAGTTGTTATTTAAAGTGCCCTTGCACTTAAATCTTTGCAATAGCTGTTGGATTTGGTTTTCTAGTGTTTTGTTGAGGATTTTTATGACTATCCACAAGAAATATTTATCTGTACTTTTCTTGTGATACCTTTGTCTTGCTTTGATAACTTGTCTCTCTCTCGCTCTCTTTCTCTGTTTTGTTTTGTTTTGCTTTGTTATTCTTTTCTTTTTGCTCCTCAGACTCAAACATTTTATTTGTCATTTTTCCAACTTTACTCTTTTCTGCCCATTCAAGTCTGATCTTAAACCAATCTAATAAAATTTTCATTTCTGTTGTACTTTTCAGCTCCAGTACTCTTATTTGATTTCTTTTATAATCATGATCTTTTTATTTGTAGTCTCACTTTCCTCATCCCTTTAATTTTTTATCCATGTTTTCCTTTAGCACGTTATTCTATTTGTTTAAAAATCTTTGTCTACTGAACCCATTATCTAGACTTTCACCAAGCTTTCTTTCATTTTATTTTATTCTGCAGAATGAATCATCCTTTCTTGTTTCTTTGTATGGCTTGTGAGTTTGGGTTGAAAATTGGTCATTAATGTGTTTCTATTTCATAACTATGGAAATCAGATTATCCCTGCTCCCCACTTCTTTCCTTCCATGTATTTTTTATTTTCCTTTTTAATTATTAAAAGCTGTCAGAGTTTGTTTAGTAACTATTCCTAACTATTTTTTCAAAGCGTTCGAGTCTGGTTGTGTGTCTCTGTTTCGTAGTTTGGGTTCAGCAAGAATCTGCAAGAAATCTCCTTGAACACCGGGTCTGGAGCCAGAGGAGGCCTCTCAGACGCCATGCACTTGTTCTGTCCCGAGTCTGAGCCTCGGGATCAGCTCAGGAACAGCGTAGTTCTTCTCATGATCTTTTCGCAAATGCGTGTTGCCACGGACATAGATGTGGCTTTCTCGGTGTACTTGCATGTACAGTGCTTGTGAAGCTATTGCTTTCCCAGAGGCTTCTTCCTTCCAGCCCTTAGATAGCTGTCGTGTGCCTCGTTTACCCTCTCAAGACTG
>NW_022111320.1:52235961-52253850 GCF_000313985.2 Echinops telfairi
TGTGTGTGTGTGTGTGTGTGTGTGTGTGTGTGTGTGTGTGTGTGTGTAGATGAGGAATAGAATGGAAGCATGGATCCGATTATACTGTCATCCTGCTCCAGAGAATCCAAATTTGGAAATCCATCCATACTATTATTTCCACAGACAAGATGTCACAGGTCTTCATTGATCATGTCGGCATACACTTGCTACACGGTGGATATATACAGGCATACCTCATTGTATTGCACTTCACCATACAGGAGATACAGATAATGCACTGAAAAAGAATAGATTGGAGGTTTGTGGCAACCCTGTGTCAAGCATGTCTAATGCTGCCATTTCCCCAACACCGTGGGCTTACCTGGTGTATCTGTGTCAGCCGACCACAACGTGTGATGATGAACAGGAACCCCCGAGGTAGAAGGACTTACAAGGAGTCTGATGTTGCAGATTCAGTGTGTTGTGCAAACAGATCAGTCTTCAAAGAAGGAAAAAACAGCACTGAGCTGTTTGTGCCCAAATCCTTCTCCCTGATGCACCAGCCTGAGAAATCACTCGTCAACACGGCAAAGGGGGCAGAAAGGACTAACAGAAAGCCTTTTACCTGGGAAAGGAAATAATATGAATAATATCCTCCAATAAGTCACTGTAATCGTATGTGTCTGTGACAACAAGCTACTTACCTTTCTTTCCTTTTTTCTTGTATATGTTAACCCTTTGTTGACCAACTAGCTATTTCAAGCCAAAACTCTGCTGGTGCAGGTGGCTCTTGTAAATGCCCAGGCTAACAAACTGCATAAGCTACTGTAACTTCAAGCTCAAGTTAACTCGTGACCAGTCGGTCACGTTCAAGGATGAAAGAAAAACAAACCGCAAGTATACTTGTGATGGGTCAGCAATGTGCTAAAATTGTCTTCTCAAAATGAGAAGAACAATTGCAGATATCCATTAATAATTGGAATGCACGATGTACAACATCTGAATATAGGAATGTTGGAAGTAGTCATAAATGAAATCAAATGCTTAAAGACTGATATCGTTAGGCATCAGAGAGCTGAAATGGACTGTTATTAGCCATTTTGAATTAGACAATCATATGGTCTACCATGCCAGCAATGGTGCGTGAAAGAGATGGCATGATACCCGTTGTCCAAAAGAGCACAACAAGATCTATTCTGAAATAGGAGCTGCCAGTCACAGGACCGTACCCCGATGCCTAAGGGAGATCAGTTAGTCCGACTGTTCAAGCCCCAATCACTAATGCCAAAGATGAGGAAACTGAAGATTTTTATCGGCTTCTGCAGTTTGCACTGCTCAAGCATACCCTCAAGGTACATTGATAAATTACTAGTGACTGGAATGGGTAAGCCGGACATGAAGGATCAGTGGTTGGAAAATGAGCCATTGGTGATAGAAACAAGCTGGACATCACCTGATAGAGTTTTGCAAGACCAGTGACCGGGTCTTTGGAAATAACCTTTTATTAACGTCATCAACAGCAACTATACACATGGGCCTCAGCAGAGAGAGCATCGTTCTTTGTGGAAGGAGGTGATGGGATGCTCAGGATCGCCAGGCACTGACTGTCGCAGGACCATCAGTTGCTCATATGCAAGTTTGAGCTGAAGCTGAAGAAAGTTGAAACAAGTCCACAACAGACAAAGTGCAACCTGGACTTAGATACTGTCTTGAGAGTAGATTTGATGCGTTGAACACTAATGACTGAAGACCGGGCGAGCTGGGCGATGCCATCAAGGACATCGTAAATGAAGAAAGCCAGAGGTCATTTAAAAGACAGGACAGAAACAAGAGCCCAAACGGATTTTTTCTTTTTTTCGTAGAAAATGCACTCCCCTTCTGGTGCTCCTCCGTACTTGGAGAGTCCAGCATGAACCTGAAGCCTCATGGCCCTGCCTCGCTCCTGGAGCACAGTCTCCCCAGGGTGGCCGAATTGCTGTCTTCATTCACCCTTGTGGAGAAAGCGGCGCTCACACAGATCACAAACCCCCACCCATTTAATGATGCAGTACAAACTGTTGGCATTGGCAATCAAGTTCTAAATATTAATTTGATTGGATATAACATTTGTGCTTCATTATAATCACAAGTCATTTTATTAGTAAATCTTACATTTAGAATTTTCCTTACAAAGTATCCATGTGATTAGTTACATTATGCCAATGACACCACATCCTCCCATTTTCAGATGATTTGAGCAGCTCTGCTTTGCACTCAGCCCGTGCTCATTGACATTCACGTCGCCCTCCTCACACTCATGGGAAGCATCTTTACTGGCAATTACCCTGAAATTCATCCTCATGCCCCTCCCCCAGTTGTGACAGTCAAAAATATTTAAGCAGATGTTCCTGGAGGCGAGAGCACTCCAGTTGAGACCCCTGCTAGGAGCCTATGTCAAAGGAAGTAAATATTTTTCCTTCCACTGAGGACTCCCTCCCTCCCTTTCCCAGACCCCAGCGATGGTTAAAAGGGCTCTCCAGCCTCAGTGGTGGACTTTGGTTTTGAGTTCTTTGGACCTTCGGGGTGATTCTCGGTCCTCTTATTTTCAGTACCTCTTCTTTCAGACTCCTGCCCAATGCTGGTCCTTGAGACTCGACATCCTTGAGATGCTTTTGTTCCTGCTTGCATTTTAAACCCATTCTCCTTCCACTGGTACGTCTTGTAAACTCTGCATTGTGACAGCGGCGAAAGCCAACAGAGCAGACCCTCAGCTAAGGCACACTTTGTTTCAACTTTTCATGTGCAATCCCATCCGTGTATCCCACTTCCATTGGGCATGCTTAGCTGTAATCTTTACGGAGACAAATCACACTGCTTTCCATGGCATCGCTGGGTAGGTTTGAACTGTCGATCTCTACGTTCGTAGACAAGTGCAGACACTTCACACCTAAATGGAAAACCTAGAATTAGGAAGACTGTCAGCCAAAAAGGAGGGACAAACTTAGGGGGCCTAATAGAAGGGATAATGATACCATCGAGAATACTGAAAGGGAGATGTCGGACAGTGTAGGACATGACAGAATAATAATAACTTATAAATTATCATGGGCTCATGAGGGAGAGGCCAGCGGGGAGGGAGAGGAAAACGAGCCGATACCAAGGGCTGACGTAGAAAGCACATGTTTTGAGAATAGTGAGGGCAACAATGTACAGATGTGCTTGACACGATGGATGTGTGGATGGATTGTGATGAGAGTTGTGTGACTTTTTTAAAAGAAGGAAAAAAAGAATGGTGAAGATACACAAACAGCAGAAGGCAAACCAGAAGCCGGAGACCTTTCCTAGACTAGTGGAACATGCAAACGTCTCTGCAACTCCCGGCCAGAACAGCTAGTCCCAGCTGCTCTGAGAAAGGTCACGTTGGGGAGCTCTTGTATGGAGTGGGAGAAAATGTGGGGCAGAACTGAAATCACCGGGGACAGAGACTGATGGACACTCCCCCACCCCCGCCCCCCAAAAAGCCACTCTGGCTTTCAGTCACCCCTCAGGTCTGGAACTGAAGCCACCTCTTGTTAAGAATAATCGACAATTAAAAACAAATGGGTGCCATTTACCCAAGGACAAAGGTTAGAGGATTCGGAAAGGGGGAGAAACGGGAAGCACAAGGAAGCAGTAGGAAGTGTGATGTTCCATGAGGGGATTGCACCGAAGGAGATGAAGCAAAGTGCCCGTGACGTGGACCTGCCGGTGTGCTCTGCACCCCGATTCCGTGCTCCACGCCGGCAGGGCAGCCTGTTTCTCGTGGCCGTGCGCAAGGCTGTGTCTCTGGTTAGAAGTCCTCCTCTGCGTGGCTGCTGCAAATAGTATTGTTTTCTTGATTCCTTTTACGGGCTCTCTTTGTTAGCATAAAGGGTTTCGACTGATTTTTGTACGTTGATTTTATACTCTACCACTTTGCTGAATCTTTGAATGACTTCTAATAATTTTCTTGATGAGCTGGAGATTTTCTATGTATAGGATCATATCATTTGCAAATACTTTTACCTCTGTCTCTGTCTCTGTCTCTCTCTCTCTCTGTCTCTCTCTCTCTGTCTCCCCTATTTGGATGTCTTTAATTTCCTTTTCTTGTCAGATAGCTCTCCCTAAGACTTCCAGCATGGTATTGAATATGATGCTGATGAAGGGCATTTGTACCTGGTTTCCCTTCACAAGGGGAATGCGTTCCATTTCTCCATCTTGAGAGTAATGCTGATGGTTGGTTTTGATTATATGCCCTTTATTATGTGAAGAAATCTCTCTTCTATTCCAAATTTGTTGACTGTTTTTTATCAGGAATGGATGTTGGGTTTTGGCTACTTTCTTTTCTACCTTAATTGATTTGATCATGTAGTTCTTTTCCTTTGTTTTATATTTTCTTGATGAATTACATTGATTGTTTTCTAATGTTGAACTATCCTTGCAGGGTTCAACATTATGCATGAATGTTGTATAATGGTATGAAACCCACTTGGTCATGAGGTAGTCTTTTTTAACTTGTTGTTGGATACTGTTGACTAGGATTTTGTTGAGAAATTTTGCTTCTACAGTCATGAAAAATAATGGTCGATCATATTCTTTTGTAAGTAATGTCTCTGCCTGGTTTTTATATCAGGGTTATGTCCACTTCATGTTCCCTCCTTCTTTAATCTTTTGATATAGTTTGAATGGAATTGGTGTCTGCTCTTCTCAGAGTGTTTGGTAGAGTTTCACCAATGGGAAGTTGTTGGGCCCGGGGCTTTTTCTTACTGATCTGATCAATTTCTTGTTTTGCTATGGGCCTGTTTGGGTTTTCGAATCTAGCCTTTGTTCGTTTAGATAGGTAGTGTGTTTCAGAAATTTGTCCAGTTCTTAATTTTCAAATTTGTCGGGTCCAGACAGTTCTTCATATTAAGTTGGTTCTGTTGTGATATTGCCCATTTTATTTCTCATTCATGTTATTTGCATCTCCTTGGTTCACCTTTCTTTGGAATGGGCACAGATGTGAATATCTCCCCATCTGTTGGCCAGGGAGCTGCCCTCCACATTTCCTGGCTCAGATGCGTGAGTGCTTCCAGTGCTTCGTCAGCTTGTGAAAACATGTCACTTGGTGTCCCATAAACTCCTGGAGTCTTCATTATTATTATTTTAATTTTAATTAATGTACTGATTTGAGAATGCTTTCAATGCAGCTGGGACTTCTTCCTTCAGTGCTGTTTGTTCTTGATCACATGCTAACTCCTAAAGCAACCGAAGGTCAACCAGTCCTTCTTGGTACTGTGACCCTGTGTATTCCTTCCACTTCCTTTTGATGCTTCCTGCATGGTTCAATATTTTGCCCGTAGACTCTTTCAGTATTACAACCTGAGGCTTGACTTTCTTCTTCAGTTCTTTCACCTTGATAGACGCGGAGTGTGCTGTTCCTTGTGGGGGTTTCTTACTCCAGGTCTTTGCACATTACGTTGTAATGCGCTACCCTGGCCTGTCAAGCTGCTCTTTGGAATTTTCTGTTCCGCTCTTTCCTTCATCGTTTTCTCCAGGTGCTTTAGCTTCTCAGCCTTCACGAGCAAGTCTCGGTGTCCCTTGTTAAGTTACAATATGAGCTAGCATTTCCATCCCTAGGTATATTCCCAAAAGAATTAAAAGCAGGACTGAAAACAGATCATTGTACACCGGTGTTCGTTGCAGTAGTCTTCGCAATAGCCGAAAAGTGGAAAGTGCCTCACTTCTCTCAAGAAACGACTAGTTGAACAAATGTGGACTATAACGTAGCCGTAAAGAGTGACGCCCTGAGACACAAAGGACTCCGTGTGGTCCTTGAAAACATGAGACTAAGAAATAAGTCGGTCACAAAGCACAGATACTGTATAACATGGTTTATGTTACATAATCTAAAACTGGCAAAGAAATGGAAACCAAAGTGTATGCGTAGTTATCATAGGTAAAGGGGGAGTCATTGATAAGGGGGACTTGGGTTTTGCTAAGGGTGAAGGAAAACTCTGGAAATGGGTATTGGTAGTGCAGGGTAGCAACAATGAAACATACAACTTTCCTCTAGTTCCCAAGTGCTTCCTCCCCACCCACTACCATGCTCCCAATTCTACCTTACAAATCTGGCTAGACCAGAGGATGTACACTCGTACAGATAAGAACTGGACACACAGGGAATCTGGGACGGATGATCCCTACAGGACCAGTGGTGCGAGTGGCGATACTTGGAGGGTGGGGTGGAAAGGGGGGAACCAATTACAAGGATGTACATGTGACCTCCTCCCTGGGGGACAGACAACAGAAAAGTGGGTGAAGGGAGACATTGGACAGTGTAATATATGACAAAATAATAATTTATAAATTATCAAATGTTCATAAGGGAGAGGGGAGCGGGGAGGAAGGGGGGAAAATGAGGAGCTGATGCCAGGGACTTATGTGGAGAGCAAATGTTTTAAGAATGATGAGGATAACGAGTGTGCAAATGTGCTTTACACAATTGATGTATGTATGGATTGTGATAAGAGTTTTATGAGCCCCCAGTAAAATGATTTAAAAATGGGATTGATGAGAGTATACATGATGAAGGTAATCTGTGTCTCTGAATTGTGCACCTGAAAAATGCTGACTGGGTAAAGATTTCATTTTATATATTTCTAACCACAATTTCTTTAAAGGTAAAAGAATTAAAAAATAAATGTGGAAATAAATAGATGATAGAAACACAATTTCTCATGTTGGAGTGGGAGGCTATAGATCAGTAAGGGGAGTAGGCTAGAATGATCCATGTGGTGTTGGGTCAGAGTTGGGCGCATCAGTATGAACTCACGTTTAGCCTAAATAGGTACATTTAGAAATAGCTTTAGGCACAAATATGCACAGAGCTTAGTATGTACACATATATTCCCTTGTTACAGCAATTGAGAGGGTTCCAAATGCCACCCCAGTTACAATGAGGATATTATTGAGCATCCAGACCCTAGTTCACAATTCCATTCCCTCATAAAAGGAATCAGGGTCCCTTAGAGCAGGGCTGGAACCCAGTTTGAAACGGTTCAGTCATGACTGACCCAGCAAACTTAGAACAGACCTGGATTTGTAAAGATACTGTTCTTTGAGAACATAACAGAAAGGGGGAAACTGTGAGTTGAAGCCCTGGAGACTTGGAACAAGCGTCGTAGCCCACAGCGTGGTAGACTGAATTCTAGCCAGGCTGTGAGAGCAGCACACAGTTAAAGTGCCTGGTTGGCTGCCATCTTCGCGCAGGGCAGTGCTGTCTCTGCCTCTGCAAGTCAGGAGACGAGGAGACTGTGCAGCACACACGCTGCTCGGGATTTCTAAGAGGGCGAGGAAGGGTCTAGCTGCCTAGCAACCTATGATTTTTCCTGTTTCTGTTATTATCAGTACACTCATATTTTACAAGTTTGGGTTTCTTCCAGCCCCACTTCACCAGCCATTCCTAAACCAAGAAGAACCGGTTCTAAACCCTGCCATGGAGAAATGGCCCATTCTAGACTAGGGCAGGAAAGATGTAATCTGAGCCCAGACCATGGTGCCCTGCAGGAAGTAGAGAGGTGCACTGAAAACAGGGAAAGCACCGTGTCGAGGTGAACAGCCCAACAGGTAATACAGTATTGTGTTCCAGCCTAAAGTATAAAATAGATGTGGTCCTATATTGATATTAATAAATTATTATGTAAGTGGAGTAGAAGGTACAAATCTCTTATTTAGAAGAATTTCAAATAATGCATGTAGATATTAGGAGGTTTTTACAAAGTTCATGGAAAACCATTACCTTTTATTTCTGATTTTCCACTAACTTTTCTACTAGCTCCCTCTCACTCACCTTCAGGATGTGAAGTCTAACTTACTGTGTCTTAAATGTGGGCTACTTCAGTGACGTGAAATTAACTCGGTATGGCTCTTTTATTGAGTCTTTTAACTCTCACCAAATGACTGGGTGGGAGCATGCAAGTAAGATGTTAGGGACCGTGTTAGTCTGGGTAGACTAGAGAAACAAATTCATAGACCCTCATATGTGTATGAGAAAGAGCTTTATATACAAGAGCAGTTGAATATTGAAAAAACATCCCAGCCCAGTCCAGATCAAGTCCATACGTCCGATATTAGTCCATATGTCTGATACCAGTCTATAAAGTCCTCTTCAGACTCACAAAACACATGCAATGATGCCAAATGTAGGAAGATCACAGGCCAGTGGGTGCAAAGTCTTGTGGATCCAGTGGCGGTAGAGGCATCTCAAAGTTGGCAGGGGTCTCCACGTGGCTTCTCTGGTTCCCAGGGCATGGACGATATCTGCATGGTGCCAATGTGTCTTGTCAATAGAGTGTCTCTCAGGAAGTGAGCAGAGAGAGAGAAGTGTCACCCGCCTCCAACGAGGAAATACAGGAGTTCCCAGAATTCTCAGGAGAAGGCATGCCCACACAGAGTCTTGATTGGTTATATCTTGATTTACAGGCTTGACTCCACCCCTTCACTTGTAATCCTCTCAAATTGACACCAGAGTATGTAACTACCACAAGGACTCTAAAGAGGGCATTGGTTAGGGTCACCATTCTTCCGGGTATAAGTGAGTCATTTCAGAAGCAGGAAGAGCATGCTCATCGGAGATACCTGTGTGGAGTAGTAAAAACCAGGAAGTCAGAGAAGCAATGAAGAAGGCATTATGGCAGCAGCCCCCACCCCAAGCTAAACAGGATGGCCATCACTCACAACTGAATTATATGATACAGTCATTCTCTTCCCCCACCTTCTTTCCCAGACCCATCAGAGAGGTCACTTGGTAGAGTATAGGTAATTCACTGCAGATAAGGTGCCACTAAATTGTCCATGTAGAACCTATTGCATTGATGAATTGTATTTTTATGCAAGTAATGCATACATAGTAAATGTTTGTATACCATACAACCCCTGTGCATTATTTTCAAAGGTGCATTATACTTACTTCTTTTTTTTTAACGTTGCTGACTCCAGTTTCTGTCCTTTGCTTTCTGTCCAATGGACGTAATGGTGTCCTCATCTTGATCCTGGTGTCTGTTGATGTAGAGTTTGGTTCCCAGTCTAGCCACAATCCCTACCCTACTCTTCAAATGGCCTTTTCCAATTGAGGAAAACCACTCTTTTACCCTGGAAACCACCATCCCCAAGACAATGATCCACGGGCAGGTCTGCGCACCCTGGACTAGGTAGGCTGCTCAGAGCACACACAGCTGCCCAGGCCCCCTGGCCCACCACCATGCTCAGACTGCGCGAGCCTCCCACCCTGAGGATCTTTTGAGCAGGTATGAATGCCTCGGGCACAGAGTCTACTCAGAGTCCTCATGGGATGAGAGGAGTCCACCTGTTTGCCGGGCGCAGTGCACACCCACACCCACACCATCCTGCTGGCCATCTTCACACGGGCCGGCACGTGGACTTGGTCATGTGGGAGCAAAGGCCGCTGCCCTCCCTGAGACCAGCCTGAGACCTACTCAGGCTGTGGCAGCCCCCATACAGTCCTCTGTCCATCTCCAGTGTGATATACCTGTGTGCAGATCAGCTACCAGGCGCTCCACCACTCTCAGGGCTGGCTGGGAACTGCCCAAGAGCAAGAGCACAGGGTCAATGGTTGATTTTCTGATTCCCAGGTACTTCTAGATTTGATCCATGGCCTGTACTGTTATTATGCACATATGATCAAAAGACTATTGAATGAGGGTGAATAAGACATTAATTCACTTCTGGAAATGTCCTGAAATGTGTGCAAGGCATTCCAGGGTTTGCTAGGCCAGAACTTTTTTGTAGACTTTCATCATTCCCATGCATTGCATGTGTGTGCGTTGCTTATATGGGTGCACTATTTGCACAAAATAAAGTATATTTTGCTGTGCAGATTCTCAACAGTGACCAGGTAAATAAAATTTAGGGGGAACTGTTGTAATAAGAAGTTTGTTTAAATAAATACCTAGGAAAAGACTGCCCACCATAATGATCCTTGTGTAATAGTGTGCACGATTCCTTTGCTTGAATATAGTAGTTGAATGGGCACTTACATATGCAAGTCTGCAAGCACTAAGTAGCGGATTATATAAAGATCAAACAAAATAGATGCTTAGAATTGCCCGTGTGTATTTTAAGGCTGTGTTCTGCTTAATTTTTCCTCTAAAACAACAGAGTTGTGATGACTATCTAGCTGCATTGTTCTCTTATCCTGGTGATATAGTGCACATGGCTTAGAAAGCTGTGCCCTCAGGTGGGTCATTATGTTTTTGGTAGAGAACGCATGGTGCCATGTGTAATAGTGGCTTGTGAGCTATAGGAAAGTAAGGACCAGGCTCAGATGAGCAATGAGATCTTGCCTCTGCCATGGAGAGGAGCCCCTATATTTTGGAAGCACAGTAGTGCTACTAAGTAAAGGCAGAAAGTTAATGTGATGCTAGGGGTGAATAAAGTCTTAATTATTCTAAGCATTTCAAAGCTAAAAAGGCATTGCATTTGTGAATAGATTATGCCGAAGATAGCATTAAGTTGCTGATTGTTGGGTAGAAAGTGATGTAGGCTTTATTTTAATCTTGAAAAGAGCTTTCAGATGTATTTTTTCCCAAGTGTTCATTGACGTGAAGGAAAAAGAGTTTTTTCTGAGTGTGATTATATTGTTGACTGCTGATGGAGAGATCATTTTTGGCCACACAAACAGCAGATGGGGACATGGATGGATGGAGAGACTGAGACTCAGCACACCAACACATGTGCATTCCTGTGGGTTTGAAAACCTACTCACTTCTTAGAATGCTCCAAATGAAGACAGCAGAGGCAAGAAGGGACTCCAGGAAGTGCTCATCCATCACGAGATGTTTGGTCCATTCAGATTAGGCAGCAGTTTTACCTAAACGCGGCTTTAACCGCTATATCAAGTAAAACTCAAGTGTCCTACTAGAAGGATAGGAGGGTAAAGGGGGGCACGAATTGATAAAGCCTTCCACTGAACTAGAACTAAAGATAGTAATTTTAAAATAATTAAACAGTTGAATTCATTATGAACATATTTGAAGCAGATACAGTCAAAGTAATAGTAAAGGTAAATTGATTGCTGTGGAACGGTAACGCGTCAATCCTGTAAAGCTCGGTCTTATTTCTAGCCAATTATAAGTTCACTGTCAGATTTCAGGAGCTCGCTCTCTGCAGACGGCAGATTGATCTGCATGAGGTTGGGTTCCGAGCGGGCTTTCCCCTGGAGCCGCCAAGAGCATCTGTCTAAGCTTATTTCCATTCATGGTGCTGCCACCGCCCTTCGCTGAAGCAGACGCGCAAATAAGGGCAGCTTTTTCCTCTCACTTGCCCAAGAAATGTGTTTTCTCTCACTGTCTTTTATTTTTTCCCTTTAAATATAAAGCTGGTCATAGATCCACAACACAGCCACAGTATGGCATGTTTTCCTCACTTTAGGGACTGTAGTTCTGGTAGACAAAAGTTGGCAAAGCACTAATTAAGAGCGTGTGAACTATAAGAACCAACCAGCTGTCTTTGGAAATCACGCCATTTACTCAGGAGGTTTCACGTGAAGGTCATCCTCATGTCACTAGTTTTTCTGTGCACTGGAGGTAAGACACAAGCCACTGCCCTTGCCTTTAAAGTCTTAGGGCAGCGGTTCTCAACCTGGGGACCACGACCCCTTTGGGGGCCGAACGACCCTTTCGCAGGGGTCGCCCGATTCACAACAGTAGCAAAATCACAGTTATGGAATAGCAATGAAAGTAATGTTATGGTTGGGGGTCACCCCAGCATGAGGCGGCCCGAGGAAGGTTGAGCACCTCCGTCCTAGAATGAGACGGACGGGTGGCCAGGTGCCCTAAAATAAAGCACATGTTCTAGAAGTCAGGATTCATGGAGGACCAAAAGAGTTGTTGTTGTCTGTGATGTGGAGAAGAATCCAGGGAAGGCGTTCATGATGACGGAAGGGAGGAAAGGAAAGAGAAAGGAAAGAAAACAGAAATCAGTCAAATCGAGCCTCTGTGGCTGCCAAACAAAGGAGGCACACTGGTGAAAGGCTCTGCGGTCTCAGCCTGTGGCTCCCCCCCCCCCCACAGAGAACCTTGTGCAGTGGTGCATTGGTGGGAGGGGCCCTGATGTGGGCTGTGTCCACACCAGCCGCTAAGGAGTCTGAACTTTAACTTCTTCACCAAGGGAACCTGTGATGGGGTTTGAGAAGGGCAGCCACGTGACTGGGTGGGCCATCTGGAAAGGGAGACCACTTGAAAGGACAATGTTAAGGCATGGACACTGGTACAGAAGAGGAAAGGTCCGATGTGACAAATTAGAAAACAAAATCCGTAGGCTGTGCTGACCACGGGAAGGGTCTGCCGTAGTGAAGTAGCAGGTTAACCGTTCCAGTCAGGGGAGTCTCTGGAAATAGACGGGGGTCGGAGGGGCGCAGGGTAGGGGCATAGTGAGCTCACCTGTGACCCGGTAGGTCGACAACCTAGGAAAGTGTCAGCGCTGGAGACACTGCTTTGGGCCTTGACAGGCTCTGCACCGGTCAGAGCAGGAGGGTGGGTGAGATGGCCCAGGATGAGACTGGATGACAAGCAATGGCTGAGAAGGCCGCCAACGGTTAAGGAATGCACAGCGAGAGAGGAATGACAGGAGACGAGGATCAGCTGTCAGGCATCGAGTGGGACGGGAGCCAGGGTGGTGAAATTTACACACGGTCACCGTTGGTGCCGCTGACAAAACATCATCTCCACCACCACACAGGAACTGCGTAAGGGTCTAAAGGGAACAGTGGGTGTTCAGGAGAGAAATATTGAAATTTTCCCATGTGTGTGGGCAGAATGGGGGGTGGAGTGTAATTGTCAGCATGGTCTTGTAGTGGGGGCAAGAGGAGTATATTATTTATGACAAACAGCAGTCCACCTTTAGTTCAAGAACATAACTACTGCGGTTGTGAACCTAGAAAGTGATGGGGGAGAACAAAACCCTACAAGGCAAGTCTTTGAACCCTCCCCATCTGGACCCTTCTCCGACTCATTAACTGCTCAGATGGGAAGAGAGAGTGTGCCCGTCAGACAGGGCGGGCTGGATATGCTGCCCACACCTCTTACTTTTGAATTCATCACACGTTGCTAAATCACAAGTGATCTTTTTAAAGGACACCACCACCCTCCCTTTGTTTGAAAGGGATTCGGGAAACGACTCGAGTTCTGAAGGCTATAAGAATATCACCTTTAACAGCTCGTCATAGTAGCTCTGTGAAGGTGGTGTAAGTGAGGCTTGTCCTGCAGAGCTGCCGGAGTTAACCTAGTGGCCCCTCCTTGTATCTCTCCACTGTGCACACCCTTCTGTTTAGAAACCTGTAGCACTTCATCCTGCTGGATGACACGGACTGTAACTCTTGGTAGGGTTTCCTTTGCAAAGTAGCCCTTGCTCCGGGGATTGCTCGGTCACCGTGGGAAAGGGCTCTGGGTTTTCCTACGTAAATGGGTCCCGTTTCCAGGGCTCAAGTCCATACCCCCATTACCAGGGCTGTGAAGACTGCCTGGATCCCAGGAGGCTCCAGGAGTTATCCTGGTCTCATCCCAGTGTTTCCTCGAGGCTTCGGCATCAGGATGAGGACTTCCTGGTCTCTGTTCCTGACTGTAAGTGTGGTGTGGCAGGAGCACCGCAGCCTCCATCCACTGCTTGCGAACAGAAGAACCAGGTGGTTTCCTCCACTACACTGATTAGAGTCACCATGCACAGTCACAGACAAAGGGGAAGTTAAAATGTAGGATAAGATTCTAAATCACATGTACACACAAAACTGGTCTGATAGAGGCTAGTAGAACTCCCTGAGACTGTGGCCCTTAGACACCTTTTGAGCCTGGACTGAAGCCACCCCGCAGGATCCACTTTCAGCTAAAGGAAAGAGAGGTGCATGCAGTGTATAGGAACAGGAAGGAATGACCTCCTCAGTACAAATGACCCTGTGGACTCCAGGGCAGCCTTACTCAGAAACAACCCAGGGGCAGGAAGGGAAACCCAGGGAGAAAGTCTGAAGAGGGTTGTTACATTTAGGAAACTAACCAGTGTCCTAAAACAAAATGTGTATAAAAGGATGAATGGAAAACTCAAACTACAATAAAAAGTGAAAAATAAAGATATGAGAAACAATTTTAATTCTGTATTTACTATCTAAACTAACTCATCATCATCGAGCCGATATGGACTCATACTGAACTTACAGGACAGGGTAGAACTGTCCAGTGGGTTTCTGAGATGCTAACTGTTTACAAAGTAGAAAGCCCCGTCTTTCTCCTCTGTATTTATTTACTAGATCTTTGGAAATGTGTGTGTGTGTGTGTGTGTGTGTGTGTGTGTGTGTGTGTGTTTAACATGAACCAAATGACTCAAAAGTTTCGCCATTATATGTAATCTTGAACCACTTTTTAAAAAATGGCTTCGGGGCACCAGAGGCTTCGGACCCCAGCTGACTTCACAAGTGAGAGCAGAGAGAGTAAGATCAGCATCAGCCCTAAGCTGAGTCATCTGAGGCAGCAGTCAGACATTTTCCCAGCCCCCACAGTGCACTCTCTCTTCCGCTGGGTTCAATAGCTCATTAGGACGGCCACATCGATCTGCATCGACCGTACTCAACAGTGGGATTCATTGGCGAGGTGACAGGTTACAGTTCAGGATAAGGCATGACTTAGTAGGCATTTCTTAAGTCAGGACAGCTTCTCAGCTTTGTCCACAGGCAAGCCACTCCCTTGCTCGTGGCCCCTCGGCCTCCTGGCCTCTGCCCTTCCTAGCAAGTGCTACTTGGTGCCTTCAAGGCAATTGTGGCTCACAGCCACGCCGCCCACCCGAGGAAAACCTGGTCTTTCCTGCGCCGTCTTCACCAGCAGGACTGTGTTTGAGCCCATTGTTGCAGCCAGCTTCATGCCATCTCCTTGAGGGTCCTCCTTGTCGGTGCTGACCACCTATCCCTGAGCATGGCTTCCTTCTCCAGGTAACTCTCTTCAAACTGTCTTGGCATGGACAAGTGAGCACTTCCAGCATCGAGTCCAGACAAGCCAAAATGCATGAGGCAGAAGTCTCACCACCCTCCCTTCCCAGGAGCACTCCACTTGTTCTTCCCCCACAACCGATTGGCTCATCCTCCTGGCAGCCCATGGTGTAGTCATTGTTCTCCGCCAGTGCCAGAATTCAAAGGCATCAGCTCTTTCATCCTCCTTACTGCGCGCACATGCAGAAATTGGAAACACCGCGGCTTGGGTCAGCCACACGCTAGTCGTCAAAGTGACATATTTGAAAAAGAAGTCTTTTGTAGCCAACTCGCCCTATGCAGTACGTCATCTGATCCCTTGACCGCTGCTTGCACGGACATAGACTGTGACTCCAATTAGGATCGTGTCCCCAGGAAAGTTACACACTGGACAATTGCAATGCTTTCTGTGTATCATGAGATTGCTCACTAGTTCAGTGGCGAGGATTCTTGTTTTCTTTATATTGAGGCATACTCCATACTGAAGGCTGTGAGCGTGGTGTGGCATCAGAACCACAGCCTCCACTCGCCTGACACTGTCCCTGTCAACTGCTCTGACTAGAATCAGTCTTCACCAGTAAGATCCTCTCAGCACGCGAGGTTGTGTCATGTGCGTATCTTAGCTGGTTGATGAACCTTTCCCCAATCCTGACACACCTTCTTTTCATCTTTGCTCAGCACACAGATGGAGTAAGTATGGCAGAAGGGTGCAAGCCTCATACACCCCTCTCCTGATATCTGAATCACGCAGTGCCTTCCTGCTCTGTTTGAACACTGCCTCTTGGCTTATGTACAGGTTTCACGCGAACATAATGAAACGTTGTGGAATTCCCATTCTTCTCAATGTTACCCATCATGTATGATCCACACAGTCATCAACAAAGCACATGCAAACATCTCTCTGGCGTTCTCTGCTTTTAGCCAAGCTGCTTCGGACATCAGCAATGATATTTCTCGTTACACACCCTCATCTGAGTAAGATCTGAGTTTCTGGAAGCTCCCTGTAGATGGACTGCTACAACTATTTTTGAATTATCTTCAGCATAATTTTATATGCATGTGATATTAATGGTATTGTTCCATCATTTCTATTAGATCACCTTTCTTTGGCGTAAACACAAACATGAATCTCTCCTAGTCAGTTGAACAGATCTTCCGAATTTCTTGGCATGGACAAATGACCACCTCCAATATTGAATCCATTTGTGGAAACATTTCAGTTGATGTTCTGTCAATCATTGGAGCCTTGTTTTTTGTTAATGTCTTCAGTTGGACTTTTTCTTCAGTACCATTGGTGGTTCTTGGTCATGTGCTATCTCTTTAAGTGATTGAACAAGGGGGTACCCTCCCCACAAAAAACACATTTTCCCCCAAAGTTATGTTTTTTTTACAGAAGAACCTTATCACCTTCAAAGTACTCTCCATTACATGTAATACATTTGTCAAATCTGTGATTCCATTCGTGGAAACATTTTCCAAACTCACCTGTTTGGATGGCTGGCAGCATGTCCCTCTTTTTTTTTTTTTCCTCACCTCCTCTGTATAGACAAGTCGCTGTCTTTTTATGTGTCTCTTCATTTGCGGAAACAAAAAGAAGTCACACGAAGTGAGGTCAGATGAGTAAGGTGCGTGGGGCAAGAGAGGCATGCTGCTTTTTTTTTTTTGCCAAAAACTGGCGCACTGAGATGGCTGCGTGAGCAGGTGCACTGTCGTGGTGGCAAAACCAGTCTCCCAACTGCCACAGACCAGGCCTTTTTTTTTTTCTTTTAGTCACTCTGTTACACAATCTTTTCAGAATCTCTAAATAGAAAGCTTGATTAACAGTCTGACCCAGTGGAACAAACTCCTAATGAACTACAAGTCAACATTTTCATTCATTTGGGAAGTTGAGGGACTTCAGAATGAGGTTTGTGAACAATCAACATTTCACCTTTTGGGAAATGGGTAAACCACTCATACACTTGATTTGCCCCCCCCACCCCAGCACTGTCCTTGCAAGCTGTGTTCAACATCACAACAGTTTCTGCAGCATTTTTCCCAAGCAGGAAACAAAATTTCACAGCTGCACACTGTTTTCTTAAATCGGTCATCAGAAAAAAACTGCTTTTACAAAAGACATTCACTGTGACCAGAGAGAACCTTCCCAAGTGATGCCACTGGGTGCACTAACTCAGAGTGAATTGTTCAGTGCTCACCTGGTGGGAGAAAAAATGTGTACTACGAAAGCTCCACTTGCGCCCAGCATAATTCCAGTTTTGGGCAAGTTCCTCCTTGTATATTCTACCTCCTGAAATCATTTGGTAAAATTATTCTCTTTATTCCTTCCATTTATTCCAAGGAATTTAAATTATTTTTCATTTTTCATTTCTTCTATTACCCAGTTGTTTTTGAGAAGAGTGTTATTCAGTTTCCTTGTATTTTATTTTTTCCTTGGTATTATTGTTGCTTTCTAATTTCATAGCACTGTGGTCTGAAGAGATGCTTTGCACTATCTCAGTGTTTGTTTCATGTATTGGCACTTGTTTTGTGACTTAAAGTATGGCCTGTTCTGGAGACTGCTCCGCGTGCACTAGGAAAGAATATGTAAGGTTTTGCCCTTGAGTGGAGTGTTCTGTATATGTCTATGCGGTCCAGTTGGTTAATTATGCTGTTGAGTTCTCTGTCTTTGTTGAGTTTCTTTCTAGTTCTTCCTGTCACTAAGAGTGGTGTATGGTTTTGTTTTTTACTTATTCCATAGCTATTTTTTTTTTATTAAAAGATCATTTTATTGGGGGCTCTTACAGCTCTTGTAACAATCCACACATCAATTGTGTCAAGCATATTTGTACATATGTTGCCATCATTATTTTCTAAGCATTTGCTCTCTCTTGAGTCCTTAGTATCAGCTCATTTTTCCCTCCCTCCCCCACACTCATGACCCCTCG
>NW_022111320.1:52254315-52273594 GCF_000313985.2 Echinops telfairi
TGACTTGTTTATTTCTCCAATTCTATGAGTTTGGGGATGTGTTTTGAGTCTCTTTCATTAGGTGTGTAGATACTTACTTTGTCCCTTTAATCATTATGATGATGAGCACCAGCTCATCTTTGTCTCTAATACCTTAAGATATTTTGCCTTAAAAGTTATTTTATGAGAAATTAATATTATCACACCTGCTCCTTTTTTATTATCATTCATTTGATTTATTTTATATCTCTTGAGTTTGTATTAAGCCTATTTTTTGGTCACTGCATCTGTTGTGTACCTCATAGACAAAATATTGATGGATCTTGTTTTCTTTTTTTTTTTTTATCTTGCTTTCTTATCCATTCTGCTCGATTCTGTCTCTTGAGTGGCACATTTAATTGCAGTCAGTTTCATTATTGATAGGTTTGAATTTTATGCTGTCATTTAGCTCTGTGGCGAGTGAGTGTGTGTGTGTGTGTGTGTGTGTGTGTGTGTGTGTGTGTGTGTGTGTTTTGCTGGTTTCTTTATTTCACACAAATTTTCTGTGCTGGGCGTCAACCTCAGGGCACGGCAAGTCGGAGCATCTTGTGTCCAAAGCGATCAGTCAGGTCCTCCACGCGCTCCGCAACCAAAATAAATGTCAGGCTTTCAGCTGCCACTGAGGACAATGAGCATCAGCGCTCACTGACCAAGACTCCAGCCAGAAAGTCTCCACACGTGACCCTCTCTGGGAGTACCCCAAAAGGCCCTGCTGAGCTCGGGACACGCACGGTGAAGACCTCCCAGGTGGATTCTGCTGCGAGTATTACCCCCTTCACGCTGCCCACCGAGGCAGCATAGACACCCGTGTCCAGTAGGAAGCCAGTGTTTGATCTCAGAGCCAGTTTGTCTCGACCCCTCAACTACGAGCCACACAAAGGACAGCGGAAGCCCTGGGGACCACCTGAAGAAAATACTTCTCTGCATGAACCTGTGAGCAGCGCGAGCTTCTGTAAGAAACCTCCTCTGCGGACCAGGGAAGAGCAGTGGAAGAAGCACCAGCAAGAGCGACGGGAGAGCGAGCAAAGGTTGTGGGAGCTCGAAGGGGCCTCGCTGTGGTGCAGTGTAGTGACTTCTTAACACTCTGTAAATAGTCTGTTATTCTAGACCTTTCCCCTCCCACCCACACCCCTCCCCTCGCCCGCCTCCCCCTGCCTCCCCCTCCCCCGCTTCTGTACGTAGTTTTATGCTGTCTTCGTTTTCTTTCATCAAAAGACCTTCTTTACTCTTAACTCTTTTCATATGTAGTGCCTGTGGCCGCTTCATCTATCGCCTCTCTGGGGGAAAGTATCCCCGTGGAGCTGAAGGTAACGGTTGAGAAGAGGGAGATGCTGGGAGAGGAAGGGCATGCCTTCAAGGCCTGGTACAGAAAATCCACTGATCTTAATAAAATACGGGCCATCGGCTTTGATTAGTTCATCGGTATTCTATCTATGTACCGTTGTTTTTACTTACAAGCAGCTTTGTTAGGGTCATTTCATGTAACTTCAACCTGTCCCTCATTATATTCTCAAAAACAAAACTTCAGTTCATTCTGGCTTTGCTTACTTAAAACTAAAAGGCACAGTCACCTGGAAATGTAAGGATCGCTTCTTGAAAGATTGCTGTGTCCTGTCGAGCTAGCCCCTTATGGAATATTTAGAAAGGATTAGATTTGCTGAGCATCATAACCATCTTTGTTGTAATTTAGTGGAGCTGTAGAATTTTGTACTGCCTAAGATTTTCATAAATAAATGTTGTTCTCATTAAAAAAAATTTCTGCGCTGGGTTTATTCTGTTTGTGGTTTTCTTGTCGTTTTCTTCATTGCTCTTTTAATTGACAAAAATATTTATGATTTTCCTCCATGTTATTAGGATAAACTTTATTTTCTTTGAGGTTACCTTGCATTGGATTAATTTCTTCCCAAATTTAAAATAATCAGTTGTATCTTGAAATCTACTTGACTTCCTCTTTATTTTTCAGTCTTTTGCATTTATTTTACTTGGCGTACATCTTGATCTGGATGGATTCCTCAGTGGTGTTAGGTGTGTGTTCATTTCTGGTTGCTATCTCGTGTTGCATCCTCAGTGGTTTTTGTAAGATTAGTCTAGTTTTTACAAAATCCTTTCCTTTATGTTCATCTGTGAATGCCCTAATTTCACTGTTGTATCTGAGGATGAGGGGTGGGCAGGATAGGTTTTGATAGGTATGTCACTCCTGGTTGACAATATTTTCCTTTCAGAGTTTTGTGTCTATCATCCCATTGCCTTCTTTCTTGCATGGTTTCTGCTGAGAAATCAGAGCTTAGACTTATTGGTTCCTGAACTTTGTTGGGTAACATCTCATTTTTCCTGAGTTGCTTTCAGGATTCTTTCCTTGACTCTGGTTTCAGGAAGTTTGATTATGATATGTTGTGTTCATTTCCTCTGGGATATATACTGTTGGGAGACCCTTGACTTCTTGATTACGGAACTTATCATCTTTCCTCATGTTATGGGACGTTTCTCCCAAGAATCCTTCGATAATTTCCTTTGTGCTTTTTAAAATCTCTCTTCTGGAGTTCTGATCACACGTTATTCCACTTGATGATATCTCACATAATTCTTAATCTTTCTTTGGATTTTTTTGGAGGGGGGGTTGTTCCTTTTTATTTTGACTGTAGCAGATCAGCATTGAGAGATTTATCATCAAACTCAGTAATTCAATCCTCCCTTGCTTCATGTTTACCCCGTTTCCAATACAGTCCATTTATCTTCTTCTGACTTCTTAGTAATACGTTTCTGGATTTTTATTTGCTGTTTTTATATGGTATCTAATACTTCATTTATTTGGTTGGTTCTTATATTATTTTCCTGATTTCCTGAATTTTTCTAAAGTTTTTTCCGGTTTTTTGTTTGTCTCTTCATGTATGAGTCCTTTAATGTCATTCAGTGACACATCCGGTCTTCGGTCATGAGTGTTCCATGTGTCATATAGGTTCTTGAGATGGTTTCCAAATTCAGTGGGATATGCTCAGGGTCATACTTTGGCTCTCCTGGGCTTGGCTCAGTTTTCTTCAGATTCATTTGAATCTGCATACGAGCAGTTGATCGTCTGTTGCACCGTCAGCCCCTAGCCATGTTCTGCCTGATGGTATTGAACTTCTCCATCACATGTAGTTCACTTGATGCCTGTGTATTCCTTCTGGTGAGTCTGTGTAGTCACTGTTGATATTAGTGTAAGAAGGTGTTTGCAATGAATATGTTGTTGGTGTTCCAAAATAGCATGCAATACCCAGCATCGTTTCTATAACAAAAGCCGTATTTCTCAACTACTGATCCTTCTTTGTTTCCAACTTTCCCATTTACTTACCAGCAATTATCAATGCACCTTGATTCCATGTTTGAGCAATATCGACCTTCAGAAGTTGGTGACAGTTTTCCGCGTCTTCATCTGTGGCATTACCAGTTACTGCTTAGATGTGTTAGACAGCTCTTTAGCTGCATCAGGAAATGCCAGGGGGAATCCTACTTTATTAGGAAGCCTCAGCCCAAAGGAACTTGGCTTTCTTGCTTCCTGGGACCAAATGCACACTTGCAGCTCTCTTGATCTGGGTGCTGAGAAGCCCACCAAACCTCCTCTTGGTACTGGTTTTGCTGCCAGCATTTCTCTGCTGCTGGACCATGCCATGCTTGCCCTCACTTCTTGCTTCTGTGTGCCACCTCTTGCTATCTTCAGTGTTACAGTCTCTATCACCTGGTCCGGGAGGTTCTCGGTACAGAGACCCTAGGTCCAAAGAGAGCTCCTCTCCTGTCTCTCCTTTCTTAATGGCAGTGCTGTTCTCCCACCCTACCCCACCCTCTGCCACCTTCTTGCCTCTAGGCTGAGCTCATGTTAAACCTAACTGGATGGCAAATCTAACTGATCCCCTTGTTAGGACTCCATGCACCTTATCTGCACCAGTAACAGGCTGTCCAGTCCCCGGGGTGGGCTACAGCATTTGATTTGCATAGTCTCACCAGTGATGGTATGGGTGTGCCACGAAGACTGTGGCTCTAAGGGCCATACTGAGCCATTTACTTCACCACACCGGCTGTCCTTTCAGCTCTCTTGGAATTGCCCGTCATATAAAATCAAACTTCAAACTCACTGCCATTGAGTCTGTCTGGCTTGTGGCCACCTTCCAGGACGGGAGAAGTGCCCATGTGGGTTTCCAAGACTGACTCTTTATGGGAACAGAAGGCCCCGTCTCTCTCCTGTAGATTGGCTGTTGGTTTCAAACCGCCAACCTTTCAGTTAACAGCCTAACTCATAATCACTATGCCACCAGGGTGCCTATCCTTCAGATAGAGACTAAGAGAACCCTGAACTTCACATTGTAGAAGTGCTTTTTCTTCATTTCCTTCTTTGCTGCAGTCCAAGAGAGCTCACAGGAAAGAAGTTTATTCTTACAGATTTAGGAGTCCAGCCTTCTCTGACTTAATACAAATGTGTCTTAAAAGACAGGTTTAAGAACAGGCCTTACCCCCCCCCCCCTAATCCAGGGACAGTTAAATGGCAGTATAAAGCCTGGCACTTTCTTAACTGTAGCACTTGTTGAGAGGAACTAGGGTTTCCTCTCCTGGGAACTTTTCTCGGGGTGTGTGTGTGTGTGTGTGTGTGTCTGTCAGAGAGAGTGACTGAACATGAAAGCCATGTGTATTAGAAAGGAAACAACTTGTCGCATGGGAGAATGCTCCTTCAGAGAGAAGGATGATGCCTCACCACTTTGAAAGTGTGTATCGAGATTCCATACAGAGTTTCTACCCTTCTCACAAGTGTGAGTCCCGTGTGTGCTGATCGCGAGCTTTGTTTCATTCAGTCCTTTCGTCGAGAAAGTGAAGGGTCCTTCCCCTTCACATCGGATGTCTCCATGGGAAGGTCAGGCGGGTGTGTCTGGAACACCGAGAGCCCTAACACCTGTCCTTCTGTTGCAGGTGCAACAATGAAAGCGAGTGGCCCCAGATCCACGAAAACATCATCCGGAAGTCCAGCGCCAAGTACTCGGCCCCCAGCGCCAGCCATGGTGATGTACTTCTCTGGCTAGAGAGCTTTGTGTTGCGTTGGCCGTTGCTAGCCACATAGCCCCTTGATGGGTTGGTGCCGAGGCTGCCATCTGTAAAGTTCATCTCTCTCTTGCCCAGGAGCTTTCTACTATCTTTATTTTATGATAACTTGAGACCCTACCTAACCAGTGCTGACCGAAATGCAGTGTCTGTGGTGCTCATGATGGATTTGATTTAAATCCAGAGTAAGCAAGCATGCAGCTGGCTGGTCCCATTGTGCAGAGGAGTCTGTGTTTTCCTGGACAGAGACTGGATGCCCAGCCCAAAGAGATGGCTATTAGAAGCACTCCTCATTGTGTGTCTCTTCTGTGCTAGCGTCTCCAAGAGAGTCTGACACTAATGGGAACTGGTGATTAGCCTGCCAGTATCAATCACCCTGGAACCAGAATAGAAACGCTTTATTGCAAAGCGTCTTTCATCTCACCTCAACTTCTTACCCTCTATACATTTTTTTTCTCTTAAATGTCTGTTTAAATAATTTCTATCTCAATATCACTGCAGATCTACACAGTAGAAGGTTTGTGTTTTATAAATTGAAATCTTAATTGCTTGATGAAATTAGAAGCATTCTTTAAAAGTCTATGAGACTTTGAATACTATTGAAGATAGCTATCAAATTCACAGAGAGTCATATTTCTCCTGGCAGGGCTTAACTCATTTCATAACCTCTCTTACATAACCTTCTTAATTTTAACTTTCGTGGACTTCATTGGAAGTAAGAGATGGCCTTGTGTCGTAGTGTAAACACATAGTGGTTTCTAAATAATATTTGTCAAGAAGAACGTTTTGCCTCTTTTCCAAGTCAGCAAATAAGCAAGAGTCCTCAGAGCAGCTGCAGAGTGTGAGACCCTCAGCTGGGAGCCCGGTCCCTCTGAGAGTGCGGGTAGGTCCTTGGGCTGCTGTCACTGTTATGAGTGGCTGCCTTCTGTTCTCTGTATACTTGCGTGCCTAGGAGCGCTGTGTAGTTTGCTCAGTGGAGAGGGGGCCTCTATTCCTCACCTAATACTAGGCAAAACCAAGGCAATTAAAATCTTGTTTTTAAAGTACGGAAGCATTCCTAGTGATTTGGGGAAAATCCCCTTTACATTAATATGTACAGCCAAGGGCATCTCTTTGTTGTATTGACTTATTTGATTTATGAAGGGCTCGTGACTATGCATCAGTGGATCGTGATATTGGGGGAAAGCACTCTGAAAGTGTGAGGGTGATAGAGATGCATAAAAGAAACAATAGACAGGGCCGTGCCCCACCTCCTCACCAAGTGAAGATGATGGCTTTTGTCCTACCCCAGAGCAGCGGTGCCCAACCTGTGGGTCGAGACCCCTTTGGGGGCTGCCCCATTCATCACAGCAGCAAAATGACAGTGATGAAGTAGCAACAAGAACAATGTGATGGTTGGGGGTCACCACCACATGAGGAACTGTGTGAAAGGGTCGCAGCACGAGGGAGATTGAGAAGCACTGCCCTGGCGTGAGCAGGGACTGACTGCCATCGTCAGCATCTGTGGCTTTTGTCCAGAATTCAGACACTGGCTATTTAGACAGTGGTAGAAGGCGCGTACCCCTCTGGCCTGGGTTTGGGAAGTTGCACCCCAGACTCAGAGACCCAGTGAGGGTGGTCCAAGGGAGAGGCCATTTTGGTGCAGTGGGGAAAGCTGGGAGAGGACTGGGCTCCTTCTCTTGGAAGTGTATGTCCAATTGCTTCCTGATTTGGAAGCTGCTGAAACCCTGGATGTGATCTTTTTCGGCCCTCACATTAGATAAACGAGGAAACTGAAGCTTGGTGAAATGATTGAGTGGCAGAGGCAGGGTTGAGCCCAGGTCTCCAGCCCCAGCACACTAGCCTTTCTTCCCAAGGGCGAAGCGTTGGAGCCTGGGTTTCCCGCTGTGGGGCTGGGGTTACACCTTCTGACAGTTTAACACATTGCTGGGTTAACAATACGGCAGTTTAACTCTTTATTTATCTACTCAGAGATGCAGCTTTACCAAAAAAAAAAAAATTACTTTGCTGTAAACTTCCAAACCATCTTAGTTTAAACAATATGGATAATTCATTGCCTTGATCCTTCTATTTCAGCAAATAGTACTGCTTTTCCTTAGAGTTATATCTTATTAAAATGCAGAAGGAATTGCTACCTTCACATTGGAAGCTGAGAAGAAGTATGTCACTCAACAACTCTCTTACCTGTAGCTGTACTACTTTTGGCTCTTTTTCTCCAGTTTGGACCCCTGAGGTGTGTAGCCATGGACTGAGCTCTTAGCAATTCCCGTAGCTGAAAGGTCATTAAGAACAAGTTTTAAAAGGCTGAAAAGTCAAGTTTTTCTTACATAGAGATTTGCTATGAAAAATAAAGATCAATAAGGTATTTGGCACACCGGCTTTTCATGTGTTTCAAATTGCTTTTAACTGTAGCTTTGTTTCAGTATTGTGGGCTGAGAGTAATTTACCCTAATCAGTCTCACCCAGTTCTTCCGTGGATTGGGGTGGGAGGAGAAGCCTGGTTGCTGGCCCTTCAGTGCCACGTAAGCGGCAGTTTGACCAGTGCCATCTAAAGGGAACCATCTTTACCCGCAGACAAATTCAGTCACAAAATGGTTTGTGTGCGTTTTCAGTGTGGGGGTGGTCAGGTGTCAAGTGATGAAAGAGACCAGATGACCAGAACAATTTTGTAGAATTTCAGTTATTTGGCTGGAGAGCCCCACTGAAAGGGTTGGTCGGTAGAGCACCCAGGTCTTACCACAGACTGCAGGTGGGCAAGGGGGTGGCTCTTCTGGACCATTATTGGAGGCTCTCTCCCCGAGGACCATGCCTTATTTGGCATAGTTCTTAATCACCCAGCGTCTCAGCACCAGGAAGGAAAGCGCTGTGTTTTAGGGTCTTGGCCCCTGCAAAGGGGAATGGCGTTTTCGTAGCCTCCGTTTGGGACTTCTGTCCTTGGCCACGTGCCCCGTCATCTGCATGATCTCCTACATAAGCTGGAGCCCTGGGCTCTCTTGGTCACCTGGATCAAGACATGGAAAGCCAAGCATGATCCTCCCCAAACGTCTGTCTTTCCTTCAAGTGTGCTTTGCAGCTTGGGGCCAACGTGGCTGCTGAGCACATGCGGAGAAGATGGCCAGCGGCTGAGTGCTGAGTGAGCCTGGCCGATGGCCGTGAAAGCCTGGCCAATGGCCGTGAATGAGCCTGGCCGATGGCCGTGAATGAGCCTGGCCAATGGCCGTGAATGAGCCTGGCCAAGGGCGTGTGAGAAGAGTGACCTCTTCGCCTCTGCTCTCAGGCCATCGCTCCTGCAATGTGGAGGAAACGGGCCTGCCCCCGATGGGCATTTGCGGGGCTGGATGCAGATTTTGTGCATTCAGATACGTGAGCTGGGTGGCGGTGGGGTGGGAGGGAGGGTAGGAGAGGCTCCTACTGGGCTCTCTTCTGCTGAGACCATTGTGGCTGGAGGTCTGCCCCAGGCTCACCGTGGAACAGCAGTTTCGATCACCAGATGCTTAGGCTGTCACAGAATCATTCAGGGTGGTCGGTATCCTAGACATTGATTACCTAACCAGTTGGAATGCCAAGTCCCTGTCTGTAAGGGCACAGATCCTATAATCCAAGGATTTCTTGGGGAGCATGAGTTTAGCAAATGCAATCCTGTGTCTTGGACTTTCTTCCACAGATCCCGCCCCGAGATAGTGTCTGGATAGCTCGTTAGAGACAGTATCTGCGACCCTTCTGTGTGGCTTCTCCCTGCTCCCCACCTTCCTCCCCGTTCCCAGGCCCTTCTCACTCTGCGCTTCTGCCTCTAGCCACCACCCTTCGGATGCCCCTCCTTCCATCGTTTCCACACGTGTTCATCTTCTACTCAGGGAGGGCACCCTGCTGTCAACAGCTGGTCCTCCCTACAGCACAGCGTCCCAGATGCAGCACTTCTTGATTCTTACCTCTTACAACCTTCCGGCTCGGAGCTGCAACGAAAGCACACTGGGAGTGGGGGGTTGGTTGATTCCAGGAGATTCTAAGGGTATAAAACTCCTGGGGAGCAATGAGCCGGAAACCAGCTCACCTGAGTGTGCTTTATGGATTCTCCCACATTCTAAACCGAGTCCCCGGGGTTCATCTGAAGAGCCTGAAACTCCCACTTAGCTGAGGCCAGGCTTCGTTAACACCACCAACAAAACACCCCTCGGATTTTATCACCCTTTGGGCAGTGTAATGGTGCTTCTCTCTCCATGACTTGATTTACAAGTCACCGACGGCAAGGCTGCCCCAACATGGTGCACTTGGACGTATTCCTGGCGTGGAATACGGTAACGCTTAGCTTCTTTATTTCCAGCTTGTCGCTCTCTGACTTGGAAACCTCTTCAGTCACACCTTTCCTAGTCTGCCTCGATATTGTTCGGGTAGACATCTCCGGGTCCCTAAATGAGGACCCAGCAGGCCCTGGGCTGGACCCTGGAGCACACAGAGGACCGTAACCCAGTCTCCCAGGCGGCAGGCTGCGTGAGGAAGCCACTTCCCTGGCTTCTTTAGGCCCCCTTGGTGGAAATCCCTCTTGTCTCCTAGACTGTCTTCAAAATAACTTCTACTTTCTTGTGCATTGAAACGTTTCCCAAGAGAAATGTTGAGCTTTGTGCCTCTTGTGTCTTTCTTGTCCTCGTGACTGAGTGGACCAGCGGCTCGGAGTGAGGCAAGGCTTCGTTTGCTTTGTTTCCTGCAGGTCTTATCATTTCTCTGCAGCTTCTCCGTGGAGACATGGAGCAGATGCGGAGAGAAAGCCCCATGATATTCAGTAGGGGATTGGCCGTCACAAGGAAACTGGGATTTCCTGATGTCATCATGCCAGGTACGTGGAACTGCTTGGGGTGGGGGGGAGGGTTGAGGAGGACGCACCCAGCGCCCCTCTCCTGAGAGGTGGTAAATGGTGTTGTCTGTGGAGGAACTGTGGAGCCGCCAAGCGCTTCCACAACCAGGTCACACTGCGGACTGCAGCGTGTACTTAGACCCTCTGGCTCTTGCAGGTGTGTGCCTCCCCCCAGCCCCCGCCTCACCGTCACCAGCCCACTTGCCAGTGCAGGGGATGGGCGTGGCTCTTCCCACGAGGCGGAATGGCAGGAACTCACAGGACAGTGCTCTTGACCTCTCTCTCCTGTCACATTCCGCAAGGAGAGTTGCCTCTCGGGAACCTCTTGTTTAAGGGGAAGAAAACATGAACATAGGTATCGGCAACGTCCGAGTCCCAGGCCATGTGGGACTGTATCGGGAGCTCCAATGCCACAGTGCTGGGCCGCTAACCAGTGTCGGCAGTTCAGACTCACCAGCCTCTCCCCTCCTCTGCTTCTGTAGAGACCACTGCTGCGGGAAGCCCTGTCCCGCGGGGCCCTGTAGTTGGGATAAGTGGGCAGCAGCGAGGTAGGCTCTCTCAGGACTTGCCTCACTGCCCTCACGGAATGCCCGAAGGACAGCGAGTGCAGAAAGTAGGAATGCTCTGAACCTGGTGGGACCCCAATGGGTCAGTCCCCGACACGTGTCTCCTGCTCGGGCAGTGGATCCAAACAGGCCAGGAGAGCCAAGTGGACCATGGGGAGTGAGGGGGAGGAGAGGCCTGGCTCAGAGATGGATGGCAGGTCCTCTGATCACCAGAGAGGACGTGAACAAGGGACAGGAAACGGACCAACCCTCTGGTTTAGTTTTGATGTCTGCTAGAAGCCTTTGCCTTGTTGCAAAGGCCCAGGCCAGATGAGCCCAGCAAATCGTGGCCGCTCTGCAGATCACCAGTTTTGGAGCTCCTCATGCCATGTTTGCTATTTCCAGCAGATGCCCAAAGGAGAGCGTAGCGGAATATAGAGAAGGCCAGGTGCTGAGCTCTAGCGGAGCTACTTTCTGGCCTCCCAGGTGATGCCAGGGTCCCTCTCCTGTGGCTCTCACACCCTTCGCGGGCATTGAACACAGAGCTGGAAGCTGGGCAGAGCCTTGGACTCCCTGTTCAAACACCCAGGGGAGCCTCCTTATAGGTGGGGAGCCCAGGTCGCTCGATCAATTCTGTGTTGTTTTTGCATCTTTAAGGAAGCCCCTGGCGTATGAAAGGGCCCAGTCTGACTCTTATAGGGGTGACTTGCTCCTCAGTTTCTCCCGTGTGCCCCTGACACCATTCCTCAGCCCCCCTTGGGCCTGGTAAGCAGGAGATACACAGTTACTGGCTTCTTGGGAATGTGACTTTAAAGAAAGGCCTGGCAGCTACAGTGAGCTGGTGATCATTTAGCTCAGGCGTCCTCAAACTACGGCCCGCAGGCCACACGCGGCCCGCCGAGGACATTTGTCTGGGCCTCTGGGTGTTTTTACCCCATTTGGGGTTTTTTACTTCAAAATAAGACGTGTGCTGTGTGCACAGGAATTTGTCCATGGTTTTTTTTAAACTATAGTCCGGCCCTCCAACGGGTCTGAGGGACAGTGAACGTGCCCCCTGTTTAAAAAGCTTGAGGACCCCTGATTTAGAGCGTAGGTCAGAGTCCTGCTGTAACATCACGGAGACCATCCTAACAGACACATCAGCAAGTGAAGCAGCTCCTGCCGCGCACAGAGCCTCCGTCGACCTCCGCGCTTCCCTGAAACTCCCACTCTGCCACCCACACAAGTCACAGAGCCGCCGTGTCGCCCTCCAGGGACCACCGTGTGACTTTGAAGTGTCCCCTGGGTTTGAGAGCGACAGGAAGTCTGACTGCGCAAGCCAAGGCCTGGAGGGAGGCTTCGGGGGGCCGTTCTCACAGGGAGGCCCCACCGCTGCGCTCCCTGAACAAGCACGCGGCTGTGCTGGGAAGAAAACAAGAGCCCTGGGCATAACTTTTTCTTGCTTTTTCACCAATGCTATTTTCCTTAAACTCCTTCCTAAGAAGCCCTGGCGATCATCCAGTGACCTTAGAGAAAATCTTTCACAGTCACCCTTCAAAGTCCCCAAACAACGGTCACCGTCACCTTCTGAGCTGACCTCCCCACCTGGAATTGAGCTGACCTGAGATCCCTTGGGAAGTTCCTGTGTTGACGCGACCTTATTTTTCCCTTTCCTTTCTTCCTTTTTCGTTCATTCTTTTTCAACGAAGGCCCTGATGAAAGACGAGCATGGTGGCGAGAGCGCGTCTTGCTTCAGCACGTTTTCTTTGCAGCACAGCCCTATGCGTGCCTGTGTGACCTGGACCCCCAGTCGCAGTGCTTTGTGGCTCACCCTCAGACACTAAGAGAAGATGTCCTTGCAGTCCCCCTTTCCTGAGAACCGACGTGTGTGACTGGAAATCCCCTCCCGATAGCCTGTGCACAGGCGGAGCGTGAGCCCCACTGGGAAAGGCGCACACTGCAGTCAGACAGCGCCTCGTGAACCTCAGTCTCGGGAGCTGAACCCTCATAGCCACATCCCTGGGAAGGGGCTTTTGGTGGCAGGGTGGGCATAGGCCCTGCGGACCCTGTCCTCGGGGACAAGCTAAGACTAAAGGGGGCTTGTCCTCTCCTAGGCTGCTGGTAGGTCATCCCACGAAGGACAAAGGGGGTCGGTTCTAAGAGGCACAGGTTGGGACTGTGCGTGTGCTGCATTCTGCCTCTGAAGTACTAAGTCGCTGACAGTAGGGATTGATTTCACTTTTAGGAAGAGGTTCTGTGCAAAGAATCTGTCCCTTCTCTACCCTCGTGGAGTAGGTCCAGCCCTCCCTGTGGCCACTCACAGGGTGTGGGTTGTAAGCAACTGGCAGCACCTAGGTAAGACCCCAAGATAGGATCAGAGTGAGTTTGCCATCCTCAGAAACAGTGCTAAGACTGGTGACCGGGACAACTGGAAAAGTGTGCAGGAGACGTATTTTGTGTGTGGTCCGAGGACCTGCCCTGAGAGTTCCTGGACCAGGAGGTCCATTGACAAGTCCTGCACCCCGACCACCCATCCACTCCTGGCTGGTCTGCCCTGCACCCTGACAAGGTCAAGACCTGATTAGACCTTGGCCAACAGAGACATGCCACTACCCTTTACATCTCTGTTTCCGAACTCTCTTGGCAAGTCGGTGCCCTGGAGACATTTGAAATGCAGAGTCCTGGCCTGGCTCCCTGGGACAGTACACTGGTGTCTAAGGCTGTCACTGACGGTGTGTGATGTGGGCCGAGTTTCATACTGGGTGATGCCCTGTCTATCAGAAGGCAGCTCGGTTGGCCCTGCAGTGTGATAAGCTAGTGTAGCCGACGAGGAAGGCATCCCTGAAACAGGGGCTCTCTCCCCTGAGGGGGCCTCCGGATCACCCATGGAGCACACCCCAAGAGTTTGGGTCCAGGAGGGTTGGGTGAGAGCCTGAGAACTGGCAGTTCTCGTGAACTGTCAGGTGATGGGGATGCAGACGGGCCCTAGCCCTGTGCGACTCGTGTCCTAGAGAGGATTCTGTTGTGGGGATTTGTTTCCCCTCCTTGAGTTACGACTTGGGGAAAGTGCTGCTTCTCTCAGCTTGCCCTGAACTCGCCAGTTAGAAGGCACCTTTGTAGACATGGCATCCCTATAGGGGGCCTTCTGACCTTGGCCCTTGCGCTCCAAAATACACGCTGCCCTTTGATTTGATCCCTGACCCCAAAGTGCCTGCCTCCTCACTGACCTGCAAGCAATGTTCCTCTCCTGTTTCCTGTCTGTGTTAATTGTTGTTTCTCTCTGTGCTGCCCCCCATTCTCGCCCCTTTCTTTCTGGTGCAGAGATGAAGATAGTTGGGTGTAAGTTTTCCTTTTGTGTGTTCTGTCCACTTCTTGCCTGCTTTGACCCCATCTTCATGAGCTTCATGGAATGTTGCAATCCTGGGGCGGGGCGCCATACACATTATTAATCCTTCATCTTCCTCACCTTTTGTGAGTAACCGGCAAGATGCAAAAAGACAAGCTACCAGCCCAATGTGGGAGGCCTTGCTCCAGGTGTTCATTATTAGGAACCAAGGGAACTTAGGACAGAGGAAGGTTGAGGAAACCTCTCTTTAGAGGTGAAAGAGCAGAAATCGATGCAGGGAAGGATTTTTATGAAACACCAACTACTTCCGTTTAAAAGAAAATGAGTAGTCGCAACCACAGAGACCCAGAGCGAGCTGGGGCACAGCGCATCCAAAGGACAGAGGCAGGCGTGGCGTTTGGAAGACCGTGGCCCCAGGGAAGTGATGGCATGATTACCACGAGGAGGTTCTCAGGACGGGGGTCCGTCAGAGGCTGGAATAAGGCCTCGCCAATGTCTCTGAGGAGAGATTTAGGAATTGACATACCTGGGTTCCTAGGAGACTGGCCCAAACCGGATGGAGCGTGTGTGCTGATGTGGCGCTCTGCCCATGTCTGCGGCCTGATGAAGCAGAGGTCATCACTGACTTCGTACACCTACTCCTCACAGGCACGGTCAGGTTCCAAGACCTAGTTGTCATCTGCACGAGCCGGCCGCCTCCGTGGTCCCTGACGCCAGCACCCTCCTTATGCCCCAGGTGCATGTGGTACCGGGACCTCCCTCTCCCACCATACTCTCCCTTCGGCCTTGGAGTCTACAGAAGGTATTTGGGGTAGGGGGGAGATCAGGGGTTGCCCCCCACTTCTGGAGCAACTATCACCTGGTCACTCCCTGGGCCTCCATGTGACCCCCACTCCTTGCCCCTTCACCTTCTGCTCTGAGCCCCAGGGCGAGCCTTAGCAGCGGGCAGCCTACAGGCGGGGAGGCCCGCTACCTGGGCCTAGTGGAGGCTGTAGGGGTAGCAGAGGAGCTTCCTTGGGACAAGTGACTGCCCAGCCCCTCCCTCATTCCTGTGACCCTGGCTCCTGCTGCCTCCCTGCACTGCCCACCCTGCTCCTCCACCCAGCCTGTGCAGCCCACCTCCCCTCATGGCTCCATTCTCCCCTCCTCCCCCTCCCTCAGCTCCTTATTAATCGACAAAATGATCCGGTAGGGTTTTCCCCCCTTTCTCTAAATGTGAAGTGTCAGTGGACAAGGGAGGGAGTGGCAGAGTGAGGGAAAGTATAGAAGTGTGACCCTGAAATAACGGCTCCGAAAGCAATGAACCCAACGTGTCTGAGGACTTTAAAAGTCCTCTTAAAGCACTTTTCTTGTGGGGGAGGGTCTCTTCTCCCTCCAGAGCATAAACACGATTATGAAATGAAATACTGGTCACATGCCCCAAGCCTTCCAAGCTTAATTGTCATTCACTTCTCTGCAGCTCCAGGAATGTTACCAGGTGTGCGGGGCCAGTGGACTGGAGAAACAAATCCAGTGGCACTCACATATGTGTGGGAGAGAGCTCCATGAGGAGGAGTAATCTAATGCAAGAGAGTGTCCCAGCCCATGCCAGCTGAGGCCCATGTGCCCGATACCAGTCCCTCAGCCCATGTGCCCGATACCAGTCCACAAGCCCCTCGTCAGACTCACACAGCACATGCATGATGCAGAACCATGAAGTCCCCCGACTGCTGAGTGCAGAGTCGTGTGGGTCCCACTCCAGGTTGGTGGGAACCTGGCTGGGCTCCGGCAGCACTCCGGGTGGCCAGCCAGCAGGAAGGTGAAGGCAGAGTCGGGGGGAGATCCCAAGATCCCTCCTGATGTGAAGGCCACACCCCCAAGGAGGCACCATCAGGGCATGACCTAATTGCCAGGTTGGGTCCCACCCCTACACTTCTCTGCCCCATCAAGTTGACATAGCATTGTCACAGGCCACCCCTTGTCAAGTCGACTCCTTCCCCCAACTCTCCAGCCATGCATAGTTTATAAACGAAAACAATAAAATCATGTTTGTATCTAACAGGATGAAACTAAAATGCATACAACCAGAAATATGCTAGCCCCATTCAAACATAATCTTCTATACGTGAACAGCAAAACAAAACTATTCTATGCCTAACATTGCAGCTCTATGAACACCTATACCTTCATCCTGCAATCCTATCCACATCTTTCCTTACCTGTGAAAGTTTGTAAGCCAACCACTTTCTCTGCTTCCCGCCTCCCCCACCCCCCATTTTGAGTTTCCCATCTCTGAACCGCCCATTTCTATCGACCCAGTGCTCTGAGGAGACTGCATTCCGTTCGGAACTGTGTGTGTTCGCACCCATGAGCAAAGTCACATCCTGAAAAGCCATCCAGAAAGTCAGCAGTGACACCAATCAATCTTTATCTGGTCAGGCTCTAGTTAACTCAGCATGGGCTGCCTCACTTAGCCTCACCAGGGTGCCTACTGGCCACCTCGCCTCTTGACCATGGGCCCCTTCAGAAATTCTCAGCCTCCTCAGCCCCCTTGGGCTAGCTCATGCCATAGGCTCAGGTTCCGCATACATCTTTCAGCTTCAGGTCATCTAACCCACTCTGGTCTCTCTGGCTCTAACCCCTGTGAATCCCAGGTGTGATGGCCAGATTCAGCCCGTCTCTCGTTGTGTTTCTCCCACTGCCACTCAACAGGTGGATCCAGGTGGCCACCTAGCTAGCACGTCAGGCTGTCCCGAAGGCTCCCTTTAGCATCCAGCCCTAGAGAGGAAAGCCCCTTCCTGATTCTTTCCCCTGGAGTCTGGCAACAGTTCCAGTGGCACATCTTTTCACATGCAAATGCCATGACCCAGTCCTCCCCACCTGCTAAGACTCCTGGTGGAAGAACAGCAGGGTGCCCCTAGGGTGCCTCCTTCCACACGGACCGTGGAGTGTTTCAGTCCAGTGTCTGCTGTCACACAGTAGATCATGTTCATGGAGTCATCCAGCCACAGCCTGGCAGAAATCCAGATGTGCGGTGTGCAGTCATAGTATAGTGCAGCCATTCTTCAGAAACACCCCAAGCCCGGGATAGAAACACTGAAGCCCATTGGGCAGATGCAGCCCACAGCCAGTTTTCACGCTGCCAAGCAGCTAAGACTGTTGTCTTAAAAAAAAAAAAAAACTTAAGGGTGTAAAAACAAAACAGAGGAACTTGGGACAAAGGCCTTTGTCTGTGTAGCATCTTGCAGAAAGTTTCGCTTCTCCCAAGTACCCTTACCCACCACAGTTGGCTCGAACTGTTGTTTGAGATCACGAGGACAGAGAACATCTATTCTGAGGTCTTCAAGGAAAGACTCATTCATCTTTCAACTCAAGAAGGTGCTGCTGGTCCGCCACGTGCTGGGCTCCCAGGATGTGCGGTAGCATGAGGCTGAGGGATGCCTCAGGAAGCACAGGGCGCCTAACAGGGAGACAGCGCCTCCCTCCTAAAGAACACCCAGAAACAGGGTCTCCCTGAGCAGTACCTGGTCCCAGCCCCGCAAAAGCAAGCCTCTTCTTCCCACACCTTTAATGGTGCCCCTCCATACTGCCTGAGGGCCCCAGCAAACTTCACCATCACAGGTCTGCCCTCCAAACAGAACCCCTGTGTTCTGGTCTCTTGCTCTTAAACCCTTGGGAGCATCTGAATCATTTGGTGACTTTTATTTATTTATTTTCCCGATGTGTAGGGTAGGTCCTCCGGTTCCACCCTAGACCCACTAGCCTCTCCGGGGATGATAGGAGGAGTCCACATGCAAGGAGCTCCCAGCTGACTCACTGTCACCAGGCAGTGGTCGACAGAAAACCCTTCACAAGCAACTGCCCAGCCTTCTCTTTCCCACCCTCATTGTAATGTGCCTGTCCTCATCCCTCTCCTAGGTAATAGTTGCTGGCATTTGGTGCTAAAGTTTACAGGAGCCTCCTGGAGACAGTGCCTTAACCCAAAGGCATGATTCCGCTGGTAGGTCTTGTGAACGTGCGGCGTGTGATAGGCTCGCTGAGGAGCTGGGTGTCCCTGGAAAGCTATCTGCAGGGCAGGCAGGGTCGCTAGGGGCCCAGAGCTTCTCACAGTTGCCACTGCCGCCTGGGCTTTCCTCCACCAGGAGAATGAGCGGAGACCTTGGTTTAAAGTGTTTCCCAGAGAGCTCTTCCCATGAAGCAACATTAACTCACAAAAGGCCACTCTCACAACTTGGGGTGTAGTAAGTTACAAAATGGCAACTCCTAAGGCAGCCAAATGCCTATTCTGACTGAGAATGACCCAGATCTAGGTAGATAGGTCTAGCCTCCAAAATGGACCGACCCAAGGCCGATGAAATCCCCCTGTTCCCATCTGTAACTTGGAGGCCAAAGACGGTCTGTCTTCACGGAAATCGTAAACCGGAAAGAAAACGGTTGCATTTCTACCTCAAGTCTTCAGGCTGGAAGGGGCCTAAAGAGACCAGTTGGTTGCAAACGCCCCAGGAGCTGCCTGGGAAGCAGCACGGAGCATGCGCAGTGTCCTGGGCAGTGGCCACCCTGCTGCTGGGCTTCTGCAGCCAAGCTCGAGGGAGACTTTGAGTGTCTCGGGCTAGGTTCTTGTTTATTGTAACATCATCACCGGAGTGCGGGCCCAGCAACGAGGAGCATTTGCATGTGGCAGAGCCATGCGGTGGCCTGGAGAAGGACTTCCAGCGTATTTAAATCGCGCATCTGTTCTCTAGGGCAGTCATTGAAATTTTCTAGACTAACTGCTTCTCCATAAGTGGATAAGTCTTTGGATTCCACAGAAAAGCTAATGTGCACCTAAAAGGCCTTTCTCAGAGGAGGCTGTGTGATGACTGCTTCCGTTGCTAAAACGTCCCAGGTGGTCCCACACGCAGCGTCCCATGATGACGGGCAGAACGCACTGCAGCTTGATGCTCAGAACTGACTTGACTCGAGTTCTGCGTTGACAGTGACAAACGGCTGCGTCTGTGTCCCCCTCTTCTACATGCTAAGGAGCCTTGGGGACCGAGTGGTCACGTGCCGGGCTGCTAAGCCGCAAGGTGGCCGGGCGAAATCCCCAGCTTCTCCGTGGCTTTCTGCTCCCGGAAAGAGTTCCCATCTGAGAAACGCACAGGGGCAGTTCTGCCCTGCCCACGGGCTGCTGTGGGTGGGAACGGAGCCTGCCTGCCTCCCCGCCTCCCCGCCTCCCCAGCCCCACGTGCACGCCCAGGTGCTCTGAGTGACTTGCTCAGCAGGGACCCGGCAGGAAGACCCATAGGTTCAAACTCATCGTCCTTGGAAGCAGAGGCTCCGCCCAAGCCCAGAGGCGAGTCTGTGCAGAGTGGAAGAGCGAGCCCAGCAGGGGTGTCTGTGTGCGCTTTCCCAGACGTGCCCCCTGCCCTTCAACCACAGCCTCAGGACTGCCCCTGCGGACAGACTCACGTTCACGCCTTAGGGAACATTCTCATGGACAGTTTCTTCGCGGGGGTGGGG
>NW_022111320.1:52273769-52275903 GCF_000313985.2 Echinops telfairi
GTTCACCACTGGAGACAGACACTCCCCAGGGCCAAAGCAGGGCAGCAAAGAGGTCACTGCGTGTGTCCGACCAGACCATCTGTTAACCCCAAACACCTGTTTTGGTCAATGTGGCTTCTGCTAATGGACCTATGTAGATGGACCAAATGCTCCAGGAGCTGGAGTCGAAAGCGTGCCTGGCTTCTGAGCTGTTTGTTTTGCACGTTCCTTGTTGGATCGCCTCACAGTGAGCTCTCCAGGCTGCGAACGCATCTCCTGTTCACCTTGTCTGTTCATCTTTACTGTTTGCTCTTTCTTTGAAAAGCACCCACACACTCCATAGCCTTTCTTGGGGTTCTTTAGAAGCCAAAATCCCTGTCTTCAACTGTGGTGGAAATCTCGTTCTTGATGTCGCAGTCTAGTCCTTCAACTAGAACGTGGTGCTTGCAGCCTAGTAAACCCTTCTCTTTGAACACCACCCACCCCCAGGTTCATTGCCCGGACAGTGACAGTGATGCGGGTTACCCTGCGTAGCCCCCAGGCAGGGGAGAAGGACAGAGTGGACTGGAGCCAGCGCAGGAAGCAGCAGGAACATAGCAAAGTGTCTTCCCGGCACCACAGCACCTGTGCTTGGGGAGTGCCATTCGCTCCCAGAGCACCTGTCGAAGTAGTGCAGGGCCCTGCCTGACGCTCAGCAGGAAAATGGTGTTTGGAGCCAGGTCTCCGAAAGGAAAGAGAAACAGTATGCCCCACAGTCAGACCCAGGAGGGTTGGGGTGTGCAGAAAACAATCTCTAAAAGAAATACACAGCACCTCTTGTCTTTAAGAGAACGGCTAGCAGTGAAAACCTAGGTGTGATTGAAATATACCTGAATCCTGTTCATTTAAACTATTTTCTCCATTGGAGGCAGCCGTTTTCCTAGGGAACAGACCCAGCAGTCACCTCAAAACTGGAGGTTTTCCACCCTGCCTTTGCCCAGCCCAGCCCCACGCAATGAACCCCATTAGTGCCCAGACTTCGAAAGCACATGACTAACCAACCTGAATACTGCTGCCCTGATGTTGGCAGAATATCCATCGGTATTAACCAAGCTTGGAATGCCCTGAGCACTCACCCACACTTGAGGCTCTGAATGCTGGCCCGCCCCTCCCTGGGCATGGAGCAACGTGGCTGCTGTGGTCATGAAGCTGTGCCCTCTCTTCCGCCACAGGTGATATCCGCAACGACCTCTACCTGACCCTGGAGAAGGGGGATTTTGAGAGAGGGGGAAAGAGCGTGCAAAAGAATATCGAAGTCACCATGTATGTGCTCTACGCAGACGGAGAAATCTTAAAGGTGAGGCAAACCCGTCCTCTGGAATCAGAGCAGACCCTGGAAGAACCCAGCTCTTCCGTGGCCTTTGTCCGGAAGCCCAGGCCCCTCTGGCAAGATGGAGCTCAGATCCCCTGTTCTGCTCAGCCTTTTCCTTCTGCGGAGGGCTACCTAACCCCAGTGCCCACCTGGTTAGTTAGGGAAGGTAAAGGTGAGTGGGTGACGTCCTGTGCAGGTGACTCCTCCAAGGAGCTCCCGGTCTCCTTTCTAGGATCAGGAGCCTGCATCAGTGATTAGTGCAGCCTCCCTTCCTTCTGGTTTGTTGAATGGGGGTAGGGGTGGGGGTTCCTCTGCCCAGAGGGAAACTAACAAGCAGCCTGCCAGCTCATTGGGGGACCATCTCCACAGTTGTTGCCAAAGGGTGACATTTAAACCACATGACTTTTCTCACCACGTGCACCGGGCTGGTGAGACAGTGAGACCTGGACTGCTTACGGGAACAAAGTCCAGCGCCCTAGTTGCCCAGAATTCAAAGGGCTCCCGGCAGAGGAGGACTGGGGGCCTTTGCGTTTCTGTTGCAGGACTGCATCAGCTTGGGGTCGGGAGAGCCCAATAGGAGCTCCTACCACTCCTTCGTCCTCTACCACAGTAACAGCCCTCGCTGGGGGGAGATCATCAAACTGCCCATCCCCATCGACCGTTTCCGCGGCTCCCATCTGCGCTTCGAGTTCAGACATTGTTCCAGTGAGTGAGGCGCCCCTGCTCTCTCCAGGGCTGGGGTATCCTTCTTTCCTCCCCTCTCCTCTCCTCTCATCTTCTCTCCTCCCCTCTCCTCCCCTCTCC
>NW_022111320.1:52276696-52305687 GCF_000313985.2 Echinops telfairi
CAACAGAATTGTAAGGTTTCTCGGATGGGTGATACCTTTGTTCTTGGCTTTACACCAAAGCCTGTTTGTGATCCAAGTGGGTTTTTATGAAGGAAAGGACAAGTTTTAGGTTCTACAGTCTCAAAAGGGTTTACAACTGGGCACGAGCAACCTCGTGCAAAAGCACACCCACATGTGCGAAAATAGTGGGGGATCCCGGGAGCCCAGAGAGTGTGTGCCCTGCCTTTATTCTGGCCCTCCCTCTGGATGGTTGAAGGTATTGGTTGACACCATTGGCTGAGTTGAGCCCACCTGGGTGAGGTCATGAGCGTGGGCCCAGTTTGGACCACCCAGGTGCACCTCTCACCTGGCTCGGGGACTTGACTAGGAGCATGCTTAGTTTGTGGTCTTCATAGGCTTCTAATGGTTGCCTGATTTCTTCCCAACCTCCTTTAGGGGGCCTTTGCAGGCATGGGAGGGACATACCAGCCCCCTTTGTCTCTAAATCTAGCTACCTAACAGAGTTAACCTCCCTTTTTTGTTTGGAACAAGAAAACAAGGAGCTGTGCGTGAACTGGTCCTCAGAGATGAGCTGTCATCAAAGTCGTTCTGTGGACAATAAAAGCAGTGACTGTCTGAAAGGATCCCTTCCAGAGTCTCGGGGTGGATCAGCGCCAGAGCCATTCTCCTTTGGCTGTTTCCTTTGTACCCACTGCCCCGCTGCTCCCAGCCCGGGGCTTAGTGAAACAGCTTGTTGTTATTTCTGTTTGGGTCTACGTAGACTGGGTCCCTTGGGGGAGCATGGAAGCGTAGTGCACTGCGCCTCGTGCCTGCAGCCGGGGTGCAACCTGTGCTGTGACAGCAGTCAGGGCTGAAGGGCGAGGGTGGCGAGCACAGGAGGAAAGTCCACGAGAAGCGCAGTGACCACGGTGCCTTTGGTTGCAGCCAAGGACAAAGGGGAAAAGAAGCTCTTTGGCTTTGCGTTCTCTCCCCTGATGCGGGACGACGGTACCACGCTCTCTGATGACACCCATGAGCTCTACGTGTACAAGGTATGTTCTCAGGCAGGTGGTTCTCGGTGGGCAGCCAGAGGACCCAAGGCAGTGGACTCATCCATGGGTCATAGCCAGACAGCTGCAAGCAGGCTTTTATCCTCCCCTTGGCACCCACCCCCGTCGGTAATGCCCCCTCCACTTGGAAATCCATCACCAACCCCTCGATGCCTTCCTGGCCTTGGGTCGCACGTTCTCTGACCTGCTCTTGGAGCGCCTGGTGCTGCCAGCTGTTGCAGCATGGCCTCCCACTGCAGGAGGAAGCCTCGTGCCCTGCCACGTGAGCTGCGCCAGGCAGTGTCTGCACAAAAAGCACCGTTGCCGGAGGACCTGACACCCAAGCATGTCAGATTCCTTGGAACCGGATGTTGACACGTGTCCCCACTCAGGCAATGCTCTGTTTTCCGCGCTTGCCTGCAGTGTGATGAGAACAGCACATTTAACAACCATGCGCTGTACCTGGGCCTGCCCTGCTGCAAAGAAGACTACAACGGCTGCCCCAACATCCCCTCCAGCCTCATCTTCCAGCGCAGCACCAGAGAGTCCTTCTCCATCTCCACCCAGCTCTCCTCTACCAAACTCACCCAGAACGGTAGGTCATGCTGCCCACAGCACTCTCCTCTGCTCCACGCTCTGGTATCATGTTGAGGGAACAAAAAATAGCGCATTCCTCGTGTCATCGTTAAGAGACTTCTTTTCATTTGAGGTTGAAGGAATCACTGAGCAAGAGCAGGCCGCAGAGTGCTCCCCAGTCCCAGCAGCTGGAAACTGCATGTGCCAGAAAGTGTGGATTTCAGCACCAAAGGGGCTGTTGGGACCCTCGCAGCTAGTTCTGCCTGTCCTTGCAGCTTCCGACGGCCTTTGCTAAGAGAGTCTGCCCTTGGACCCCTGGCATAGGTGGGTGACCATCTTTTGTGCTTGCTTTTTAGTGGATCTCCTAGCTCTGCTGAAGTGGAAGGCCTTCCCGGACCGAATTATGGATATCCTAGGGCGACTTCGGCATGTGAGTGGGGAGGAAATTGTTAAGGTATGTACGGATTCTACACACTTCTCAGCTGCAGCCTGAGGGACGGTAGCCTTCCCCTGCTTCTGCCAGCGATGCCCGTCTCTGAAGACCATTTCTCCAAAGACAAGCAGGAGTCACAAAGAGATGCTTCCAGGTCCGACTCAGCTCGGCTCATGTTCATTCCCAACCAAGCCCGCGGTGGCGCGTCTCAGCAGTGGATGGCTGCAGGCAGGCTCTCTCGGTGAAGCACTGTCTTAGTCTCCTCAGAGTGCCTTCAAAGAAAGGTCCAATCCAAACCCTGGCTTCCACGGGCAGATCTACTCTGGGGCGGGGCGGGGCAGGTCAAGGCAAAGAGGCCGGCTCAGAAAGTCAAGGCAAGTGTTTTTCAGGGGTGGTCGTCCAGCACTGGGGAGGGACTTACTACGCAGAGGTTGTAGGGAAATTGGAAGCATTGTGATGAGAACAAGGCCTGGGAAGGTCCACAGAGGAATTTCTTTCTGTCACAGCAGTGCACCTTCCCATTCTTCACGGGTAACCTAAGGGTTCACGGGTATTTCAGCAAGTGCACGCACAGATGTGCTGGATTCCATGGGATCTGCCTGGATTGTGATAAGAGCTGCACCAGCCCCGATACAATGATGAAAAAAATCCCCCCAAAACTAGTCACAGCTTTCTCCTTCTGTCCACATTGCTCCATTAACCAGCCTTGTATTTAAGTCTTTGGATTCCTAGGCAGAAAAGTGTAACTGTAAGAATGCTTCCACTTGTAAGTCGTATAATAAACTTGAGGGACTCGGAAAAGCTCATGGAAAGGGCCCTTATATTGCCAAGTACTTTTCTCAAAATAAGCCCGGTTCTCTGGATTGAAAAAAGAAGTTCACTGGGAAACCTGACTCCTGCACCCTAACAGTCCTGATCATCCCCCTTTAGGCTGCTTTTGTTCCAAAGTTCAAAGGACATTTAAAAGCCACGTCATTTAAGTCCCTCAAGGGTGCTCAAACTGCTGTTTGACGTGGTGTGGGTAAAGAGCACAGAATTCTTCTGAGAGGGGTGAAAAACAGACAAAAACCTTACCGCCATGCAGTCGATGTCCACTCACAGCGCCCCTGGAGGACAGGGTGGAACTGCCCCTGTGGGTGTCCGAGACTGTGACTCTTTATGGGAGTAGACAGCCTCCTCTTTCTCTCAGGGGGCAGCTGGTGGATTCACACTGCTGACCCTGCCGTTAGCAACCCTGCATGTAACCAGGGCCCATTCATAGACACAAATGAGTATCCCCAAACCTTTAGTTTCATGGCCTATATTTAGGCGATAGAACAGTGCGTTGTAAACATTTCTGGCTTCTTTTGCATCCCAGACAGCAGAATGATGGGTAGTGTTGAAGGAATCCTCTCCGAGACAGCCCAGTGGCTTTAGACACCTGCCTCCCTGGAGGTCTCACCTCCCTCCCTTAGCTCTCCCTCTCCGCTTTCTTACTGTGTAACTCTTGGACCACAAACCCGGCCGTTCATCTGTGAACACACCCAACACTGCTTGTCACTTTGTAGCTGCTGGTTTTGTCTCATCTTTCCTTCGGAATCCACACTGAAACATCCCCACCGAGACTGTAACCATCTGGAAGGAAAGACGTAAAATGAGCCCATGTCGCGTTACCCAAGATCAAGAAAACCCCACAGAATCCACAAGGAAGCTAAGAGATCCAATAAATGAATTTAGCAAAACTGCAAGATACAGATTCAACACACAGAAATCCAGTGGAATTTTACATATCAACAACAAGCTTTGTGACTGGGACATTAAGGAAACAAGTCCATTTACAACAGCATCTAGGGCAGTGGTTCTCAACCAACCCCATGTCTGTCATACTGCTCCTCGTGCGCTGGTGACCCCCAACCATAAAGTTATTTCTGTTGCTCCTCATCACTGTCACTTTGCTACTGTTATGAATCGGGCGACCCCGCTCATCTAAAGGGATAAAATACTGGGACCAAATTTAATAATTTATTAAGTTTTATTTATTTAATAAACAAAATAAATAGGACTTCTAGTACAGTATTGAATAGTAGTGGTAAGAGGAGTATCTTGTGTTGTTCCTGATCTTAAGGGAAATGTCCCCAGTCTTTGTACATTGAATTTGACTTTAACTGGATTTTTCATAGATACACTTAATCATATTGAGGCACTTCCCTTCTATTCTTAGCTTGTGAAGGGACTGTCTTATGAAAGGCTGTTGGATGTGGTCAAAGGCCTTCCTGGCCTTGATTGAAATGATCACGTGGCTCTTGCGTGTTGCTCTTCTGTTGCTGTGGTAGATGGCTGTACATGGGTTTATTTTCTAATGTTGAACCCTTACAGGCCACTCCGTGTGGGTGAGTCACCTTTCTAACATATTTCTACCCTTCAGTTGACCAGGATTGCCTGAGCTTGTTACTCTGTAGGCATGGGGTCTTGGTCGCCGTGTGGGTTCTGCTTGCCTCACAGAATGAGTGAGAAGCACACCTTCTCCTGTTTCTGAACGTTTTGAAGGACTGAGGTCCATTCTTCTGTAAATGTTTGTAGAATTCTTTGGTGAAGTCCCTTAGTCCAGGACTGCTTTTTCGCAGTAGGAGGGTAATTGTTAGGACTGATTCCATCTTGCCACGTTAGGGTCTTATAGAGATGCTGTGCTTCTTCATGAATCAACATTGGAAATTTGTGCTTTTTTCAGAAATTTGTCTTTTTTTCTAGGTTATCTAATTTGTTGGCATACAATTGTTTGTGCTATTCTCCTTTTATCCTTTTTTATTTTGTAGGGTGTGTTGTAATGTCTCTCTTCTCATTTTCATTTTTAGATAAGTACATCTTAATCTCATTCATTACCAGTCTAACTTCAGGCTTGCCAATTTTATTGATCTTTTTTTAAAAATTAGCTTCTGAAAAAAAATTATCTTCTGTAAATGATGGCAACAAATGTACAAATGTGCTTGACACAATGGATTGTGATAAGAGTCGTATGAGCCTCCAGTAAAATGATTTTTTTTTTTAAAAGAAGTGGGGGAAAAATTAGCTTCTAGTTTCATGCTTTTTCTCTTTGTTGTTGTTCTCTGTTTCGTTTATCTCTGCTCTGGTCTTTGTTATTGCCTTACTCCCAATAGTTTGGGGCCTGGTTTGTTCTGCTTTTTCTAGTTCTTGGAGTTGTAAAGTTACATTATTGATTTGCTGGCTTTCTTCTTTTTAAATGTAGCTGTTTAGATGATTACTGCTATAAATTTCTCTGTGAGCACTGCCTTTAATGTATCTCATAAGCTTTGATATGTCATGTGTTCATTTTAATTTAATTTTAAGTATTTTCTAATTTCACTCTTGATAGCTTCCTTGACCCATTTGTTGTTTAATAGTTTGTTTAGTATTGGCATGTTTTCCGATTTTTCTTGCGTTTGTAACTTCTAGTTTCACCCTTTTGTACTCAGAGGGGATACCTTTTGTGATTCAGTCTTCTTAAACTCACTGAGATCTCCTTTGCGATCTAACATGTGTTCTCTCGTGGAGACTGTTCCTGTGCCGTGGAGAAGAAGCATCTCATGCCGCTGTGGAGGGCTGTGCGCCGTGTGTCCTCTAGGTCTATGCTAGACAAGTCTTGGTCAGGCCTTCAGTCTCTTGATTGATCTTCTTTGTAGACAGTCTGTCCGTGGTGGACAGCAGGGCGTTGAGCACAATGGCTGTCATAGACCCATGCTGTCCCCCGTCACTTTGTCAGTGTTTGCTTGTCATGGTTTGAGAGTCTGGTCGGGTTCATCTGTGTTATACTTACTCTGTTATAAAGTCTCCTTCTTTTTCTAAAAGATGTCGCCTTAAAGCTTGTTTTGCTGCTAATTAAAATCACGTTCCCAGATCCCCCTTTGCTTTCTATTTGCATGGAATATTCTTTCATTCTTTTATTTTCGACTCTTTGTATGTGTATATTTGACCTTAAAAAGTGTCTCTGGTAGACAGCATATAGGCGTATCACTTTAAAAATCTATTCTGCCACATTCTACCTTCTGACTGCCATGTTTAAACCATTTGCAGCCACTGTGATTCCTGATGGGGAATGACTAACTCGTGTTGTTACATTGTGTATTTTCAGTGTCTTAACCCTTTTTGTCCCACATTTTCTCCAATACTGATGACTTGTGTTTCTTGATTTCTTTCTATAATGAACCATTTTGATCCCTTTATCCTTTCCTTTATGTGTATATTTCTAGATATTTTCTTTATGGTTACTTACCATCAAGATTACATTTAACATCTTACATGTATAACACCTTAATTTAAATTGATGTCAACTTAATTAACATACAAAACTATGTTTTGTTTGGAGAGAATCATATCCCTTCCTCCCCCCACCCCCACCATTTAGGTTGTTACTACCTTTTACATATTTATACATCCTATGCCCTGAAGTATAAATTCATACTGATTTTTATACATGTGTCATGTATACAACATGAAAGACATTACTAGACAAAAAGCCTTGGAACTTGTCCTTAAACTTAGCGTTAATTGAGGCTGGAGTCCATGGGTCTGAGAGAGAGAGAGAGAGTATGTGTGTGTGTGTGTGTGTGTGTGTGTGTTGTCTTCCTGTACTGTCTACTGCCCTTTTCCCTACTGGAGAACCGACTCCCTTCAGTTGGTCTTTAGGACAGATCTAGTGGTTGTGAACTCTCTCAGATGCTATTGATATGAGAATGTCTTAATTTTACTCTCATGCTTAAAGGACAGTCTTGCCGGATAAGACATTCCTGCTGACAGTTCTTTCGTTGGCATTGTAAAGGTATGATTTCATTACCTCTAGCCTCCTCTGAGAAGTCAGCTCTTAATCACATGGGGTATTTGATATCGATTATTGCTGCTTTCAGGGTTCTCTTTCCGTTGTAGAGTTTGATTATAGGGTCTCCAAGTGTCAGAATATGGACTTTGGGGTTTATCCTTCTTAGAGTTTGTTGTGCTTCCTAGATTTGTAGATCTGTGTCCTCTGTCAGATTGTGGCATGTGTTAGGTATCATTTCTTTAGATATTTTTGGTTACATTTCTTCCTCCTGGGATTTGGATGACGGTTGTTAGTTTTTGTTTTGCTTTATCTCAAAAAGTTTTATTGGGACATAATCTACATATGATGCAATTCATTCGCTCAGTTGTATGAAGAAAGGTTGTGCAGTCATTACCACAATCATTCTGGAGCGTTTTCTTCATTCTTGGCCGCTTTGTTATTGGCTCTCACACACTTGTGTTGGTGGATTTGAATCCACTCGGCTTTTGTTGCTCCTCAGGCTCTGTAACTTTGGACTGTCTCATCCTCTGGATCACTGTTTCTTTCGTCTGCTGGCTCAAATCTGTTTTTAATACTTCTAATGAGTATTTCATTTCAACTAGTGTATCCTTCAGTTTCAGGACTTTATTTCATAGTGTCCACCTCTTTATGTAGATTCTCATGTTATTCTTGTGTCATTTTTTCTGAATTCCTTTAGCTCTTTGAGCTTGTTTGACATTGTTGTATTCTGTTCCTCTCTGTTTATTATTTGAGTTTCCATACATAGGACTTCTTTCTCTCCATCTAGGTTTTGGAATGGGCCATCCTTTCCAGTTTCTTTGTGTGTCTTGTAACCCCCCCCACCCCCACCCCCACCCCGTGTCCTCAGAGTCAGACTGTCCTCACAATGCTCAGTACAGGTCTGTGAGAAGGTCCTCATCACCGAGGTGTCTTGTTATTTTTTGTAGAAGCCAAGGCATTAGACGAAGTGGTAACTTTCTCAATGCTCTTGAACCAGAATTGCATTTGATGGCAGTATGTGCTCTGAGAAACTCCTAAGTGGACCGTGTCCAGACGTTGGCCTGACCGAGGTTTCCATTTCCCCACAGTCCCCAGACAGATGAAAGACGCTCACCCGACTCTCAGAGCGGCCCCGACTTCACTGCCCTGCTTTGTCAGGGCTCCTTCGGCATCTCTCCAAAGTGGATACTACATAGACCACTTTCAGAAAGATCCCTCGGTCCCTCACTGCCATCCTCTCCACTGCTCTGCAGCCTCCGAGTCCCACCAGAGTGTAAGGCTGCCTTCAGTCGAGCCACAACTTGCTATCTGAACAGTCCGTTAGCAAAATCTGTTCGGTTCATTTCAGTCGTGGGTGAGGGCCCGCACCAGGGAACCGGAAAGCCAGGTGTTGGCTGAGGGTTTGGAGTGGCTGCAGAGCATCGCAGCTGCCTGCCCACCGCACCAGAGAGGGCAGGTGGAGAGGCCTCGAGGCCGCTGTCCATGGTTTCAGAGACTGAGAGTGGGCCCTTCCCAACACACAGGAGAGCTGTGCCTTGGCGGTGGTGTGGGCTCAGTTTGGGGAACTCCGGGGCTGTTCTCTGCCGCCCCAGGAGGCAGAAGGGGGGTACCAGTGGACGCGGTGCTCTGCCTGTGATTTAAGTTTGCAGTTCCTTGCCTGGAGTGCCTACAGGGGAGGAGATGGGGTTGTGGGGAGGGTCAGAATCTTAGATCTGCGTCGCGACATCATGCCAGGACTCCCGGAAGATGCGTTGGGAGCTAAATGCATTTCTATATTGACCTTGGCCTTCTGTGTAAGAGGCTCCAGCCTGAGCCCACCCTTCTTGTGCCGTTTCAGTTTCTGCAGGACATCCTAGATACGCTCTTTGTGATTTTGGATGACAACACAGAGAAGTACGGCCTGCTGGTTTTTCAGTCTCTGGTAAGACTTTTCGTTGTTCTTAATGATTCCTGTCACAGATTTCAGAAGCTGTAAGGGGGCAGCTTATTAGCTGAGTCAGCATGGAGTGTCGACGGCTTGCAATGGGAAAGAGATAGGAGTGTCACCCAAGGAAGGTCACCCAACTAACCTTCCAGGCAGACACCCTCCCTACACACACAGTACAAGCTCCAGCTTGAAGAACTTACTGTGGTCCGCTTTGGACCTCGGCTGTGCAGTCTGGGGTTCTCGGTGTCATCAGTAACCTGGGGGTTTCCTTGGCCTTGCTGACAGAGAAGCCTGTGAGCTTAAGTAGAAGCAGAAACTCCCCTTTGCTAGTCTGGGTATCCCCTGTATCCCTTTGTGCATCTATGTGGGAACCAGACTCGCAGCTGAATGCAAGTGGACCGTGACTTGAGTGGTGAGTGCATTTTACTTGGTATCTTCAATCCCTACAAGACGTGTGTGTACTTAAAGAGAAGCAGACACTCTGGTCTGCCTGGGAGATGCGGGAAGAGGTGAGAATTGAAACACACACCTGCCTAGCTTGCACCTCCGGCTCTCCGAGGTCTTGATTCAGTGGCTGGCCAGCCCTGTTACTGAAGGCCAGCCTCTCATAGGCTGATTTGGATCACACTAAAATCCGTTTTTCTGTTGTTTGCAAGTTGTTGAGGCACGCAGTGTGTGTGCCACCGACATAGGCATTCTTCTGTTGTCCCTGGTCTTTGCTGCCCCACTCAGCCCGATGCTGCAGGGAGAGGCTCAGGATCATCACATTTGAGCTCCTGGTCCGTGGGACTCAAGTGATAGGAAGAGGACAGGTCAGAGAGACACAGGTGCAGAATGGAAACCGTGCTCTGACTGCCCGAGCAGACACCGCAGAAAACACGCGAGCTGACTGCTGTTTGAGGAAGCGAGCGCCCCCGCTTCCTGCGGGGCATCCAGTGGACCCTGCTGACCGTCCCTCCATCTCTCACAGGTGTTCATCATCAGCCTGCTCCGAGACATCAAGTATTTCCACTTCCGGCCGGTGATGGACACGTACATCCAGAAGCACTTTGCTGGAGCCCTGGCGTACAAGTAAGCTGCCCCTGGCATCACCACTGGGCCCCGGGTCTGAATAGAAATACAGGCTTCAGGATAGTTTAGCTACAACCAATTAGGTCACATGTCAACCCACAGTTTACTGTGTGGCTGCCACACTTTTCCTTCTAAGAAACAGTAACAAATCTGGTGAACTTAAGCCTTAATTTCTAGGATGAGAAACAGGTGATAAGCTACATATAGTTGTAAAAATAAATGCAGCCCCAAATTAAAGAACAGTCTGTAAGAGAGAACACACAAATATAGGTTCCCCCAGTACCCCAAAGTACAGTGTTTCTATGAAACCTTTCCTAAGCCAAAATGGTATAAAGATGCTGTCACCTCCATTGTATGGAGGAAACGTGTTGAGCCTCCTGAGACCTGGGAAGTAACCTACTCGATCAGACCAAATCGCCCATAGAAGCGTAGCTACCACCACGTGCAGCATTCAGTTCCGCACCTGGGCAGGGCGCTGACAAGGCCACACTCACGGCTCCCCACACGGCAAACACTGAACGCCAGATTGGCACCTCCTGGTCATCTCGCTTCTCTCAGCAGAAACCTGTGCTAATGTGGCTCTCTTGTAAAAACCAAGTGGCACAAAGCAAGCCTTTGAAAAACCAGGGTTGCCTGGAGGGCGGACATTCGCAAACCTCCACAGATTATCTGAGAAAACATTGTTTCTCCTAACAGAGATCCACCACACGAGGAGGCTACAGCACTCCGAGGTTCGGGGCTCACTGGAGACAGTGAGCACTGTGCTCAGTGCTTTCCATGTGGCGTCCAGTCCACTGCGTCCATGATACCTGGAGGGTACTTGGACTGCCTCTTTATTTTGAATGAAGAAAGTGAGAGCCATTCAGTAACTTGCCCGAGGACACAGAGGCAGAAACGGACAGGTCTCCAATGCTTGACCACTGAGCTGTACTGCCATGTAAATACGACCCCAGTCCTCCCCATTCCACGGGGCTGACTTGGTCCTAAGGAACTAGGACAGAGAGATAAATGGATACGTTTGTTCAGAGCCTGCTATTGACTGCTATTTGCTGCAGGTTCTGCAGACACAGAGCCAGTGTAAGTCTCTGCATAGACTCCATGGTCATCCCAGGGGACATGTGCGTCAGGGCTGTGCTGCTGCTGGAGCGTGGCAAGTGTCTCGGAGCTGGAGATGTCCTCCGGTCTCAGAGGGCACAAGGGCCTCACCACCGACCCTGAGGGAGTCCTCGCTCTCCTCCCGCTCCCGCGCGTCAGCAGGCTGTCGATTCCTGTGTGGTTGCTGCAGGAAAGTGAGCATTTTAGGCTGCCTTGCTTTTCTATTAACGTCGTGGGTTTTCTGGAACTGCCCTCTTTCCCAGAGAGCTCGTTCGCTGTTTGAAGTGGTACATGGACTGCTCAGCAGAACTGATCCGGCAGGACCACATCCAGGAAGCCATGCGGGTAATGTACTGAGCTCATCGCACATTAAGGGGACCACTCCTGCAGTGTGCGTGTGTGTGTGTGTGCGTGCGTGCGAGGAATCGTGTATGTTATGTGTGAGGACACTGTAGAAATCCCGGCAAGCTGATCTGTTCTCAGCAGTGACCTCCTTAGACCTTGTACTTCCCCTGTTCCCACCATGATTTTGTCCCGGAAGGCCTTGATCCCACGTGCTTTTATCCATAAGCAGGATGATGAGCACAGAGCGCCTGGCCACCCTCCCCTGGGCGATTTTTGCCAATAGTATTCCGTCTTCCCGCCCCCTCGCTGAAGTCTCATAACCCTCTCTGACCTGTGTGTCGATCAGTGGTGCCAAAGACTCAAGTTGAGATCGTCAGTCCTTCTCCTTCCGCCATAGTCCTGGACACTGCTCCCTAGAACTGTGCTTCGGGAACAGGGCGCGTTGGCCACACTGTGCCGTCGTGACGAGAAGGGAACCTCAAAAGCTTTGCCGTGGAGGATCCTGGGGTCCTCCAGGGTCCAGGCCCCTGGTTGGGACCTTAAGACACTCCCCTGCGTGGACTGGTTCCATGACCAGGCAGTCCTGTGCTGTGCTGGGCAGCTTCCTGCCGTCACTTACCCGGCTGCTGCCATTTTTGCTGTCTGGAGCCGCCCATGAGCAAGCTCACCTCTGGTTCCACAAGTGAGCCTTCTTACCCACAGCCTCTGAGGAAATTATTGCATCTTTTTGGTACTCGTTTAAAATAAGTCCATGCTGTGTGTGTGTGTGTGTGTGTGTGTGTGTGTGTGTGTTCTTGTTTCATTTACTGAGATAGGGCACCCTGGTGACCAAAGCTAAAGTATCAATATGATTTTTAAGAAAATGATAAAATGCATGGTACTCATATAAATTAGTGTGATCATGTGTGTGTGTGTGTGTGTGTGTTCTTATACTTGAGTTATTTTTTCTTTGGCTTTGTTTTTTAACCATCTCTTCCCTCCCCCAGGCCACTCCCCACCCCCCCACCCTCCGCCTTTCCAGTTAGCAATAAAAGAACAGTAGAGTATATCTGCTTTCTGTGTCCTCATTGAATATCATGCTCACTGTCATTCATCGGATGCTGTATCAACCACTGGGAATCCCAGAGGTACCCAGGTAGAGACAACTTGGCCTTCATAAAACTTCCATTGAAGTGGTCAAAAAAGACAGTGTCCGTGTAAAACAGATAGAACCGAAAGTCAGTGAAGAAGTTGATGAGTACTGTGACATGAACACACCAGAGTTATGGGATGGACCAGTGGGGAGAAGGAGAGCAGGTTAGATCAACTGGAGAGATTGCCTCTAAGGTGAAGTCAGTGTGAAGAAGAACTGAGGACTTTCGATTCAGGCAGAGAACCGCGGGTTTAGAATTTGGTTGTGCCCAGATTATTGGACTTAATCATCAAGTCCTTTGAACAACTCTATTAAATATGCCTCAGGAGCTAAGGGGTGAGAACCCAGAGAAAACAGTGTATGGCGCACATAAGAATACCAGTAGAGGAATAATAAAAGTGAACCAAATAGAAATTGTGGCATTGAAATTACAATGACAGAAATGGGGGGAGGGGTGGCAGACAGAAGAAGCATCAGCAAATTTGAAGACAGGAAAATTGAAATTACCTACTCAGAGAAGAAGAAAGAGAAGATTGAAAGACGTGAAGACCGCCGAAGGAAACAGTCAGATGGACTAGCATGCACCTGCTGGAATCCCAGAAGGAGAAGAGAGAGAGAGAGCAAGGGGCTGTTTTAGAGTTAATGACGTCCCACAAAATACATGTTTGAATCCTAACTTCGATACCTGTAGATACTGTTTCCTTTATAATAACGTTTTCTTCATTTTTAATGGGCAGTGTCACTGTAAGTTGTGTCTTCAACAATCATTGTTGAGATAGAAGAAGCTAGTAAGCATGAAGACAGAGGAAGTCGGATGGCACATAAAGATCGCCAAGGAACAAGTCCAGACAAAAAGACAAATATCCTCCCTGAGAGCGACCAGAGTTCTCCCGCAGTCTGGTACCCTGGAGTCAGACTTCGCGCCTCCCGTAGTGTTTCTGACAAAGCAGCACTGAGAAAGGAGAGGCGGAGTGGATGTTTGAACAAAGACAAGGAGTACCCAAAAATGTCCCTGGAAAAAAATGGATTTAAAAGATAAAAATAAAAAATAGACTTAGCCCTCAACACAAGCTCCATCAAGTTTAAGACACTTTTTTAAGCGATGCTACCAGTCATTTGGCCCGTTCCTAAAGAGCTGAAGATCCTAGGAATTTAACCATGTCAACAGGACATTAAATAACATAATCTTAAACAACAAATGGGTCCCAGAACAAATCACAGGGCAATGAGACAATATGTGGAGACACATGAAAACGCAGCGTACCGAAATACATGAGCTGCTGTGCAGTCACTGCTCGGAGGGCAGCTGATAGCTGCGAATCCCTGCAGTGCCTATGTTCAAAGTGGAAGGTCTCTGTATGTATCTGTCTGCTCTCAGTAGGCATCGAGCATCGACAGAGCATACAGGGGCCAAGTCATGAAAACTTCTAACCAAAGAACTGAGACGGTCTTGAAAAAGAAGCCGTTGGAGAGCTCACACTTTCGATTTCAAAACTTACCGCAAAGCTCCCAGGGTTTGCGTGAGGATAGGTCTGTAGACCGACGGAATAGAACTGAGCGTCTAGAAACAAACCCCTGTTTCTGAGGTTGATTGGTTTTCACCAAAGATGTGAAGTTTGTCCAATCAAGAAGGCACAGTCTCCTCAACAAATGGTGCTAGGGAGACGAGCTATGACGCCAGGACCCCGTCTTATGCCTTATCTAAAAGTTAACACAACGGATGAGTTTGTAAAAATATAAAAGCCTTAAAAGAACGTCGATATTACGCTTCATGACCTTGAGTTTTGCAAGGGATTCTTAAAGGGTGACAGCCAAGAAAATCAATAAATTGTACTTCATCAAAATGAAAATATCCAGAAGATACAAAGGAAGAGCTCTTAGAACTCAACCACAAAAAAGACACACACACACACACACAGATCCAAGTAGAAAAATGGAGAAAGGCTTTAGTAGACATTGCTGTCCAGGAAGCACATGAAAGGATGATCAGCACCTTTCCCATTACACAAACAACAAAACCTGCTGCTGTGCAGGCAAGCCTGCCCGAGGGACCCGCAGCACAGACTGGAATGCCCCTGGGTTTCTGGGGCTTCCTGGTAGAAGCCTATTGCTTCCTCTTTCTTCCAGGGAACAGCTGGTGGTGGGTTCAAACCGCCAACCTTTCAGTTAGCAAGAAATACGTACCCCCCCAACCTCTGTGGCTTCTCATTAATCTTTAGGGAAATGTGAATCAAAGCCACGTTGAGATGCCACTTCACACTCACTAGGCTAGCTGTAATAAAAATATTTTTAAGGTGTTTAAGTGAGAAGTGACAAGTGTGGAGAGGATGTGGAGAAATCGCCACTTGCATTACTGTGGAAATGTAAAGTGGTGTAGCTGCTGTGGAAAACAGTTTGGCAGTTCCTTGAAAGACACAGAATTAGTGCACGAACCAGTAATTCTACTCCTAGGAATTGACCCAGAATAATGGAGAGAAAGCATTCAGGCAAATACTGGTGCAGGAGTGTTCCTGACAGCATTATTCACGGTAGCCAGAGTGGAGACCACCGAAATGTTCCTCAGGTGGTGAGCAGAGAGACAAAAAGTGGGGCATGTGTACAACAGCATGTTCTCCAGCCGTAAAGAAAGCTGACGCGTGATGGCGCGGGCGAGTTCTGGGAGCACTGCCTGGTGGGCGCAGAGCATCTGTTTGGGGATAAAAGTCTTTCGGAAGCAGATGTGGTTGCACACCACTGATCGTGCACCCAGCAGTGGCCGAAAGGGCACGTGTTTACATCGGTCCCCCCACAAGTTAGAGGAACAAAAGCCCACGAGGAAGAAGAGAAGGTTCTGCAGCCGCCTGTGGTGATCACTGTACAACTCTTGTTGAGATGAGTGAGTTCCTGAACTGTATGACGTGTGGGTGAAGGGCTCATGGAACTGTTAAGGAAGGAACTAATGACGAGGCAAACAGAAGCTAAGTGTGTCTGCAGCCGTGTGACGGAAAAGGAGACAACCATAAATACAAACCAGCGTCAACGGGCCACGGCCCAATGCTGACGAGGAACAAAGGCCTGTGAACCGTGTTGTGCGCTAATGAAAGGAGCCCCTGGAATGTTCGGGGGCAAGTGGAAGGAAAGGACAATGGGATTTGTCCACCAGCTTTTAAAATCACTTGTAGGTAAAGATCAAAATCAGATGAACTATGTTGATGAAGAGTGCCTATTTTGAGCATAAAGAGCAGGGATGTGAGTACTGTAAAAGAGAGACTGGGGGGGGGGCAGCATGTGAGAGAGAGAGAGAGAGAGAGAGATGCTTCTAGCATGTTGGTAAGGTTGGCTTTGTCCCTGGTAGTGATGACAGGAGGTTCTTTACAGTCCTGGACCCTTTATAGAAATGAGCCCACATTCTGTCATTCCTTACACAGTGTCTTCTAGGGCAGGCCAGTGCCAACTCAGTGACCCTCCCCGTACAGCAGGGACACCCCCCCCCCAGCTCCTCGACCATTGCTGTTTGAACTATTCTTGCGTTGGTGTGACTACAACGGGTCTGTTTTCTCGTGCCAGATCTTCTGACAGATGGGTAGATTCTAAGAGGTAGCTTGGGAATTGTTTCCTTTGATGTGCTTCAAGTAATTGAGCTCTGTCTGTTTCATCCTCGGTTAACTTTCTCCCCCATGTCTCTGCTTTTTCAATGTCTGAGAAATCTGTGACATGGCTTTGATTAGACAGCGTCATCCTGGGTCTTCAATCTGTTCTCTAAAAGATCATCTTCTGTGGCCCCAAAACAGCAGGGAGGGACTCTTCAGAATCAGATTATTCTCCCAGAATGTTTCCTGGGAGAGGCCACCTCTGTACTCATCGTGAGGTGGTTGTCACAGGTGAGCCGGTCTGGAAGGGAGCTGAGAGAGGGTGGATGTGCTTCCTGGGACAGCTTGTCTCCCACCAGCCACAGCCCGGTGGGAAGGCTCTCCGAGTGGAGCTCCTAATGGACGGACGGTCCTGCTGGAACACAGTGGAGACAAGTTCTCACATCATTACCTGTGGGAAGGGGGAAAATGCAGAGAGGATGTAGTGTGTGTGTGTGTGTGCGCGCGCGCGGGCCCCACTCTTCGTGAATTACACTAGCTCCAAACCATCCATGGACTCTTCGTTCCAGAAGCATAGAAAACTGTGCTGAAATTGTTTCACGATTCTCTCAGTAAGAGTCAGCTGCTGCACAGTCACCATTTGGGTGTTCAAGAGAAAGAGAAATGAAAGTCAGGTACCTGCCCCCACCATGGATTAGCCGTCCCCTTGTCCTCTTCCCCTGAGAGGTGAGTGCTGGCCCCGTTCATGCCCCATTTCTTTCCCCGCCCCTGCAGGCCTTGGAGTACCTTTTCAAGTTCATCGTCCAGTCCCGTATCCTCTACTCCCGGGCCACCTGTGGGATGGAGGAGGAGCAGTTCCGGTCCAGCATCCACGAGCTTTTCCAGTCCATCCGGTTTGTGCTCAGTCTGGACAGCAGGAACTCTGAAACACTCCTGTTCACTCAGGTGTGTGAGCTACTGGGGAGCCCCTTGTCTGTGACAACCAGTGCTGCCTCATGTTCCAGCTCCCAGAGTCAGGGGAGCCTGCAGGGTCCCGGGTCTTGGGAAGGGGTGGTGTACAAGAGCTTGCCCGGTAAAGCAAAGCACTGCTTGGACTTCAACACCAGCTCTGCCCCGCTGCCTACCTGACAGCAACTCCCAGCTCTCTGTGGCACGGGAGCTCCCTCTGCATCCCATTCCATCCGCTGCCACAGGGCTGAGCTTTTTAAGGAACATCTTGTCCATAGATTTCCAGCCTATCTGGGGCTTTGCTTCCTTACTAGCCACTCCATTAGCGAAAAAAAACTTGAGGCTAGTATTTGTCCGTTCAGAGACTGAGGGTCCAGTCGATTGGCACACCGCAGGAGTAGCTAGAAAGTGAGGCCAAAGAATTAGGATTTGCTTTTTATTAGAGCAGTCAGCCTGGGACGGACATTTGCTTCCTTATTAAAAACACCTGGCTGATATGTTGATACTATCCACACAGGATAATATCTCTCACACCCCACCACAAAAGAGTTCATTCCTTTTCTAAAACAGTTGGCAGCATTTCACCTCATAATGTTGTGGGGTTTTGAATTTTTTAAAGCCAAATATTACATCAAAAAAAACAAGGAAAGGGGAGGCAGTGTCTCATGTTTGCTTACCCTGGTACTGCTGGTCCTTTCCTGCGTGTGAGTGTCTTTAAACTCTGTCTTCTCTAAGGTTGAGCAGTCTGCTGTCTGTTTCCGTTTGTATCTCTGTTGCCCCTCGATACCCATAGAGCGCTCAGCCTGGACAGCAGAACAAAACGGGGAGCCAGGCTGCATACAAGAGTAAGAATAATGCTGGCAGCCCATGTACCAATGTGCTCAACACAGTGGATGTGTGTATGGATTGTGACAAGAACTGTATGAGTCCCCAATAAAACGATTTACATTTTTAAAAAGAGAAAGAATGCGTGAAGGTCCCCAGGTGCCTCCCTGACGAAGACGTCGCATTTCAGGGTCTCACCTCCCCAGCGCTGCAAACTCCCCTCTTCCTCTGCTTGCTCCTTCCCTAGCCCAGTCAGTCCTGCCAACGGGGCCATGACCCTCTCTCCTCCCCTAAGCCAGCAAGGAGACAGGGGGAGCTCAGAGGCAGACAGTAGAGTCAAGGAAACACCGAAGACCTCACACCGCCTTCCACTCCACGACACATTCTTCCCTTATTCGCATACGCAGCTCAGACCTGCTCTCAGCGGAGATGGGGATGGGGGCCAGGCCTCCTTGATCTCCAGGCTGGTGTTGCATGAGCCCAGAACTCTCTGCAATATATCATGGAGTCAAGGGAACTTAGGTCCTTGGTTCTGACCACGGGAAGGCATTAAGGTGAAGGTGTCCTTCCGTCTGATGGGGAAGTGTAGGGACTCAAACCTTTTCAGAGAGAGCTCTTGATGAGGAAGTGCCTGTTCTTCCCTTTGTCTTCGAATCTAACTGTGCATACGGATATGTTCTCATGCTGGCTCTAATTACTGCCACACAGTCTCCTTGACATGCTAGAGTTGCATATCTGCAGATGGAATTCCTGTCAGCTCCACCCGTGTGCCTGGCCTGAGCATAAGACCAGCATGTAGCCGGCCAGCTTCTCCATGGCCTGTGTCTCACGGACTGGACCCCTGCCTGCTGCTGAGTGGAGGTCAAGAAAACAGCTCCCCACCCCCACCCCCTGTCCCCACCTGCCACTCAGGAAGAGTGAGCTCTTACCTCCTTTTTCCAGGGAACCCGCCGTTTCCTTCAGGCTTTGCGAACCCTGGGTGGGTGCTGTAAGAACTGAGAGTGAACAAAGCCTCCTTCAGACTGCTTTCACTGGCGGGGAGAAGACCAAAGCCCAGTCTTTATGCAAGGCCTCTTGTGTGCCAGGTACTCTGCTGGAAAATTGACAGACCTATTGTTTTCCTCATGATACTCCCAGGAAAAGAGAGCGATCACCCTCCCCATCTTCTAGGGGAGAAAGCAGAATCAGGCAGGAGCTTGCACACGGTAACGAGGTGAATGCTGAAGCTGGGGTTTAAACTTAGATTGGTCTAATTCCCAACGTCCCACCACCACCATTTTCCCCCTCTTATATTGCTCTGCTCCCAAAAGCTTTGAAACTACTTTCAGATTGACCTCAAGAGATGAGAAAGACACTCAAAGCCTGAAAGAGAAGTCTATATACACACACACACACACACACTCACAACAGATCTCCTGCAGCACTGGACTCACACGCTAGCTATCAGCAGTCCTCAGGAGCTCGTGACTAACTTTCTATGTACGGTTGCCATAGTTTTGTGTGTAGACATGAGGTTGCCAGGCGTCACACGTGAAGGCAGCGCTGCCCAGAGTCTTCAGATGTTAGGATCGCACGTACCGCCGCTGCCCTGGGGAACGGCCAGGCCGCAGAGCTGCTGGCTCATTGTCTCCGACTGGGGCCCAGGCTCTGCGGTTGCAGGTGCTCAGCGTGTTCCAGCCGTGCTTTCGTTGAGGTCCCTGGCTTGAGGTGGCCCTACCACTGGACAGTCAAGGCTTGGTCATAGAGACAAGCAAGAGCCACCCAAAAACCCAAATCCACTTTCTGAGCACACCCAGCTAGGGCTCTTGACGCTGCGGTGAGCACGTTTCTCGTTGGGCTCCCTTCCCGTGTCAGCACATGCCTTACCAAGTTTTCAAGGGGCCCGGGGCCCAGGAGGCTTTCTTGTTTCGTCCTCGGTTCCTCTCGTTCTGCGTGCTGTGCCGTGGGAGCTGCTGTGCTGGCCAGTCTCTAGGCCCAAGGAGAGCCCGCCGGAGGCAAAGACCAACCCTGCAGGGCCGTTTCAAACTCTTCTGGAGCAGTAGCGTTGTCTGAGCCGCCGCCTCCTCCGAGCTAATCACAGCCCTCCTTGCTTCCCCAGGCCGCACTCCTGAACTCTTTCCCCACCATCTTCGATGAGCTGCTGCAGATGTTCACCGTGCAGGAGGTGGCCGAGTTCGTGAGAGGGACACTGGGGAGCATGCCCAGCACTGTGCACATCGGGCAGTCCATGGACGTGGTGAAGCTGCAGTCCATCGCCAGGACTGTGGACAGCCGCCTGTTCTCCTTCTCCGGTAAGTCAGTGGGGATGAGCGTCCCGTTTGCCTCTCTTCCAATTTGCCTGCCTACCGATGGTGAGATGGGAACCGTGAAACCGCCGTGGCGTGTTGGCTCGCCGGTCATCTAACTGCATCGGGCTCGTTAGTGGGACCAGCTGGGTTGTACAGTCCTTGACCACAGAGCCCGCGGGCATCCAGAGCATGTTCCTGCATATATCTCACTCCATCTTCCACCTCGTGGCCGTAAATGCCAAGGAAAACATTAGCACCCCATTCTACAAGGGAGGGAGGGGGTCTCTCCATCCTGGGAGGAACTGGACGTGTCTGTGCCTCAGAGTGGGCTCCTAATGAAGCTTGAAATAAGAGTCAGGCTTCCTGAATTCAGGAGTCTCGATAGCATTCCTTCCTGAGGAAAACGCTGTCCACTAACAGCGCAGAGAAAGAAAAGGAAAAGCTTTGAGCGTGGGCACTGGGACGGGTGCTGTGGGCACCCTGGTTATCAAGGGCTTCTGACAAGCAAAGGCTGTCCCCCCAGTTCCTTCGCACCCAATCAACTGTCTCACAAGCCTGAGAGGAAGTAGGTCCAGGCCTGACACTCGCAAAGGCAGGGATGCCAGACGTGGTGGCCAGGGCCTGGCAAGGACAGCCCTGTAAACCACAGCAACTCCACAAGCCCAGACACTGTGTTGTTCATACCAGACATCCCGGCTAAGTAGAATTTCACCACGGCTGTGCTTCCTGTTTGGAATAAAATGATTCAAGAGACTTTCACTGGCGGCCACCCTCTGACATTCCCCCTGCACAAAGGACCGTGGGGGCAAGTGGGGCTTGAAATGAGAAAGAAAGGAGAGAGATCACTACTGGGGGACACCTCGGGACCTCCAGGCCACAGGCCGTGAGACTGTGGGCTCCAGGGCCTGCTGTGAGGCCAGCCCCTACGCACGCACATACGCACACGTGCACCCGCACAGCACCGCTGGGTTCCAGCAGCCTGCGCTCCTCTGAAGCCCTCTCTCTACTCTGCCCCTTTTCTCCTAGAGTCCCGGCGCGTCCTGCTCCCCGTGGTCCTCCATCACATCCACCTGCACCTCAGACAGCAGAAGGAGTTGCTGATCTGCTCGGGGATTCTAGGCAGCATCTTCTCCATCGTCAAGACCAGCTCTCTGGTAGCAACCCCAGCCCCACTGCTCCTGGCACTGCCCCCCCTGGTTCTGTTCTGTGTCCCTGGCAGCCCGGCAGAGACCAACCCAAGGGGCTTTCCTCAGTGGCAGGAGTGAACGGAGGCACACACGGCCCCAGCAGGCTTCTTAGTACAGCACATGCTTGCTATGTGAAAAAGCCGCACCAACCCCCACCCAGAAGCCCTGCTTCTGTGGCACCGGAAGCCCAGCCCATGCCTATGCTGTGGCGCTGTCAAAAGGATGGAGCTGGCTTCCTGGGACTGTTCTGGGCACACTCACACGTTGCTCACTGGGAGGCACACTCAGGCTGGCAGGCAGCTTGCCCATTCAGACTTCCTGTCAGCTTCTTGACAGCCCGGGTTCACCCACGTGGCCTGCCCACCCGTGTCCAGTGCGGTCAGGGTGAGGCAGGTGCACAGAGCTTTGAGCCCATGGGGTAGGGGACTACTTTAGGACTGAGCTTTCAGCTGCCAGTGTCTGCGTTCTCTCTCTCTCTCTCCCTCCCTCCCTTCCTCCCTCTCTCTCCTGCCTTCTCTCTCTTCCTTCCTTGTGAATGAAATCTGTGGTGGGAGAGTCAGGAGGGAGGGAAAGAGTCCAAGAGAGCTGTGTCCGGCAGGAATGAAGCCAGGAATATGTTTGGGGATATTTATTCCACTTACTTGTGCTAACAGGATTAAAACACATTTCTTAGAAATTTTGGACGCGGTAAGGAAATAAAGAGAAAGAAGTTAAGACCTCCCAGAATTCACCTAAGATATGGTCCTTGCAGGATAAAGCTTCAAGTGCTCTTAAAAGGAAGGCCACTGGCCAGGCGATCAGGACACGAGCAATGAAGTTGTCCACACAGGCAGCAGAGATGCCCAAAGAAAGAGGAACCCTGGTGTCAGCAGAGAACAGAGACCTAACAGAGGGCTCTGCTCGCCAGACTGACTGAGAGAGCCATCTGGTGCCGGGGGCCCAGGCGGATGTGACCATGATGTTTGCTCCTGACTCCAGGCAGGGCTGGGCAGTGCCCCTGCCCACAGGCTGCAGACAGAGACAAACGGGCTCCACTAGTAGGTTCTACGAGTCGCCTCAGGCCAGACCTAGGAGTGTGGGCTGCTGACTGGTGAAGGAGAAAGAGCAGAGAAGACACACACCAAAAAAAAGATGTGGAGAGGGATGGGGAGAAAGAGGGCAGGTAAAAGCCTGAGGGAGCTAGATGGTGTGGGGACGCCGGCACCTGGTGCATGTAAAAGACTGATAGGACCAGCTCGGCTCAACAGGTAAGAAAGGTGACTTTGGCCCCAAGTATCTCTCTCTGGCCCAGGAGCTGCTCGGGTCCTTCATGGGAAATTCGGCAGAGAAGAAGGCCATTGGAGGGTTGGGTGGGGGGCGGAGGAGGACAGCAGAGAAACCCTCTGTCTGCCCCGCACTCTAGCCTCAGGCACAGTGGCTGCTAAGCGGCAGGTGCTCAGGGGAGGCAGGCAGGAAGACTTTGGGACTAGTGGTCACATAAAGAGGCAGGAGGAGGGGCAACAGGACACCTGGGAGAATCAGACAACAGGTGTCAGTCTGGCTGTGAGAGGCCGCCACACTCTGAATGCTGAGCAGAGGGAGGGGCTGGAGACAGACCTCCGTGAGGAGCCCAGAGAGGGCCGCGGCAGGCCATCGTCCTTCCGGTGGACCAGGGACAAGAACCAGAGAACTGGAGGGCAGCAGTGAGAGTTGGGAAAGATGGAGACCACCCAAGGAGGAGAGCCTGAGGAGAAAGCGGGGTCCTTCGAAAGACCAAGAGCCTTCTCTGTGCGTCAGCAGCCGTGAGGGGCTCCCACCACACCCTGTAGCGTGACCGCTCCACCAGCTCCCTGAGTGTCAGTCAGCCCTCCAGAGCCATGCTTGCTCCTGGCTATTCCAGGGACATCGACGCACACATCCAACTCTTTGCTTCTGCTTGTGTGTTGAAATGAATGCCTCTGTCTGAGAGCCAGGCTGGTGCTGACAAAAGGCGAGGCCCTGGGCCGCTTGGCACTGCATGCTGGTGAGGCTGAGGCGCCAGCCCAGAGACCCCCCATGGGGCTGATGGCGTGCGTGCTGCCAGCTGCAGCCTGGCCTAGCGTGGGGCTGACGGTGTGCTCTCTGGCCGCTCCCCCCAGGAGACAGACGTCCTCGAGGAGGTGGAGATGATGGTGGAGAGCCTCCTGGACGCGCTGTTGCAGACTCTGCTCACCATCATGAGCAAACCGCACGCTCAGGAGGCGGTAAGAGGGCAGCGCTGCCCGCAGTGCACAGCGGAGATCACTGTTAGTAACTAACACTCAGGTTTTCTTGCCTTCTGCTCTAACCCGGGGCTCCTCCACGCCACCCCCATCTCACCCACCACGGTCTGTCCCAGCCCCCTCCTCTGCATGCCGCCCCCCTGCCCTCAGCCGTCTGATCCCCTCTCCTCTCCACTCTGAACCGCAAGCTGACTTTATGGCAGATTCAGGACCTTGGGTTTTTTTGCCCTTGATGTCCTGGGCAATAATATCTCCGGTGACATTTGCTTTTGCCCCCAGTCATGTTCGACTGTGTGGACTGGAGCAGGGGTGCGTGCCGTGCCCTGAGCAGTGCGGAGCTGGCGGTGGGCGATAAAAGGCCCTCTTACCAAACCACAAGCAACCCAAACTCATCGCGTGGTCAGTTCCCACTCCTGTGGCCCCACAAGACAGGCTCCGTCACCGTCATTCTTTACAGGAGTCGAATGCCTCTTCTTTCTCCAGCAGGCCCACTGGTGGTTTCGAACTGTCAGCCTTGTGGGTGGCAGCCCAACTTATAACCCACTCCATCGCCAGGGCTCCCCGCCGCTCGTGGAGGCTTTCCCAAGTGACGCACGCAGGACAGAAGAACTCCCTCCGAAGCCTTGTGCACACATCCACAACTCTGCTCTTTCCCCCGCAGTGTGTATACCCCAGCTGCAGTAGAAATAGGACGAGGCGGACTGGCACTGGAATTACCTGAATCATGGAGTGTGGATCTAATTAGAAGGGAAAGCACAGGGGAGAGGCAGCATCCTGGGCCCAGTGCCCCTGCTTCCATGCTCAGAGTGGACTCGGTGTCTGTATTAGTCTGGGTACTTAGGAGAAACAAATCCACAGAAACTCATGGATAAGAGAGAGTTTTATGTAAAGAAAGTGTGCATCGCGAAAACATCCCAACCCAATGCTGCCCAAGCCCACAAGTCCAACATTAACCCATTAACCCAACACCAGTCCACAAAGTCCTCCACCTCACAAAACAGAGGCAATGATGCCGACTGCAGGAGGAAAGCTGAGTCAGTGAATGAACAAGCATCTCAGCACTGGCAGGGGTCTCCACACGGCTGCTCCAGCACCCAGGGCTGCATCGGGATAGGTCCATGTGGCTTCTTCTTGGGGATGTCTTGTAGGAAGTCAATCTTGCAAGCTGAAGCAGGGAACTGACTAAGGCAGCTGCACCCTGGTGCGACCATCAGAAACCAAGAGACCCGAGAACTAGAAAGGCGAATCTCACCACCCATTTATCCCGCCGCCTTTCAATTAGCCCCACATGTGATTATCGGCCAGGTTGGCACAATTAACTAACTCAGTGCCTTATTCTGATGTGTGGACCCCCAGCATCCATCTGGGCAGAGTCCTCTGGTTGGCAAGTGGAAGGCCGCAGTGATCTATTTGAAGAAACCCCATGTGGTAGCAGACCCCGCAGTGCCAGGCTAGGAAGAGCAGGCCCACTCCGGACAAGCAGGGGTTCCAGAGCCCTGGGCCTTGGCAGGAGTCGCTGGTCCCTTCAGCACCCCTGTCGAACACCGTCATGAAAACATGCACCCCGGCAGGTCCTGATAGCCCGATGTGCTAAGCAAACACCTACCCTCAGTGCTTTCCACCGGCCCCACCGGCTTTAGGCAGTTCATCAATATTAACTCATTTAGCAATACTAACGAAGCCATGCATTTTTGTATGGATGATAGTAACTGCACTGCACGCTGCTCTGTGCTATACTGCAGCAGGTGCATTCCTTCACAGGCTCCTCCATCTGTCAGTTTGCGTACCACCTGTATACAAAACTCACCACCATCGAGTTGGTGCTGACTCACAGCGACCCCCAGGGGTTTCCAAAACTGTAACTGTTGACAGGGGTAGAAAGCCCCGTCTTTCTCCCACAGACCTGCTGGTGGTTTCTAACTGTCGGCCATTCGGATCGCAGTCCAGTGTGTTACCGCTACACCACTGGGGCTCCTTGGCATGTAGACAAGGGGCCTGCAAAAAAAGCTTGTGGGAATAAAAGATAAGGGTTTTTTCCTCCCACGAGCATTTTGCATCCCCATTATATATGTGTGATGATTTCAGCTGTCTAGAAAGGATTTAAGGAGCCCTGGTGGCGTCACGTCAACCTGGTGGCACTCGGTTGCTAACTGGAAGGTTGGCGGTTCAAACCTGCGGCAGCTGGGAGAGAGACAGGGGCAACGGGTGCTCCCATAGAGGGTGCAGCCTGGGGAATCCCCGGAGGCAGTTCCCCCCTGCCCTGAAAGGTCGCTGTGTGCAGATTTGGTTTGTTGGTTGGTTGAGAAGGATTTGAAAGACTGGAAACTTCTTGTCAGAGCCCCACCTGTTGGAAAGCATTTACAAACCATCCGAGGGAAGTCCTTTTCCTCCCTGCCTCCTGAGAAGGCAGTCTGACGAGCGAGCGGGCCGGGCGTGCTCCCCTGCCCCTAGCCATTGACGCTGTGAGACAGGCAGGGTCTTCAGCACCCTTGAGACAGGGCTTTCTGCACTACGCCCAGTAAGAACTCGAAGACATTGCTTAAGGATTCGTTTTTATTCTCAGATGTCTTCTTTAAAGTCTGTAGTTCTCTCACAAAGCTGGGTGTGATCCCTCTGCCTTCCAGCCCCGTACCCCGCGGAAGCTCTGGGCAGCCCCGAAGAGGAAGGCTGCTCCAACCTCGGGAAGGGGGGTCTCAATTCTGAAGTGCCCTGTTCCCAGGAGCCCCTCCGGGGAGCGAGTTGACCAGGACTTCCCAAGAGAGCGAGCAGAGCGTGTCTGCCTGACTTTACAGGGGCCCTTTGGTGTCAGCAAGCGGCGTTCACAGGAAAGAAAGCTCGTTTTCAGGGCCAGAGCTATCACCTCCCTTCCATGCTCATGGGGGGCCATCTCAGACCCTCCCTCCTGTCCTTGCCCTCTGCGAGCCGGGAGGGGCCCACAGCCCCTGTGACTGACTGTGCTGAGTGTTCTTTTTCTCCCCCTCCTCCCCCTCCGTTGGTCCCCAGGGTGAGTACGTGTCCTGCCTTCTCTCGCTGCTCCGCCAGATGTGTGACACCCATTACCAACACCTCCTGGAGAACTTTCAGAGCAAAGATGAGCTCAAGGTAGGCATCGGAGCGTGGGCCTCTCACGCAGGACAGGGAGTGTGCAGCCAAGACCCCCAGGGCTCTTCCCTGCGTGGGCAGCAAGTGCACACAGCCCACACTGCTCCACAGCCCAGTGTGTGGCCTCCAATCACGCCCCCAGAGAGTGGACTGACGAGTCGCCCCTGACTGCTCCCTGTCCTGTGACCAGGTGCTTCTGTGAGGTTACTACTCTGGGCCACACAGATCAATAAGCCAGGATGCCTTCCTTGTGTATGGACTTGATAATCCCCTGATATTTCGCCCCTGCAAACCATTCTTTGCTGTTTCACAGCAAGAATAATGCTGACGACTTTCCTCTATTGAAATGTGTTTCTGGGAGATGTCTACAGAGAACAAAGGCCAGCCCTGCACAGGGGCTCCCAGACTCTGCATCCAGCGCGCTGGGAGGTAGAGAAGGCAGGGGAAGGGGCCTGTCCACGCCTTGACCCTCTCCTCGGCTTGCATCTCGGTGTCTCTTCCCCGAGCGAGGGCTGCTTCAGCCTCTATGTCTGTGCTCTGCAACCGCATGTCACAGTGATCCGTCCCGCGTTTCCATCTGTGGTCGGTAGTCATCAGACGTGTCCACCAAAAATACCTGCCACCCCTTCCAAGTGTTGTATCCATCTCTCTGCAGACGTGGTCTCTCTGTAGACAGATATCGCTAACCGTGCCGGTGATCCCAGTCTCTCACATTGGAGGGCCAGAGCCCACATTCAGTAGGGCAGGGCGCGAGCAGGCTGCAGAGCCCAGAGCCCACATCCGACTGCTCTGGCGCAGCCTCATCCCATGCATGTGTTACCCAACTGTCCTCAACCAGAAGCTCAGGCTGACACCAATTTTACATTTTAATTAAATGTTTGTTTTTATCAAAGCATTATGTGTACATAGATTTGAAAGCCAAATCGTATTACTAAGCTTATAACGGAAAATAGTGGTTCACTGGCTCAGCCTATCCATGCCCACTCACCGCTCCCCGAGAGCTGCCACCCTCGATGGTCGCTGTTCTTCAGGAAGCTTCTACTGCTATTTTAGACCGTTAAGCCACTGCCTGCCATCCACGTCTTTCTTCCTGGGGAAAAGGAGGATGGTTTGCCTGAATCGTGCATACGTCCTTCCCCGAATCCTCCCATGATGGATTTCTGTAGGGTCCACCCTTACTGTGGGGAGCAGTGGGGAACAGAGGTGCCGTGTGGATCACTGGTGCATGTACATTCCGCGGCACCAAGTCCATACCAGGGTGAACAATGCTCACGGCTATGTGTCTCCAGGTATTTTATCATCCCGAACTTCCTGCCCATTACAGTGGCTCCCCTTCCCCTCTCTCTGTGGCCTCTGCTACCCTCTACTTTCCCTTGTCTACAACTTGGCTGACCTCAGTCCCCATGGTGTGGCTTAGACGATATGTCTCCTCCTGCCTCTCTCTTTCCTTTGGCACAAGGTCTTCAGGGCTCACTCGTGTTCTAGCATGTATCAGAACGCCCTTCCTTGTTAGGGCCGCATAGCATTTTACTGTACGTCTGTCATGCTGTGCTCACTCACTCATTGGGCAGCACACCTTGGGGTGCTTCCACTTGGGCTATTGTGAGTCACGCTGCTGTGAACACTGGTGTCAGGCTGCCTGCTGAGCCTTGCTTTCCGGCCTTTGGGGTGGATATCTAACTGTATCTACAGTTGAGATTGATAAGGTAGTTCACGCTGAACCTCGTGTGAGGAGACCCCAAATTGGACCATTTCCCATGCCCACCCGCAGCAGACAAAGGTTTCCATGTTTGCACATCCTCTCACCTACACGTCATTTTAATTTTCCTTAATGATTGTTTTTATTGCCATCCTCATAGCTGTGAAGTGGCATCTCCATCTCCTCCTGGTTGTGGTTTCCACTGCTGCCCTAAAGACACCCTGGCGGCATCATGGTGACGCCCTTGGTTGCTAACCGAGAGGTTAGCATTGCAAACCCGCCAGCCGCTCCAAGGGGAAGATGGGGCTTTCTGCTCACATAGGGTGACAGCCTGGAGAGCCCTGTACAGGGTGTCTGATTCGGGATCGACACCGTGGGCTGAGTGGGGTCATGGCTTGGGACGGAACCCTGGCTGTCCCCGGCCCGCAGGAACGTCAACGCAGACCCTGGAGGAGGGAGTGGGAATTGAGGGGAACAAGAGACACGAGAAATGGAGACAAGACAGTATTCTGATCAAGTCTCGTTTACTGAGCAGAAGGCAGAGGCTTAAATACCCAATGGTGGGCGGGTAACATTACATCATATGCTAATAAAGTGAAACAGGTAGTATCCAATAATCACGCAGCTACCAAATATGGAAGAAATGGCAGGCATCAGTCCTCAAACAGGTCCGCATGTAAATGAGGTGCACTTGGACGGTCCACATGCAAATGAGGTGCACTTGGATGCCTGGCGGA
>NW_022111320.1:52305787-52307502 GCF_000313985.2 Echinops telfairi
CAGACTCCCACACCTGGCAGCGCATGGTCACCCCTCAGCTGATGGCAAACAGGAAGGTTGACCACCTGGAGGAAGCCGGGCGACCAGGTTTGCTCTGAGTCAGCTCGGCGGCATGCACCAGCGGCAGTGATGGGGGCACGAAGCAGGGCTTCTGTGTTTACTGGCCCACTGTGTATGTCTCTAGGGGGGCAGCCAGTCAAGTCCTTTACCCATTTGTGGTCGGGTCGATTGTCTTTCCGTTGTTGGGTTGTCAGAGTTATCAGATATCTGGCCTCTAAACACCTCTCCCATTTTGTAGATTGTCTTCAGTTTGTTCATACAGTTCTCTGCGCACAAACGTTTTGTCTCTCCCGTCTTCTAATGGTAACACTTTTGGCATTCTAAGAATCCACTGTCCCAAAGCCTGAAGCGCTCTGTTTTCTTCGAGAACTGGATCATTTTAGTTTACATTTGGCCTTTGAAGGAAGGAGAGGATTCTGAGGCCGTGCTCGAATGCTCCTGAAGCGTTGCTGTAGCTGGGCCCCTTCTGTGTGCTGTGCAGTCGCCTCACCGCCATCGTTATACATCCTCCCCAGTGAACGGCCTTACTTGGCATTTCTGTTGACACTCAGTTGACCATGGATACACGGGTTTATTTCTGGAATCTCTGTTTTATGCCATCTATTCTTACAGCATTTCCAGTAGAGATTTCATGCACTTTACTTTAAATCATTCACCAGTGTTTTCTTTATTATGCTCAGCTAAGTACTATGACGAGCTAAGAATGGTATGTGACACATTTTCTTTCTTGGAAAATTTTGGGTTTTCCTGATCATTTTTTTATGCTTTTGCTGTTTGGGTGCTTTTTGTTTTTCCCAGTTTCAAAGCTGACTGAGATTCCTGCTCCTGCTGTCATGACTTCTTCTTCCTTCCCACGTGGCCAAAGGAGTTAGATCTTAACTGGTCACTCTTTCCCCTCGAGATCTCCCTCCCAGAAGCCAGTCGTCTGCTCCGTCTAAAATGCCAACCCACGGGCCAATTAACAGAACAGGTTTTCCCCTCTTCCCAAGAACTCCGGACGGAGTTGACTTACCGATCTTCAGACCCAGGGATTCTTTCTTCTCCCAGTTCAGCTCTGCTGCTGAACCACTCTAGTGAATTTTTTATTTCAAGTTTTTAAAAATGTACCTCCAGAATTTCCATTGGATGCCTTTTAGCCATCTTTGTCTCCGTTTACGGAGACGGGCCGGCATCCTCTTAACTGCAGCTTGGTGTCCGTAAGTTCTTGGGACATATTCTCTACGTAGCCATTCCAGAAACTCGCCTCAGCAAAGGCTTTCCCCTCACCTCCACGTAGTTGACATTCTTTTTTCTTTTTTTGATTAAAAGATCATTTTATTGGGAGCTCTTATAGCTCTTATAATAATCCATACATCAATTGTATCAAGCATATTTTTACATATGCTGCTGCGATTATTTTCCTAAACATTTACTTTCTGTTGAGCCCTTGATATCAGCTCCTCTTTTTCCCCCTCTCCTCCCCAAACCTCGTGACCCCTTGATAAATTATAAATTATTATTATTTTCTTTTATTTTTTATAGAAGGGTAGTTTATTATTTCATACAGTAATACTTAAGTAAGAACAATAAAAGAAGCAAGTACACAATGCTAGGCATGCAGTTAGAAAGTCTCAGAATAGCCATACAGCATATTAAATGCCTGGCGAACGCAGTAG
>NW_022111320.1:52307602-52309960 GCF_000313985.2 Echinops telfairi
TTATAGATTATTATTTTCATATCTTACCTCGCCCTCACCCACTTTTCTGTTGTTTGCCCCCCTGGGAGGGGGTTCTTGATCAATCCTTGTGATCTATTCCCCCTTTCTCCCCTGAACCATCTTTTCACGGTGGGCATAGGGTCCCATTCCTTTCGCGGTGGGTCAGTTAGACAATAGTCATTGTGTCTGATAGATTAGAAACAGGCAGCTTCTCTTTTCTAAGCATAGCTCATCTTTGAAAAACCACTTTCTGCTTCTGTTGAACTTGCAGCAATTGCTCTGACAATATTTTGTCAGAGTTTGCATAGTTCACTCATCACGTGGGGATGTGGGGAGCAGCACAAGGGTGACACAGATGACAGGCGTCACCCTCTGGTCACCTAAAGAGGAGAAGTACCAGCCAGAGGGTGACACACTGTCACTCGTTTCTCCTTTGTGCTGCTCCCTAAGTTATTATGATTTTCATATCTTACACTGACCACTGTCTCCCTTCTCCCTTGGTTTCTGTGGTTCATCCCCCTGGGGGTGTGGGATGTGGTTATGTGTTGTTCATTGCGATCCGTCCCTTCCTCTCCAGACCTCCTCCCTACCCTCCTGGTATCACAACTCACATTCCTGTTTCTGGATTCTGTGTGTCGTGGGCTCTCATCTCTTGTCTGTACCTGTGCACATGCCCCCGTCTAGCCCGCAGTGAAAGGCGGGACTGGGGTCATGACAGTGGGGGGTGAGGAAGCCTCAAGGAACCAGAGGAATAGTGTGTGTTTCCTCAGTGCTTTACTGCACCCTGGTCGACTCATCCTTTCCCTGTGACTCCTCTGTGAGGAGATGTCCCATTGTCTACAGGTGGGCTTTGGGTCTCTGCTTGGATCCCCCTCATTCTCAACAATATGGGTGCTTGTTTGTTTGCATATTTGTCATTCTTTCCTGCTTATTTTACACCTTACAATACTGGGTTGAAAACTGGGCATTATAAATAAAGAATGCGGCAATTCTAGAAATCAACCCACGCCCCTCTATCCCAGTGCTTGCTGTTGCCTTTTGTTGTTACTGCTTTTTGTTTAGTGTACTTCCAGAACTAACTCTGTGCGATCTACCCTTTGTTATGCGCACCTCTGTTAGCTTAGCAGTCAGCTTCCTGGACAGAGGATTTCCTAGATGCCTGAATCAGGAAGTCTCCCGCTGTTTTGCAGCCTCTGTCTGTCTTATACCTCATCTCAGTACTCTTCCCTAGCGCGGCCTCCTGCCCACACAGAGCCCTGGGTTTTCCGGGTCACTCCTGGGAAGTGCACAATCCTGCACCTGTGTCTGACTTCTCAGAACTCAGCATAAAGCGAAGCTTTGGAAGGCCCCTTAGGAACTTCTCATATCTCTGACGTTCTTTTGACGAGTCACCTGTTTGGGTCAACTGCTATTATTGCTTCAGACAGCTGGGAGGGGAAACAATTGTGGATTTTTTTCAACAGACATACTAGGGATAAGACTCTCCTCCATATAAGTAAGACAAATCCTATTAATGGGGCGTTTGCGGCAAGCTTTCAAACTGGTTAAACCGTGTAATTCTCTGGGTATGGAGGTGTGTCCCGTGTGCTGGCTGCTGGCTTTCACGGCGACCACAGTTGTGCGGCTGCCGGTGTTCAGGGCTTGTCGTGGAGCTGGGCGGGGGAGAGATGGGGACGGGGCCTGTTCACGCTTAATAAAGGCTTGCTTTTCTTGCTAAGTCCAACCAGCTCTCTAGAATAACTGCTCTCGGCTTGTCGCCCACCGCGGGGCAGCGTCGACAGTGGTGTCGGTGTTCGTCACACTGTTTCATGGAGAAGTGGGTTTGCAGAGGTCCTCATCCCCCATCGTCAAAGTGCTTCTCCTGTGACTGAAGCCTTAATAACAGCGAGTGGTAGCCAGTGCTCAGGGCCACGCCCCAGAGAGTGAGATTCATTGGCTCAGAGCCCATGGACACTGGGCACTGCACGGCGTGGGTACAGCGCTGCCTGTGTGCTGCGCAACGTGAGACAGTGTCCAGCAGTCACTCTTACGTATCCCTCTGTGAGGAGAATGACTCACACAGCGGACCAGCATCTAATTCACTGGTCCCAACCATTTCGTGGTCGAGAGACCAGGAGTAAACACACGTGGCTATGGTGGAGGTGGAGGTGGAGGTGGAGGTGGAGGTGGTGGAGGTAGAGGTGGTGGAGGTGGAGGTAGAAGCGGAGATGGAAGTGGGGTGGAGGTGAAAGTGGAGGTGGAGGTGGTGGAAGAGGTGGACGTGGAGGTGGAGGAGGTGGAGGTGCAGGTGGTGGTGGTAGAGGTGGAGGTGGAGGTGGTGGAAGAGGTGGAGGTGGAGGAGGTGGAGGTCGTAGAGGT
>NW_022111320.1:52310551-52318618 GCF_000313985.2 Echinops telfairi
GTGGAGGTGGTGGAGGTGGAGGTGGTGGAGGAGGTGGAGGTGGAGGAGGTGGAGGTGAGAGTGGTCCTGTCTCATGTCCCCTTTCCCTCCCGTGCCAGGAGTTCCTGCTGAAGATCTTCTGTGTGTTCCGGAACCTCATGAAGATGAGTGTCTTCCCTCGGGACTGGATGGTGATGAGACTGCTCACGAGCAAGTGAGTGTGGAAGGCCAGTGTGTGCAAGTGAGTGTGGAAGGCAGTGCGCCTCCAGCCACAGAGCTCTGCTCAGACCAGGGGAGTGTGTGGAAGAGAGAAAGCAGAAGCCCAAGGCCATGGGTTCAGAGAAGGTGGGGTCATTGTCGAAAACGTGCGGATTAGGCTTGACCGGTGGCCGGAGGCCCAAGGAGAGAAAAGCTTTAAAGAGAATTCAGAAAGTGAGCTTGTCAGATTGTGCTATTCATACGAAGGATAGAAGTGGAAGCACCTATGGATGTCAAATATGCCCAAAGTTGCTGGCCTCCCTGAGGGGGCTCGCTTCCCAAGCCCCTGTGGTGTGACCTGTGTGACCCTGAGACAGCACTCCTGCCGCCCTCCCTGCCATTCCCCACCTGAGACCCTCCCTCCAGTTCCAACCTCTTCTGACTCCGGCCACAGGACTCACTGACCCCGACCTGCCCCCCCATTCATATTCCCAACGTGTGCTTCCTCTTGGAAAACGGAACAAGGGGGACAGATGGTGGGGGCTGACCCACCTGGTCCCCCTCCACTCAGAAGGCGTCTAGTCGGATGCCCCCTGAACAACCCTGCAAAGGGCAATCGGCAACAAGGGCCGGAAGCCCCGGGGGGCCAAGAACAAAAGGGCCCTTCCCCCGGGGAAAATGGAAAAGCCGCCCCAAAACCCCCCAAGCTGCAAACATCGAGAAAGGAAAGAACAGACCAGGAAAAAAAGTGCTTATACACAAAGCCATAGAGATGTTTCCTCAAATAATGCATTCTCCACTTGGGTCCCTCTCGTTTCTGTCCCCTAACTGCACAGAGAACGCAAGTTTATCCTGCGAGAGCAGAGGTTTTCACTTTCCCCACCTCCACCTTTATTACCCCTGCTGGCGAGCTAATCACCCTCCGTGCTGACCTAACCCGTAACCCTCTGTGGCCAGCCAGGCTCTCCACCGTCACGTGCTCCCCTGCCTGTCCCAGTTCACCCCCACGCCACCCTCGCCCACTCCCTGGCCTCCGGTCGCTCTGTGGGCCAGGGTGACAGTCCGACCAGGGACCTGCACGCTGCAGCTCACGATCCACATGCGGCTTTTTCGTCACGTACACGTGGCTCTGACATGAAATTGAACAATTTTAAAGGATATTGCGCAGATGATGATTTCATTTGCTTGTGAAAATACGTATATGACTCTCAAATACTTGTTAAATAGTCATGAGGGACAAAATTGGCTGTTCCATCTCAAAAGTTGGCCGACCCTTGGTCTAGACCAAAGGCCGAAGTCAGGTCACTTGCTGGTGAAAGTAAAGGCTCGCCAAAATAAGAGTCTTTGCCCTGGCGTCGTAATGGGTTACGAGCTGGCTCACTAACTGGAAGGGCAGCAGTTTGAACCCACTAGCCACCTTGCAGGAGAAAGCTGAACCTCTGCCCTAAAGCTGTCCAGCCTCACCGCCGGGAGAGCAGTTGTGCTCCGCCCTACAGGTCACCAGCAGTCAGAGGGGCCCCTGGCACCGGGCTTCCTGCCGTCGTATTAGCACATAAACGGTACCATTCGGAGCTAAGCTCTCCATGGCAAAGTAGACAATCCCTCCTGGAACTGGAAGCCACCTTCCGGAACTACCAGACGCTGCCGCCTCGCTGGGTTTCCAGTAGGGATGGAAAGAATCAGGAACAAGTAGTGGCGGGGATGCATCACGAAGGTCTTGGAATCGTGCGTATAAAAACGGATGAAATAGTGAGTGGTGTGTGCGTGTGCATACACATGTACGTACATGTGCGTGCTGCTTGTCTTTTCATCTGATTTTCCATGCACTTTTTGACAGCCCCTTGAGCGTTCCGAAACCAGTGAACTGTGCAGCCTGAACAGGCGAACTGCTGGCATGTGAATTACATCTCAGTACGCCTCTGAAACTAGCACTTAGATTTCACCATAATGCACTTACTGGAAGCACTCCTTTGACAGGCAGGGAAACAGGCCCAGGGAGCCTCTGGGACCCTCTGCTGCACCCCCATCGGGCCGTTTCTCAGACGGCTAGTCTGCAGGGCTTGTGCCTTCGAGCTCATGTCTTAGAGGAAGCGAAGTATACTTGTGCAGCTGGCGCACAGGCCCGGGACAGCGGTGCCCGCTGCCGGACGCCGCCGTGAGTCTGAACCCTGCCGATGCTCTCTCTCCTCCTCCCGCAGCATCATTGTTACCACGGTGCAGTACCTGTCCTCAGCACTGCACAAGAACTTCACCGAGGCCGACTTCGACTTTAAGGTAGGCATCCCATGCAGGCGTCACCAGCTGGGCGATCACCCTAGTAAACCAAGCACAGTAGACCAGAGCACGTATGTACACGGGTACAGAGCAGAGGTGGAAGCATAGGGGATCCAGGACAGATGACCCCTCAGGACCCATCATGAGACGTAGCCATACCAGGAGGGGAGGGGGAAGGTGGAAAGTGGGCGGAGGGGAGCAAGGGGAAACCAATCACAATGATCGACATATAATCCCCTCCCGGGGGGACGGACAACAGAAAAGTGGGAGAAGGGAGACAGCGGACAGTGTAAGACATGAAAAAAATAATAATCCACAAGTTATCAAGGATTCACGAGGGAGGGTGGGGGAGGAAGGGGGAAAAATGAGCTGATACCAAGGGCTCAAGTAGAAAGAAAATGTTTTGAGCATGATGATGGCAACAGATGTACAAATGTGCTTGACACAATGGATGGATGGATGGATTGTGATAAGAGTTGTACGAGCCCCCAAACGCTGCAAGCCCAGTCATCCTAGTTTTCCTAGTTCGATGCTCCCAATATTATTATAATAAATGCTCTTACTACAAACAAAAAAAAAGAAGAAGAAAGAAAGAAAAGAAAACCAAGCACAGGCTCACAGGCTGTTCTAGTGATAGATTCCCATCGGACCAACCCACTTCTCAGCCCGACAGCGATTGCACATGACCTGGGAGCCCCTGGGCAGGCAGCCCCGAGCGCACTCCCGCAATCAGCATCGCACTGCTGGCTTCTGCAGAATCCCAGTAGAAAAAGCACAGGAAAACTCCTGTGGGAGTGGAGACAAACACATTGATTTTTTAATTCAGGACCTTACGATTGCACAGGAGGACCTACTCTGCACATGTGTATCCATGAGCTCTCCCTGGAAGGGTCACGTTGCCTCTTTCCTCTCTCGCTCGCTCAGGTGTGGAATTCGTACTTCAGCCTCGCGGTTCTGTTCATAAACCAGCCAAGCCTCCAGCTGGAAGCTGTCGCTTCAGCCAAGAGGAAGAAGACCCTGGATAAGTAAGGCAGACGGCCTCCTAGTCACCGCCCTGCCGCGGGCTCCTGGGAGAGGCCGCACATCTCACCGGGAGGGCTCACCACCGGGGCTGAGGGGAGCGGTGCCGTGGAGCGCCAAATGAATTGGCATTTGGGGAAGGATTGGAAACAGTCCTGCAGGATGACCACCCTGGGTTTGCAGCCTTCTAACCTCGGGCCTCGGGCTCTCTTTTCCCAGGTATGGGGACATGCGTGTGATGATGGCTTACGAGCTGTTCAGCATGTGGCAGAATTTGGGTAGGTCTTTCTTCCCTGTTCTGAATTTCTGAGTAGCCCGTAGCCAGATAGGAAGGGACCAGACTGGTAACTTTGCCCCAGGTTTTACGGAGGTCACTCTAGACCCAAGAGAGTTTTAGGTGGGTTTCACATAGCGTCTGAGGTGCAGGGAAGCAGCAGATGTGCACACAGCCCCAGCGAGGAGAGATGGCTGGGGGTTAGCACACACACACACACACACACACACACACACACACACACACACACACCACTCAAGGGGGAGCAAAGAGTGGGGTTCCCACGTTGGAATCTCATGCCTGTGAGCCCCTGTGTGCAGTTTGTGCCTGGGCAGGATGGGGCAGCCTCCGGGGAGAGACCTCGGGGAGACCCAGCTCCTGAGAAAAGACAGACATGCCTGTCTTGGGTCTCTGCCATGTTGGCATCTGATGAGGCCCTGACACCAGTGACCTCCAGGAGCCGGTCAGCGCGCTGTGCCTCTGGGCGAGGTTGGGGTGGGGTTTCTCTTCACAGCAGGGTCTGCAGTTCTCAGAGCAGTGTTTTTGGCAGAATCCCTGAGTTGCCCTCCAGCCCGGGTGGGCCACCCTGTGGTACACTGTGGGCTCTCGGTGGCCCGTGGGTGCCAGCAAAGCTACATTACTGTTCTCGATGAAATGGGCTTTCAGCTGAGCACACAGCTCAGAAGCCCTTGCAGTTCAATGGCAGCATCATGCAGGTCCTTCCCCCCACCCCCCACCCCCACCCGAGGGGCAGCAGGCATGTTGAGGCACCCCTGCTAGCGCTGGGACTCTGCCCCTGGGTGGGGATGCATTCCTCAAGCAGGCTTTCTGGCTTCAGGGCTTTTTTTATTATTATTATTATTATTCCTGGGTCCCCCTGAGCTTTGGGATAGCTTCTAATCCTGAAGTTACCTGTGAGGTTCCCAGGAGCGCAAGGGGCTGGCGACTGCACCAGGTCCCAAGACTACTGAGATATGCAGAATCAGCATCAGGGTTAGCATGGCCTCCTTCCGTACGCTTTCAAGCTGGGAGGAGTTCCTTTTTAACAAAAAAACACCACACTTGCCTGATGGCGCCATCCCCTTCCTTGTTCATGGTCTGGCGCCACCCCCTCCCTCGTCATGGTCTGGTTTGTGGCAGCTGGTGCCCCTTGGGTGTAGCAGCCATCGCACAGGCAAATTCTGTGTCCCCTGGGGGCGACTTACTCGAGCTCACCTTCGCCCGGACAGTTCCCGGACCGTGCTCCTCAGGGAGTCCACGGGAGGCATGAACAGGGAAGACGTCTGGCTAGGAGCCCGAGGAGGCAGGTTCAGGTTCACCCGGTAGCAGGTGGGAGAAGGGTCCAAACGTCAACCACGGGAAATCCTGTGGAACACAGCTCTCTGGTCCACACGGGGTGGCAGGGGTCAGAGTCACTGTGGAGGCAGCTGCTGCCTGCTGAGGCCCTCAGGGCTGACCGTGGCTTCCCAAAGCCTGTGTGATGGCGAGCAGTCAGACCCCGTAGCCGTCACTTCGCTTAGAAAGACCCCGTGAAGGAAGTTGGAAGCCAATCTGAGCAGATGCCAGGCACCACCAGAAACACACTGTCAAGACGAGGGAATGAGGCGAGAGTCCCTGGGAGGCTGTGCAGGAGGCTCCCGAGAGCTCAGGAGCAGCCCTTGGCCTGCATGGGAGCACCCCCATGGATCGCCTCCCCCCTTAGAGTCCTCGAAGCTAAAGGTAGAAATTTGTGTTTCATCTCCTTACTGAGTACTCTCAAGAGTAAGGTGACCAGACGTCTGCTTTTGATGGGACAGTTCTGATTTTGAACAATTTTTCCTGCGTCTGCAGCATTTTTTAAAAAGTCCCAATTTTTGGAAAGAATTTATGACAAGCTAGGGTATACGGTTTTTGGCTGCCATGTGGCTATTTCACCAGGATAGGAGTTTTATCAATGGTGTCCCACGTTACCAATGTTAAAACCTGGTCACCTTATCTAAGAGACCATCTGAAATGATCACCACTTACTCAGAAACCCCGTGCGGTGAAAACTCCAAGCCAAACTCTCTGCTATCAGTGGATCCCAATGCACAGCCACCCTCTAGGGCAGGGAGGGGCTGCCCCTGGGGGGGGGGGTCGAGACAGTAACGTTTTCCGACAGTAGAAAGCGTCCTCTTTTATCTGTTCCTTGCGGTAAGCAGCCCCACCCGTGACCCCTGCCACCAGAGCTCCCAGTCTGCCCAGAGCGAAGAATTCTGCTGCTTGATCTCAGAGGGTTTCCAGGTGCTTGTTCCGGGAGGCCATTCTTTAGAAAAGCAGTTTTGTGCCTGTAAACATTTGCTGTAACTGAGCCCGACCAATCTCATCTGTCGCCTCCAAAAAGCAAACAGAAGGAATATCCAGAAAAGCCAAAAGTGGGGAGCGCCTATTTTGTTCTCAGAAACGTCCAGTGGGATCATAGCATCTCTGTGCATCTCTCGGGAAGGTGCGGAGCAGATAGGAACTAATGCGTTGGGTTTTGTGTTCAGGTGAACATAAGATCCACTTCATTCCCGGGATGATTGGCCCTTTTTTGGGTGTGACGCTGGTCCCACAGCCAGAAGTGCGGAATATCATGATCCCTATCTTTCACGACATGATGGACTGGGAACAGAGGAAAAACGGCAACTTCAAACAGGTGAGATGCTCTCCCCTGGGATACACCCCTTCTGTTCAGGCAGGTGGTCCAGGTGGCCAGTCCACTGCTCCAATGGGAATGAGCCTTGGGGTATGGCTTGGCCACCTTGAATCCTGAGGGTTTTCCACAGCTAGCTGGCCTGAACTGATTTGTGGGTCTTCTTAATGAAATTAAAAGCCAGGAAAGAATAGGAGGAAAAGAATGAGCATCATGCGAAAGCAACGGTGGTCACGTAGAGAGTAACTAGAACCACAGCTTCCCGGCTGCCTGCTCTTCCTCTCCTGAGACTCCCCACGTGTGGTCCAGGTCTTCTAGGGCCGGTGGCCTGGCCAGATGATGCCTCTGGTCTCTGGCAAGCCTCAGATTTCAGGGCAGGTCCAAGAGGTACAAACGCTTGGCTTTGGACTGAGTGGCCTCAGGCTGCCTCTCTGTGCAGCTCCTGTGCCACCTCCAGGGTGGAGAAGGCCCCTGCCTATCAGGGCAGGACATGCCCCAGTCCTGCAGACATCTTTCTGCCATCGTGCACGAGTGCTATGGGAATGCTTGCCTTTTGTCTGACCCTGCCTGCTTCCTTGAACGGTGCTTAGTACCTTAAGCTTTCAAGCTGTAAAAGTGAACCCACATATATTCTAGTCTAGTTTTCTCCCGTGTACCTTTTATTGACAGCACTGTAAGTTCTATTCGACTGCAAGATAAGGGGAGAGGAACCTTTTTCTTGCCACGAGCCATGTGGATATTTATAACATCATTCATGGACCATATAAAATTATCAACTTAAAAATTAGTTTGCTATATGTAGCCAAGCACTGAATTAACTAACCCCTAATACGATGACTTAGAACAGCTTCTCTTACTGAGGTGTGTAATGGTAACTGGTATTGATGATTTCACAAACCTTATATGGCCCCTGAGCTGGACTTTCCCCGTCCCTGGGCTAGATTAATGGTACTATTAGAATTACAGAATGCTTCCTAGAGGTTACTTGGATTATCTCGACAAGCTGATAATGCTGCCTATAATATGGACCAGGGAGATATATAAGCTTTTGATACACAAATGGATTTTTGAGCTCACACTTAATCATAAGCCCTAATCTTAGGACAATTAGTTCTGATGTTGTGGCCCTGTTCAGTACTTGCCCTGATGCAGTGTTCAGTGGAGACATGGGTGCTCGCTATAGCTAAGTACAGTGAGGAAACCAGATAGGCCCAGCTATCAGAAAGCTAGCATCTGGGGTATTGAAGGCTTATCTTAAAGCAAGCAACCATCTAAGTTAGATATCAACTGTGCTAGTCTGGGTAGACTAGAGAAACAAATCCAGAGGCACTCATGTTTATAAGAAAGACTTTTAAATAAAAGAATAACCGTATATTAAGAAACCATCTGAGATCAAGTCCATAAATCCTATATTAGCCTATATGTCCGATACCAACCCATAAATTCCTCTTGAGACTCATGCAGCACACGCAGTGATGCCAAATGCAGGAAGATCACAGGCCAGTTGGGTGGAAACGCGTGTGGATCCAGTGGCAGTGGAAACATGTCAACGCTGGCAGGGGTCTCCATGTGGCTCCTCCAGTACCAGGCTGCCATCAGCGTAGCTCCATGTGTCTTGTTAGCAGGAAGGCACATGCATGTATCTGGCCTCCAGTGAGCTACTGATGGG
>NW_022111320.1:52318781-52328068 GCF_000313985.2 Echinops telfairi
ACCTCAAATCCACCTGTAGCCATTGAACCTGTGGCTGAAACTCCCTCGTGTGAGAAGAGGCCATTGACTACCAGCCCAAGGGCTTCGAACTGGCGGGTAGAGGACTTTGGTTCAAATCTCTTGCCTTGAGGGGGCCCCGGGAATAGTGGGCGGGACTACCATCTACTTAGGATTTTAATGGCCTCCTTGCTTCATTATGACCTGTGTTAATATGGGAGGGGTAGCCCTGGTGTTGTGAATGAATATTACTGGAATATTTGTCTTATCACCAACCCCCGTTGTTGGTATAAATATTGTCCAGTCACTTGTTTAATCTGTTGAAGCCAACAGTTCATGTATTGTGGTTCATAGCTAACCTGTATTCGTATAATTTCCTTTTCCCAACAGCGTTTTAAGTGCTATACCATTGGCTAAACAAATAACACTATCAATATGTAGCGGTTACACTTTGGGCTGCTAACCACGAGGTCAGCAGTTTGAAACCACCAGCCACCTCTACAGGGATGGATGAGACTTCAGCTCTTGTGAAAGTTTGCAGGCTCAGAGGCTCATGGGCAGTTCCACCTGCAGGGTGGCCATGCGTCAGCATTGACTCGATGGCTGTGGAAATAATGCCCAGTGGGAACGACTGATAGTGTCCCTAACATAGCATGACAATGGTGTGCGTCAACAAGGCGAACCAGGTAACAATATAGACCGTGGCTGCGTGAATCGATTTGGGCTTGCACTTAATTCTATCCCCAATCGAAGAACAATTGGTTCTTAAGACAGGGCTCTGCTTAATGCTTAACGTCATGAAGAGATCACTGCAGATGTGGGTGCTATAGCAAAGTGTGGTGAAGAAACTAGATACTGCTTGGCTATCGGGAAGAATAGTGTCTAGGGTCTTAAAGGCTTATTTTCAAGTAAGCAACCATCTACATGAGGTGTCAGTTAAGTCCACATGGAAGATGCACACCAGCCTGTGTGATCCAGGGATTGTAAATAACATCCAAATCTCATGAAGAGAATGACATCAGAGCTTAAATTGTGGACACCTGCCTTGCAGAAGGCTTATAGAGGACAGTGGAAACCCAGAGCCCATTGGCAGGATCCCCATATGGGTTTAGCCTCCAGTGAATTCCTCCCAGCCATGGTTGAGGGACTGGACTAGCCCTGTTACCAGGCAGCCTTGTGAAGTTGATTATAGCAGACACAGTTAGGTTGGAATATAATATCTCGTTTTAGCACCCTGTTGACCCATTTTAAAGTTGCTTCCACTTGTTAAAAGAATGCAGGGGGAAATTACCCGTGTCTGAGGCCTTGGGCTGGGTGGGTCATGCGTGTTGTGGAGAACATGGTGAGGAGTGGAGTGCCGGTGCACCTGCACGTAGACTGAGAAGCCGCTGCTTGCACCGAGCAAGGGCGAAGCGCTTGGCGTGCCATCAAGAAAGGCATGTGTCTCAGAGTGGTACCCTGTCACATACTGGTCGAACCTGTATGCTGAGCGAAGACCCCGGGAAGCTAGGTCAGAGACGCTAGCAAAATGCAGATACGACCTTCCTTGCTGAAAGGGAACAGGATTTGAAGCACTCACCCACGCAGATCAAAGGCTACCATGCCTCAGCATAAAGAAAGCAGTAAGCCTCAACGCCATGAGAAACGTAGAAAAACTCATGTTATCATGAGCTCATTTCACTTGGACCGACAATCAACGCCCCATGGGAGCAAACGGCACGTGGCATTGGACAAACCTGCTCAGGAGGCCTCTCTAAAACGTTCCAGAGCAAAGATGTCACTTTGAAGACTGAACGGCACCTGGCGGCGTAAGCCACGGGATGCCCAGGGGCCTCAGACACAGGGCAGAGCTGGGCGATGGGCAAGGAAGGCCAGAGGAGAATCCATGCGGTGAATGACGGGGCGAGGAAGGTTGACCGGCGGGAACTTCCAGAAGAACACTAACAGATCTGCTTTGGGAGAGCGGCCAGACTGCTCCTCGGAGGTGGCTCCGACCAGGCAGCAGCTTGATCGGTTGTCCGTCGGGTCACTGCCCGCTGGAAGTGGACAGCACTTGGCAGCAGTCACCTTCAGATACCTCTTTCTAAAACATCTCAGTTTCCCCTGATGACTTCTTTGAAGATTCCAGGGGCGGACGTGAGGCCCTCACGGCCCTCCATCACCACTACTTTGCCTCCACAGAAGGCATGAGAGTCCCCTGGTGGGCTGCTGCCTAGCCCCCACCCGCACCCCAGTCTCACCTACTTCCAGGGGTGCTGGAACTTTCTAGTAAGCTCTCTGGGGCGGCGGAAGCTCCAGCAGCCCACGCGGAATGCTTTTGCCGCCCGTGGACTGCTTACACCCCTTTTTGCATATTTCACTCTTTCTGCTGCTCAGGTTCACACCCTACCTTGGTTCCATGCAGGGCAGCACAGTCTACCTGCACCCACACGTGCGAAGAGAAACCCCTTGTGATTCTCAGGTTCTCTCTCCTTGGGAGGTTTGTACCAGCTGACAACCAAGTCTGGTAGGACAAATTCTAAAGTGGGCGGGGCCACCTTGCTTGCTAGCGTCTGGACCCAGCTCTCTCTGATTTCATGTGACACCGAACACTCCGCCTCTGCTGCTCTCGGCACAGAGAGCGGTGTGCGTCGCTCTCCGAGGAGGAGCGTGCACTCAGGCTCTGATGTCTCTGAGTGCGCCCTCTCTTTAGCTGACTCTCAGGCCAGACCATAAACAGTATGCGGTCCCTCCTCTGGCCACGTGGCGGCCACGGTAACAAGGTAGTGCGTAGTCATCCGTTTTCACATTCTGTCAGCGGGACTTCCGCGCCCTTACTGCGTTCAGTGAATTTCCCCATTCAGTGCCCCGTTGTATCCGAAGATGCTTTTAGGATAGCTGTTATTAACCCAGCCATGCCGTTTTTCTGTTTATATGAAACATCTGTCTACACGGTAGCACATTTTTAAGAGTAAGGTTGAAAAGATTTCACCTCACATCACTTAGAACTAGTCTCTCACTTGAAGTCAGTCGAGTAAGGTCTGTCAGAAAAGGGCCAAGGGCCGCTGCCCACCTCGCAGGTCCCTGGAGGGGAGGCGGTGCTGGTGCTTGCAGTGCAGGGCCCTCGGGCAGGAGCGGTCAGTCTCTCCCAGGGCTGCGGAAGGAGACGGTCAGCAGGAGACTGCATCCCACTCCCCCCGACAGACACCGCCATCCGCGTGAGGAGCTTTTGCGTCTCGCTGGAGAGAGGGTAACGTTCCTAGCACATGCCTGGGTGCAGAACAGGTTTGAAATGAACGTTGTTAATAGTGAAATGTCCTTGACAAAATCCTTTCAGAGCTAAAACACTTTTCTCTCCACGGAGTCCCTTGCCTTTGGCTTTAGACGGGGAGACAGACATCGGACCCTTCTTCCATACAACGGGGGATGGCGCCCTGGTTTCTTGGTGCGTGCTGTCAGGAAGCTCTTCGCTGAATTTTACTGCGAGCACAGACAAACCGGAAGCACTCCAGATGCCCAGTGTGGCCCATGCCCCAGAGCAGTTCTCCACCAGCCTCGCCCGCCGCAGGCGCAGGGCTTCCCCAGTGCCCCCTGGGCTGGCTGAGTGTGCACTCTGCCCTCCTCTCTCTAGGTGGAAGCCGAGCTGATTGACAAGCTGGACAGCATGGTCTCAGAAGGCAGAGGCGATGAGAGCTACAGGGAGCTCTTCAGCCTGCTGTAAGCGGTGCTAGCCCACTCGGGCTGGGTGACGGGGGTTGGAGAGGGTGACTTAGGGCCAGGGTGGCACCTGTGTTGGACGGGCTTCAGAGGGCGGGTGCCAGCAGAGGCCTGTGTTGTTCCTAGCTGTCGCCACGAGGCGACAATCAATTCGTGTCCACCAGACAGCATGCGAATGTCAGAGCTTTCCGGCATCTCCATAGACCGCCGGAGAGGTAGAGAGCGTTACAACTCTGTGAGCTCCCAGTGTGCCGACGGGAAACGCACGGCGTCCAGTTCACCTGCACAAGGACTCAGCCCGTTGAAAGCTCCGTGTTGACTTGGGGCAGGGTATGGGGTGCGCAGTGCGTAAATCCCCTTAGAAAGCAAGAGTCTTCTTTCCCCTGCTCTATAAGACAGCACCCCCCAAAAAATTAAAAACCAGACTCCCTGCCGTTGAGTCACTGCCCATGGGAGTCTCGAGACTGTGAATCCCAGGAGTAGCTGGCAGCTTCAAATTGCTGACCTTGCAGTCAGCAGGCGATGTAGAACCACTGCCCTGCCAGGGCTCCTCCCAGGACAGCACCGTGAGCTTCACAAACCCTGGGACAGGTCAGAACCCCTCCTGCCCAGGCCTCAGCTCCCTGCTTATCAATGAGGTTACTGTACTGAATGGCATCAAGGACCCTCCCAGGGCCCCCCTTCCATGGCCTCCGCCTGAGCTGGCAGGGCCAAGCACCCCTCAGGCCTTATCCTTGATAAAGCGTAGGAGAGGGACTGGGGACAGCCACACCCTCCCAGATAGATAGCGATGTTGGCATATCATTTTCCCACACAAGGAAATCCTGACCCAGCTGTGGCACTGCGACCCGGGTCTTCCCGCACCAGCTGTCCGTTTCTGCTCAGAGGGTCTCTTTGTCTCAGCCCCCCTTTGAAGGCAAGCCTGTGCCGTGTCTCCTAGGGATAACCCCTCCATTCGCTTAGAAGTGGACACGGTGTGAAAGCCCCTGACAGGCCTTCCCTGCGTGGTCCTCACACACTGGTGATGAGGGAAAGGCAAAGGTGGCGAGACTGAGCCCGGCCCGGGGCCAGCAAGCAGCGGCCCTAGATAAAGTGACCAGACTGTCCTGCTTTTGGCGGGACAGTCCCGATTTCGAACAATTTTTCCTGCGGCGTTTTAAATAAGTCCCGATTTTTGGAAAGAATGCACGACAAGCTTGGGTATACGGTTTTCAGCTGCCATGTGGCTATTTCGCCAGGATGTGAGTTTTATCAGTGGTGTCCGCTTTACCAAGGTTAGAATCTGGTCACCTTACTCTAGGAGGCTCAGTGAGGGCTCCTTCCTGCCCTCGGGGGCCCCCACAGTGTGAAGTCTAACCGTTTACCACAATCTGTGGAAACGAGTCCATCCTTTCATATCTCTCTCCACTGAGGACATCCCTGAAGTATCCTCAGAGGTGTTCGGGTTTCTGAGGAATGAGGCAGCCAAACCTCTTCCTTAGCCGCTAACCGTGCTATTACTGCAACGGAGAAAGCAGACAGAGACCCCCGAGTTCGGAGTTAGCTGGTTGCAGTGTCTCACAGACTCCTCTCAAGCCAGCCCCGGGGACTGAGAGCCAGGAAAGCAGTCCTGCCACCTGTGTCTTGAGGAAGCCGTCCCTGTGGGGGTGCTGGGTGCGGGGAGGCATGGGCTAATTCATGTCTTAAAGACTCAAGCACAATCCCATTGCGTTGTAGGCTTGTCGGTGGCTTTTGTGCACAAAGGGGGTGGAGTGGAAAGTCTGTCAAAGGAGGGCGAAGTGAGCAGCATTCCCCAGCTCACCCACTGCCCTTGCCCCAGAGTTCTGCAGAGCGGTTTGCGCACTGAGGTGCGGCGGGCCTGTGCACAGGGCTCGCGGGGTCGCATGGGAAACCCTCGCTCCCCGTGAAGCCCTGGCCCAGACAGGCTGCTCTGTGCAGGGAGATGGCTGTGGTGGCAGCACCATTCACAACAGCCAGGCTGCGGCGGCAGGAGGGATAGAGTGATGCGAAACAAGGGCAGCCCTGGGTCCACCTGTGAAGCAGGCAAAAAGGGTTCAGGGTGTCATCCCCAGCAGAGGGGCTCAGACACTGGGCTTGGCAGAGGGGCAGAGACCCTGGACAGTTAGCTCTGGGTGGCGGTACCTTTTGAGTAGGTGCACTCTCTGATACTGGGCCTGGCTGGCCGCCGCTCCCGGACTCTCCCAGCTGGTGGGAGTTCTCTCCTTGGTTTGCATGAAGAGGCTAGTGTGTGCTTTTGCTGAGGCTGGCTCTGAAAAGTGACCGTCCCTCAGTGGGCTCTTACTCAGCAGTTCCTGCAGAACAGTGTCCCCCTGAGAGGACGGGCCCTGGGCAGGGGGAGGGGGAGGCACTTCCTTTGCTGCTGTCAGCTCCGTAACCTCCTTGTCTTTGCTTTCTGCTGCATGGAGTAGAACCCAGCTGTTTGGGCCCTACCCCAGGTAAGCCTGCGGTGTGGTGACCGCTGTCTCCAGATCCGCCACAGCCCAGGGAAGACCCCGGGCCCTGGGATGTGGCTCACATGCCCAGAGAGGACTCATAAATTGCATTTGCTCCCCCGCCCCTCCTCTAACAATAGCCTGCTGGAGAAGGTTGAGCAAGAGACATGGCGTGAGACCGGCATTTCCTTTGTGACCTCGGTCACCCGCCTCATGGAGCGTCTCCTGGACTACAGGTACCTCCCCCGGCACCCGCGCACTCACCTCTGCCAAGGGTACTCTCCCAGTCGGTCCGGGCCTCCCGCAGCCTCCACCCTGGGACACATGCCCTGCAGGGGAGGCTGGCTGTTCCCTGAGGGAGCTTCAGTCCAGGGTCTTTCCTGGGCACGGCTGCAGGTGGAGCAGAGGGCTTGATGCTGCGACCGCTCAGAGAGCTATCGTGGAAGTAGAGCTTTTCAGAAAGCCTGTCTTCCCATCCTATCAGGGCTGTAGAATTCATCCACAACCATCACTGCTCTCTGAGCAGAGTTCAGGTGATGGGCAAGGTGTCCTTTGGGGACCTGGAGGAATGATGCGGACATCAAAACTAGCCCCGCCATGAGAGTCTCCACTAATGTGCCACTGGATGTACAAACCCTGAGGTGGGGCCATCTCAGCCCAGGGTCAGGACTGAGGGTGTGGAAGCCACCTCCGGGTGCCACTGAAGTAGCAGGTGAGGCTGTGCTAAGCCGGGCTCTCCGGAGACTGTGGTGCCCAACGGACGGGGCCGGCTGGCATTAGAACTGCAGCTTCTGAGAAGTTCACAAGCTGGCTCCCCACTGCCTGGAGCAGAGCCCTGCTTGTGCACACTCCAGCCTGTGTCCCCAGTCCTGCTGGAGTCACCCTCTGGGGCCTCGCTGAGCAGGAAGGGCCTTTGCTGACATCATGCCCCCAGCCTTCCCTGTGCTGCCCATCATCAGAGAAGCGGGTGGGCACAGACCTGCCCCTCATCCTCAATGCAGGACTTAACGTTTCCTGCGGCCCAGCAGGAAGAACAGGGATGAAATTCTTGGGTTCAGGCCCTCATTCTGCTCCCCAGAGGGAGTCCCTGGTATACTGAGTGCTCCCCAAGCAACTCAAACGCATGGCTGAAGCTCATCTCCTCCTCCGTGTCTTGTCTCAGGGATGGCGCTCACAGAACAAAATCCCACTCCTCACGTGACATCTGGGACCCTGTCTCCTGCTGGCCCCTCATCCCCACACCTCACCACAGTGCTTCGTATTAACAGAGAGGAAACCAGCAATGGCCCCCGCTATGGGAAACCTGTGTGCCATGCCCTTACCTGAGCTGCCCCTGACCCCAGTTCCCCTTGTCCCCAATCGGGAGACACCGCAGAACATGCCATTGCCAAGAGTGGGGCCCAGCTCTTCCCTGCTGCCCTCCTTTGTTCGCTGTGTGTCCCCATCCCCCCACCCCCACTCCCCAGAGCACACCCTTTCGGCCCACCCCCATCAGCAAGGCTTTCCCAGTCCCGAGCTCACCTGACTCGGGCACTCGTCTGCCCAAGCATCCATCACCCCCGACGATGGGTATTTGTCACCCGCCTGTCTCCCCGACAGAAGAGAACCAGCTCCTTAAGGACTGTGGGCTTGTCCTGCCTCTCGGGGTCCTGGGGGGTGCTTGCACGAGCTCTCCCGCTAGAGAGGCCATGCAGGAATCAAGTAAGTCTCTTCCTCTCCCCAGTGCTCTCTAGTTCAATGTATTAAGAAAATGCTGAAAATAATTCCTAGACTGTCCTTCAGAAGGACCCAGACCTGCAGTAGGTGCCACCATTTCAGATGGCACTGAGGGCCTGGGAATGGCAGCCTCCCTGCTAATTCCAGACACACTGTGTCAGAGATGAGCTGCAGAAACTCTCTCTTACGCGAGGGACAGAGCTATGGTTGCAAAGCCCCTGAGGCTGTAAGTGAGGCCCCGCCCAGAAGAGGCCACCGAGCCTTCCTCTGCAGCTGGGCTGAGGGCCATCTGACCACTGGTCTGGCTCCCGTCCCGCTCACTGCACGCAGGTGGGCAGGATTCTCCGGGCACCTCTTGGAGAAGGGTCTTCCCTGCCAATCCTGCAAAGAACAAAGGGAGTAGCAGCAGCCGTCCCCTCCCCGTGAGTGAGATGCTCTGGAGGCGGCTTGTCTGCCGGGCCAGCCCGTGGAACTGACACGGAGCCTGGGAAGAGGCAAGCTGGGCACGTGGCAGCAGCACAGGGGCGGCGTTTGCAGGCGAGGGTGTATAGAAATGGCCCTGACGTCACAGGGGGGAGCGTGTGCTTGTCTGGGTACGGGACTGGGGTACGACGGACGTTCTGGCTCCGGTCGAGGGGAAGATGAAGCCTGGTAAGCCCTTCAGCTGCTTTCCAGAAAATCCGAACCACAACTTGCCAAGACATCCGCTAAGAACCTGCTGGCCTCCCGAGAGACAGAAGCCGCCTCCTACCCTGTGGGTGGCTCGGAACCAGTCGGCCAGCTGGCCCCTGGGCTCACTCCTCCGAAAAAGTTGACATCACTCTCCTGGTCCTGCTGCCACGACCCAAGGACGCGTTTTGCAGATGGGTGTTCAGGATCCCTGTGTCTGGCTTCAAAGGAACCAGATGCCGTTCCGGATGGGGAAGTTCGCTGGTGTAGGAAGCCCCACCAAAGAGGGTGCACCAGTGGTTCCAAACCCACAGAGCTGCCAACTGCAGCCGGCCACCGTAGGAGGGACCCTGGCTTTCCAGAATCCCCAAGAGAGGGGTGTGGGTTTTCAGTGTCTGGGCCTTTTGGTGAGTCACCCCCAGTGGCCCTTCTGTGTGCTGGGGCACCGCTGGGTGTGTTCAGTGACCACCCCAAAGGCTCGGAGACTCACAGCCACGCCCCTCTTCACTGGACCCTGCTCTGGTCAGCGGAGACACACTCTGCCCTGACCCTCGCAGGCTGGACCTCGCAAGCTGCTAACAGCCTCCCCAGGACCAGCCGAGAGACGGCAGACAGACAGGTTGTGTGCATAGGAGTCTTCACCACTCAAGTTCTCATTCACCACCTCCTCCTCCTGTCGAGCCTCTGGCCCCTCCCATCGCAGCTGGGCTTCGACCAACCCCAGCATCTCCCCAGCACTGCCATCATCCTGGGCCT
>NW_022111320.1:52328168-52333330 GCF_000313985.2 Echinops telfairi
TTTTGGTGAGTCACCCCCAGTGGCCCTTCTGTGTGCTGGGGCACCGCTGGGTGTGTTCAGTGACCACCCCAAAGGCTCGGAGACTCACAGCCACGCCCCTCTTCACTGGACCCTGCTCTGGTCAGCGGAGACACACTCTGCCCTGACCCTCGCAGGCTGGACCTCGCAAGCTGCTAACAGCCTCCCCAGGACCAGCCGAGAGACGGCAGACAGACAGGTTGTGTGCATAGGAGTCTTCACCACTCAAGTTCTCATTCACCACCTCCTCCTCCTGTCGAGCCTCTGGCCCCTCCCATCGCAGCTGGGCTTCGACCAACCCCAGCATCTCCCCAGCACTGCCATCATCCTGGGCCTCACAGGCCAGCCCCGGGCCCTCCTGCCCACACGCAGGCCCCATGGGTCTGAATGCAGTGGAGCCCCGGGGGCCCGTCCCAACACTCCCTGGTGAGAAGGAGCCCAAGCAGAGGAGCAATGTCATGTCGCTCCTCGTGTGGTGCTTTGGCGCAGAGCCTCAGTTGTGGTGGGTCATTCTCAGAGCCCAGTGACACCACAGCCCTGGGTGCTGTCCCAGTGGCATCCTGCGTGTCACCGGACGCTCACCAGTGGCCTTCCTCCCCTCCCACCCCTTACAGGGACTGCATGAAAGGAGAGGAGACAGAGAACAAGAAGGTCGGCTGCACCGTGAACCTAATGGTGAGAGGCCTGCACCTTCCCACATGAGAGTCGCCTATCACTGCCGCAGGGTGCGAGCCAGGCCAGCACCTGGTTACAGCCGCTGGAAGCCTGCCCCCATCAGACACATTCCCCCTCGGGAGCGGACCAGAATGAGCCCCTCTCAGAGCACAGCTCTCGCCTGGCCTCTCTCGAGTCCCCGCGGACCTTAGTGTCTTCCAGCTCCCACCAGGCCCTAGCCCCCGGTCTGCCCCACTGCCCGGCCTCTGCCCGGCCTCACGGGGCTCCAGGAGAGCTGCTAGCAGTGCCTGCTGCAGCCCGTCTGTCTACAGACTGGGCCTTTATCTTCTATTCCCGGGCTCCCCCATCTCCTGCCGAGCACGCCCTGGGATCCGGACAGTTGGTGGGCTCCAGGAGGTGTAATCCTCCTCCTCTTTCCCGCAGAACTTTTACAAATCTGAGGTCAACAAGGAAGAAATGTACATCCGCTACATCCACAAGCTCTGTGACATGCACTTGCAGGCAGAGAACTACACGGGTGAGTTGCGGGGAGAGCCACGGGGCTGGGGCACAGGCGGGAGGAGGGTGCAGGCAGAACCTTCAGGAGCACCTGTGAACCTAGCCTCTGCGCCACTCTGCCTCTCAGCGCCCCCCGGAGGCTCAGAGCCTTCAACGGAACAGCACCTGGGGCTCCGTGAGACCGGGTGCAGGAATGTCCACAGGCCTGCCTCTGCCCCTGCACCACGGCAGTGCCCCACTGAGCTGTGCTGGGAGCGTGGGGGGTGCGCTCCTGGCTTCTGGACAGGCCAGTCAGGTGCCCTGCGCGTACAGCTAGAACATACTCTTACTCGCCAGAACAAATGTCAACGAGCCCCAGTGCCTGACCTACTGCGTTTGCCGAGAGCCCCCTGCTCAGGTGGAGTGTGCACACCGGTGTGCCCTGCCTGCCCAACCACCTGGCGCTGCAGCGCTCCACACACAGCGCCCTCCTCCACGGCGTTGCCCAGCCCCGGGGTCTCCCTCCGTTCGTCCCGTGTGGCGACTGCCTTTGTCCTCCAACTGTAAGAACGAGATGCAGCCCTAGACTCCGAGAGGCCTCCTTCCAGAGCCCCAGACCACAGAGGGTGTGGCACAGAACCCACTCTCTGACAAGGACGGCGTGACAGAAATCAACTCTTAAGAGACAAGCTTGAGTCTGCCGTTCTCTCCTCCCCCGCCTCAGCGACCCTGCGGGAGAGCAGGGAGGGCGGCATTGGCCCACATCAGGCCTCAGGAAAGACGTCTGCAGACGTTGTGCGTGGCTCGGGCCGTGGGCAGAGCTTCCTGCTGCTGGGCTTGCCCCTCGTGCCCTGGGAGAAGCTGGAAAGCCTTTTGGGAGGAGGAACGAGTCCACATGACTCCCACACTCCTGAGCACCACAGGCGCTGGCCCCAGAGCAGGGGTTTCCTGCAGCCGGGGAGAGGCATGCGCTTTCCTGGGTAAAAGAATCCCGTGGCTGGGGCACAGGCAGAGGGGCCGGGAGGGGGAGCCCAATAAGTGGCCTGGCTAAAACTGGAAGTGGGTGGGTCACGAAGTAATTAGATTTTAGAGTCTTCGCAGTCAAGGGGAGCAGGTTCGCGGAGGATCTTGAAGCCCAGGCAGAAGCAAGAACTAATTAATTTGCCAGTAGCAGCTGCCTGCTGAAAACTGAGCCAGCAGCACGGAATGGAACACTCTCTAATGAGGACCCTGAGTAGTGGCTGTGATTCCTGGAATTTAGAGGGCTACTGTGTTTAGCTCATCTACATATACACATGCCTTAATTGTACCACCCACAGGGGAAGAAGGTGAGGGGTGACCAGGCCGCCACTCTGGGGCGAGCGTCATTGTAGTTCCCGCTGGATTGGAGCCTCTGCCTGCTCTAGGCCCATCAACCAGTGCCTATCGTTCACACCTCTGCTCTCTGGTGCCTGTCAGAGAGGGCGCAACCCAGAACTGGGGGCCTGGGGGCCAGCCTGGAGAGAGCTGAGGGAGGCTTGTCAGCCCTCTCTCCCAGAGCTGGCCCTGAGAAAGCTGGAGAGGCTGCTCTGTTGAGTGAGGCAAAGGAACTCCGAGGCACTCTGATGTGGCCAAGCCTCCCAAGGCAGGGTACCTGTGCCCCTTGTAGAAGTGATCATGCAGGGCTCTGGTCACCAGTCCCTCCATACCTGGAGCCCAGAACAGATGGCCAGGCCATGGGGCAGGGGGAGTATCTACCTGGATTCCGGGCACCTGAGTGCTCCCAACAAGGATTCGTGGCTAGCAGGGTGACCCCTCATTGTCCCCGGGTCTCTCTCCCTCACCTCTGGCAGCCAGGACCCCTGGGCTGGGGCTGCGTCCTCCTTCCCCTCACCCGCTGCTTGGCATGGCCTCCAGCCCAGGCTGTTCTGAGCCTCCGCCATGCTGCTCCCCCAGAGGCCGCATTCACCCTGCTCCTCTACTGTGAGCTGCTGCAGTGGGAAGACCGGCCACTGCGGGAGTTCCTCCACTACCCACCCCAGACGGAGTGGCAGCGGAAAGAGGGACTATGCCGGAAGATCATCCACTACTTCAACAAGGGCAAGGTGGGTGTCCGTAGGCAGCCTCCCCTCGCCCCACCGCACCCTGCCCCAGCTCTTGCCACAGTGCATGGCACCCTGACCCTCGGGTGAAAGCAGCTGCGGGGCGGGGGACCGGCCACCCGTTGTGGAAGCAGCGCGGTTGTCTCTGGAGGGAGAGAACAATCAACAGCAGAATCCTGTGGCTTGAAAGCCGGTTCCAGATCGGGGTAAGAGGGCCGCCCCACATCCCAGCTGAGCCCCTCTCTCAGTGCTGACGCTCTTACAAGAGGGCTCCTGGGACAGCGTCAGGGTCTGCGAGACCTGGGGCCTTCATGATGGGCTGGCCCCCCTCTGCCGTAGGAACTGTGAGCTGTTAGAATGGGGGGATCCTGGCTGTGGCCAGTAGGAGGCCGCACGCCCCCGATGGCGCGTGGGCGCTGTCCCTGGGGTTCCCTCCATCTGTCCTTCACCCACGCGAGCGCCAGTAGCAGGCCTTGCCAGCATAGGTTCCGGCTTCCTGGGGGCTCTCCAGCCAGCCTGCTGGCATCCCTGGGAAGGCCCCTCGGGTGGGGCCCCCGGCCATCTAGAGGTGTCCACGCCCTGGGAAGGCCAGGCCTTGTGGAACTTAGTGTACTCAAATAGGGTGAAACTAATTTTATAAAATGAGTTTTTCTTTTTTTTTTTTTTTTAAATGAGTTTTTCAATCACCAAAAAAAAAAAATTAAGCACGAGTAGCTTTTGCCCATTAACCAGGAAGTCTTCTCCCACTGCACTTCACACGAGAGACGTCTATGTCTGTCAAATCCCACCCTTGGAAAACTGCATGCTCACGCGTGCAGGGAACGTGACTGAGGAGCAAGCACCACCCCTGAGGTAGCCCCGGGCAGAAGGCCTCCCGCTCACTGGGCCCAGGGCGGGTCTCAGCCCTCCCCACCACCTCCTGGTACAAAGCCCATCACAGAGCCTGACTCAAGCACGCGCGCAGCCACGCTGTGCCGGCCCTCGCCGTTCCTTCCCTGGCCACAGAGCGGAGCCTTTGCCAACTGATGGAGCCTCAGAGGGTCGTGTGATGCGCACGGCCACCTCTTCAGCCCACACGGTAACAGTTACTAGAAAGGCAGAGGTGAGTCGTCTTATAGCCTAGGGACTGAGGTGCAGAACCTACCTGACTGTTACGAGATGGGTGGTGTGTGAGGCCGGGTGGCCAGAGAACCAAATCCCGAGACACTCGCGTGTGTGAGAGAAGCCCTTCCATGGCGAGGAAACCCCCAGAGTCCTTCTTCAGACCCTCACAGTCAAAACAGCGATGCAGAATACAGGGAGACCACGGGCGCTGGGTGCAAAGCCGCGTGGGTCCAATGGCGGTGGACGCATCTGCCGGGCTCTGGCTGCCTTCAGGGTCCACCAGCAGGAAGGTGAAGACAGAGAGGGCTCCCAGGGCCCTCCTTATGAGAAGGCCACACCCACAAGGAGGCACAGTCGGGCTGTGATGTGACTGACAGGCTAGACTTCACCCCTACACTTGTATTATATCTTTAAGTTGACATGAAATGAAGTAACTACCACAGGCGGGAAGGGAGGCAGACTGCTGGCTCCACAGATGGCCTCCGTGGGAGCTCCCCACTCCTTCCTGCAGCCCGGCCTGCGTTGTAAATTTCGGGGGCGCTCGTTCAGTAAGCCCTTGCTCTTGAGCTCATTCTCCAGGACCACTAATCGGGCACGCTCCCCAGGGCTCACGCAGAAGGTTCGACTTCTCTGCTCAGCACCCAGTGGAGCCAGCGGGTGAGAGGAGCCAGTTCCTGCAGGTGGCTGCAGAAACGCACTCCTGAGGGGCTGGGGTGCTGGGCGTCAACGCGTTCTTGACAGCAAGAGGAAGGACGACGGGAGGGAGAAGACGGGGGAGGTGCAGGTGAAGGTCTTCAAGTTCTTGGC
>NW_022111320.1:52333997-52354128 GCF_000313985.2 Echinops telfairi
TCTGAAAGCATTGGTGAGGGGGGCGGTGTTCATACCCATAAGCAGTTTCAGGGTTGGCTTTGCCTCTTATCTGAAGGGGGGACCAAAGAGCAGGCCATAGGGGGGGCTGCAGCCTGTCTGTCCGCCTATTCTCCACCATGGGCGGAGGGAGTGCTCTCAGCCCCAGCCCTCCCAGTGTACCCGCACAACTCCCAAGGCTGCCCTGCGGCTGACCCTCGTGCTCCTAAGGATCAGCGGGAAGGCCTTGGTAGCAACAGGGCCACAGCCTCGGACAGTGAGACCAAGCCAGATAAGCACTAATGGCACCGGGCGAGAAGCCGTGCTATACTGGGAGTTGCTATTGGCAGGCAGAGGGCCTTCAGCGCCCCCCACCGACCCCCCTCCGAGGCCTCATCATCTAATGAACCGTCCCCCAAGGGGCAGCTCTTGGCAGGCCGGCTGAAAAAGCACAGCTGCCTTGCCAGCCCCCACCGAACTGCCTCCCAGGAGGCCCTGCCGTGGCTCCGCTACAAGGGGGGGCGGGGTCCTGCCGAGCAGCACTGAAGCAGGGGGGTGCTGCTGAGAGGAAGCCCGCCAGGTGGGGCAGAGCCGTCCGTCCGCCGAAGAGGCAAGGGCTTTGACTCCAGGCACACCTGAAATTTCCGCTGGCTTGTCCCAGGCTTCTTCCTGGGCCCTGCAGGGCCATCCATACGGGCACCGGTTCCTTCAGAGGGTAGCAAGGGTAGGCTCCGTTTGAGAAAACAGAGGCCCGTGCAGGCCTTGGCTCTGGTGCTATCCCACAGAGTATGTGGGAACACCCTTGCCACGGAGTCGGACACGGGGCTCCCTCGGAACAGGGCGTGGGGTGGGTCATTGACGAGGCTGGCTGTTGGGTACCTAGGGACCCATTCCTCCCACCCCTCTCATCCTAGAGGATGGGGTCCCTCTCATTTACGTTCTAAGTATTATCCACACATTGGAGCACACTGGTGACCACAGAGCTAGCCAAGAGAGCAGGCCCGTGTTGAGAGGAAGAGGAGGGGGACAGGGGCCCGCCGGCCCGCCACGGAAGTCACTGCCCCTCACCAGACCCTTGTCCATCTGCAACCACGTCACCCGAGTGACTTCCAGGCTGACCCAGGGGCGTGCGTAGAGGGTCTTGGTTGAGAAGCCGGCCTCTCCTGGCATCGTTGGTGTGTTACACTGCTACGGTGATATGAACCTGCACGGTGCGTCCATGCGTGCGTGAGGAGGGACAAACACAACAAGCAGGGTCCTGTGCTCTCTGTATCATCTCACTGGGATCAGGACACCAAAGCCTAAATGATGGTTGACACGACTATCCCGAGAGTGGGTGGGGGCAGAGGCCAGAGGGCTCTGGGAGTGGCAGCCTATAAACGGAGCCCTGGAAGAGGAGCTTCAGGCCACCAGGATCTGCGCTCGGTGCCATGCTCCACAAATGACCCTCCACGCTGTGCCAGTCGGAGCCAGCGGGAGGCCTTGGAGCATGTCCTTGGAGCTGGGTGACCGGTTGGAGCGTCCTGAGAGTGCCTTCTTCCCAAACAGAGCTGGGAGTTTGCGATCCCGCTGTGCCGGGAGCTGGCCTGCCAGTATGAGAGCCTCTACGACTACCAGAGCCTCAGCTGGATCCGGGTGAGCCTCGCCCCTTCCCCAGCTCCGGCCGGCCGGATTCACGCAGGGCCCTGCTTTGATACAGTGCTGCGGGTAGTGCAGGTGCGGCAGAAGCCTTGAGACTCTTACAGTCTCCTAGGGGGCCAGGGGCAGGAAAAGGTGGCATTTCGAGGAGGAGGAAGTCACTTCATGAAGCTCTGCTTTGTGAAGTTTTCTCCGACTTGGTTTTGCTCAGGGGGGCAGCACAGGGGGTGGGGGGTGGGCAACAAAACACCCTGAATCAGAGTTTATACCTGCTTTGGCTTGTGCTCACGCTTAAGCCCCGCCCCCGTTCTTGGAAGGTAGGATATGCAGATGTTCCACTGGGTGCCCCGGAGACTTTAGACTCCACCAACCTGTCTATTTCTGAGTGCGGGTGCTGAGGTCGGCCTCACAGCTAACCACCCCGACCCCTAGCATCTGTGTGGCTCACTGTCCTCTGTCCCTGATCAAAGATGTGGATTTGGACCTTAATCAAAGGGGCAGTACTGCTCCCTGGGGCTCTGGAAAGATCCAGGTTGACTGCAAACCCAGTTACCTGCTCTTGACCCTGGACTGTGGTCTCCCAGGTCAACGTTTCAGGCCAGTGGGTCACTGAGTCAGTCCTTTCTGAGAAGGGCTGGTCAAGGCAGCCCTGACAGGCCTTTGAGGACTGCCGCTCCCTGCCCGACAGCGCGGGAACAGTGTGCGGTGCAGAACCGGAAGCCCCGTCAATCGAGGCTGAACCACGGAGCCTCCTTCGACACAGTGCCAGACACTGTGCGTGTTAGCTCACGTCCAGCACTTAAGCTCGCCGAAAGGGAGACCAGTGTCGGTGATGCCCCTGGCATCTCTAGTCAGACCTTGGTGAGCCAGAGCCGTGCAACCCAGGGAACTGCTGCAAATTGGAGCTGAGAGCTGCTGCTAGCCCGCTACAGACAGACAGACAGTACCAGGCAGGAGCAGGCCCTGCAATGAGTGTCCGTCAGCACTGAGAGCCAGTGAATCTGTGAGGGGCTGGGCAGGGTGTCCCCATCCCACTGTGTCAGCTGCTGCCTTCCTCCTGCAAGGCACCCTTCTCCTCCTCCTCCTCCAGGAAGCAGCGCCCTTAGGAAAGGGGGCTGCTTCCTCCTTTCCAGCGGCCATGCTCCCACTCCAGTGGCCAGCGGCCACCTGGGAGCGTGGGACCACCCGCTCTGAGGCCCTGCACAGTGGGGCCGCTCTGAAGGCCACTCTCGTTCTCAGAAAACGGAGGCCAGCTACTACGACAGCATCATGGAGCAGCAGCGCCTGGAGCCCGAGTTCTTCAGGGTGGGCTTCTACGGCAGGAAGTTCCCCTTCTTCCTTCGGGTGAGTGCACGCTTCTCCCTCCCTCCCTCTGCCCCTCCAGCGCCCTGGCCGCTCCGGCCCTTTTGCCTGTTCCACTGAACACCTCTGTCCATGGACTGAGCGCTCAGCAGACAGATGGCAGATTTGGACTGGACAGAGGGACAGACTGCCAACTCCAGACCCTTTTTTTTTTTAATGTGCTCTATGCCTCCGTCGTCGCCTGTAGGGAGGTTTTATGACCCAGTCAAGTGAGCTCCTGCCTGAGTGGCTGGGCCCTGAGGCTCCCCAGGGTCTGTTCACAGGCTCACCACGCCCACCCACACCCACCACCCACCCCCGCCCCACTCGGGCCACCAGCACCAGGACTCCTCCACCCTGGCTGCTGGCTGCTATGCAGCCCGGACAGCAGAGCACACAGAAGACAGTCCATGGCCAAACAGAGCAGGCCTCTGTCCAAAGCCCGTCCTCTGGTTCAGGGTGGCAGTGGCCGGCGCCCTCCACCTCCCCCAGCCGCTGGGTGGAAGGAATGGGACTGGGTGCTTTTCTCCTTGGCTCTGCACCCTCCGCACCGTCAGGCTGGACCAGACCTGTGGGCCGGTCCGGCAGAGATACTGCTTCTCGAGGGTCTCCCTGCCAGCCGCTGAGACCCAGGAGGCGCCCTCATCATCCCCAGATCCGATTTCTTGCTGAAGTGATGGGGGAGCTGTGGGAACAGCTGTGGACCCCTCTGCTATGCTGGGATCCCCTCCTACTGAAGGACCAGCAGCAGCGTCCAGGCCAACCATAATTCAGATGTCAGGCCCATCAGCCTGCCCCTGTCCTGGGAACAGTGGTTTGTGGGGAACCAGTGTTCCTGGCAGGGACGGCAGGCATGCTCCAACGCCTGGTGATGCCCAGGCAGGCTGTGATCCAGTACCAGCACACGTAGTGTCCCTAGGAGTAGAACTGGTAGAGGGACGTTCCCAGGAGAGCTGGCCTCCCTTCGGTTCCGCCCAGGGGTTTGGGAAGCAGCCCGTTGACAGTCCTTGCCAGCAGTGGAGGGTAGAGCCCACAGGAGAGGATAATGAATCTGCATGGATCAGAAACCAGAAGCATCTCTTCCAAGTCCTTGGTCCAGGTTCTGCCTCAGGCCTGTACCGGGTGCCTTTTTAATCTCCCCTTGTGAACGGGCCGTACCGTCCCTGGACTCCGCCCTTCTAGTCTCTTAACGAGGAGACCTGGGGGCATGTTGGGTATGCATTGGGCTGCTACCCGCACAGTCCCCAGTTTGAAACCACCAGATGTTCTGGGGGGAGAGGCAGGGCTTTCTGCTCTCCTAAAGAGCTGCCGTCTCAGCAGCTCACAGAGGCAGTGCTGCCCCGTCACCGTCCAGGGTCTCCCTCTGTGAGTCAGCAGCGACTCGATGGCAGGGAGTTTGCGTGACAGCGAGAGTCCCGTGATTGGTGCATCAGCAGTCCTCCCACTTCACTCTAAAACGCCCTGTTTGGGATATTACAAACCAGGCTTCCAGTTCTGTCCCAGACCAGCTGGAGTGCTCCGCCCTGCTTCAGGCTGGTTCCCACCACTTATGATCCCAGTGCCTCCAGGCATTGCGCTCAGGGAGCAGTCTGGATGTTCAGATGTGGCTTTGCGGGTCCCAGGATGGAGGAGGACACGCCCTCCCCCACCCCTTGCGTTGGAGATGGGAGGACAGCGTGCACGGCAGTGGCAGCCGGGCCTTCTCTGGCTGGGACTCTTGCCCGGGTGAAGGTGAGCCTGACAGCCAGCCTCAAGGTCACCATCCCTGCACACAGAGACCATCTACCACAGCAGCGCTCTCAGCCTGCATCCTCTGGACCATCTGTCTGCCTCCCGATTATCCTCTATCTGCCAGGAGAGGGACACACGGCCCTGATCCTGGGGCGCTCCGGAGCCCTTCATTGACCCATGAACAGCACTCTCTGGGGCTGCACAGAGAGGGCAATTCTCACAACGGCTTTCTTGGCTTAACAAGCAGGCCTGGAAAAACAACAACTATCTTTTGACTCAAAATATCCGTGGCCTTCCATCGCCACCACCACCACCACCCCACCCGCCCATGCCCACATGCGGCCCAGCCTGGGTCGGGTTCTCCCACAGCAGGTGCTCCTGGGAAGGTCGGGGTCACCTGAGGGCAGCCCCGGGATCAGCCCCGGCCTGGGCCGCATCTGGCTGACCCCAGGGAGTCTCTCGCTCATTCTCCTCTTCTGAAAACATGTCAGGAGGTGCTGACAGCCGGGTGGACAGGCAGATGTCACCGCGGGCTGCAGACAGGTCTGCTCCAGCCACTCCTGGGGCCCATCTGTGAGGTGGGCGGAGCGGTAGGACCGGGCTTGGCCGTGACTTGGCTCGCAGAGAGGAACGCTGAGTACCAACTCAAGCTGTGACGTGGCTTCAATGGGTCCTTAGAACTGTGTCTGTTTGCTCTGTTGACACTTTTGCAAAAGAAATAGTTGCCAAAGAAAGAAATGGTTGCCAAAGGGATTGATGAGCGCACTAAACAGTTCCTGCATACCTCCTGGGCGATATTTAGGCTGTTGCTCCCAGCTGACAGATCTTTCAGAAACACACACCTGATCACTCCCTTATGCAACCCTCCCGGAAGTGGTGGCCGCGGCATGGCACCAGTGGCTCCACGCTGACCCTCAGCCCTCCCTCACCAGCCCTGCACAGGCACCTTCTCCAGCCGCTCCAACTCCTCCCGGAAGCGTTCCCCTGGCCCTGCCGGCCCTGCCCACTCTTCTCCACCAGGCCAGCCCACAGCTTCCTTCCAGGGCTACTTGCAAGCTTGACTCTTCCCCCAGCCCACCCGGTCCCTGGAGAACCTTCCCTGCCGCCACCCCACGCCCCACCCCAGGGTGGCCGCCTCTCCCGGTACAGTTCCCCGACCCCCAGCATCCAGCCCCCTGGGGCAAGGGCGCTGTGGGGTGAGAGGGCCCCAGCGCTGTGCTGTCTCGGCAGAACAAGGAGTACGTGTGCCGAGGCCAGGACTACGAGCGGCTGGAGGCCTTCCAGCAGAGGATGCTCAGCGAGTTCCCGCAGGCCGTGGCCATGCAGCACCCAAACCACCCTGATGACGCCATCCTGCAGTGCGACGCCCAGTGTATCCTTGCACCTTAGCGGCCCGGGGTGGGGGTGGGGGTGGGGGTGGCCACCCAGCCGGCCGGCCTCAAGGCTGCAGACAGCGTCCCCTTCACAGAGCCTCGGAGCGGCAGTGGACTCGTAGGAGGGCTGGGATGTGGACCTGCTGCCCCTTAGGTGGTGCCGCCAGCAGTTTGGCCTCACCCTGCCTGGTGAAGGCCTGCCCTGCTCCGGTTGTGCCATTCAGGCCCCCGGTCGTCTGGCGGACTGGCCAGGGCCTGTGCTCTTGAAGCACCGAGTCTGAAAGCCACTGTGGCTGCCCCCTCCACCCCATCCCCTGCCTTGCCCCTCCACAGTCCCCCTGGAGACCAGAGGGCAGCCCCCATGGCTGCGGCAGACGCATCCAGAGAGGCGAGTCTAAGCTGGCTCCCACCTGCTCTCTTCATGAGCCGTGGCTTTGCAGGTGGCTTTGCAGGGCAGGCCGGGCCCTTCCAGCCTCCGCCCTTGGTGCGCTAGGCTAGGACCCCACGTCTGCCTGCCCCTTCTCCTCTGCTTCCTGAAAGAGCTCTGGAAAGAGCGCTTGGTGGAGTGCTGACCTTGAGGGCGTGCTGGAGAAACTCAGTACTGGAGTGGGCGTGGGCGGGGGCGCAAGCAGGTAGCCAGGCTGGGGACAGGACACAGGCCTGCCCGCCACCTCCTCCCCGCCAGTCCGGTTTCCCTTCACTTCCTGCCCAGACTTACAGATCTACGCGGTGACCCCCATCCCAGACCCCGTGCACGTCCTGCAGATGGACAGGGTGCCTGACCGGGTCAAAAGTTTCTACCGCGTCAACAACGTGAGGAAATTCCGGTACGACCGGCCTTTTCACAAAGGCCCCAAGGACAAGGAGAATGAATTCAAGGTGAGGAAATGGAGGTAGAAGGGGCAGAGTTTGGGGGCAGTGCCCACGTGAGCCCAGGGCAGGCCCCTCGTCCCTCAGGCAGGGGGTTGGGCCAGGGTTGACTTCTCGGCCTGTGCCCTCCCTGCAGAGCCTGTGGATCGAACGCACCACCCTGACCCTGACCCACAGCTTGCCCGGCATCTCCAGGTGGTTCGAGGTGGAGCGGCGGGAATTGGTGAGACTTGGCTCGGTTGGGGCTGAAGGTCACAGCGGTTCCCTGGGGCTAGCACTGGGGACCCTCCAAAGACAAGAGAGGGCGAGAGCACACAGGCCACCTGCCGGAACAGCTGGCCTCCCCCAGGCCAGTGCTGCTCTGGGGGCTTCGTGGACACCCCCTGCTGATCCACCTGACACCCCGAGGCGGGCATTTCCAGTCGGGCGTTTAACCCATGGGGAAGCAAGTGTCTGAGCAGCCAGCGTGCTGCGCCGACTCGGCGGATTCAGAGGTGGGGCGGCCCACCCTGTGCTGCTCTCCAGCTGTCCGAGCCGCCAGGGAGACACAGGGAAGGAAGGGCCGGGGTCTCAGGGTCTCGATAGAGGAGCCCGTATCTCCGTCTCCCGTGTGTGCCCCAGGGACTGCGCCGCCCCCTTGTCATCGGCCCTCGGGGGCCCTGTGCTGTGTGCCCCCAGGTGGAGGTGAGCCCTTTGGAGAATGCCATTCAAGTGGTTGAAAACAAGAACCAGGAGCTGCGGGCCCTCATCAGCCAGTACCAGCACAAGCAGGTGCACGGGAATGTCAACCTGCTCAGCATGTGCCTGAACGGGGTCATCGACGCTGCCGTCAATGGGGGCATCGCACGCTACCAGGAGGTGAGTGCACCCCGCCCCGCCGGCTAGCCTCCCCGCCACTCCGTCTGCTGTGCCACACCTCTCTGGCGGGGTCTCTGGACACACACTCCCACCTCGACCACGGCCAGCCAGGCGGGGCAGTCCACCTGCCTGGGAGCTGCTGGCTGGCCTGAGAGAGGAGCCTGTGTCCCAGCCAGCCCTCCATACACCGCAGGCTGGCCAGGCCATCCTACTCCAAGGATCACGGCATGGATACCTGGGCCACCCTCGGGCTCCCCAGCCACAGAGAGCAGGGCTGTGACTGCAGAAGGCTCAGGCCCCGGGGGTGCCAGGTACCCTCGCTCCTGTGAGGAGGCTGCACTGTCAGGCTCCAGGGTCCCCTGGGAGTCCGCCTGACTGGGCCCTAACTCTCACAGGCCTTCTTCGATAAGGATTACATCACCAAGCACCCCGGAGACGCGGAGAAGATCACCCAGCTCAAGGAGCTCATGCAGGAACAGGTGTGTCCGGCAGGGCCCCCAGCCTGGCTGCGCTTCTCGGGCCGCTGCCTGGCTAACTGGCTGTTGCCCTGACAGGTCCATGTCCTGGGTGTCGGACTGGCAGTACACGAGAAGTTTGTCCACCCAGAAATGCGGCCTCTGCACAAGAAGCTCATCGACCAGTTCCAGATGATGCGGGCCAGCCTGCACCACGTAAGATGGCACTGTCCACAGCCCCCCACTCGCCCCATCAGAGCTGGGCACCCCCACAGACTAGTGTGGCCAGCCGAAGGAGAGTGTTGACTGAGGGCTTTGGAGGGGGCAGCTGTCCCTCCCCACAGGGGGCTGGGAGGCGGGGCGGGTGCTGGGCCCAGGGACTCATGCGTCCCTCACCCCACCACACCCTCAGAAGGAGCCAGGTCAACACGCTGGAAAGTGGGTAGAGGAGGAGAAGGGTGAATGTGGCAGTCCACCTGCAAGGGCTCGGGGACATGCTCTTTAATCCCTAGAGCTACCTCTGCCCTCCTCCCCTGCCTCCCGCCTCTCCCTCCCTGTCCCTTCTGCTCCTGCTCTACACACACACACACACACACACACACACACACAAAACCTCCCCTCTGCCTACCTGTCTGGTGGCCCGGGATCAGCCTCAGGCCCAAGAAAACCTTGTGTAGAAAGTCGTCTTTTGTGTTGGTTGCTCATAGAGGGACCAGCAGGTTTGGGGGTCAGACCCCAACGCCGGAACGTGTCCCTGGCCTGGGCACCCACAGCAGGATCTGGCCAGTGCACATGGGAGGACGTGGATGCAGGACACAGTTCCCTGGTGGTAGTGGTGGGGGGGGGGAGTCTTGCTGCTAGTGGATAGAGGTGAGGATTGGGTTCAGGTGGCACAGAACCTCCGTTCTCATACTCTCACTCCATTGTCAACCATAGGGCTGACCCAGGATCTTTCTGTAGCAGTCTTCCTGCGTAACCGGCTGGTCCCCAGGTCTCAGGGCTGCATGCAAGCTACTTCCTGCCACCTAGCACCCGCACAAAGCCCTCTCATCACCAAGAGCGGCAGCAAGAAGGCAGGGGAGTCCAGCTGTTGAGTGCTGGGCCAGGCCCTCCGACAGCACGTCCCCTTCTGGGGTGGTCACAGCCCACAGAGACCCGCTAGTGGGTCTGGCCACCTCACTCCCCCCACCCAGCACAGGTGTGTGCTTGTCCTCACACGCGTGTGGGTGGCAGCCTGAAAAGCCAGAGAGCAGCATTTCTCTGGACTGGCAGGTGTGGCCGTTTCCCAAGGTGAGCCCACAGCACAGCGCCTGGCCACTCCCCTGGCACTTCCAGGGCATCTTCTAGGTTTCCTCTTCAAAACAGAGTGCCCCTCGATGACATCTCAGCCACAGCACCTCCTGCTGGTGGCTCCACGAGAACCACCCGGCCTGGCTGTGGGACGGGCTCGGCAGCCAAAGCGCCTCCTGCAGGCCAGCGAGCCAGGGCTCCGTGGTCCCCACGTGCAACGTGAGGGAGCCCTGGTGGCTCCGGCGGTGGGGCCCTCAGGCTTTGCAGGGAGGTGGACTCCCCGCACTGCCTCAGACCCGCCAGCAATACAGCCTGGCAGCCCGCGCACTAAGATCTCAAAGGACTTGGACAGAGCTGGCCCATTAGCTGTTTCCTAACCTGTGGCAGCCCGAGAGGGCCTGGAAGCAAGGGGTCAGCCAAGAAGTCTGTGCCCCTCATGAGGATTTCACGATGCCAAAATAGAGCTGGGCTCTTGTAAAATGATTCTGTGTCATCTCCCCATAAAATGTGTCACGAGAAACTCGGCCCAGGTCACTCGGAGCGGGGCCATGGTCAAGTGCAGGGGTCCCCAGCCTCGTGTAGAGACGGCAGTGACTGATGCCCATGCGCGACCTGCCTCTCAGTGGACATGGCCTGCAGCAGCAGCACGCCTCTGTAGGCGTCCCTGTCAGCTGCTCTGCACAGGGTCAGCCTGGCCCGCTGCCCATAGGAGTTAGCAGGTCAGGTCCCGTCAACAGTAGATGATTCTTGGTTTGGGGTTTTTCCCCTTTGTACATACATTTCCCCACGGCCAGCTCTCCCCCCGCCCCTTCATTCTACCCTGGTGAAGGCACCTCTCGTTCCCAACAGGAGTTTCCAAGCTTGGACAAGCTAAGTCCCGCGTGCTCAGGCGCCAGTACACCCCGGGGAAACGTCCTGGCTTCCCATAGTCCCCTGAGCCCCGAGAGCTTCAAGATGACCCACCGGCACAGGTACGGCCTCCGGGCCAGAGCGGGCCCCTCCACATGGGCAAGTCTCACCGTCAGAGGGTCAGAAACTCTCTATAGTGCTGCCACATAACCTCCTGCACCCGATCCAGCCTTGCCCAGGACCTACACCCGGTGTTACCCCAGCTCCGGGGGCATCGTGGCATGTCTTAAAAGGTAGTCGAAGCTTGGAAGGCAAAAGAGAGGTGGGGTTAGGAACGTGGTGGAGTAAGGTCCAGGCACAAAAGATGTGAACAGGTCAGCGCGGCAGCACTGCTCAGTGCCCAGGTGCGGCCTAGACCAGCTCTGAGTGTGCTGTGTCCACCCAAGCTCTCGGGCCTATGAGCTTTATGAGGGCAAAGATGGTGTGGTGACACAGATGTCCAAGTGTGGGCGCTCTCAAATCAGGCCTGCTGCTGCTGGGCTCCCCGAGGATGCCCAGCATGGCCAGGCGCTCGGAGTCAGCCTGTGCAGGGCCCTGCCCTCGGCCTGTGTCCCAGCCTGAGTTGTGAGCTTGAGTTGGGCAGTCCTGTGGCCTTGGATGGAATGTTCATGGCCCGCTGTCCCGGTAGCTTCCCCTCTGACCCAGGACAGAACCCCTTGGGCCCAATACCTTAGCCCACTGCACGGAGGCCTAGAGACCCTGAGCCTCCGTCCCCCCTGTGCAGTGAGCATGTGCTGCTGTTCGCAGGGGTCTGAGCGGCCAGGCCAGGCTGGCCGTCCCCCACCCCCGGCAGCAGCAGGCCCAAAGAGGTCTCTAGGGCTCGGGTGGGTCTGAGGGCCGGCTGGAGGCCCTCCACACCACAGGGGCTGGGGTGGCTCTCACTCTTGCTCCCCAGTGGCCGAGCCCTGGGCTGACCCCTGCCTGTGCCTGCTCTCTCTCGCAGCCCCATGACGTTGATGGGCACTGGCCGGCACTCGTCGTCCTCTGTGTCCTCACACGCGTCCAGCGAGGCCGGGAACGTGGTGATGCTGACTGACGGCACCGTGGGCGAGGCCCCCGAGGAGCTGTACCACCACATGCAGGTCCCACCGCTGCCTCTGCCAGCCACCCGCTCCGTGGAGGCCAGCCCCCACAACTGGCCCTGGGGGCTCAGCATGCCCTGCCCCCGCCCCCAGAGCCAGAAGCCCCCACCCTGCCCCTTCCCTTGACCCAAGTCTCAGGCCCTTTCCCAAGAAGGAAGCCTGGTTTCTGCCCCAGCTGCTCTCAGACATCTGGGGAAGACACTCTCCTTCCCAGCAGCAGGGCCCCGACTGCCGTGCTCCACACAGGCGGCCGTGACCCGAGGGCCGGGCCCCCAGGTCAGTCCTGGCCACTCAGACCCCGCCTTGCGGCTCTTTCTGCCCTTGCAGCTCACGTACCCCAGCCCCAGGCACCAGGGCTCGGCCTCCAACGTGTCTGTGCTGTCCTCGTCCCAGGCGAGCCCTTCCTCCTCCAGCCTGAGCTCCACCCACTCCGCGCCGTGCCAGATGGTCACCTCTGCCCCCTCGAGTGCCCGAGGTAAGGGCGGCTGGCAGCCTCCTCTCCCTGCCTGTGCTGTCAGCACCAAGGACCCTTGTGCATCCCTCCCCGGCTCTCTGGCGGGGCTCAGCTCTGGGCAGTGCGCACAGCTCTGCTGCCCACCCCCGCCCCCTCGGGGGAGGACGCTCACGTCTTCCCACCGAGAGGTTTGCACACAGACAGGTCAGCGCTGCAACCAAAGCAAGGCTTTGTCTGAAGGGATCAGGCTTGAGGGCCGAGTATGGAGAGCAAGTGTGAAGGCCAAAATTTACCCTGGGACGTGCCAAGGACCACCACCCTGCAGCTGTCCTCAGTCTAGAAGGGCCCGGGCAGGAGAGAAGGCTCCGTCCACAGCCGGGCAGTGTGTCACTTACCGCCGGGTTTCCTACTCAGCTGCCCTCGTCTCGTTCTCCGACAGCCGGCCAACTTCCCACGCCACAACCCTGGTCCTGCGCTGAAATCTGGTTCTCCGTCCCTTTCGATCAGCAGTTCTCAACCTGTGGGTCGTGACCCCTTTGGGGTCCCCCGATTCATCACAGTAGCAAAATGACAGTGATGAAGTAGCAACAAAAATAATGTTATGGTTGGGGGTCACCACCACAAGAGGCGCTGTCTGAAAGGGTTGTGGCATGAGGGAGCTGGAGGACCACTGCCTTAGATGCAAACGCCTGCGTGGAGCGGAGATGGCCCTCGTAGCCAAGGTCTCCTGCCTCCCGGGGTTGGCCCCGCAGGACAGGAACAAACCCGAGTGGCCCGGAGCTTGCCAGACAGAGCCCCTTTTGTCCAGGTTGTGGGGTGGCGGGCCGGTTCCTTGGCCGTCTATCATGATGGCGGCAGAGAGAAATGGCACAGGCCTCCGCCTTCCCCGGAGCACTCCCACCTGTAAGGCGTGACGGGGAGGTGACAGGACTGAGGGGAGAGGGTCGGGGTCCAGCTCAGCAGTCCCCACACTCCAGGCGGGGAAACAGGTTCTTTGAGCGACACAGGCAGCCACCTCACCAATCCTCACCCGGTTGGCTCTGCCTCCCGACCTTGGGCCTGGGGCTTGCCGGAAGTGCTCATGGAACACTCAAGGGGCTTCTTGAGCTGCCAGCAGGCATAGGTCAGCCGGGGCTGGGACCCCTAAAGGCTCAGCTGAGCAGGACACCCAAGAGAGCCCGCTTAGTGACTGGATCTGAGCCGCCTGTCACCCTGCGCCTGCACGCGGTCTTTCCCTGAGTCTTGGACCCATCCTGGGATGATGCTTGCTGTCACCAGAAGCAGCATTCCAAGACCCAACCAGATGCGGCAGGGCTCCTGTTAGCGGCTGTGGACGTCAACGGGGAGGGCAGTGATGAGAGGAGCGTGCTGCCCCTCCCTCGCGGGGGAGGCTGGGAGCTGCACCAGCACTGGACCCAGAGCAGGGTCCATGAGAAGGGCAGCACGTTGCGTTCAGACGGCCGGCTGGAGAAGACGGTCCATCGCTGTCAGTGCAACCGGCCACTGCTTCCCGAGACAGCGCCCGGACCTCTCATGGAAGGCTTTGCTGGAGAAAGTGACGGGGGAGGGGTGCTTCGAAATCACTTCCTCCGGCTCCAGAGTGTCCTGTGAGCAGTGTCCTGCCTGTCACACCCACCGGCACTCTGCGGTGGCTCCCGTGGCCAGGTGGGCAGCTCCCTCCAGTGGAGACAGGAAAGGTGCCGAAAGGTGCTCTGAGCAGCGCAGTCCTGCTGGGGAGTTTCCCTGACCACAGCTCCAGCCGCTCACGGAGCCCTGTGGACACGGAGCTCTTGGGGTGTTCTCATGAAAATTCACCATAAAATAAAAAAGGAGCCATTCCTGCACCGATACCCCTTTGTTAGAGCAGCCAAGGGACCCCCACTCCATGCCTCCCAGCCCCATTGGAGCCTCTGGGCCTCGACGATGGCCGGAAAGCTGTGCCCCTCCTTCAGGTGACCGGGAGGTGCGAGTCAGGCTGTGGCCTCCAGGAGGGCAGGGCCCCTGACCAGCCTCAGTGAGGCTGTGTCCCAGGTCCCGCCAACGCACCAGATGTGCTAGTTTGGCACTGTGCTCTAGGGGGAGGGCCCTGCCCAGAGCTGTGCCAGCTGGGCTCGGGCACACTCCTAAGTTCCCTGGGATTGTGTGGATATCTTCGTTCGTGGCAACAGAACGCAGGTTCTACGAGCACTCTGGAATCCGGCAGGCCGGCCCCGGGCCGCCTCACGCCCATCTCTTGCAAAAACCAAGACCGTTCTCAGCAACCAGACGTTCCAGAGAATGTCATCACCGCTGACCTCTCCCTGACGGGCTCACGGTGACTGTGAAGGGACTTCCGTCACATCAGCAGAGAGGCTCAGCCTCCTGGGAGAGAAACAGAAGAGGCTCTGGGTTGATACCTGGGGAGAGGGAAGGGGGGGACCTAGGCAGGTCTGGCGACAGCCCACACACTCCCCAGTCATCTGTGCCCAGAACAGGGTCCAAGGGGTGACACGGGGCTTCCCAGACAAGAGGAGCTGGGTGGGTGCCCACGGACCCGTCAGCGTAGTTATTTGGGAGAACGGGGCTCTGGCTGAATCTGCAACCTCTGGAGTGAGAAGCACATCTGGAAGGTTCTCATGCGGATGCGTGTGGCTGGTTCCCTTGCTCCAGCCCAGAGAGAGGAGGCCGTTCTTGGAGGAAATGACGTTGCATTTAAGTCAGAAAGCCACCACAGTCGGAAACAAGGACCTGAGCACGTTTGGAGGGCATCTCTCTGAAAAAGGGACAGTCCAGGCTGCCCAGTAAGCGCTGAGAGGTGTCCAGCGACAGGCTAGAGCAGTGGTTCTCAACTTCCCTCGGGCCACGACCCTCTCATACAGCTCCTCATGTGCTGGTGACCCCCAACCATAACATTATTTTCGTTGCTACTTCCTAACTGTCATTTTGCTACTGTTAAGAATCAGGCAGCCCCTGTGAAAGGGTCATTCGACACCCCCACCCCCACAAAGGGGTCGCAACCCACAGGTTGAGAACCGCTGGTCTAGAGGATTCCTTTGAAGCAATAAAGTTTATCCAGTGCCTTAAGCCGGCCCCAAGGCCCCACCAGCAGGGCCCCTGGACCCCCCATCGCACCACTGCCTCCCGGACTCTGCCTCGTCCTGGGTGCGGAGCTTTGGGGGTTGCTCCCTGGGCTGGGGCTGCAGTCGGCAGTTTGAACCCACTGGCCCCTCTGGGGGAGAAAGACGAGGCTTTCTGCTCCTGGGATGATCTGCAGCCTCGAAGTCCACAGGACCAGCTGTTGTGCGCTGTGGGTTTGCTGCGAGTCAGAATTCACTCGATGGCAGCAACTGCGGTCATTCCAGAAGCCAAAGGCATAAGACAAGAAGTCCTCGCCTGGGACCCCTGCCTGTGCCTGAATCGCATATTCAGAGGGCAGCTCCGGAGACCCCGGGTTTGGGGACACAGAGCCTCTAGGGGCTGCAGCTCCCCCTCTTGGCCAGCACCCGGGGGTTACGCTGGACCCCACAGCTTCACTCAGGCCACACCACAAAGAGGCTTTCTGACCACTGAGCCAGCCAGCCGCTGCCCCTGGCTGAGAAGGGGGCAGTGTGTTCCAGGTGACCCTTCAGGGAGGGGCCCAAATGCCCCGTGTGGTTCCCATGGGCAGGCTGGGACCTGGACAATGCATGGTGCCCATTTGCAAGAAGCAAGCAATTCTCGCTGCTCCTGGGGATGGACCACCTCAGGGTCAACAGGCTGGCAGTTCCCTAGCCTGTGTCACTGGGGACCAGGCCACCCCATACCTGGCATGGTCTGATCCCCTAACAGCTGAGCCCAGTGACCCCAGTTAGCACCATGAGCCCCGAGTCCACTCAAGAGCCAGCCCATCTCCAAGCAGGAAATCCCCAAGATTCCCTGGGCTTTGGCTGACAGCAGGGTTGCAGCAGCAGGACTGCCAGGCAGGCAGAGGCCAGCTTCTGGGCCTAGTGGGTGGGAGAGGGGGGTCTCTGGGAAGGGGTGGTAGGGGCCAGCTGGGGTCCAGGCAGATAGTGTCCGGAGAAAAGTAAGTGTGTGGAGATAGAGTGTCACGTGAAACCAGATGCTGTCCTGTCTGTGCGATGGCCTCACAGCAAGCAGCCTTCGAGGGGGCCCAGCATCCAGGCCGCGGCCTTCTGAGAGTGCTGGGCTCCATCCCCAACTCTGCTTGCGGGCGGGGAAGGGGGCAGCAACCCCCGCCTGCCGTGCGTCTGCCCAGCACCACCACCGTGTAACCGCCTGGCCCAGCGTCATCCCTCCATGCTTGCTGAGCCCACGTCACTCTGGCTGCAAGGGCCGCCTGCCTGCCCGCTGCCCAGCTGGGCCCTGCGTCTGTGGCCTGTCATCTGTGCGTGATTGTTCTCACTTGGTTACAGGCTCTCCCTCTCTGCCAGATAAGTACCGCCATGCCCGGGAGATGCTGCTGCTGCTTCCCACACACCGGGATCGCCCGAGCAGCGCCATGTACCCAGCAGCCATCCTGGAGAACGGACAGGTAGGGGCCGCCCCTTCCCTCCACAAGCACAGCACCGGTCAGTAGTGCATGGCTTGCCCCACTGCCCTTGCCACCACCCTAAGCGCCTCCCTCCCTCTGCCATGCAAGTCTCAGAAAGCCGCCGGGCTCCCGCTGGGGGCTGGCAAAGAATCTGAGGACGCCCCACCCCGCAGCACGCAGGGCGGGTAAAGTGGAGCCCCGCTGCCCACCTTGCAGGTGGCCGTCCTTGCCGCCAGCCTCCTGGACTCTCACCCTAGCCAGTCTGACACACAACACTGGTTCTCTGCCGCTGCCCCTGCTCGCCCTGGGCCTTCCTGAGCCATCATCCACCTGAGCCCTTCCCCCAGGCTGGACTGCTCCCCACCTCACCCCATTCACCGCTCTCTGGACACTCCACCTCGGGGCTTGAGCAGAGGTCTCCCGGTTCCCTCCCTCCTCACCCCCCACCCCCCATGGCACTGCTCCCTGGTGGCATAGCCATGCCAGGCAGAGGGAGCTGCCTGTCAGAACAGCAGGGGCCTGTCTGTAAGGTTGGGCTGGGCTGCTGTCATCCCCCTCCTGCCAGCATGGGCCTTGGGGCCCAGGAGGTGCAATGTGCCAGTGCTCCTCCTTTCTGCCTGCGGAGCAGCGTGGGGTGCGCACCCTGGCAGGACAGGAGATGACTGTGGGCCTTCCCAGCAGACACCTGGGCCTCCCCTCCTCGGGCCCTGCACAGGGCAGCCGTCCAGACACTGGAGAACATGCCACAAAGGCTCTTGGGCCCATGACAGCTCTCGAGCCAGACCCCATAGGACCCCACCACCCCCACCTCCACCTCATGCACCACTTGAGTCCCCACCCAGTCCTTGGAGCACCCTTGCTCCTGGACCACAGTGATGCCCCCGGGATGTAACGGCATCTCCCCTCTCATGCTGTTCCTCCACCAGCTGCCCAGTTCCCAGCGGGCCCTGTTCCAGCAAGTGGTGGGAGCCTGCAAACCCTGCAGCGACCCCGACCTGTCTGCGGCTGAAAAAGGTATCATTGACCCCCTGCCCGTGCCCATCCTGAGGGTCTCTCTCCTGTTCCTGAGCACCAGCTGGCCAGGGCTGAGCCACCGGCCCCACTCCCCAGGGTCGGTCTGTCTGTCCAGAGTCCCGGCCGAGGCCTGTGCACAGTGTTTCCACCTTCAGCTGCGTGGCGCTCGTTTGTCTGCCTCTCTCCCTCCACAAGGCTTCCCCTCACAGCTGCCCCAGCGGCCCCCGCCTGAGCTCACACGTACTGGGACTCGGGTCCCTCTCGCTGGCACTCGGGACAGAGGGATGGGGAGGGCAAGCCGTAGTACAGTGCATTCCCAACAGTTCTCCTGTGGTCATGCTGGCCAACAGCTGCCAAGCCTGCCTGAGAGCCAGCAGGGCCCGGCCCCACAGCACAAGGCTGACAGCCCGTAGAGAGGGTTCTGCAGGTGGGTGGTTTTGCCCTGTGGTCCGCTCCCACAAGCTGAGGGGTGGCCCTGGCCTGAAGCCCCTGATGTCAGAGCCTGTGGGAGCTTGTCAGCCGGCACAGGCAGTACCGTCACGAGGGTGGGGCTGGCCCCAAAGGCACCTCTTGCTATTAGGAGTTCAGGGCCCTCAATCCCACCAGTACTGCCTGTGTCTCCTGGTCCACTGGGAAATAGCCCTCCAAAGTTGTCACCGTATTGTACTGCACCTCCTCGCCGAGTGCTGTCTGCTATCCACACTGTCACTGCCCCTTGCTCATTCATAAAGGACACATCTCTGTGTTCTCCCTGAAGATACCAAACCTTGGGGCCCAAAGGCCAGGAGACCCTGGCTGAAGCTGCCTCCCAGACTCAGGTAGCACAGCCAAAAAGGGTGCCTTGAGCTTGGGCTCCTGCGCCCGTGACTCCAAACCGAGCACCCTCAGAACTAGCTGAGAGCCCAAATGGGCTCAGCCAAGATAGCCAAGCCAGAACCCACCCCGACTGGACTCAGAAGAGCTCCAGGCCCCAGGCAGGCTACAGCAAGAAGCGGGCACAGGCACGCCCAGGTGTGGGGCGGGCAGAAGTCTCCAAGCAGAGGTGAGCCAGAGAACACCTCGCCCTGCCAGCCACTCTTAGTGGGTGCCCAGTAGGGACACTGGTGCCGGAGCTGCCCTGCGAGTGGCCTTCCAGGGCAGGAACTACGCAGACCCGTCGCCACACCGGCAGGCAGGGCACCAAGTCCCACTCAGATTCTACCTCTTCTTTGTCAGGCAGTGACTTGAGGGCCAGTGTGAGGGGGGCTTCTGGTGCCCATGTAGTGCCCACCAAGCAGCCCGGGGGAAACCATCCAGGCCTGGCCAGCTCTTCACCCCTTGAAGCTTCCTGCCCTCACTCGCTCCAGTGCCTTTGGGCCCCTGCAGTGAGCGTGTGGAGCCCTTCAATTCTTCCAGTGCCTCTGGTATCTCAGGGAAGCTCCCAGACCCACCTCCCAGGTTGGTGCCCTGGGAAGCCCCCTGGTGGCTCTTTGTGCAGAGAATCATTGTAGCAGCCAGGTGCCTGCCGCTCACTCCTGTAACCTCCTCCCTCCTGCTGAGGCCCTGGGAACCTGGGCCCTCCTCCAACCAGAGGAGCCCCAACTGCTGCATTCCCCTGTGTTCTCCTTGTTCCTGGGCCACCATGGGCCCAGAACTGCCGACCTCATCTTCCCCGAAGGCCAGGCTCCAGCACCTTCCTTCCCACCCGCCCCAGGGTCCCTTCAGGGCTGACATTTCCTGTTCAGGGCCCAGACCAGGAAGCACACTCTTCAGGGTCTCCCCAGCTGCAGCTGTTTCAGATCAGCCTCGATGGGTGCTCACAGCAGCAGAGGAAGGGCACGCTGCTGCTTGGTAGGAGCCACTTGGAGGAGGAATTGGCCAGCAGACTTCACATGTACCCTGCTGCCCTTGCAGAGCTACCCACAGACCCCCAGGTCCAGCCAATCCACTCCTCTCCCCCGGCAAAGTAGTCCTTCCCATCTGGGGCCAACGGCCACCACGTGGTGGGAGGCTGGTCACTCCTCCCGCACAGAGACCTGTGCTCACCCAGACTCACCGTCCTGCCCTGCGCCTGGGCAGGAATGTGGGCAGCCCTCCTCGGGACAGAAGCCTGAGCACTTCCTCTTCCCAGGAAGCGGGGCAGGGACCTGTGGTGCAGTCTGGGCTCACCACTGCCTCCTGATGGGCTCGCTGGTCACCACTCTCTAGGAAAAGCTCCTGAGTTTACTGTCCTCCCAGGCCTTCCTAGGACCGTTTGGGGGGCAGCTCCTGGCCACATACCCAGCTCTGAAAGGGGGCAGTCTGTACCTCCACTGCCCAGCCCTTCCACATTGCCCTGGCTCTTCCCACCGGGCCTCTCCAGCCCAGCCCCTTCCCCCTGCTCTTCGGGATCCCTCTTCTCCTGGCAGCTGCCTAAGTTCAGCTGCACTTCCCTGACTTCAGCCCCCAAGTAACTGCCCTCCTCCGTGCCATCTCTTCCACCCCTGAGTGGTGCCCGCAACCCCCCAAAGCTGGAGCCTGGATAGCGAGCCCGTGAGGCCCAGCGCTTCCAGTCTGTCCACGTGGGGCGCAGCCCGAGCCCCCAGGGCCTCCCCCAGCCAGCCCGCTGCTCAGGGAGCGCAGCAGCCCCG
>NW_022111320.1:52355227-52357836 GCF_000313985.2 Echinops telfairi
CCCCGCGCCCTCGGGCGCCTAGGAGAGCCGGCCGCGAGCTCGCGCGTTGCCATGCCGAGGCCGCGGCAGCATGCAGGGCTGCGGCTTCTCTTTTTAGTTCATTTTCTACATTTCCATTTCTATGGGTTCCTCCCTCCCTGCCTCTGCGCTGTAGAGCTTTCTTCCACCCCGGCGCGTGCGCGCGCGCGCTCGGAGACTGCACCGACAGAACGGCTTTGCGGCAGCCCCGGGCCCTCAGTGGGGAGAGTGGACGGAGGAGAGGGGAAGCCGCGCCGAGCGGCTCTCTGCCCCGGGATGGAGAAGCTCGTGGTTGCCTTCAGGGATTGCTAGGACTCTGTGACTACAAGGCGGGGGTGGCGGTGAGGGGCTACAAACCGTTTTGCACAAAAGCTTGCCCACTTCCATCCAGGAGGGTGCAACTGGGGGACCTGGCCGCCCACCCACTGGGGCACACTGCCAGGTGTCCGTGGGCTAACCCTGCCTCCCCCTTCCCTCCGTATTTTCTTTCCATCTCTTTCATTTTGGAACATGTGCCCCGTCCCACAGTCCCTCCCGTAGCTCCCACCCATCTACAGGGGCCCCCATAGTGGGTGGGTGTGTAAAGGTCACTTCCACCCTCTGGGCCCTTAGAGGGGAATATGGACAGAGGGGCTTCCCAGCCATCTCCCTTCCTGGGGGAGCATGGCCCTTCCCCAGGCCTGGGAGACCAAGTGTTGCAGAGAGAAGCAGGGTCTTGCCAGGGCCAGCATCCCAAGAGTTCAGAGGTGGTCAGAGTGCCTGTCCCTCAGCTCCACAATCAGGGATTTTCAGCACTACCTCCGCGCTGTGGGCCTGGCTGCTCTGCCAGGCTTCCAGGCCCGAGGACAGTGGTCAGGTTCAGGAAGCACCTGGAGCAGAGTGGGCCTAGGCTGCTCCTTCAGAAGCAGAGGGCCATGCCTGTAGGATGGTCAGCCCCCACATGACCCAGTGCAGCACCTGCTCCGGGCCAGTGGGACCAGCACTCAGGGTTCAGGGTCGGCAGGAGGGCCAGTTCTCCAGCTCCCTGGTCTGTTGGGCAGAGCACAGTGTCTTCATAGGAAACCTTCAGGGCAGGGCGCTGGTTATTGGGGGAGGAGGGTTGGGTGGGTGGGTGGAACAGTATTTTATCAGGGTGCTTCTAGGTTACTTAAAAAAAAAGTGTACAGAATCTTTCTTCTTTCGCTGGCTGCGTTGACGGTAGTGAGGCAGGCCTGGGATGGCACAGACAGCCTTCTGGTTGCGGGCTTGTTGGCCCCTGGCTCTTTGGCAGGCTTGGGCCTTGGCCCCTCATTCCTTGTTTCCAAACAGAAAAGGCTACGGTCAGGATGTTTTCTTCTTACAAACACCAGCTTGTGTAAAAAGAACGCCAGCAAGTAGCCAATGGGTAGAGGGCCAGGGCGGGAGGAGGGCAGGTGCAACCCAGGAGGAGGCAAGACTGCTTCTGTGTGGTTCCACCTGTAAACTCCAGTCCCTGGGTCACAGGGGCCCGGGGGGGAGGGGTGGTGTCACAAGTGTTAAGGCCAGGGGACTAGCTTGGGATTTGATCCTGGGTAGGAGAGACACACTGCTCTCCATGTGAAGGCTATTCACCTGGCCCGCTCCCCGTCCTGCCAGGCAAGGCAGGCATCCCTTTTGGTGTTTGGTGGTGAGCGAGGGTGTCAGGGGAGTGAGGGTTTGTGGCTGCTTCTGGAAGGTGAGGCAGTTCCCTGCCAGGGGGAGACAGACACAGTCCAAACCCCTCTCTAGGAGAATCGGGCAGGGAGGGGCAAGTCGGGAGTGGGAGGCCAGAGCTGAAAATCTTTTGGAAGGATTGTGAAATACTTTCATTCTTTCAAGCTTACCTGTAAATACCTATTTGAATGCTGTGTATTTGTATAGGAATTTGAGCAAAAAATGTATAGAGTGTGATGTCCAACAGGTATTTCCGCCTATAAATGTGTTTTTAACCTCTGGCATCCTGTGCTTATTTAAGACAAGAACACTTCTAACCGTTTCTTTTGTGTATTCATGTTTTAAAAAAAGTTATTTTAAAGTGATCTCTTATCTGTACCTGAAAACAAAGTTAAAAAGAAAAAATTTGTACCAATGTCCCCAGAGGTATTTTACTGTATATATTGTGGTAGCATGTTCCAAAGCCTACGAGTCATGTGACTTTTAGATGTACATAACTGCCCCTTGGTTTCCCCCTCCCGCCCCCGACTGCTGTGATGTGAATTAAAGATGAGTAACTGACGGTGACCCACTCAATTCACTGAATGGGGGCCTTGCAGGTGCCCCGGCCCGGCGGCGCCAGGCTCCAAGCCCCGGCGCTGCAGCCCGCGTCCTTCCGCGTCGCGCACCCAGCAGGGCTTCCCCAGCTTTGGCCCGGAGAGGTGGACGGCCAAACAGGAAGCATCCGCCAGCGCTTCTCGGGCGGGGGCGGTACCCTCTCTGGGGACGTTGTGGGGAGCCCCGAGGGCTTCGCTGGTTAGCGGAGGCCGAGCAGACGTTCTGGAGAAACCGGGAGCTCTTCCAGGAGTGGGGCCAAACTTGCCAAGGTTCCCCGTGCGCTCCAATCGGGGGAAGGGGGAGAGCCGAGGGGCGCCAGGGAC
>NW_022111320.1:52358749-52363105 GCF_000313985.2 Echinops telfairi
CGCCGGCCCGCCCTTTTGAGGTCGTCGGGGCGCCTTCCCAAGGACACGTGTTGGGTGTTGGCGCGAGCTTTGACGGGTGGACCCCTGTGTGGGGCTTGGCTAGCGATCGGCCCCGGCGGGCGGACCCTGCCCACCCGCGAGAAGCCGGTGGTGGGAAAGGCGTGCGTGTGAGCACCGCGGCGGGCAGGCGGTTGGGGCACTCGCTGGCTGACCCATCCCTTCCCGTTCTTTTCCAGTGTGCATCTCTTTTCTGGGAAGGTTCTACCAGGACCTGAAGGACAAAGATGTCACGTTCTCCCCGGCCACTATTGAAAAAGAACTGACCCGCTTCTGCCGGGAGGCCCGGGGGAAAGAGAATCGTTTGGTGAGTGGCCACAGGCCCTGCTGACCGCGGAGGCCCCTTGACAAAGCCCTGCCCACTTGTCTGCTAGGCCAGCTGTTTCGCCGTGGACTGGGGCGTTTGCAGCCTGCCTGTCTCTCCTGCTGGTGTGCTGGGCCTCGGGCCTGGGGGAGAGATGACTGGACTGGGGGGGTGGAGGGGTGTTTGAAGAGAATGGACCAGATGCGATGGTGTGGCCCGGTGCAGATTTGTCGAGGAGAACCTCTGAGGACGGTCCTCACTGAAGCGAGGGTACAGCAGAGGTGACAGGTGACGGTGAGAGGATGGCAGGAGTGGGACGTGAGCAGAAGGCAGGAGTCCCTGGAGAAGCACCGGCTTGTGTCTACTGCGCTGCTGGTAGAGCCTGGCTTCTGTTTAAAGGCCGAGTCCTGGGCCTCCCCCCACCCCCACCCCCCAGTCCCTCCGCTCAGGGGCAGTGTGCTGTGGTGGGCCTGGGCTTGGTCCCGACCAGCTCTGATGCCAGGGCAGGTGGGCACCAAGACATGAGGCCCTGGCGGAGACCAGAGAGGTTCTAGAGGAAGGAGACAGCCCACCGCCTGAAGGCCATCGCCATTTGTCTGCCGCAGTGCTACTACATCGGGGCCACAGACGATGCGGCCACCAAGATCGTCAACGAGGTGTCAAAGCCCCTCGCCCACCACATCCCCGTGGAGAAGATCTGCGAGAAGCTCAAGAAGAAGGACGGGCAGATCTGCGAGCTCAAGTACGGTGAGTCCTCGCAGACCCGGACGCGGCCTGCGCGGGCAGCCTGGCCTGGCCTCACCTCGTGAGGGTCCCCAGCAGCAGGGGCGGGCCGGTGGGGTCAGTGGTGAGAGGGTGGTAAACAAGTGAACTTGCTGCCACTGCTGCCTGCCAGTTGGTGCGACGGTGCAACCCGGTGGTGGAGCAGAGTGCCCCGCAGGGTTTCTCCGCAGGAGCTCGCCAGGCCTTTCTTCCGCGGCAGCGGGAGGTGGACTCCGACGTGCAGCCTTGCCCTTCGTGGCCAAGTGGGTTCCAGACCTGAATCACTGGGGCCATGTTCTGGGGGCAGAGGGGGTCAGACCTCACAGATGTGATATTTCAGCGCTGCTCTGAAGGACATAAGAGGCAAACTGAGGTGGGAGCTAGCTAAGGGGTCAAGGTGGGCGACACCTGGCAAGCAGGTTACAGAGGGGACCCATCAGTCTAGAAAGCTCGTTATCCGGGTGAAGGCAGGCCGGGTAATGGGTTCTGAGGAGGGAGAGGCCGCGCTAGGCCAGCTCACTGCACCACCGCCCGGCCTCTGGCTGCACAAACAGGCGTGTGCGTGCAGAAGTCAGGGCCGGGCACAGGCACTCTCTTGTGAAGACACCCACATGCTCCACTAGGACTGCACCATCCAGAGGCCTGTGTCCACCTACTGGTGGCAGGATGCCTGGTCTGAGGGGACCCTGCTAGGGACTGGGACAGCAGTGGTCAGGGCGAGAAGCTCCTGGCCCCAGGGCTTTTAGGCCGTGTGGTCCATCACATCTGGCACACCATCGACAGGGACTTGTCCTCCCTGTTGACTGAGAGGCACTTGGGGACAGGGGCTCTTCTCCAAGGACTGTGTAGCCATTCCTGCCTCTGTCAACACTTGGGGTGTGTGGGTGGACGCTGCCAACATAAGGCCAGCCTTCCCGGTGAAGGGGCCTGGGCCTCCCCAGGGGCAGTAGGTGTGACCACCTGAGCAGGGCTACTGGGGGCCAATGGCCTCCCTAACCCATCCACTCACTCTCTTGCCCGCTCTCCCCTGCAGACAAGCAGATTGACCTGAGCAGCGTGGACCTGAAGAAGCTCCGCGTGAAGGAGCTGAAGAAGGTCCTGGACGACTGGGGGGAGACGTGCAAAGGCTGTGCCGAGAAGTCCGACTACATCCGGAAGATTCACGAACTGATGCCGAAATACGCGCCCAAGGCGGCCAGTTCACGGACTGATTTGTAGTTGGCGACCCTGCTGCCCCGAGGGAGCAGCAGTTCCTGCCTTTACCCACCTGGCCTTTTGTAATTTATTCTGTACGCGGGCCCCCCTGAAGTGGGGTGTGAAGCCTGCAGCTGGGGCTGGAGCACCGTCCCCTCCCCCCCAGGGGGTTCACTTCGTTGTTGCTGGTTTACTCTAGGATGGAAAGTGTCTGGGATTTTTTTATTAAAGGAAAAAATTTCTAGTTCTTGGAAAATGAAACGTGAGTATTGAAAGTAGGCCTTCACCCATAATGAGGCTACCACTGGCTTCTGCTTTCCTGTTTGCAGACTTTCCATGTGCCCTCAGCCAGTGCCACCAAGGCAGGGCGGCATGGACGAGGGCCCGCAGCTGTGAGGTCCAGCGGGACAGGAGGGTAGCCAGTGTCTCAGAGATGCCCCAGCCCAGTGTCTCACTCAGGAGAAGGGCTGGAGGCAGCGGGGCCTTGCATAGGGTTTGCTTCCGAGTGTCCCTGTCTGCTCACTCAGACTGACCGACTGCTACCCTGCGGGGCTCTTGGCCCAGCCACAGAGGACTTGCTCATCTGGTTCCGGTCTAGTGCCAGTGCCCTGCCTGTGGTACCTAAATTGGGCTTTTGGCAAGACTGGCTGAGGGTGACTGGTACAAGGAAGGGATGGGGCAGCTGCTTGTGGCCGTTGCTTACCCAAGATAACCCAACACCAGCCATCCTGAGGGCTTCTCCCGAGCCGCTCTTGGGGCTGCTCTGCATGCAGTGGTGCTCGGGGAAACCTGTTGCCCTCATGGCCTTTGCCTCAGTGAAGGCCCTTTGGCTCTTAAGGAGAATGCTGGGAGGGGGAAACTGGTGAGAAGCCATGCTTTCCAAGAAAAGGTGTCTGGTGCCAAAGTTGCGTTTGCGCAGCAGGTCTCCCAGGCTGCTTGACACCAAGCCGCCTGCCCCTGGCCTCTGCAGCATCGGGGGAGGCCCAAGAGTCATGGTCCTTGTGGGGGCCACATCCTTGTGTTTGGGGCACCACATAGGCCACTCAGGTCAGACTAGCAGCCTAAGTGTCCCCCAGACCTGAAGGTGCTGGGGGAGTGGCCGGAGCTGGTGGGCTTGGTGTCCCACACCAGATCGGATGGGTGCTGTGTCTTCCAGGCTACATAGAATACAGGAGTGGGCACCAAGCCTAGGTTGTGGAGAGCACTACAGAGTAAGGGCTTGTGTCCTGCAAAAGGTGGGGGTGGCTTTCTCCTTGAGACTCCCCAAAGCTGCTTTCTGGTGGGGGAGGAGGGACAGGATGACGTCACTGCGGCCTACTATGTTTTTGTGGCCAGGGCTTGTCAGTTTCTCCGATGGCTGCATCAGCTGTTTCTGGCGAATGAAAACTTCCCCGGCATGATTGGGCACCTAGGCAGTGAAGAGGTCCTGCCTCAGGAGGGCATTGGCCAGCTCTGCTAACTGGTAGAACTACTGGGTGAGGTTCCTCTTCCCTTTAGGCTCAGGCAGGCCCTGCCCATCATGTCTACTCAGATCCCCGAAGCAAAGGGTGGAGCTCGGAGATGCAAGGAGCAAGCATATCGGGCCGGGAAACACTGCAGGTCTCCGGCTTCTGTGCTTGGGGACGGCTCGCCCACTGCAGTCAGCGAGGGCCTTCTCGGCCTGTCTCGAAACGGCTGCGGATGAACGTGAGCCCAGGCGATGCCCGGGATGTAGGCTGTGGCTCAAGCAGGCCAGGGGAGGAGTTTGCGTCCACGCTGGACACCAACACCCGGGCCGGAGGGAATCTGCCCAAAGATGGGGATGTCTTCACGCCTAGTCCCGAGCTTTGGACATAAAAGAGGTTGCTGGGTTAAGGCCCCGAATTCAAGGGTCCGCAAAAGCTGACACCTGCGCCCATCAGCGGGCGCCAGCGTCGAGTCGGGCAGCACGAGGCAGCCGAGTTCCGGCCCGGCTCCCGAACGCTCCCGTGAGCGCGGTCTCGACACCTTCGGCCACGCGGTGGCGCCAGAGCACGCAGCTGGACCCGCTGACCCACCAG
>NW_022111320.1:52364379-52380630 GCF_000313985.2 Echinops telfairi
CTACTACGGGCTCTGCGACGAGCGCGGGCGCCCGTACGCCTACCCGGCCGTGTGCGAGGAGGACCTGATGCCCGAGGACGACCAGCGCGCCACGCGCAACCTCTTCATCGGGAACCTGGACCACAGCGTGTCCGAGGTGGAGCTGCGGCGCGCCTTCGAGAAGTACGGCACCATCGAGGAGGTGGTCATCAAGAGGCCTGCCCGCGGCCAGGGCGGCGCCTACGCCTTCCTCAAGTTCCAGAACCTGGACATGGCCCACCGGGCGAAGGTGGCCATGTCGGGCCGCGTCATCGGTCGCAACCCCATCAAGATCGGGTACGGCAAGGCCAAGCCCACCACCCGCCTCTGGGTGGGCGGCCTGGGGCCCAACACGTCCCTGGCGGCGCTGGCGCGCGAGTTCGACCGCTTCGGCAGCATCCGGACCATCGACCACGTCAAGGGAGACAGCTTTGCCTACATCCAGTATGAGAGCTTGGACGCGGCGCAGGCAGCCTGCGCCAAGATGAGGGGCTTCCCCCTGGGGGGCCCCGACCGCAGGCTGCGGGTGGATTTTGCCAAAGCGGAGGAGACCCGGTACCCGCAGCAGTACCAACCCTCCCCGCTGCCGGTGCATTACGAGCTGCTCCCCGACGGGTACGCCCGGCACCGGCACCTGGATCCGGACCTGAGGGTGCGGGACAGGACGCCCCCGCACCTCCTGTACTCGGACCGAGACCGGACCTTTCTGGAAGGGGACTGGACTAGCCCCGCTAAGAGCTCTGACCGCCGGAACAGCTTGGAGGGCTACGGCCGCTCGGTGCGCAGCCGCAGTGGGGAGCGCTGGGGGGCGGATGGGGACCGTGGCGCGGGCAAGCCCTGGGAAGAGCGGCGCAAGCGCAGGAGCCTGTCCAGCGACCGCGGACGGGCCACCCACTCCCCCTACGAGGAACGGAGCAGGACCAAGGGTGGCGGGCAGCAGTTGGAGCGCGGCTCCGAGCGCACCCCGGAGCGCAGCCGAAAGGAGAACCACGCCAGTGAAGGGGCCAAGGACCCGGGCAGCAACGCCCTGAGCAACAGCAGACACGGGGCCGAGGAGCGCGGCCACCACCACCACCACGAGCCCGCGGACGCGTCGCACGGCAAGAAGACCAGGGACAGCGAGCGCAATCACCGGACCACGGAGGCGGAGCCCAAGCCGCCCGAGGAGCCCAAGCACGAGGCCCGGAAGCTGAAGAGCCTCTCCGAGTACGCGCAGACGCTGCGGCTGGGCTGGAACGGGCTGCTCGTGCTCAAGAACAGCTGCTTCTCCACGTCCATGCACCTCCTCGAGGGGGACCAGGGCGTCATCAGCGGCCTCCTCAAGGACCACTCGTCCGGGAGTAAGCTGACCCAGCTGAAGATCGCGCAGCGCCTGCGACTGGACCAGCCCAAGCTCGACGAGGTCACACGACGCATCAAGCAGGGGAGCCCCAATGGCTACGCCGTGCTCCTGGCCACCCAGGCCACCGCCGGCGGGCCTGGCGCGGAGGGGCTGCCCACCGTGGAGCCGGGCCTGCAGAGGCGGCTTCTCAGGAACCTGGTCTCCTACTTGAAACAGAAGCAGGCTGCAGGGGTGATCAGTCTGCCAGTGGGTGGGTCCAAGGGCAGAGACAGCACGGGCATGCTCTACGCCTTCCCGCCCTGCGACTTCTCCCAGCAGTACCTCCAGGCCGCGCTGAGGACACTGGGCAGGCTGGAGGAAGAGCACATGGTGGTAGTTATAGTGAGGGACGCGGCCTAACCCGAACCCCTGCCTCTTCTGACTCCTTGTTTGTGTCCCCAAAACCGTTCTTTTAAAGTCTGATCCTCTCCTTGCCCACCCCCACCCCCCCACTTGCCCTGCACATTTGGTTTCAGTTCTCTGCCGTGTTACTTCAGTTCACTGGTGGTGGGGAGGGGGGCGGCTGGAGCCCTGTTCACCACCAAAGGGCAATGTCTAGGCTGTGTATGCTTTGCCGCTGTGAGAAGGGACTCCTGTTAGGTCGATTTCTAGTGTATGAGATGCTGTCTGCTGTGTGCTGTATTTTTATATATTGACTAACTGTGTGGAGGGTCGTCAGTAAAGCCTTTGACAGAGGATGCCTTCTTAACCCTGTCCAGAGTGCTACTTTCATGGTAGTCAGGTCGTGGACACCAGACCCCCAGCCCCCTCACACAGGGGCAGCAGCCTTCCTCCCGGCTCTCGGGTAGGGGCCGGCTGTGGGCAGGTGGGCTTCGTTTAGGGCTTGAGCCCTCCAGCAGCTGCAGGGTGAGCCTGACACCTGCAGCCACTGGTAGATTTGCAGTTTCTGGTTGGATTTCCTGCCCTAACAACAGGTACGTGTGCACACGTGCACTGAATGTTGGCGACACAGGCCCCAAGGTAGGCGGCCTCTGACAGTCTCTCGTTCCCCAGTGATGGGAAGAGCAGTGTGTTGTCAATGCCAAGGCGTCCTTGTGCCACCCACCCCCCAGCCTCCCCGCTAGGCCAACCTCCCAGCCTGTTCAGCACCCACTTCTTCATTGCCCACACCGGAGCCTGGGTCTGGAGGAGTCGGGCTGGGGCAGCCTTCATTGGTTAACTGTGGAATCTTTGTAGGTTTGGGCTTTGGGGTCGCCCAGGGTCACACCTAGAGCTGTGTGTGGGGAGGGGGGATCGGAGGTGGCTGGTGGCAGTAGTTTCCCTGCTAGCGCTTGGATCGGCTGTGCGGCCCAAGCTGGAGGAAAGGGGCTTCAATTGGGTATTTGACACGCCTCCACCGCAGGAGCCAAGGCCAGGGAGGGATGTGCGTGCGCGCCTCAGAACACCGTCCAGGTCCCAGTCTTGCAAGCGCGTGCGGCCAGAGGGCTGGGAGGCGAGGCTCTGAGTGGGCCCTGCTCGCTGGAATGGTCAGCAAGCATGAACTGGGGCCGCGCGTGCTCTGGTGTGGGGGCCCTTGAAGTGTACCTGATGGGTGGTGTAGGAGAGCGAGCCCAGCACACTGGCATGTTTGCCAGTTTCCACCTGAGCTGTGGCCACAGGTGCCAGGGATCCAAGCAGCCCGTCAGGGGGTCCAGCACATACACCTGCGCCCCTCCCGGGGGCCCCTGCACCACCAGATCCTCCCACTTGGGCCTCCCTCACTCGGTCCCTGCAGGCCAACACTGGGCAGCTGTGGCCACCTGGGCACAGTCCAGACGCTCTCTGAGCTGAGTGGCAATGACTCAGGGGCAGTTCCCTCTGGCTTCAGGGCGCCGCACCTCCGTCTCCTCTTCCCTAGACCTTCACCGCGTCTCGGCCAACACGAGAAGGTCAGGTGGGCAGGGCTGGTGATCTGAAACAGCCCACAGGAGGAAGCCATTGAACGTTATCCCCTGGACTAAGCTCCAAGCTGCTAACTGCAAGGTCAGCAGTTGAAGACCTCCAGCTGCGAACCCGTAGGACTTCACAGCCCCTGGGACCTGCCACAGTAAGCTTCGGGCGCCGTGTTGGTGGTGCTAGGGCTGAAGGGGGAGTGGGGTGGGGGGCAAACTTGGCCTCATAGATGACTTGGTCCTGTTGTGCCAGCTGGAATGATCCAGACTTTGAGCGGGAGACAGATGTGCCCTTAACCTCATAGGCCCTTTCCTAAGGGTGTGGTCTAGTCAACCAGAATTGCGCCTTCCCGGCAGAGGCCTGGGTGCTTCCGGGGCTGAGCAGAGTCCCCGGGAGGAGGACACAGCCCAGGCAGGGGTCTCCCTCCCACCAGCCTGTCCACCGGTTCCTTGGGTGCATTTGGTACCAGGTCCTGCTGGCCTCTGGTCAGGTGTTGGCTACCCATTTATGCTGAGGTGTCAGTCGACTTCGGGGTGCAGGGCTGGGAGGCACCTGTGCCTGGCAGATGGAGGAGGAGCCTGACCCCACCCCTGAGCCCAGCAGGGCTTTGACCAGCCTTGGGGGAGTTTCAGCTGTCTCTTGTTTACTTCACAACCACTAAATTGCCCCCCGCGCCCCCCCCCCCTTCTCTCAAAAGGGAGGTGACTCTACACTGTAGAGATCTGTGGCCAAGAAGCTACTGCTTGCTTGTGGGGAGGAAAGAGGAGGGTCTGGTGTTTCTTGTGGGGAAAGGTGTTCTCTGGCCCTTTGGGGTCCGGCAGCCAGAGCAGAGCGACTCCATGGGGGTTTCAGGAGCAGCGGGCCCAGCCAGTCGGAACCAGCTCCTGACTTCTGAGCCTGGAGCAGCCGCTTGGTTAGCAACGATGGCCACTGCTTAGCTTCCCAGGACACCTACCTCTCCAGCTCCCCCAAATCCACTCAGAGCAGCCGCCTCAAGTCATGGGGGTGGAGAAATGTGTGAACAGGGATGAGAGAGGGCCTATGGCGTCTCCCCTCCATCCCCACCCCATCCAGCCCACTCTGAGAGCCCCGCCCCTGGGTGCACTGACATGCTAGCCCCTGAGGGGCCTAACTTGGGCCCCGAACAATTATTCCCTCTGGGTGGTGGCCCCCTGCTTCTGTTGGGGGGCAGGCCCTGGCTGTGGTCTGAAGAGACCACACCCCTCAGGTGAGAGAACAGGGAAAGGCCATAGACAAAGACAGACTTGTAGTTTATTTTTTGTTTTTTTTTAAATAAATACACTTTACATTAAAGAAAAAGACCTTTGATTTGTAATTTCCACATTGGGGAGAAAGGGAAGAAAACAAGATTTTTGAAAAACTGAATGACAAAGAAAAAATAGAGGGAGTGAACTTACATCCCCAGCTCCCCCCATCCCAGACCCGATCTCCACAGTGCCCACGGCCTGCGCCGTTGCCCAGCAGCTGGCAGGACCCCCCCTCTGCTGGAGGGGGCATGGGCCTGGCAGCAGGAGGCAGCCATACCGGCTTAAAAATCATATATTATATTTATAATAAAATAGTCTTCATCCTTATCAATTTAAGAAACCACGATTTCCTCTTCATTTGACTCCGTGTGTAAAAACGCCCCTGCACTTCTTTAGACGCCGTTCCTCCCACAGAAAACGGCGCAGAGACAGAGACCTGCTGGATATGAGTTCACACCCTCAGTTATAAATGCCTGTTTTTGTTTTTTTAAGTTTTATAAAAAACTATTTCTTGTTCTTTAAGTAAAGAACATTGTACAAAGAAAATATATTGTGAAAGAGCCCCAGAGGCATGTTTTTTTTTTCCCCTTGAGGAAATATATGTCCATCCTTGGGGGGGCAGGGGGTGGTGAAGCAAAATAGGGCCGAACCCTGTGGACTTTGTGGCCTGACGTGTTGGGAAGACCCTCCAATCCAAATGTGACGAAGCCATGACCTCCTGCCCTCGGCCTGCGGTGCCTGGCGGGTGGCCCACCCGGATGGACGGGAGGCCAGGGAGGTGCTCTGAAGCCGCCTGGCGCAGTGGCTGCCAGCACTCGTGGGCAGGGCGGCCCTCACTCGTTCAGAGATAAGAAGATGTCATCTTCCAGGCCCGAGCTGTCGGAGCTGTCCGCTGCAAGTGAGGAGGGAGAGACCAGGTTACCCACCAGGCCGACAGCCGCTGTGTTAATCACCAGCTTCCAGAAAGAAGAAAACACCAATTAGCTGCATGGAGCCGGCTCTGGGGAGTGTGCTCCTTGCTGGCACTGGTCACCCCTGGGAGCCCTGGGCAACACGCCCTCTGCGTCCTGGAGGCAGAGCCACGGCCTGCCTGACCTCAGGAAGACGGAGAAGACGATAGGTGATCTTGTCCCAGGCTCCTCCGCCATCAGTCCTTCCCCGTCCTGGGCCGTGGGAGACACACCCCCACCACCACCAGGCAGCAGTGCCACCCAGCAGGATTCACGGACTCTTTTCCTGAGTGTGACCCGCAAGGAACACGTTCCCGGCCAGCTGGCGGCACTCCCACAGGAGGCGCTGCCCAGAAGCACGTGGGAAGGCCGGGTGGGGGGTCGTGGAGCCAGGCTACCACATGAGAGCCGCCTGGCTGACCATCCGTCCGCCTCAAGCAGCACTCAGACACACGCGCTCTAGGAAGCTCTCTGAAGCCGGCAGATCACGAGCTGCACCCTGCATGGACGCTGGCTGAAAGGCCTTGGGTGTGCACTCTGCTTGCCCATGGCACAGGAAGTGGGTGCCTGGACTTGGGCAGGTGGGCAGACCAACCCTGAGCCCCTACGCTGAGGAGGGCACCTACCAGCCCCGAAGTCTTCGCCCACCCAACACCTCCTTCCTCAAGGAAGAAGAGAAGGGGTAAGGTGAGCCGCGGCACATGCAGAGGCCTGCTAGCACTCAGGAGCCTGGGAGCCAAGCTGTGCTCCTGAGACCACGTGGCCGCAGCACGGCTGCTCGCCCAGCTATTGGCACTGCAAGCCTCCCTGCTTTCTCTTCAAAGACTAGCGAGAGGTGCCTGCATGCCACACACCACGCTCACCTGCCATCCTGTCTGACCCTTTGGGCCAACAGCCTGTGTGGGGGTGGGGGTGGGGGTGCCGCTCCCTCCCCCGGCCAGGCTTCCTTCCATCATTGGGCTTTGCTCATTCTCTGAGTTCTGGGCCCAGCCCGAGCCTCAGGGACCAGGGGCTGAACCTTCCCAGAGGGTTTGGATTTCCCTGGAACAGAGACACCTCTGCCTAGCGTGGGGTCTGCACCTGGGTCCTTGGGTCCCTGGGGGTCTGGGCCGCAGATGGCAACGTGCACACACAGGTGTGGCCTTGTCCTCTCATAGGCTTCTTCCCGCCCTTCAGGGGCTCCTCGTCCCCACAGGGGTACACACTCCTGCCCTGAGCTCCGCAAGCGGCAGCAGCGGGGGCTACAAACCAAGGGGTATAGCTTGCACTGTGTGGCCTATGGAGAGCGGAGCCCAGCACACAGCCCAGGCCCCCAAGTTGTCACCCAGGCACAAAGACCACCCCAGCCCCCCCAGATGCAATATGTGAGAGAAAAAAGGAAGGAGCCATTCTAGAGGGCAAATCCGAATTTGGTGCCTTTATATTCAGATTCAGACGAAACAATTAAGAGGTGACATCAGCCCCCACTGTCCACAGCTGTGCTATCGCCAGTCCCTGCCCCAAGGATGCCCTCCCCTCTCCCTTCACCACAGAGCCATGTCAGGAGGCCGCTCTGGCGGGAACACTTCCCTCCACTGGGCCGGCCAGCTGCCCCCTAGGGCTGGATGCAAGTCTTAAGATTACTCTAGAGAAGGGACCCTTAAACATGACCGAACTGCCTGCGCGTGCACATGCACGCGCACCCCAGTCAGGAGCTACAAACGCGAGGGGAAGCGAGGGGAGTGGGAGTCCTGCTTCAGGGTGTCTGCGGTGCTGGGGCAGGTAGGAGAGTCACAGTGCCGGCTGCACCACAGGGTTGTGAGCGGAATGAGCATCACTCACCTGTTTCCCTGAAGAGAGCTAAACAACCCTATCGTGGAGAGCCTGGGGGTCGCAGGCCGCCCCGCACCAACAGCGCTCAGTGAGGCAGCCAACGCTCTACCACAGCACGGACAGCACGTGGTGGTGTAGTTCATGGGTTCAGACAGCCTGTGTCAGTGACTACAGCCTGGAGGTCAGTGCTGGCCAGGGTCACCACAGGACAACTGGCTAAGACGCACACCCCACGTTCCTGAGTGCCAGCAGGCCCAGAACGGCGGACATCTGCCGGAGAGCGGATGGACTGCGTCTTCGCCCCGGTTGGTTCTGGCCCAGCAGCAAAGCCAGGCAGGGACAGTCAAGTCTGCCCCGAAGGCCAAGTGAACTGGGCAAACTGGAGGTCTGCACTCAGATTAGGGGAGCAAAGGGGGGCCCAGGGAGTGAGCCAAACAAAAGCCATAAACACACACTTGTCCCTGGCCTGAAAGAGGGGTCAGCCACAAGCAGACAGGGAAGCTGGCCTCCACAGAGGGCCCTAGCTCTGTGTGACGTAGGAAGGGTTAGGTCACCACCGTGAGGAAGTCCAACTGTCCTTGGCGGAGACACACCCACTGGCCCTCGGTCCTAAGGGCTCAGAGTCCCTGGCAAGCTTCAGCCGACATTAAAGCCCAGCCTCCGTCGGCAGGCTAAGCAGCTGCCACAGACCTCAGTGCTACTGCCAGGCCTTTGCCCAGAGCCCGCACGGCCACCCTGCTCTGCAGACACCGCGGGCAGGCTCCGGGCGGGCGTGTACTCACTGTCGCCCAGGATCAGCTCCACCTCCTCGTCCGAGTCCTCGTCCTCCGCGTCCTCGCCCTCCTCCAGCAGGTTGGCCAGCTCCTCGTCGGAGGGCGAGAAGTCGTTGTCCCCGTCCTCCCCTGCATTCTCGTTGTTGTCGTCCTCCTCCAGCTCCGCCTCCAGCAGCTGGTCTGTGTCCAGCTCGTCCAGATCGTCCGTGTCCTCGTCATCCTCATCGTCATCCTCCTCCTCCTGCTCCTCCTCCTCCTGGGGACAAAGTGCGGGCCCATCAGGACACACCCCGAGGCCCAAGGCTCAGCACAGCACAGCACAGGGGCTGGCTCTCCGCCTCACCCACAGCGGACACTGAGCTTTACGATCCACGGCGCCCCCAAAAAGGTGTGATGGAGAGACCTTCCACCCTTCAAGAGGCCACCCAAAGGCAGGACCAACAGAGACCTTTCCTCGAGGACAGCGGTTCTCAACCTGTGGGTCACGACCCCTTTCACAGGGGGCACAATTCATAACAGTAGCAAAATTACAGTTATGAAGTAGCAACGAAAATAACTTTAGGGTTAGGAACTGTATTAATGAATCACGGCATTAGGAAGGTTAAGAATCACTGCTCTAGGACCTAGAGTCTAGGTAGTCTAGTCTCTATCACAGCTACTCTATCTGGGTGCTCCAGTGTGTATCACAGCCACTCTCTGGCCTGTTAGCAGATGTCAGCGGTGGTGTGGATTCCACAGCTGGGCCCCAGAGCCTCGAGCACACTCACCTTCATCGGGGCAGGTGGGAGCCAAGGCTGAAGGGAGACAGGGACAGGCTCAAAGTTCTTGCAGGGACATCAGCGCCTCCCCAGCCCAGGGACACCCCATGACAGCTCCCTGGGGGACAGCTGCTGTGTCCCCATGCCCCATGAGCGCTCATGGCGCCCTGGCGCAGTGTCAGGCTGGGCAGTCCTCTCCCAGAGCGAGCGGTGCTGACACACGGGCACCAAGAAAGGACGGTCCCTTAGAGGACATTGCACCCAGGGCCCCTGATGGAGTTAACTGGAGATACCCCACCTTCTAAAGTTCTACAGTTCAGGGGGTACAAGAGATGAAAGTGACTTATCACCAGGTCTTTCCTTTCTAAACTCATCATCAAAGCTTAGCTGGCCCAGGAGAACTGAGAACTTGCAATTTAAGAGCAATTCTGGGAAACAGGTCCGACCAGGTCTAAGCCCTGAACTGGGGTGCCCGTCTTCCTCCCAAAAGGCCAGAGGGGCACTGGTCTGGACACGGGGAGAGAGCCCAGCATGCCCCCATCCGAGCTGTACCGCACCTGGCTACAGACATAACCTGTCCTCAATCTGGCAGTGGGTGGTGACGCAGAGGTGCACAGGGCCCACCCAGCGGCGACAGTACTTAAAGCAGACTCTCCGGTTCTGGTGCACGAGTGACAAGAGCCCTCCCCTCCTTCAAAGGGCAGGGGGAAGCTTCTGTGAGTGAGCAGCCAGAAGAGGTGAAAACATTTAGTGGGTGGCATTTGTTAGCACCCTGGTTCAACCCCACCAATGCACCAAGAGCTTCCTGGATGTGGGAATCCGACTTGGTCTCTACACTGAGCTCACAGATCCTGCTCTCGGGGTTGGAGAGAGAACTGGAGGAATTTGGAGCAGCCCCGGTGAGATGCCAGCTCACCGCCAGCCTTGCCCACAGGGAACATGGCCATGCCACACTCCCAGGGGGCCAGGCGCCAGAGCACAGCAAGCACTGTGCCCACCAACAGCGGCCAGCGTGACGGCGTCACACGGGCAGCTTGGTTTGGGCTCTACATTTGTGTGTGACACCTACGACCCTCTAGTGCAGCAGTTCTCAACCTGGAGGTCGAACAACCCTTTCACAGGGGATCACCCGATTCATAACAGTAGCAAAATTACCGTCATGAAGTAGCAATGAAAATAGTTTTATGGTTGGGGTCACGAAAACATGAGGAACTGTATCAGAGGGTCACGGGCATTAGGAAGGTTGAGAACCACTGATCCACACAAACTTCCAATGCGCTCCACGTGCGGAGTGTTGAGAAGCGGGTACCTAAGCCCTGTTCCCGCTTGCTCTCTGCCCACACCACTCCACAGTGCACAGTCCGGGGCGTGTGCTGCCTACAAACAATGCCAACTCCGGGAGCAGAACGGAGAATCCGTCTCGGCGCTGTCAAGGGCAGCTCCACCCTGTCCAACAGGCTGGCTGCTGGAATGAAGGGATGGGGGTGCAGACATGTACGCAAGGTTGCTGGAACGTTCCTGCCACCAATAAAGGCACCAGCAAGGGTGAGTCTCGCACGTTTCTGGCGGCCCTGCGTGCAGTGAACCAAGGCGCACTGTGTCCTGCGGGCAGCCGTGGGGCTCCAGGCTGCTCCGGCTGCCCTCTGCAACCAGCACTGATGCCCCGCCCCGCGGCTGTCCCCGGGTCCTCTTACCGGGGCCCCCCCAACTTTTCCTACTGCCTTCCATGCTCAACCCTGGGCGCTCAGTGTGGGCAAGCTCGGTCTCTGGGTGGTGTAGACAGCCGAGTCACCCACTACCAACCAGAAGGCTCATCCCTCAAACCCAGCAGGGGATGGCTGTCTGAAGAAAAACCAGCACTGGATTCTGTGCTGGGGCAGGGAGGTGCGGCTCTTCAGGCACACAGGGGGTGACCATCACTAAAAGCCTGCCGCTCCAAAACTGAACCAAGGCCGAGACCCTCCCCACACATGCCCCTCTCACCCTCCTCCCTCCCACCTCCATGGCTTCACACCAATCTACTGTTGTCTCCCCAAGTCGGGGACCCCCTGCTCTCTCCACACCCCGTGCCTGTGCCGTCTACGAGCCCAGGTTCACCAGGGCTCCCTGCTCGGCCCACAACACAGACTCGCAACAGATGGAGAGGTCACAGCCACCGACCAAGGCCACCTTCACCGAGTCCCACCCTCGTGAGTTCAGTCCACGGCTCATATTCACGAGTAATCATCAGAACTAACCAGGGGAAACTTTTCTCAAAGCACACCTGCCCAACCCCTCCCCCAGGGCCCAAGGTGACAAACAAGTCTTGACAGCCCACCTCACACAGGTGGGCTTGGAAAGGCTCCTCGGGAATCGCACAGGGCACCCCTCTCAGCAAGAACGCGCCAAGGTGATCACCAAAGTAGCTTCTGCTTCTGAACCGCTTTTCCGCTGCATTTCTCTCATAAAAGCCATCTCTTAGGAAACCACACCTCTGAAACACTAGGTGGGCAGGCGTTACCAAGACAGTCTAACTCGAGCCCGAGCCACTGTACTGGCAGGTCAACAAGCCACCTTTTGCAACTGGTTTCAATTCTCATCCCTGGTGTAAAGTACCTTTTAACACTATAGGTTCCTAAGAAGTGCAGCGTTTACAACCAAGCAAAGGTGTGAAAGGGCCGTACCGCTCCCCTGCGCGCTCAGTCTGTATGCTGAGAGCTCTCCAGAGGCTGGCCAGCAGGAGGGAAGCTGCGGGAGCCAGTGGCCACCACCAGTCGCTGATCGGCGAGGCTGTGAGTGACCGCTCAGAGGGAGGCCTGGAGACGGCACCCCATCTGTGCGTTTGCTCCGCTGTGGCAATTCCCAACACCGCCCCCACCACAGGGTCCCTGCCTTGTCCTCTCTCACCGACAGACCAGCTCACACACAAGTTATGTTCACAGGGAATAAAAGGGGCCCCTCGGGAATGAGCAGCCTCCGCTCTGAGCTGCTGGGCAGTAGGTGTGTAATCAGCAAAGCGCTAGCCGCGCGGCCAGTAGAGAAGACACAAGGTCAGCACAGCGCGTGGAGGAGAGCATGACTCTTGCTGACGACGTAGAGTGAACTGTCCCTACCTGAAAGGTGCCGGCTTCTCAAATCTCGGGGGAAGGATCCGCTTTTGATCTTTGGCTTTTCAATTTTTCCAGAAGCCAGCATGAAAGTTGCGGAGTAATTTTAAAAAACAACACACATCATAAAACTCTCTTAGACACACACACACACACACACACATCTGCCCAAATGGCAATGAACAGGTGTTCTGATAGGTGACAGCTTGCTTCTGTTGTGATCGAACACCTAAAGGCAGGCAGACCACACACAGGGTATACCATCCCCCGTCAGGACAGTGGCACCACTCCGGCCAGCCTGCCATCTCCAAGGCCATTTACACAGCTGGACGAAGGCCAGCCACTCTCGGGGGCCCCCCTCCCCTGTCAGCAAAGGCGGTCATTTATGCGGACACCATGGTGGAGCATGGGGCTCTCTGATCAAATGGCTTCCGAGTTGATCTTGTTGAAGAGAAAAAGCAAATTCTAAGGTGTCGGTCACAGGTGCCTGCATCCCTGGCCAGGTAGGACATGCCTGGAACACCCACGAAGACCTGAGAGCCGATAACTAGACGAGAATATTTTGAATAACAAATGGCTCATATGAAAATGAAAAGTATCTGGTTTTAAATCAGGTAGAGACTACAAAGGAAAATAAGGTTAAAAACAAGGTCAAGTTGGCAGAGAGACAGTGGGGATGTCAGTCAACACAGCCACACACCTTGGCCAGAGTCGAGGAGGAAACCAACACATCAAGAGGAGAGGAGACTGCTTTTTTCAAAGAGATACGGGATTTTATCACCGAAGCTGCTCCCCATTACAACTCAAAATGCCAGAGTCTTGATGACCATCAAGCAGTTCTCTAAGGGGTGCCCCAACAAGAAATGCACCAAAGCATCCAGGGCCACTGGTTTTCAGTAGGGAGGCCGGGCCTTCGAGTCACCCACCTGAGCACCCACCTAGCACCGTGAAGCTCAGAGGGCCCTGCGCTCTGCTGCGCTCTGAACCAGCCCCCTCTGGGTTTGGGCTACTGGTCCTGACTGTCTTCCTGGCCGTGCCAGGGTCAGAAGTCCCCATCTCCCACTCCCTGGGCAATAGAGTCAAGCAGAACCACAAGAGGGGAATAAACCCCTCTCTCTCTCCCTCGAGCCCAGGTTGACGGAAAGGAGCGATGGAGTGGCTCTCCCTCCCGGTCCCTTCCTTCCACAGCCACACCTCTCCATGGACAGACGCAGCTGGAGTGAGGCCAACCCAAGGTCCGCCGCCCCAGCCACCCCAGCCCGGGCCCGAGGAAAGTGGCCACGGCCTAAGCACTGCCGGGAGTGGGAGTGCAGGGAGGGCGGATCCATACAACAAAGCCATCCCTTTGGAGTGGCGGCTGGGCAGGAACCCGGGCCTCGGGCAGAAGTGAGCCCAGGGCAGAGGAGGGAACCCACAGACAAGGGTGGTCTGTACCCACCAGGGTACAAGGTGCAGACAAAAACGCTTGACAACTGCACCTTCTCCACCTCCTCAAGGAGGAATGACGTCTTGATCCCCCCCCAACAGTGCACCTGAGCGTCTGCATTAAAAGTAGGGAGGCTCTAAGGAGCCACAAGGAAGCGAGGAGGAGACACTGCTCACTAAGAGACACATCACGTCCACCACATGGAGCAGGAAGGGTCCAAGCGACTTGTGAGTTCGTCCAGAAAGAGAATCGCAGCCTGTCCAACAACAGAGCGCTCGAGCTCCCCTGAAAATCTCTGCCGCAGGGGAAGCAGAAACATCAAGGATCCATCTGAAAGCCATCTGCAGGCCCCTCCCCTCGCCGTCTCCTAACTCGCAGCGCTTTATGCCCTGCTGCTCTCTCGCCCCCTCCGGCCCGTGCCGCTAAGCAGCAGTACCAGGAGTCCACAGGGGCACTGGGTGATGTCGCCTCCAACTCTAGGGCCTGACTGTTCTTAGAGCACAGAAGGTGTTAGGCAATGATGGTACTGAGAGTATTATTTTCAATAAGTTCTCGAGCCCAAAACATTCCCATGGTATTCAACCAGGTCCAGTGCCCACGCCCTTCCTGTGGGGGGTGGGACAAGGAGAGGAGACAGGGAGCAGCCCGCACGCTGCTCCTGCGTCAGCACATAGCCAGGCCAGCAGTGGCCACAGGTGCGCAGAGCCAGGCTCTCCTCGGCAGCCCAGCTCGCAGAGCTGAGAGCGAGCCCCCTGCGCACGCTGAGCCCGTAGGGACACAGCACCAGAAACAGCGGAGACCCAGAAAGGGCACACTCGGGAGCTGGAGCCGAGCCTGCTTTATCCTCCGGGTCCCGGGTGACCCAGTACCAAGGAAGGATTCCATTAGAAAATGAACTGCGGGCGCATGCCCCGCCCCCTCCCCCCCACAGCTGGCAGCGTGCCATCCTCAAGCCTCAAGGAGCACGTTTAGTTGGCAGACTCGCATAATCATAATCTGGGTGTTTTTAGGGTTCTGTCAGGTTTCAGTTCAGGCAGTCTGGCAGGGGAGTGACATAAAGCTTCTCACTGGCCCTGAGCACTGGGACTGACTGACCAAGGGGAGGGGATGAGGGCGTGCACGGAACACCCGGGTCCAGAGCACCTCTACACCTTAAGGGAAGAGACAGAAGACAGAGATCCAGGAGGAAAGACGTTTTCCCTGCTTCAGTATCTGAAACGAGAAAATCAAATTCATTTCCAACTTCCTGTCACTTAGCAATGACGACTTCTCAGAAGGCACAGCCGGGTGAGCGTGGCCCGGGGCACGCTCTCTGAGAAGCCTTCAGGCCCACACAGGCAGGGGCCCTGCCGGGGCTGGACAGTCATGACCCCAGTGGACAGCACTGTGCTCTCCCAAGCCTTCTGAGCTCTGGGCTGGACAGGAAGGAGGCAGGACGAGTGCCGGCAGGCGGTCACTCCGGCCCCTCTGAGGAGACTGGACAAGCACGCAAGAGCAGCAGAGGGGAAAGGAGGTGCCAGGCTGCGTGGGGAGCACCTGGCGAAGGTTCGGGGAGACAAGAGAAGAAGCCCCACCTTCCCCGAACGCCAGCACCCTGACCTCGGACTTGTAGCTCCCAGAACCACAAGCGAATCCGTTTCTGTGTGCTACAACCACTCCCGCAGCACAGGGGGCCAGTGACCACAAGGAACAAGCTAGACTGCGGAACACGAGGACACTGCCTACCTAGACCTCATCGTGTTTTATTTCTTAAGAACCTACAAACCTCCCCCCTTCAATCTGCTCCGTGACTCTGAAGACACACTACGTTATAGAGCGGGAAACAGTAAAGCGGAGCTTGATAAAGGTGGGGCTCATTCTACAGGCATATGCTTGTTGCCCTGCGGAGCTGCTACCCTGAGACCAGGACAGACAGCCCCTGGCACCGAGGAGACTCACAGCGATCCCTGCAAGGACAGCGGGGCCTTGGAGCCTCTGCAGAGTCACCCACGAGGTCCCGGGTGAGGTTCTGTAGGAGCAGGGCTCTGAGTCTACGTGACGACGAGCCTTCTGGAGTTGAGGCTGACAGAATCTCCAGGACTACTGACCTGGTCCTCCTCTTCGTCCTCGTCCTCTGCGAGCCGCTGCCTGCCCACTTCATACAGCCGGCACACCGTGTCCATGTTCAGGGTGTCCATGCTGCCTTGGTTCTGAAACAGAGCAGTCACACCAAGGCAGGGAGCTTTCAGAGGCCATCTGTGTCCCTCACCACGAAGCCTGGCTAGCTCGGAGAACGTGGTGCCCGGGACACAGAAAGAGGAGGCTTGAGCAGTGCTGAGCGGCCACTCTCCTTAGGACACGGTCCTGCTCTGACTCCTCACAGCAGGCTGGCAGCAAGTGCAGAGTGAATGCACACGGCCTTGTCCTGACTGCTCTCTGCTGAGGGTCTCCTACACCCCACCCACCACCCACGCAGGTGGGCAGGCTACTGCCACAGGACCCACGGTAGCACGGCCCCAAGTTCAGAGCACACCTATCCCCAACACAGTGGCACCGGCACCGTGTACCTCAATGACGGCCAGGTAGCAGTCTTTGGTGTCTGTGCACAGGTCAAAGATGTTCCGCTTCACATCGATGGTGGCTGGAAAACAGAGCAGTGCTGTCACCTTTACCCTCTTCCCCTCTAGCTGACTTCTCACAGCTACGGCCAGCACGTCTCTGCTCTACAACAACGCCGGCCTCCCTGCCATCGGGCCAATCCTGACTCACGACCGGAGCCTGCGCTCACGCTCACCTATGGGCTTGTAGTCTGTTGCGTTAAACGTCCGGAAGGACGACCCAAAGGGGCTCTTCATCCGCTCTTCCATAAAGTCATCTTCATCATCTGCTTGCAACATAGCTGATTGC
>NW_022111320.1:52380730-52382716 GCF_000313985.2 Echinops telfairi
AAACTATTAGAAGCAGAACACCCCACTCGCAGGTGCACAAAGTACGAGTGGCCTCTGGGTGTCTCCTCGTCATGCGTTCACGCTGCCTCTGGGGGGCTCCTCCAAGGACCCTCCTGCCCCTGTGATCACGGCAAACCCGATCGTCACCTCCTGCCTGGCCCTCAACAAGCAGCCCAGCTCAAGGTTACCGTCCGTCTCCTCACCATCCGCCCAACCCTCTTTTCTTTGCAAGTCACAAGTTAGCGGCACTTCCCAAAAGGATGGAGAGAGAAGAGCGCCGGAGGAAAGGTGCACACACAGCGTCTTACCTCCATACATCACCGTCCCCGTGTGGTTGAACACCACCCGGCACTGATCCAGAGCAGGCACTGTGTGCAAAAGGTGGAAGGTTCGGAGGTCCCACTAGGAGGGCGGTGGTCAAGGAAACAGCATTTCACACAAAACTCAACTCACCAGCGGGGGGAACGGGGGATTCAGAAACATCAATTTTCCTAGTGGGCACTGATACTGATCGGCACCGGCCCTCCATGTAGTCAGAAAAGCTGCTGAGAGCGAGGTAAAAGGCGAGCCTGTGTGCACTGTTTTATTGATTACTGGCCCCGAAAAGACCCTCCTGTACCCTCAGGCCCGTCAGCCACGTCTCCCTTCCTCTGGGCAGCAGCCCAAGGAAAAGCCTTCTAAACAGAAACAACTCACTGCCTGGGGAAGGGGCGGGGAGCCGGGCATCCGTATGACCATGGCACACACAGGCCCCACCTCCCTAAGGGCTACAGACCACGGGTGTGAGAGTCTCCCTCCGAGAGCCCTATACTGGTGGGAAGACAAGGCAAGTGTGGGCCGGCCTGAGCACGAGGATACGATCTCGGTGTTGACAATGACCTCCAGGCCGTTGGGGTGGAAGACGCCGCTGATGTTCATGTTGAACTTGTCAAACTTGTGGATGGCCTGTGCCGAGCGGACATCCCAGAGGACGCCGTCGTTTAAGACCAGATCGTCTGTGGGGTTAAAGGTGGCGCAGTTCCTCTTGTAGTTGTTGGCAAGATCTGGGTTAAACAGAGTCAACAGCTTGTTGCCAGTCTGAATATCATAAATCTTTAGAGAAGAAGGGGTGGGAGAGAAAAATCAGACCAATGCATCGGTGACAAACTCAAAGAGAAGCTGTGTCAAATCTCTCCCCTTTGTTTCCCAAGTCCCCCCCAAATTACCAAAGCCCTAGTACTTTTCAATAACCAGAAAGACCACACCCATCCAAGCGTTTGGTTCCCATTCGTGGTTTGAGACCCCCTTTCCCACAAGTAAGAAAAGCGACGTGAGGACCCACAGCCCTACAGGGGGCAGCACTGGACACAGGGTGGGAACTGCACTCGATCTGATCCCGCCACACCGAGGAAAACACTGTGGGTGCAACAGAACAGCAGGGGACGGAGCGAGGACCCAAGGGAATGCCGAAGGTGGACTTCGGGGCCAGGGCATGGTGCCCCAACAGACTGGACTGGAAAACACTCCTAAAGACCAACAAACAGTCCTTGAACTAACTACAAGCGTTTCTTTCTTATGTTTTGTTTTGTTTTGTTTCTTATCATTGGTTTGCTGTTGTTGTTTTTTTGTATATTGTTGCTTGGTTTTGTAGTCTTGTTTCTGTGCATGTTACTATCTCTGCAGGTCTGTCTAGATAAGATAGGCTGGATGAACAATCTGGAGGAAAAAACAAGGACCAACAGTTCTGGGAGGACATGGAGGGGGAGGTGAGGGGAAAGGTAGAGGTGTTAACAAACCCAGGGACAAGGGAACAACAAGTGATCCAAATCAGTGGTGAGGAGGGTGTGGGAGGCCTGGTAGGGTGTGATCAAGGGTAATGTAACCAAGAGGAATTACTGAAACCTTAATGAAAACTGAGCATGATAGTGGGACAGGAGGAAAGTCAAAGGAAATAGAGGAAAGAGGTGGGAGGCAAAGGCCATTTATAGAGGTCTAAATAAAGGCATG
>NW_022111320.1:52383760-52427630 GCF_000313985.2 Echinops telfairi
AAAAGAGAAGTGAGGTGGGATAAGGATCAGACAGCCCTCTCTTCCCCGGCCTTTCAGAAACAGGAAATATTTTTTAAGATGAAAACTGTGAAGTTTCCCACATGTTCCATACAGCAGTCTTCTTAAGGGTTAGGGGGGTGGGGGTTACATCCTTTTCTCTTTAAAATCCCCCAATACCGAGTTTGGCTGCCCCCAAGTAAGCGTTTCTCAAGCCCACACTGTACAGCCTGAGCAGAGAGCAGATCTTTCCCATCAGCTGAGACAGGCTGCTCCACTTCCGATCTTTGCAAACAAAAAGCCCTCCTTTGACAAAGGAACAAGTAAGGAAGCAAACATCCATATCACGGGACCAGACAACCAGCCCGGTCAGTTCACGCCAGTGTCATGAACACGGAGGGAGTGAGACCTAACGCCCACAGCAGTGCGTGGATCGCGGCAGGTACTGGTTCACTGAAACACACTCTCACACACAGAAAGCGCGTGTCAGCACACACCTCAGGAACCATGAGAAAACAGACTGTGGGCTGGCTGTGCGGCCGTCGTGAGGGTGACCGCGCATTTTCTCACACCTGTTTGGGGATGACACGATGCCACAACTTTCAGTGACTCAGAAAACACACCTTCACACAAAGCAGACTGAGATGCACAATGCTCATGCTCACTGGACTCTCGAGGGAGGGTAGGCGCGCTCATTGTCCTGTCCTGCAGGCTGACTGGTGGCACGCACGCACGAGGCAGTCCTCCTTCACTGACCCACAGCTCTGACCCCTCCCTGCTTTGCCCATTTTTCAGCAAAGACTTCCAAAGAGCGGTTGGCACCGTCTCCACTTCTCTCTTCCTGCTCTCTCCCCAGACTAACTCCGGCAGGGTCATGTTGACGCACCGCCCAGGGTCAATCAGCGCTCATCTCAGCAGGGGTTTCTGAGCAAGCAGTCCTTCGTGCTCAGACGTCTCCACCTGACTCACAGGCCATCCCTTTCCTGAGGCCTCTGCCCGTCTTCCCGCCCTCCTCCTCACTCAACTCCTCAACCTCACTGCCGCTGGGCCCTGCCTCCACGCCGTGCTTTCTCCAGCACCCTGCCATCCCACCAGGCGCACCTGGGTCAACACGGGGAGTTCCACGTGCCTCTCTCCCAGACTAGACTGCTCTCCTGAACCTCCAGCCTGTACCCTTACTGCCATGCCCGGCCTGCATACCCAACAGCGTCTCAACCTGAGGACTCCAAAACTCCAGGGACCTACCCTGCTGCATCTCATCACCTCCACATGCCCACCTGGATGGAGCTGGGGCGTACCATCACCACCCACGTGTGGATGGGCACAGCACCCTCCTATGTGAACAGCCCGCTCTTGCCTGTCAGTCAGTCACGCAGGAAGAGCTCCACATCTAGTTACGGATCCTTGCTCCCTCTCATGCCCAAGAAAAGGCCCCATTCACAGCCAGCAAGATGCCCCTAACACAGCTCTCCCCGCTCGTGCTCCCTCCCCGGTCCCAAACAGCACCTATTCCCTCGTTAAGCCCTCCCCATCCACCCAGACCTGTGAGACACCCAGTGCCTTCAGGTTCTGCTTCCATGTGAGCCACCGGTGGAGACCGAGTGCCCTTGAGAACCCAGACAGCAGTCACCACGACTGCCAGACACGCCGACAGCCTCCCCAGCCCTGCTGCTCTGCTCCAAGCAGGGAGGGGCTCTGCCACATAATCCTAGTGCATCTGCTGTTCTCACATCGTTCTCAATTTGCCAGATTAAGTTCAGCTCAACCCTCTGAAACTCTCCCACACATCTGAGAACGACCCCATTCCCTCTCTAAACTCCAACCAGAGGTGACACCATTGACTGGTCTCAGCCCAGAAGGTTCCCACGTGCACAGACGGCATCAGCTACGTGAAAGCAGAGGTTCTGACGTACTTACGTGGGCAATGTCCCCTTTTGTGCCTATGACCCGGTCCTGAGAGTGCTTACTGAACTCCACATAGTGGTCCTCCGTGAAGGAGTGCCTGCGGACAAGCAGCACAGACAGCACTGAGTCACCTTCCCCGACCACGCTCACCTGAAGACTGCAGCTCACGGAGAGGGGTTCAAGGTTCAGACGGAAACCCCCTCCCTGTCTGTCCAAGCAGACCCCTGAGAACTGACAGCAGTGGCTCCTGGGGCACAGCTGCCCTCACAATATGGCCTAGCAGAGGGTGAAGCTGTGGAGCATCACGAGAGAGCCCGGCCCTTTCACTCCAAAAGGATCCCTGGGCTTCCGAAAACGTGCGCAAAGATCATGGAAAATGTCCACACACTTCAGGAAGCCCCTTTACACACACTTGGTTAGAAGATTTAGAAATTAAGAAAAACAAAACTGTCTGGAGGGTGTTCCTGAGACAAAGGAGAAATGAGCAATCCTCACTTCCCAGAGGGCGTCAGTCTCAGGACGGGCCAGGGGTGGGCGGCAGACAGGGGAGCACAAGTGCCTACATGGGGAGCAGCAGACACCTACTTCATGTCGAACACGGACTTCATCCCCCAGAGTGCGGACAGGGGCTGGCTCCAAGTAGCAGACGTCAGCAGCAAGGACCCATCCTGAAAGGAGGAGACGGGCTAAGGTGGGGGACCAGCTGGGTGCTCGCACACGGGTCCATGCCGATTCCATCAGCGTGATTTCACACACACACAGAACACACGCTGTTGCAGCGAGGACAGGGAAAATGCCCAAGAACCTGGAAACGGACAAGAGCCCCCCTTGGGCTGTGAGCGCACTGTGCCTAGAACACAGGCACTCAAGGGCGAGGCAGCCCTCTGCAGTGGACAGTGGCTTAAACGACAGCCACTCTGTGGGTGGGGATCCCGAGGTCAGAGAGGGCTCCTCCACTCTTCACCTTCAGCACACACCTCAATCCACGGTGTGGCCACACCGGCGTGTCAGCTTTCCAAACAACACCAAGAAAGGATGAGCCTGCTTCACGCTACACCCGGGCAATGACCCTCGACACCCCCAGCTCTTACTAGAAATGACAGTGGTGGCAATGCCATCCAGAAGACAGTGCCATCAGCTACCGCCCACTGGAATCATGCACAAGAGAGCTTCAAGGAGTTTCTGGAAAACTCCCATTATCTTTTCATTCCATTTCTCTACAAACACTCAAAGCCCCATCCGCACCACCACCCCCTTCCTTCCCTAAACTTCACAGAACTTGGGAGATCTCTTTGTGATACCACAAACAAAAATGTGTGTGTGTGTGTGTGTGTGTGTGTGTGTGTGTGTATGTCCAGGTGCTGGCAAACTTACAGGACCAGACAGTCATCACTTTCACGGGCACCTGCGTCTCTGTCACAGCCACTCCCCTCGTTGCTTGCGTGTGGAAGCAGCCCTGGAAGTGTGCGCCTGCTCCCAAGTGTACGCGCACGGTGTGTCCCAGCAGGACTCTGTGAACAAAGCCCATCGCTTACCCTGGAAGGTTCCAGGTGTGTGATGGCCGAGTTGTGACAGTTGTAGCTGGCCTCCTCCTGCCCACTGAACACGTTGTAGAGCTTCAGCTGCCCCGTGCAGGTGCCGAGCATCAGGAAACGCTCCCGGGCCGAAAAGGCACAGCACGTGAAGCCGCTCTCGTCCTCATTGGCTTCCCGGAACACTGAGATGGGGCGGAACCTTAGCCACGGAAGAGAAGCAGAAAGCAAGGTTGTGCAGGGGCTCTGCTAGGATGATGTGGGGGGGACGGAGCTTTTGTGCTCAGTGAGCTCTAGCCACCTCTCAGGGCTCCTCAGGGGTCCCTTCTCGTTGTCAATGAAGGCGAAGGGCTGCCATGGGATTCCCATGCTAAAACCTAGGATGGATCCCACAGTCTGAGACACCATTTGTAAAGAATCCAAACAGGAGGCAACTGGGCCTGGGAGCCTCTGGCGCAGTTGCACGGGTTCTAGAACAGTGGTACAAGGGCGCAGGACCAGGCAGCACCCACACCAGGAGGCCCAGGCTGAGAAACGGGGACACACCGCTCATAGTCACGGGAGGAAACAAGCACGGAACTGCAGGCCAGCACAGCTTTGCAGATCCATCAGAAACTACCCGAGCGTGGATTTAAATATAAAAATCATTTCCACTCCCAGGGAGTTGTGGTGGCTTCTCCTTACCTGCTAAAGATAAGGTGCCTATCAAAGCACCCGCCATCCACCCCTCCATACTTTGGGAAGGCTGCCCTGCGGTTCAGCCGGGAGGTAAAGTTTATTGGCGCTTGCCGCCTCTGTTTGGGCTCAGGGCACTGGTGAGGGGTAAAGAGAGAGAAGGGCGGGCAGGTGGCAACTGGGTTTTTGCAGCGGGCGTGCTGCTCCCTAAGGTACTCTGTGATGATGCTGTCCAGCGTAGGTGGGGAAGGAAGGTGTCTGTCCAACTGCTTTTTTATGGCGGGGCTTTGGCTGTAGGCGCCGTGGTCCGACTTCTGCCGCAACACTCTGATTTTCCTGCCGTTGCAGGGCGACGGCCTCTCGCGGATAAAGCTGATCCTGCCGATCAGGGGGGAGCTGCCTGTATAAGACGGGCCTGGCAGAGCTAGGGCAGTCTGGGGGGGCCGTGGCTGAGGGTGGGCGGCAGGGGCAGCGGGGGCAACGGGAGCCACGGCAGCATGGCTGCTCAGTCGGGGCGCAATGCCGTTGGCAATACGGGGGGTTCGGGGAAGAGAAACAGGAGAAGCAGCAGCAGCAGCAACCGGGGTGAAGGCAGAGGAATGAGAGGCAGCCGTCATCGGCAGGTCCGCCTCTTTTGTCAGCACGGTGGCTGTCTCCCCAAGCCCTTTAGAAATGAGATGGTTTCGGATCAACAGGAGGAGCTCCTTCTCGGGGAAGGAGATCCTGGACTGAGCGACGACATCCGCCTTCTGCAGCCGTGCCAGGGACACGTCGGTGCCGATGAGCAGTGGCTTCCCGGACACCCGCTCGATGAGCTCGGCAGCGTACTTGCAGAACCTGACGTGCTCGCTGCGCTTGTCCTGAAGCACGGGCTCCTTCATCAGCTGCTGGATCTGGCAGCTGCTGAAAAGCGGCAGTTTGCTGATGATCTGCCGGACAGTGCTGCTGCGAGACAGGCCCACCAGTGCCTTGCAGGCCAGGGCCCGGATCTGGTCCGCGTCCGTGATGGGCATCTTGATGGACAGCAGGGACAGGAGCACCTTGATGCCATTGTTGGACTGCACCACGTTCCACATCTTGGCCAGCGTGTGCTCGCTGCTTTTGGGGGTCTGAGGCAGCTTTCGGCGAGGGGTTCCAGAGATAAATTTGCCAATGCTGGAAATTCGGTTGTCCGGGCCACACACACAATTGATGATAATCTGAAGTGCTGACTTCTGAATCTCGGCATCATGGATAAAGAACTCACCCTCAGCCACTCCCAAAATAATGCTGATACCTGGGGGAGGGGGGAGAAATGTGAATGATTCCTCATCAAATGAACGGCCTACTACTTTACACGGAAACTACCACCCTTTCAAAAAAGGTCTTTTAAAAAGAAATAAAGAAGAAAGTTCTTTTGCCATAAAATGGGATCAGTCCCACTCCACCGCACCTTTCTGGCACCCCGCGCCCTGTACAGCTGTTCAACGGGGTGTGGTGTCAGTACAAGGGGGGGAGGTGATCACCAAAGCGCCCGTGCAATGTTCCCAACCCCAGAACCTTCTCTGCTCTGTGTTAAAAGGCTCCTCCAGCCGCAGCCTTCACCGGCCAGGGCTCTGCTCTGTCAGCACATCGTTGCCTCTGCCCATCCTGAGCCTCCCACCAAAGACTGCTCAGGTTACAGGTGTGCATTAAGCTTCTGTATGCCACCCCATTTTCTCCATCCACATGTAGCTCGCGTGCACGGCTTCTTCTGTAAAACTAGACACGTCACCGTCTACCGGGCACACACAGGTAACCCTCCCACTCTGCTCCTCTCTGTTCCAACACAGCAAAGCCAGATCGGTAAGCAGGCGTGCCTATGGAAGTGGAAAGGATGCTGAGCCCAAGCCCAGCAGAAATGACACCCACCCACAGTGGAGACAGTGGAGCCTGCCTCATCCAGCACGTCCACGGGCTCTGCCAACTGCAGCTGGATCTTTGGGACCACCGTGAGGATGGCCAGCACATCCAAGGCAAAGCGCACAGTGTCGTTCCTGGGCAGAAAGAAGAGCTGGTCAGAGCAAAGCGGGGATGGCTGTGGAATGAACAACAGTTGTTCTGCTGTTGTTTCTACCAGAACCCTGCCTGTCCCTCCTGTGATACAAGAAAGAATCTCTAAGTCCCCATGACGCTGATTTTCCAACACACAGGACTGAACTTTCCACCAAATCAAATTAAGATTAAAGTTTTTAAGACGGTAGTGAGGTTTTGTAGAGATAAATGTTCTCAAACTTTTGGTCAGAATAGCAATTAGAATACCCATTTGAGGAAGTAATCTGGAAACAGAATCAAGATTCTTACAACATTCATAACCTCCCCCCAGGACTTTCACCCTGGGAATCAGTCCTACAAACAAGTGTTGATGAATTACGATGTCCAGCACCGCACCATTTAAAATAGCAGAAGGTTGGAGACCCACACAGCCAAGGGGGACAAACGTGTTCCAGGGTGGCTGTGCTCAGTAGGGCTGCCTAAGGGACAAGATTAAAGGTTCGACATACATTCACAAAATCAAAGCCTAAGACATGAAACCAAAAATCTGACAATACCGTGTCTGGGCAAGAAGGAACGAACAAGAAAGCCTCACGTGTTGCTAGTGGGAGAAGACACAGCACCCACATTTTAGAAGCAATTTGGCAATGGCCAATAAAAAGGAAATGTAGGAACCTCAGCACCCAGCACCCCAGTCAAATCCTCCCAAGAGACTCGAAAAGGAGGTCTCGGCTATCCTGTCTTTAATAGGAAGAGAAGAACAACACACCTCCTATAAACTGCCCCAGGAGATTTAAGCCGTTTAAATGAATTCCACACGCTTGTGTCTTCGCCTCCAAATCACCGGGTGAAAAGATTACGAAAGCTGCAATGTTCAGACACACAGGACAGCACAGTGCCACGGCAGTGCACACATGCAGATGTGTGTGGAGCGTGCGCGTGGGCACATGCGCCCTGCACTGAGTGAGGAGTGGGGCAGGGAAGGGACCCAGGAGGAGGCCAACACAGCAAGACGGCCAGCTTGGCTAAACTGGGGACAGCGCAGTTCCTGCGTGATTCCGTGCCCCTTTCTGTGTTTTGAAATCTCCCGTAACAAGAAGAACTGGATTAAGGAGCACGATCTCAATGAAGAACACTGACCTAACTTGGGGAAAGTGAGAAAATCAGCAGCCTAAGTTTCTTTTCTTTCAATGTCTGGAGCAGCGACAACATTTAACCTCATTTAAAAGCATAAGCTTCTTAAAAGTAAAGGAAATGTTCCAAACACCGCTGGTCAGAATGCATTTACACCTTTCTCCTAGTTATCTTCTGTGCTTCCCTCGTCTTTCAAAAGCAAAGTTCTCCAAGCAAATACGCTAACATACTTCTGTTCCATACTCTGACACAGCGGGTCTCGACGTGTGGCCGGAAGGTAGGTCCTGTGAGCTGACTACTGCTCACAGTGACTGTCCGTTCTCACTCTCGCCTCTCTCGAGTGTACAGTGTGATGAATGAGGACACAACAGACTGACCGCAAAAGCAGATATGAGATCGTAGGCCAGACATTTAAAAAAATTTCTAAAAATCATCTTGTCTCTTGTTTTGGAAACTTGCTACCTTTAAAGAAAAATTCCAACATGCAATGGGCTTACATTATTTTAAATCTTGTCTCAGTTTTACATTCTAATAGAAGTATCAATAGGGAAAACACAAAAACAAAAGCTCACTGGAGCTGTCAACAACTTTCCATGTGATAAAGTGTCCTGAGATTCACCCGAGGACAAGAAAAGGTGAGCATCTGCCCTGGACTGGCCGTCCCAGGACGACACCTACAGACAAGCGCCTCTTGTCTGGCAGGGCGTGGGTGGAGCGACGGGCAAGAGCTGGTGCTCATGCACTATCACTCGCTCCTCTTCAGCGCCCGGCTTCTTGAAAACGCACGTTTCTTGTTGGACCATCATCAAACAGAAGCCACTCAAGCCCTTGATCACACCGGCTGCCCTGCTTTCTGACTCAGCTCTAAGCACCATGAACAGCACACTGAATTCTCAACGCAAATATGTAGCTTTGGGTGAAGGTAAACATTACATCCGACTGTCAAATAACAAGGGAGACGTTTAGGATCTTATATACTAAAGGATGGACTCTCAACCCCACCCAGCTCTACAGTGGTAGCCTGTAAGTTACATAACCTCTCTGGAAGTACAGGTGCTGATCCCTGTCTATCGTTCAGTAGTTACAAGTACCAAGACCATTCAATAAGAACTGACAAGGCCACGTATGCTTAATGTGGTTTCTCAGCATCCAGCCCCAAACTTCAAGAAATACTTGTTAAGCCAAAATCAACCCCAGTAAACACAGGCTCCAGCTTCCTCTGCGGCCTCTCTCTGGCCCCACCTTGCGTAATAGGTCTTCCAATTGCAGGCAATCGATATCAGCTGCAACAAGAGTTGCACACAAGACAGTTTGAGGAAGACTTCCGCTGGTTCCCAGTAGAGCTGGGCTGGGCCATATTCTATCAGAAACTCCATCATTTCCACAATCTGCTCGTGAGTATAGGAACATGCCTGTAAGGAGAAATACATAGATTAAAGAAGTCAGATCAGCTGCCTGTTACCTTTTCCAGCCTTGTTCCCTGTCCAACGTTTTGTGATGAAAAGGTTAAGCAAAGCAGCTCTTCAGCTCCTCCACACCTGGCTCAACAGCTCACATGTGAGGTAATGAACATCTAATGCTTACCTGCTTATTTTAGTAATGGTTAGACTCACATGTTTGCCCCAAAGGAGAACAGTGTTCAAATTATTGGTGCATGCTGATTTCTTTTTATGGTTTTTAACCCATACCGATATACAAGGGGTTCAAAAAGTTGGTGGAACTTTTCCATGATCTTTTCATTCAATTTTTTCCTTTTTTGATGCTCCCATCACATAAATGATTTTGGTCTCAACTTACAGAGTAAGTTAAAAAATAAAAAAAAAGAATAGTGGAACTTCCCCCATCAAAGATGAACCGAGACCTGACAGGGAGAGCCAACCTTGTGGATGGGCTGCCGGCACCTCTCTGGTCCCCTCCGAGAGAGCAGCTGTCACCTGAGAGGGGCTGCCCGTCTCCGTGGCCCCTGTGCGCCGGTGTTCTGCAGAGCCGTGCCTACCACTGTGTCCAACTTTCAGGGATGGCTTATATTGCCAAATGCTTAGAAATCCTGCTAGGCTGATTTTATCGGTATGTCTTATTTTCAGGGAAACACGATAGGTACTAACATCAATTAGTACATAGTATATACAGCACACCTTTCTAAACATAAAAAACATTTATACTAAAGTATCTTTGACACAATACTATGTTAACAATATTTTGATTCACAAATAGTAGTAGCTGTCTTATTATACAGACCTCAAATTTTTAATAGGCTTTACAGGGGCAGTTCATAAACAGACGGTACAAGTCCTACAAAAAGTGGACATTCATAACCGAGGATCTTAAAAAAGTCTGTGGTGCAGGAATTGTGCCCCATCTGACCACACTGGGCGAAACATTAAGGGCATGTAACAGGACAGCAAGGGGTGCAGATCAATGAAGTCCCTGGGGAATACCAAAAATTGACTGCGGGGCCATGGCATGGCACCCCATCAGACCCAAAAACAATCCTAAAGGTCAACAAACAATTTATAGGCTTTGCTTTTTTTGTCATTGCTTTTTGTTGTTGTTTTGGATTTTGTTTTCTTTTGTCTTTTGGGGTTTTTTTGCTCTATCTTATTTCTGTGCTTATTATCGTCTCTGCGTGTCTATCTAGGTAAGAGAGGTGGGATAAACAATCCAGAGGAGAAAACAATGGGACCAAAGGTTCCGAGAGACGTGGGAGAGGGGGAGGAGGGGAAAAAGAAAGTGACACCTAGGGGTGTCAACAAATCCAAGGTCAAAGGAACAACAAATGTACAAATGTGCTGGATACAACAGATGGAAGCCGGGATGGTGATAACAGCTGTCCAAGGCCCTTGTAAAATGATTAAAAAGAAAAGTTTGAGAGTGGCCATCCAAGATATCTTTCTTTTTGTACACGTTGCCATCATCATTCTCAAAACATTTTCTACTTGAGCCCTTGGTATCAGCTCATTCTCCGCCCCATGAACACTTGATAATTTATTAATTACTATTTTTTTCATGTCTTACACCGACCACTGTCTCCCTTCACCCACTTTTCTGTTGTCCATCCCCCCTGAGAGGGGGTTATATGGCGATCCTTGTGATCGGTCCCTCCTTTCTCCCCTCACCTTCCCCTTACCCTCCTGGTATCTACTCTCATGATTGGTCCTGAGGGGTTTATCTTGTCCTAGATTCCCTGTGTTGAGAGCTCTTATCTGTACCAGTGTACATGCTCTGATCTAGCTGGAGTTTTAAGGTAGAATTGGAGTCATGATAGTGGGGGAGGAAGCATTAAAGAACTAGAGAAAGTTGTATGTCTCATCAGTGATATACTACACCGGTGGCTCTTCTCTTCTTTGTGACCCTTCTATAAGGGGATACCCAATTGTCTACAGATGGGCTTTGGGTCTCCACTCCCCCCTCCCCACCGCTCATTCACATCCATATGATTTTTTGTTCTGGGTCTTTCATGCCTGATACCTGATCCTGTCAACACCTCATGATCACACAGGCTGTTGTGCTTCTTCCATATGGGCTTTGTTTCTTCTCAGCTAAATGGCCGCTTGTTTGTCTTCAAGCCTTTCAGACCCCTGATGCTGTATCTTTTGATAGCCGGGCCCCATCAGCTTTCTTCACCAGTCGGGAAGGTGAGCATCAGTGCCAGGATGGTAGGACAAAGTGTTCTTGCGTTGAGAGAGCACTTACGTGGAGGCTCAATGTCCGTCTGCTGCCTTAATTCTTGACAAATAAATATACGTGCATAGGTCTATTTCCCTACTGTTATATGTACATGCCTGTAGTTAGACCTCTATAATGCCCTTTGCCTCTAGTTCTTTCCTCTGTTTCCTTTACTTTCCCACTTGTCCCACCTTCATGTCTGGCCTTCATTTGGGTTGTGTTTATTCCTCTGGGCTACACTGCCCTTGATCAAACCCCACCCGACATCCCATGACCTCCTCGCCTTTGATTTTAGATCACTTGTTCCCATGTCCCTGGGTTTGTTGGCTCCCCCTTCCTCCTCCCCGCCACCCCTCTGCCAAGGTATCTTTCTACTCCGTGCAGTCTCTCTCCGAGACCCCGGGGCGGCCCTACACCGTCGTGCAGGGTCTGAGTCAGAGCGACTCATGGCACTGAGTGTGGTTTTCAGCGTTTGCCCGCTGTCTCTGATCCGGTGACCGACAGAGAAAAGAGCAAACTCAAGAATCAGAAAGGGAACAGAACTGAGGCCTAACTGCCTTCTTTGCCACGAGAACAGAAGAAATGAACAATACTTCGCTACTGTTACTGAACAGCTTGATCAAGGACTCGGAAAATCAAGATGAATTCAAAGGGGGGATCCAGACTTCTGGACACAAAGTTTAAGATGGGAAGAGTCCCTGAATCTACTTCCCTGAGATTCCCTGAGACAATCTGTAAACTTTATTTTAAAACAGAAAGTACCCTCTGAAATCAGCTTTACACCTCACATTTTAGCTAAATTACTCTGAACTGTCTGTCTAGCAAACCGTGTTTACCTGAGAGTAATCTGTCCGAGATCACTGACAAGAGGAACTCTGCAGCGCGGATGACGTGGGTGGAGGCACGGAGCTGAAGTCCACTGTGATGAAGTCATTCAGAAGACACGCCATGTGAAGGGTGTGACCAGTATCACTCAATTACACGTGGAGACATTGTTGAATGTGTGTGTGTGTGTGTGTGTGTGTGTGTGTGTTTTGCTATGTGCATATTTTCACCAAAAATAAAATACCAAAAAGTAAAGAAAAATGGAGTTATAGATGTACTCTTTCAGAAAAAAAATTCCATACAAAAGAGAGCCGGTATTGACTACATTTCATAAAAGAAAGCTCTTACACATATTCTTCAACTAATCTTTTACCTCTAGGGCACCAGAGAAGAGAAACAGTGACTTATAAAATACCTGAAATTGGCCATTTTTCATTGTACTGTTCCAACAGCGTATGTGCTGACTATGCACTCGGGCCTGAGCTGCTACAGAGTGCTGACAGAACCCCCTCTATGAGCACGCCCACTCACCTTGTACGGAGGCTGAGGGTGGACAAGGATACCACCCTCTGTCCTCTGCAGCGACTGCTTCACTTGCTCCAGTTTAATGGCCAGGTGAGCCTCAAAGTACTTGCGCAAGGCCATGCAAGTGTGCTTCCCAGTCTGGCGGCTGGCAAATATTTCATCGTCACTCAGAAGGGCACCCTGGTCCTCCAAATTCAAAATCTCCAAGGTACTGATCTGTTTACAAAGCAGGGGGGAAGGGAGAGAGACAACGCAGGGGAGGGAGAGAAGCAGAAAGGGAAAAGTGAAGGGGGAAAAAGGGAGGTGAGATGGTGGTCAATTTTTATTCTAGCAAGACTAACAGACACCCGAGTCCGTCTGCCCCACACGCGGGCAGCAGACAAAAGAATGCAGGATATTACACTCACAGGGGAAACCTCCCAGCTCTCAATCCCCACCGCAGGGCACACAGCCGAAAGCTGCTGCTCTTAGAAACCCTCACAGCAATGCCCTTCAAGACTGCAATGGCCTGGGCAAGTCGAGCGCAGCAGAGACCACTAAGCACTGAAAGGAACTGAAGGGGGAAATCGCTCCTGGACAGAGACGGGTGGGGAAAACTCCCCCAGACAGAGCTGCCTCCCTTCAGGGCCTGTGCTGACGAAGGAGCAGGCAGGACCCCCCGCTTCTCCCAAGGAGAAGCCACAGGAGAACTCACCAAGTTCACCAGGCGACGAAGACCATCACAACGGTCAAAGAGCTCCAAGACGGCCCGGAAGGAGAAGCAGATGGAGAAGAACATGGTCGCGTGGCAGCACCCTGAGGCATGCGAACACTCCATTAGCCACAGGGTGTAGTTCACCACATCAGCCAGAACGTTGTGAGGGTGCATGCAAACCTGCAAGAAATGGAAAAGGGATTCTTGAAAATGCTGGAAAAAAATAATCTTTTCTCTGATCGCAAAAAAAAAAAATCTTTTAAAAAAGTCTTTTTTATAAAGAATCTTTTTATCTTTAAACAGATAAAAAAACTGACCAGCATGGTTTAGTGTCTTTGTAGGACAGAGTGCTCACTCTGTTCTAGTCATTCTAAGTCTATTCATATAGAGCCCACTCCAAACCTGGAGGCAACTAACGTGTAAATATTTACATTCAACCTGCACTTAACGGGTCCCAGTGTCTGCCAACGCTGACATGCTTACACACTCACGACTGCTGTCAAAGAACTCCCGTCTCAGGAGCAAAGACAGCGACTCCGAGGAGGAAGGGGACATGAAAAGCTTGCTCTTCTCACGCCGAGGGCCACACATTCAGACCCCGCACCCACTGATCTACGCACACGCTCTGCGCGCCCACTACTGGTCAGTGAGCTGTGAGCACTCTCTAAGCCTCCTATAACGTATGCGTGCAAAGGTTACCAGTCTCAAAAGACTACCTGTTCTTGCTTAACACTCAGTGGCTTAGGAAGGAAAGAAAAATAATTTTTTGAGTTAAACATTGCTTTCAATCTTACTGACAAATACTCCAAGTTAAATACAGGTGTGTTTCAAGAAGCACTTACCATCTTCACTCCACCAGCAAAGCGTTGGCACACCCACCACATTAGGAAAACAGCCCACACATGAAAAGGACAGAGCACCTCTAGGGACTCAAGAGTCTGAACTTGCCCAGAACAGAACAAAACAGGCACCCTGCTGCAGGCTCGAGAGCAGCTACACTGCCTTTACTACCTCCACCACAAACTGCTGGTCAACATCCATGAAGCGCTGACGCATGCTACAATAGATCGACTCGGAGATGTCAAACATGCCACTAAATGACATCTGACAGAATCCGCGGGACTGGGTCTCATGCAAGAACAAACAGTGCCCTGGGCCCCAGCTTATGCTGCATTTTCCCTGTGGAGTCAGGGAAACAACCGGACCATTACAAAGTAGTTTTACATTGCTAGAAGTCCTGATGAAGACCAGGTGTTCCTGCTCCTTGTTTTCTGATGGTAATTTACTCTGTCAACTACTCTCTTTCTTCTCTTCTTCAGAAGTGAGCCTGTGAACAAGCGCCTGTTTAAAGAGACCATGCCCCCTGGACTCACTCTCTCCATGGCGTCCTGGTTGTAGGACAGGTAATACAAGCACATGGACACGCCAGTTGCAGCCATCGAAGGACGAGGGATCTCCAGGAGTTTCTGTACTCCACCGTGAGCAACGAACTCAGTGGCAAACTTGTTGTGGAGGAGGAGAGATGCTAGATGCTAGAAAGAGAACACAATTACCACAGGACCCTGTGAAACCACCAGTTTCACAAAATATTAATTGTAACTAAGTAGACAAACAACCTCTAGTCCAAGAACAAAATCAGAATCAATGAATTAAAAAAAGGAAACCAAAAAACAGATTCCATAACACTCCTCTGCTCCTTCCCACCCGAAAGGCTTTTGCGGAGCTGAGAAAGAGTGAGACAGGTCAGTTGTAACATAATCCAGCAGCCTTTAGTGCCACATTTCAACCTTTTCCACAAACTTCAGTTCTACGTCCTGGCTTTGTCTCATCACTGACTCATGAAACTAAGTCCTCAGCATGCCTTTTTTAAAGTTAGCCTTATTTTCAATCGATCTTTAATTTACACCCCCCCCCAAAATAATGGTCAGCAAATCAACTAAATAAATTCTTCAAAGTCATCAGAATGTATTTTAGAATATATCTAAGTTTTCTCCTCTTTTGAGTTTTGATAGCATCCTGGTTCAACTCCCATTACCCTCCCCCCCAGGTGGACCCACCTAAGGCAAGGGGGCAGTGCAAGCCACAAAGGCCCAGGCGGAGAGGGCTCAGGAGAACTAGCGCTCCCTCTCCGGTTTCCCACACCAGCGTGTCTCCCCTCCCTGTTGGTGGCTCAGAACAAGACAACACAGATTGGCAACGACATGTATACTCTCAACACCCAGGCTCAGGCTGACCCTTATATACAATCCCAGTCAAATCCCACCCCTGATTTCTCACTGACCGCGGGCCTCCCACACGCCCCTCCACCATACCCAGGCAGCAGCCCTGGGTCCTCTCCAACACTGCATGCGGCTCTTTCCATTAGGTCACTATGAGAAGAAGGGGCAGCTTGACTGCTGCGATGACTGTTTGGGGAAGTGGAAAAGCAAGCCCTACCTTTGCTGAGAGCCTAACTTCTGATTCGGCGTAACACTCCTTATATCCCAGCTCACCTGACCCATGTGCAAAGATTCAGCCCGTTTTCGCTCCTTAGTCCAGCGGTTCTCAACCTGTGGGTCGTGACCCCTTGGGGGATTGATTGACCCTTTCACAGGTGTCCCTTGATTCCTAATAGTAGCAAAATTGCAGTTATGAAGTAGCAACAAAAATAATGTTATGGTTGGGGGTCACCACATGAGGAACTGTGTTAAAGGGCGGGGGCATGAGGCCGGTTATCTGTATGAAGTCTACTTTCTCCTGAACTTCACACTGTTTCTGCTAACTTCAATAACCTGGGCCGTCTTCTTCTACAGTCTCCTGGTGAGCAAAATGCCACACGTCTTAATCTAGTTTCACTTCCCTGTGAGAGAAACTTCCTCTATGGGCTTTTCCTTTCCATCCTTCCTTTACTCTCCCTGATGCCTTGGAGAACTTGGAGAAATGGCCCACCACCAAACCCTCCGACCCGAGTCGCTTCTGACTCACAGCAAACCTCACCCCACAGAACAGAGATGCCCCATGCGGTTGCTGAGGCTGTATATCAGTAAGAAAACGGTGGTCATGTGGCTCCCAGAGAGCTGCTGGTGGGTTCGAAGCACCAACCGCTGGGTCAGCAGCTGAGCACTGCAGCACCAGGCCTCCTGTGCACGGTGACACACAGCGTAACCCCACACAAAATCCTACAGAAAGAGCAACAGCCTTCCTTCCCCTGCAGCCTGTTCCGGACCATGTGCTGTAGGTGAGAGCAATGCTTTCGGGCCACCAGATATGACTTAGCCTCCACCTTCATCCTATAGCTCAATGCAGGTCCCTTCCGATGGGCACCTCTTCTTTCAATGTTTCTCCTTTAAATGTACCTCCTTGAGGCCTGAAGGTAAATATCCTCGTTTGTTTCACGTACATCTACATGGGGCTTCTGGAAGTTCACAGAAATCTGAGGTTAAAAGCTAATGAAAAGCTTGCCACGGGTTTGTTTGACACCCTCGTGTCTGCTGGGGCTGTGCGGCCCAGTGCCGTCCTCACAGGCCCTGCTGCTCAGTAAGGAACGCTGAACACTCAGCTCCCCATGGCACCCGCCACGCATCAAGTGCTCAAGAACCACCTGAGGCTCCCAGCCAGACACTCTCCACCTTCCCAGGAAGCCCTTCGAGATGGTGATGCTGTGAAAGTCTGACACAAAAGCCCAGAGAGAAATTCCTAGGGAGTCTTTTCTGCAAGGAGGGCAGCCCCCCTCCTCGGTGCCTGCATGCGTCCTACACAGCGGTACTATTTAGGAGACACCAGGAGCTTTCTTATCGCTCTGGCTTAAGCAAACCACAAGGGCAAACTGAGACTGCATTTCCTTGCCAAGCTGCCAAGCGTCTTTACTGCACTCCTGTATCCTAGCGCCTGACAATACCCGGCTCACAGAGAGCACTCGGTGAGTGTTCATCGCCAGGAAGTAGACCAAGCAGCCCCAGGCAGAGAGCGAGGAAAGAAAGGAGGCAAACACAAATTCACTGGAGAGTTTCTTAGGTTGCAAAGGAGCTAACCAAGGCAGGACCCGTAAGCTTAGCCCACATCTACCCATGAGGAGAGAGGGAGGAGAGAGAGAGAGAGAGAGATTAGGTGACTAGCACTGTGCCTTTCATACAGCTCACTCTACCCAACAGTTGTTGAAAAGAGTATCGTGCTTTGAGATGAGGTCATTACTACTTCTTTCTAAGAAAACAATGTTCTAACAACCCTGGAAACCCAAAAGAAATTAACAATCACAAGCTTGTGTTTCATAAAATAACCTCCTCCCACCATTCGCCAAAAAAAAAAAAACACATTAGGAGCTAATACATATATCATAGCGTCCCACAGTTCAATCACATCAAGCATTGTTGTACAATTGCTACCACAATCACTTTATTTTTGTGTTTGTGCTTGTTATATGTTGACTCAGTCTTTCGAACTTTCTGTGTGCTCCAAAAATCGGTGAACCAGAACTTTCAATTGCAATTTTCATGTGAAAACTAAACTGAGCCCAGAGGGTGAAAGCTGTGTGGCTCAGTGTCTCCAAAAAGCCTTATCCGCAGGCACATTATGGAATTCTTGCACTTATTACGTGATGACTTGCTGACTGCCTTCCCTCATGCGAGCACTGAGATTCAAAAAACACACCCAAAGCTACATGCAGAGACGAGCACCTTCACTGCAGTGTCCACCACAACGAAACCTGAAGCACCGTCAGTACCCACAAAACCCTGCCAGTCAGACTGGCTCATCTGCATACTGAACGAAGGTGCCCGGGAGCAAGGTTGACTGGACATGGACTACAAGAACAAACCAATCTGTCTCAAGAGGAAGTACTGACCCCAGAAGGCTCCTTAGAAGCCAGGCTGGAGAGACATGCTATCAGGAGACACCAGTCCCTGGAGAAGGACATCTCGCCCAGCAGAGGGTCAGCAAAAAAAAAAAAGGCAGGTCCTCACTAAGACAACTGGCACAGTGACCGCCACAACAGGCTCCCTGGTGAGGCCAGCACTGCGGCCATGCAGGGCCTCTTCTGTTGAACACAAGCAGCTGTGAGTCAGAGCCGGCTCGACAACATCTAACAGCACGTGTGCCTCCTTAATCTACCGGTGAGAGCAAAGTGAAAAGTATTTTAAACCACCTGCACCCTGACTAAAGATTAGAATGGAGCACAAAATCAAGTTTTATTTCTTCTATTTTGGAGGAATATGAATGTCATTTTCTTCGGGGTTTCATGCCATACATTCCTTTCCAGTGATCTTGATGACATCACGGCACCTCCGCGTGGCGCTTCTACAGTGACTACCCAGGGGGCAGCAGACCTCTGGGAGTCACAGGGGTTCACCCACTGCCCTTCCTCCACTCCATCACCCTCACGGGCGGGCTAGGCTGCCTGCCTACTCACACGCCAGGATTCTCTGCAGATTAGGAAATCACTGAACCCCCCAATTCCTGGCTTTATTGTGTTTGCCCCAGATCCTCTAAAATCACCCAAAAAGTCTATGATTAAGAGGGCTCTTTTAAGGTGCTGTTGATAGATTGTGGGACTATTTAAAAGGTAAAATGACAATTAAACACAGGGTATACCCCTAGTCCCTCCCCTTCCTATCATGTGTACACCCCAGCTCATCCTCTTCTTGTTACACCTATGTCCATTGTATATGCCCCTCCTATTACTCGAATTGCCTATTGTACTGCACACCCCCAAAGACATATAAGCCTTGGATAGCAATAAATTGCTCGCTCGCGCGTGCTCTCTCTCTCTCTCTCTCTCTCGCTCTCTCGCTCTCTCGCTCTCTCGCCCTCTCTTCTTCCATCTCCACGTGGACCACCAAGCGGGGCTGAGCTTACCGAGGATGGTGATTGAATGATAACAACAAAGGAACTGGGAGCTATTATCAAGTCTCTTGGGCAGAATCCCACAGGAACAAAATTACAAGATTAATGAAGTAGAGGCTTATGATAATGAATGGTACCACTGACTTCCTGGAATGTCTGACAATGATGGCAAGAAAGCTGAAGGGCACAGACGGTGAAGACGCTAGAGAAGCACTTGGCGGGTGGCAATGGCTAACAGTGCAGCAGGACTTTGTCACATAATGACACACCATGGAGAGGAGTCAACAGACGAAGAGTTTGATGAAGCAGATATTAATTGTGATGGTCAAGTAAATTATGAAGAGTTTGTACAGATGACAACAGTAAAGTGAGTATATTGTACAGAATGTTAAAAACAAAAATAAAACAGTTGACTGCAGCTCACAGGGACCCTGCGTGTGCTGAGGGGCAGCTGTTTCACAGACGGACCACTAGGACTTTCTTCTGAGGCACCGCTCGGTGGACTCCGATCTTCAAAGTCTCTCAGGCACCGACGGTCAAGATTACCTCTACTTTCTACCCCCACATGCAGTCCTCTTGGATTGACCTCCAAACTTCTATGGAGGCACTTGGTAATCTCCTCACTTCTAGCTCAGTACGAAAGGCTTGTTTGTTACTGTTCTGTTTCAAGAGGCAACAGAGATGCCCTGGGCAATAAAACCCAGATATGCTGTAGTGAAACACACACAATTCTCAATGGCCCTGCATTTTCAAGATACTCACCTTGAGGGCCTCGAAGGTAAGGAGGACATCGTTCGTCTGTTTCAGGTCAATATAGAACATCATCAACTCTCGGGACCCGAGTTGCATGAATATGGGAAGCAACTACAATGAAAGCAAACACATCTTGAATTTTGGCTCCACTCTCATATTCTCAGTTCCATTCTGAGAAGATTAAAGAGATGTGGCACCTCTTTCCCCTCCCTTATGAAGACCGACATGAACACAGTCTGATCAAACAGATTTTATCAGAAGAGACCTACGGAAGACTGCACTGGTTTGAGACAAACATTTCTCCACACTGGAGTAAGAACAGGTCAGCGAATAAAATGCTTCTGTACCGTACCCCAGAAATAAACACAACCATCCCCAAGTGTGACAAGTGCTCGTCATTAAACTCACCTCCTGATACTCTCCCAGCGGGGTCAAATACTGGAGAATGAGTCGCTGCTCGATGGCAGGGGTCATGGGGTAAAGAGTGTAATTGGTGCCAATCACCCAGGGAGACATTTCTGACCAGCTGCTATTCGACAACTCCACGAACATGCGCTCTGGGTCAGAGGCTGAGAAACCCAGCTTCTGCTTGGCCTTCCTAAAGTGCTCTCTGCCTCCCTGCTTCGCAGACTTGTTTTTCCTCGTCCCTCCTTCATCGGGTTTGATTGCTGAGTTCACTCTGCTGCTGGTCTTGTGGCCTGAATCAAGATGGAACGAGATCTCCATGTCTCCCGAGGCCTCCTCTTGTTCACCATCCACCCCATCCACAGCCATGTCTCCATAGTCCATATCCACGGCTTCTTCATCCAGAGGCAAAAGCGGTTCCGAGGAGAGCTTTCGTGGGCTGGGGCGCTTGTTTTCTTGCCGCAAGGCCACTTCCTGAAGCTGAAGCTCCCTCAGTCTTCGAAGCACTATCGCCACCTACCAAAAACACTGGAGTAAGAGGGGATGTCTTGTTCCGCATCGTTAAGTTAAATAATTCCCCCTTTTTTTATTTTAAAGTTACATAATTCTTTTTGTTTTTTAATTTTTTTTTTTTGCTCTGTAAAGTTTTTCCTTTATTGTGCTTTCTTTTAAATCATTTTATTGGGAGTTAAATAATTCTTAATAAAGAATTCTCGTTTCCATTTAAGAACTAATTACTCATGTATTTAGCCCAATGCCCAGAAGTATATGAATGTGATGAATATATTAGCTTGATTCCTGCAGCCTGATGAAATACGCAAGGCTAACACATCGTGCTCCCAGAGAGCGTGAAGCAGTAGTTCTGCACCCACAAACATCAAGTACGGCTGCCCGAGCTAGACCAGTGCGCCTCCAAAGGCAGACACCAGATAGTCATGACTTTTCCAAAAGAGGCTTTGAAAACCGACCAAGAGTTCTCACAATTGTGTTTGTTGGAAATTGTATTTTGGTACACATAATTTATTTTTTGCATTTTATCTATTTAGATTTTTCTTTTAAGTAATTACTTTTAAGCCATCCCCAAAAAGGTAGTATTCTGCTCTGTTTTAAGAATAGAGAGATTAAAAAAAAAAAAGAATAGAGAGATTAAGTCTGTTTACTTTGAACTTCATCCAAAACAGAATGGTAGGTCAACAGGAGAGAGGGCAATGGATGGATAGATAACTAAGTACGACAGGGCTTCAGAAAGTGCATGGGAATATTCACGCTCTTCATTGTACTTTTCGAAACCCACTCCTGTAACTACATGTTCATGATATATCTAGTTGATGTCCAGAGATATTCACTGTAAAATTCCCTCAACTTTGTTCTAGGTTTGAACATCTTCCTCATACAATGAATGACAATGTCATGGTGCTTGGTAAGATGAAGAATCAGAATATTTTAAATTTTAAAAAAAGGAAAACTTTTATGAGAAGTCATCTTGAAATGCTAGAAATTGTAGCCATGCCCTTGTACAAGGTAACAAATAGGATCTCCCTTGATTCATTCAGACTCAGCCGGGTTAACCAGAGAGCCCCTGTGAACACTCTCTCAGCAAATGCAGAACATGATTCTAACATGGTCCTTACCAGTTGTGAGTTCTCATCCCTGTAATTGGCAGCAATGTCTTGATTTTCCATGGCACCTCCTAACAGTCCCGTAGAATATGTCCTCAGGGGCTGATCAGCCTCTCGGGCCCATTTAAAAAGATTTTCAACAATTCCTTCCTGTAATGAAAGAAATGAATTGATTCAGAAAAGGCTCGATTTTCCATAACTAAAAACTAAGTTTTATAAAAAATTTCTGATAAAATATCTCACCATTGTTCATATCGAAAAATGTGAGAAAGCGAAATATCCAAGAGTATCTGTGAATGTGCAACAAAAATCCTATTGGAAGCTAAAGACTGGCCATTCCCAGAATAGAGGCCTATGTTAGCTGTTAAGCCCCCAAGGTTAAATGGCCGACTCTCAGCTCTCTGATTGCCATCAAGTTCACTGTGACCCACAGCCAGCCTCGAGGACAGGGCAGGACTGCCCTCTGTGGGTTTCCCAGACTGGAACTGCTTGGGGAAATAGAAGGCCTCCTCTTTCTCCCCTGGAGCGGCTGGTGGTATCCAACTGCTGACCTTGAAGTTAGAAGCCCAAAGCGTACAGGGAGCACTTAAAGTTCCATATCCCTTCTCAAGGTCACAATGCACATTCAACAATCATGTATTGAAGTCGTAGTTAACTTCATAATATATCTCATTTTTAATTAATCTTTATGAACTCCACAACATACCTTATTTTTAATTAATTGCATTATAAAATATTTATGTATAGATGGCTAAAAGAAATAAAAATCACTCAAATTAAAAAACAGACCTCTCATGAACTCCACCACCAATTCTCCCTCCTCCATCCCCAAAGACAGCTACATGTCTGAACTTTAACAATATTCCTAACCTTCTTTTTCCATTAAGTGTTATATAATTTTTACTATAAATTGTGATATTGTATACTTTGATATTGTGTACTTATTTATTGTAGCATATGGTTATCATACTTAAAATAGCACTCAACATAAAACGGGCTCTGCAAATATTAATTTGTTCAACCCCCGGCATAATACATGACGGGTTAGGAGACAAACAAAACCCAATCTGCTGGGACGAGTCACTCCCAGCTCATGGCGACCCCTGTGTGTCAGAGTAGAGCTTTGCTCCTTGAGGCACTCAGTGGCTATACACGCACACAGGTAGGTCACCAGATCTTTCTCCCAAGACGCTGCTGGGTGCATGTCAATCACCAATCTTTTGGTTAATAGCCAAGTGCAAACCAATGATGCCACCCAGGAATCTTACAGAACTTGGGTTGATGGTACGCTCTGCAGATGAGGAGACTGAGGCACAATGGGGTGAAGTAACGTATCTAAGAAACCTAGAGCAGTGGCAGAGCAGAGGTCTAACACTGGTCAGTCTACCTCCAGATGCCCGCACTTCACTCCACACCTGCTGCTGCTGCTATGCCGCCGGCTCATCCAGCAACGTGTCCACACCGCCACCTGGACCACATTCCCACATCTGTGCCAACAGCAGACCACTGTCAGACTTTTACTTTTAGTCTACAAGTACAAAAACTGTATGTCCTTTTAACTTCAATTTCTTTATTAATGAGGTCTGACCTTTTGTTCCTGTGCATGTTAACCACTCAGTTTCTGTGAAACACACATCTTTTGCCAAGACCTTAAGGTAGATGCAAGTTCTTAACTTTTGCATAATCATATCTAATAATTTTTAGATGGTATATTTCATGCCTTTGTAAATTCATGCTTGGGTTATAAGAACACTTTATTTTACATTTCTAAACCTTCTACTTTTTTTTTTTTAATTACCCCGAAAGAACATGTTTTGAACTGTAAAGAATCAGGGCAATCTCAAAGAAGAACACGTTAAAGCAAATGAACAATGCATCACCAACCTGATCCAGTCACGGATTCACAGCATACACATGGATTTACATGGACCTGACCTGGATTCACAGCATACACTGACCAACCTCCACAAGACAACAACATCTAGTACATAAACTACTAAAGAGAAAGAGCAGATGTTTGGAGAATGATGATGTCAACAAATGTGCAAATGTGCATGACACGATGGATGGATGGATGGATGGATTGTGATGAGCGTTGTACGAGCCCCCAATAAAATGATTAAAAAAAGACATGCCTAAGATAAGGAAGAGGCTACATAGCCAAAGTAATTTTAAATCAAAATGACACTTAAAGTTTAATACCTCTTCTCAAAGTTCAACTCAGCAATTTTTAAAACCATTAGAATAAATCAATTTAGGAATTGAAACCAGCTTTAAAATTAAAAATCAAATAGAGTAGAGCAGAATGCACCACACACAAAAAAGCTTAAGTCATGCTTCAAGAAACTTTATTTCTTAAATACTTTTGTTCATTTATCACTAATACAATGTATGGACTAGACTGCGATATAAAAAATATAACAGTGCTCAAATATACACATATATAAAATAGTGCTCTTAAAGAGTTTTAACCTTAGTTTTGTGAAACACAAGTAACCAAATTGTCTAAAACTAATTGTTAGACTCATTATTTTATAAGTCTTCACTTATTTTTTTAAAGGAAAAAAAACATTGATTCATAATTTCTTTAGAAATCAGTCAAGTACTCCCTCAATGCAAGAATACTTTCTATTAAACTGGCATTCTATGATGCTCACCTTCCCGACACCATCACTGAAGACAAATGGGTGCATAAGCAAATGTGGCATAGAAAGCTGATGGTGCCTGGCTATCAAAAGATATAGTGTCTGGGATCTTAAAGGCTTGAAGGTAAACAAGCGGCCATGTAGCTCAGAAGCAACAAAGCCCACATGGAAGAAGCACACCAACCTGCCTGATCACAAGGTGCCGAAGGAATCAGTTACCAGGCATCAAAGAACGAAAAATCCTATCATTGTGAATGAGGGGAGTGAGGAGTGGAGACCCAAAGCCCATCTGTAGGCAACTGGACATCCCCTTATGGAAGGGTCGAGAAGAAGAGACAAGCCAGTCAGGGTGCAGTGTAGCAACGATGAAACATACAACTTTCCTCTAGTTCCTAAATGCTTCCTCTCCCCACCCCCACCCCCCCCACTATCATGATCCTAATTTTACCTTACAAAATCTGGCTAGACCAGGGGATGTACACTGGTACAGATAGGAACTGGAAACACAGGGAATCCAGGGCGGATGATCCCTTCAGGACCAGTGGTCAGAGTGGCGATACCGGTAGGGTTGAGGAAGGGTGGGGTGGAAAGGGGGAACCGATTACAAGGATCTACATATAACCTCCACCCTGGGAGACGGACAACAGAAAAGTGGGTGAAGGGAGATGTCGGACAGTGAAAAATATGACAAAATGATAATTTATAAATTATTAAGGATTCATGAGGGAGGGGGAAGTGGGGAGGGAGGGGCAAAAATGAGCTGATGCCAGGAACTTAAGTAGAGAGCAAATGTTTTGAGAATGATGAGGGCAATGAATGTACAAATGTGCTTTACACAATTGATGTATGCATGGATTGTGAGAAGAGTTGTATGAGCCCCTAATAAAATGATCTAAAAAAATTAGGATTTTTTTCCCCTAAGTATCCATAGGATACTTTTGCAGGGTAAATAAAGTTCATCACAGAATCCAATGCTAAGGATCACAACACCACTGCCTTCCGAGCTCTAAAACATTAGATTGAAGGTAATGCTATTCCCAATCGGACAATTTCACTTTAGTGTAAGATATTACCTCCTTGAGTAAAGTACTATCTCCCACCCTAATTTACAAGTTAAGCTGTGTGCCAACTACTAACTTCAAAAGAAAGACTTAAAAACATTAAGATACATTAATAAAACTATTTTTTAATCATTTTATTAAGGGCTCATACAACTCTTATCACAATCCATACATATCAATTGTGTAAAGCATATTTGTACATTCATTGTCCTCATCATTCTCAAAACATTTGCTCTCCACTTAAACCCCTGGCATCAGGTCCTCATTAATAAAACTATTCTTACCGACAGCCTTGCTGTTCAGTGTATTCCTCAGGATACACTGAATTGGTGTCCTACTCAACAGAGAATACAGAAGGTAATAGGATATATCCTGACCTCCCACAGAAATTTATTTAATTCCAGATATAAAGAAATGAAACTATAAAGAATCAGATTATTTTCCTAAAATGACAACTAGGAAATTTTCATAAAGCACAGTATAATCATCTGTAACATTCTCTACACTACATAAACAACCTGCTAAAAATGTTTTTTTTTTAAAATCATCATGGTTTTCAGAAGAATCCATATGCCATATATACTCGCGTATAAGCCGAGTTTTCCAGCACATTTTTATGCCGTTTTTGTGGTAAAATTAGGTGCCTCGACTGATATTCAGGTCAGCTTATACTCGAGTATATATGGGAAAATATTTTTGGCAAGAATATAGATTATTTTAGCCTCCCACAGTAACAGCTAATTGAAGATCCCTTAACGCAAGAACACTGTGCGACTAACACGGCACTGTGATGTTCACCTTCTCAAACACAATCGCTGAAGACAAAGTGGGTGCATAAGCAAATGTGGTGAATAAAGCTGATGGTGCCCGGCTATCTAAAGATATCACATCTGGGGTCTGAAAGTCTTGAAGATAGACAAGCGGCCATCTAGCTCAGAAGCAACAAAGTCCATATGGAAGGAGCACACCAGCCTGTGTGATCATGAGGTGTCGATGCGATCAGGTATCAGGCATCAAAGACACCCCCCCCAAAAAAAACAAACAAAAAGCATATCAATGGGAATGAGGGGGAAGACAGAGTGGAGACCCAAAGTCCATCTATAGTCCATTGGACACCACCATCAGAATGGCCACAAGGAAGAGAAGAGCCAGACAGGGTCCAGTATAGCACCAATGAAACACATAACCTTCCTCTGGTTCTTTGTTGCTTCCTCCCCGCCCACTACCATGACCCCAATTCTATCTTACAAATCTGGCTAGACCAGTACATGTACACTGGTACAGATATGAGCTCGCAACACAGGGAATCCAGAACAGATAAACCCCTCAGGACCAATAAAGGAAGCAGCAATACTAGAAGGGTAAGGGTTGCGGGGTTGAGAGTAAAGGGGAACCGATCTCAATGATGGACGTATGGCCCCCATCCCAGGAGGATGGACAGCAGCAAAGCGGGTGAAATGAGACAGCAGTCGGTGTAAGACATGGGGGAAAAAAGTAATTTCTAAACTGTCAAGGGGGCATGGGAGAGGGAGGGGAGGGGAGATAGGAAAGGGAAAAAATGAGGAGCTGATGCCAGGTGCTCAAGTAGAAAGAAAATGGTTTGAAAAAAATGGTAACATATGTACAGATGTTTGACAAAATGGATATATGTATGGATTGTGATAAGAGCTGTAAGAGCCCCCAATAAAATGATTTTAAAAATAAATATATCTAAAAAAAATCTAGCTTGCATTTACTGCTACAAATTATAGCATCAATTATAATGTCATTCTGTAAATACTTTACATGACACAATTCTGTAAGTTAATATAAATTTGATCAAAAGTTAAATGAAAACCTTTTTCTAAATCTTTCATTTGGCTCATAAACTACACTAAGACTTCCAGAATTTTTCCAAAGCTTAAACTGTTATTATCTTTAAAAAGAGGTAGGTAGCATACTCCATTTACACATGAAAGCTGAGACAAAATATTTGTATTACTTCTAAAAACGAGCAATTTTGTTTTGGCAGCTGAAATATATACATATAGTCACTATTCAAATTACTGCTCACTATTTGAAATTATTGATTTACTTGTGTCCAACTCCCTCCACATACCTATGTGAACTCAAGCCCCCTCTTGCTGACAGGAATATTTCCAGCACATAACAAAAGAGGTCATCAAGTATGAATGGAGTGAGTGTTAAATACCATCCCGAACAGAATGAGTTTCCCAGAGCTTCAATGCTGAGAAAGACCACTCTCCATCAAGAGTAATGGACCAGATAAATCCATTCTCAAAACATGATTCTAAGATTTTAAAAGGTATGATAGCACCCAAGCAGTTCAGTACTCATTAAAATAGGGTTTGTTTGTTTGTTTGTTTTTAGCAATTTCTTACTGCTTATCTGCACTTCTTAATTTTCTGTAACATGCTACTATTATACTCAGAAAAAACTACAATTTGACAACAAAGAAAAGAAACAGCATCCCATTCGGTTAGAAAATACGACGGTGACGCCTCTCTTTGGTGAGTACCTTTTCTTGAAAGACGACAGCGGTCTCCAGCCCCGGCATGATGTCCAGCAGGAGTCTACAAGCCGCAGTGTTTAAAGGGGGCTCTCGGCTGGTCATCACGTAAGCATTCACCAACTATACAGGGAAAGAAGAGTACTTCTGATCTTACATCACACTTAAATCAAATTAATGAACACCAATAAACCCTTAATACATTCCCACTGCTTTCTTAAAAGGTTATAAGAAAATAATAATAAAATTTAAAAGGTATGAGAAAAGACTATATCATAATTACTAATTTTAAATCTCTATTCTGCTGCCAGGATGTTATCACATATAACCTCTTATACAACCTTAAAGCCAACCCGTCCCTCACCCCCTCCAAAACCCTAACTCAGCATCCACTGAGATTAAAGATCAAATAAGGGTACCACAAAGAAGTTACCCCCGCCCTCCTTTTTCTGAAGAATTCCACAGGACAAGATAAGCTCCTGGGTCCTGACAATGGTTAAGAATTTATAGATGTAAAATAGAACATTAACACCTTATAAATAAAACTAATTAATAAAACTTTCCTTTTGGCATTTAATATCTTATTATTATTATTCCTAATATCTTATTAGCTATCTATTGGATATTAATTTACTAATTTAACAAAACCTTATTAATAAATCAATAAGAATAATTTAATGACATTAATACAAATACTTTATTAATAAAACTTCCCTTTTGGCACTAATGTAATGTCTGCTGAACTTTTCTATAAGTAGTGCTGTGTTCATCACTTGGTATACAACACTGAACAAGACACGGCATGAATAATTCTAAAAAGGAGACAGTTGAGAAAACAAATATTATCATGAATGTATAAGGATGGAAGCCCTTAGGAGACCACACAATGCACTGACTAGGAATTAGAGAGAGCATTTGACAGGAAGATTCCAAACCAGAATACAAGACAAGCAGGAACTTGCAAAGGCGGGACTGGACAGAGGGCAGATCAAAGGACAGGAACTGACTGGAAAGAAGAGAGGGCAAATTAGGGCACTTATACCCCGAGGGCAATGAGAAACCACTCATGGGTTTTAAGCTAGAGGGTGCTATGACCAACGTTTACATCTAGAAAGCTTTCTTGGATGTACCGTGAAGACTGGACTGGAGGAAGACAAGACCAATGAAAACGCTACTGAGGTTGGGGAAACAGAGCTATGTGCACATATTAACAGGTTTAGTATTAAGGTAGCAGATGGACATTGGGCCTCTACTGAAGTACTCCACTCCCTCAATGCAAGAACACTTTGTTTTATTAAACTGGCATTCCATGATGCTCACCTTCCCCACACAATCGTTGACGACAAAGCGGATGCATAAGCAAATACGGTGAAGAAAGCTGATGGAGCCTGGCTATCAAAATACATAGTGTTGGATAGAAAGGGGGAATCGATCACAAGGATCTACATATAACCTCTTTTCTGGGGGATAAACAACAGAAGGGTGGGTGAAAGGAGACGCTGGGCAGTGTAAGATAAGATATAATAATAATTTATAAATTATTAAGGGTTTATGAGGGAGGGGGGGAGCAGGGAGGGAGGGGGAAGGGAAAAAGGAAAATGAGTAGCTAATTCCAGGAACCCAAGTGGAAATCGAATTTTGAGAATGATGAGGGCAACAAATGTATGTGTGCTTTACACAATTGATGTATGTATGGATTGTGATGAATTGTATGAGCCCCAATAAAGTGATTGAAAAAAAAAAAAAAAGACAGCATCTAGGGTCTTAAAGGCTTGACGGTAAACAAGTTGCATCTAGCTCAGAAGCAACAAAGCCCACATGGAAGAAGCACACCAACCCCTGTGATCACGAAGGGTCGAATGGATCAGGTATCAGGCATCAAAGAACAAAAAAGCATCATTGTATGCTCACCTTCCCAATAAGATCGCTGAAGACAAATGGGTGCATAAGCAAATGTGGTGAAGAAAGCTGATGGAGCCCGGCTATCAAAAGATAGAGTGTCTGGGGTCTTAAAGGCTTGAAGGTAAACAAGTGGCCATCTAGCTCAGAAGCAACAAAGCCCACATGGAAGAAGCACACCAGCCTGTGTGATCACGAGGTGTAGATAGGATCAGGTACCAGGCATCAAAGAACAAAAAATCAAATCATTGGGAGTGAGGGGGATTGCAGATTGGGGGCCCAAGACCCATCTGTAAGCAAATGGACATCCCCTTACAGAAGGGTCGCGGGGAGGAGACGAACCAGTCAGGTTGCAGGGTAGCATCGATAAAACATACAACTTTCTTCTAGTTCCTAAATGCTTCCTCCCTCCCCACCACTATCATGATCCCAATTCTACATTGCAAGTCTGGCTAGACCAGAGGATGTACACTGGTACAGACAGGAACTGGAAACACAGGACATGATCCCTTCAGGGACAGTGGTGAGAGTGGTCATACTGGGAGGGTGGAGGGAAGGTGGGGTAGAAAGTGGGAACGGATTACAAGGATCTACATATTACCTCCTCCCTGGAGGACGGATAACAGAAAAATGGGTGAAGGGAGACGTCAGACAGTGTAAGATAGGACAAAATAATAATTAATTTATAAATTATCAAGAGTTCATGAGGAAGGGGGAAGTGGGGAGGGAGGGGAAAAAATGAGGAGCTGATACCAAGGGCTCAAGCAGAAAGCAAATATTTTGAGAATGATAGTGGCAACAAATGTACAAATGTGCAGGACAAATGGATGGATGGATGGATGAATGGATGGTGATAAAATGATTAAAAAGAAGAAGGTGGAGCATCCGCTGACAATAATCTCTACCGATAAGAGGCAAACCTACTGCATTCATGAAGTCATCATTCTTGAAGAGTATTCTCAGCAAGTGGCCCAGCATACATTCTGGATCAGCTCGACCTACCAAAAGAGGGAGGAAGAAACAAAGAAGTGAGTGATGAGTCATCCCAGTCAAGCAACTTCAGACTTCTGAAAAGAGGGCTAGGTTGTTGTAAGTACTACTAAAATGCCAAAAAAATTAATAGGATCAAAGAATCTTTTTATCAATTAGTTTCAGAAGAAATATTCTTTAACTTTTAAATCAGACAAAAACTGTTCTTTCCTATCCCCCAGCATATTGCCTATGTATGCTGAATGAAAAGCACACTGAACCCCAAAACTAGTATCACCAGGTGTCTATGAAGCCTAAAAAAATCACAAAAGAGTCTAAGAAAAAGAAAACGTCTGACTCCCCCAGTCGGTCAGAGAACAGGAAGTATGCTTCCTTTGAGAGGTGGCCTGAAGAAGATGGGCCCCACTTCCAATCTCTCCTTCGACTCTAAGTATAGGAACGGCAGATCTTCTTCAAGCGTACAAGGAGATCCCAGGTAGAGCAAAAGTCCCAGTAAGCAATCCCAATCATGAGAGACCACAACCGCAACTCTTTTTTAACTCCAGGCTAAAAATCAGGTCCCCAGGATGTTACTCACTGTACAGCAAAACAACAGGTTAATGACAAGAAATACTGGTTTGTTTTCAAAAGAGATATTATCTACCTTTATTGAGTTTTCCTTTCAAAGCCTTAGACTGGCAGATTTAATCAAAGGACAGATTTTAAGATGAAGAAAAAACGTGAGCTGTTGATACAAAGTTTTAACCACTGTGTAATGTCAACGCTCAAGTCACAGGCTGCTATCAGTCCAGGACCTTACATTATCGTCCTCTTTTCATAAATGATTAGACGGAGACCTTATTTCACTAATAGAGAGTGTACCGATGGAAAACGGTGCTTCACGTCAGAAGGTGCAAAAAAGGCTTTAAGTTTCTCCTGAAAGAGGCACGTCCCGCTCGGCTCTCCACTCTGCCTCGATTCTCCTGCTTCCTCTCCTCCCAGGCAGTATCACGACACCAGGCATGCCTTTGCATCCTTGATGGATTCTGCATTTACTCGAGGTTTTATTTCACGTTCACTTGTGTACGTCTTCATGCTCTGATTGCCCTTACTGGAGATGTGGGCTAACTAGGTAAACAGCCCTCTGAAGTCACAAATGGGAATGTCTAGGGCGAAAGCCGCAGCTAACATCACATACACTATAGACACTCAACTTGAAATGTCTAGCTTACTTATATTTGAAAACGAACGTCAAAAAACCTGCAACAGGCAGGTTTTACAGTGTTATTTTTATAACTCCCATTTTATCAACACACAAAATTTCAGACCCCTCTCTCCTCAGAAGACAAATTTTAGCTACAGTTTCTTTTTTTTAAAAAACATTTTATTAGGGACTCATACAACTCTTACCACAATCCATACACCACACATCAATTGTGTAAGGCGCATTTGTACTTCATTCTCAAAACATTTTCTCTCCACTTAAACCCCAACTACAGAGTTTCTATGTAGGGTGGACCTACACGTAAATCCTGAGATGGGTCATCAGAGAGAGACCATCAATCCAACAGTCTCGAGGCTCACACCATGTCGAGCGCCATGCCCGAGGAGGCCAGGTTGCTGGACTTAAAACCAAGTGAACACGAGCCAGCGTGTGTTGGCTGTCGAGACACGAGTGCAAGCATCAAGGGGTCTGCTGATGACTCCGAGTTCCAGGTACACACTCGAAGACTAACAGCAAGGCCCTTAGAGCACACGCCCTACATTCCCCACCAGTAAAATAAGGGGACCGTATATACTCAAGTATAAGCCGACCCGAATTATCAGCCGAGGCGCCTAATTTTACCACAAAAACTGCATTAAAAATGTGCTAAAAACTCGGCTTATGCCATGAGTGTATTCAGAAACTAGGATGTTAAGGTACTGAAGGCACACAGGAAACAGCTGTCTGGTATAGGAGGTCAGAAGGGCAGGACGTTTTTCTTTCTTCAAGTCTTTGTCTTTTCAATTTCACTGAGACAACTAGGTTTTATTCTTCAACCAGTTGCTGTCAAGTGGGTTTCACCAAAACACTTTAGTTGAACTCGGGCCTGTCTTATTTGATCTGTAGAGAACTTCAAGTTTTCCATAGATTTATCTTTCCTCATTGCCATGTTGGATAGGTGAGCAAACATCTTACCATTTGCCATGAAAAGATACTATTTCACTTAAAAAAATATTCCTTTTAACAATTTACTTTAGAAAGGGGGGGAAAAAGATACAAATTAGTCTTACCAGGATGTCTATCATCGAATGGGTCTGGATCCCCTTTCCGATATTCCTCCGTTTCTTTTTCAATCAATTCAGACATCCTAACACACAGGGAAGAGAGGGTCAGTCCTGGGCAAGCATAGAAAAGATGTCCCCACACCTACAGCAGTCAACTCACAGGTGTGCCATTACAACAGTCAGGGGCATTTTCTTGGCAGAGAGAACTGGGTAACCATATCGTTTCCACTCAGTCCCACGCTCCCCGTTACTTTTCCAGTCTCAAACAGAACACCAGCAACCCTCACAAGCTCAAGCCACAAACGTGGCGGCTGTCATTAAAGCCTTCTTTTTCTCCTCGTACCCTGCAATATTTCTTCTTTTCTTTTGTCCCCCAGTTTTACTGGAACGTAATCGACATATTATACAATTCAATAGTTCAATCATATCAAGAACCACACCATCCCATGTGATCACGATGTGTCAACAGGATCAGGTATCAGGCATCAGAAGACCCAAAACAAACAATCATATCGATGGAACAAGGAGGGTCGGAGTAGAGACCCAAAGGCCATCTGTAGACAATTGGACATCCCCTCACAGAAGGGTCACAAGGAAGGGAAGAGTCAGTCAGGGTGCAGCACAGCACCAAAGGAACACCCAACCTTCCTCTAGTTCTTTATGCTTCCTCCCCCTCTATCGTGATCCCAGGTTCCCCCCACTATCGTGATCCCAGGTTCCCCCCTCTATCGTGATCCCAGGTCGACCTTACAAATCTGGCTAGACTGGAGCATGGACACTGGTACAGGTAAGAGCTGGAAACAGAGCACCCAGGATAGATAACCCCCTCAGGTACAGTAATGGAAGCAGTGATACCATGAGGGGAAGGGGAAGGTTGGCAGGAGGGGGTGGGGGTGGTGTAAACGAATCACAATGACCAACATATTAACACACACACCCCAAACCCCAGGGAAACTAACAACAGAAAAGTGGGTAAAGGCAGAAAATGGACGGTGTAAGATATGAAAATAATAGTTTATAATTTATTAAGAGTTCACAAGGGTGAATGGGTAAGGGAGGGAAAAATGAGGAGCTGATACCAAGGGCACAAACAGAAAGAAAATGATGATGGCAACATATATACAAATGTGTTTGATACAATTGACACGTGGATTGTTATAAGAGCTGTAAGAGCCCCCAATAAAATGATTTATTAAAAAGTACATATATATAGTCCATTGTGGAGAATGTTCCACGAGTACAGTAAATGCATATATAGTTTGCTATTATCGGATGGACTGTTCTGTGTACAGTTGAGGGCAAGTTGGCAGATCTTCACCATCTTCCTAGAGCTTGTATCACGTTGTTACATCCTTTATCAAAAGTAATGAATTAAAGTCTCCTAGTACTTAAAAAAAAAAAAAAAAAAGAATTGTACAATCATTCCACAATCATTTTCTCTTTTTTCCTCCCATGATTACGCTGCCTTTACAGTGAGCTGCGTAACAACATTCAGTTCTGTGTCCCTTCCTGCAATATTTTCTATCAGATCCGCCTATACAATACCAGCTAACTCGCCTCATGTTGGACTGGCCCGCCCTTCTTCAGAGCGCCACACTGGTGGCAAACTACCAGCCCAGAGGCTGTACAAGGGCCTAGACATCACAGACATAGTTCCCGCCATCACACTAAGGGTGAAAGTAACTAAAAAGTCTGACCAGCATGATGTTTAAATACCCAAATGGCCCTTAGAGGAGAAAAGACCCCCCCAACCCTGGGTTATTGGTAAGTCTCATGGGGGCCGCTGCATCCACAGAGACCTATGTGCAACAGATCCAAGCACATCCAGGTCCTGGTCACCCTTCACAATTGTTCCCGTGCCTCAGCCCTTTGGTGCAACCGCTGTGTCGATCCACCTCCTCCTCCTTCGCTGCCCCTCTACTTTACCAAGCACGCTGTCCTTCTCCAGGGGACCGGTCTCTTGTGACAACCTGTCCAAAGTATGTGAGATGAAGTCTCGTCATCCTTGTTTCTAAGGAGCACTCTGGCTCTACTTCTTCCAAGACAGATTTGTCCTTTGAGCAATCCACAGAACTTTCAATATTCTTCAGCACCACAATTCAAATGGATTGATTCATCTTCCAGTCTGCCTTATTCAATGTCCAACGTTCACAGGCATACGAGGCAATAGAAGACTGTGGCTTGGGTCAGGTGCACCTTAGCCCTCAAAGTAACCTCTCTGCTTTTCAATTCTCTAGAGCAGCGGTTCTCAACCTGTGGGTCCCGACCCCTTTGGGGGTTGAATGACCTTTTCACAGGGGTCACCCGACTCATCACAGGAGCAAAATTACAGTTATGAAGTAGCAACGATAATTTTATGGTTGGAGGGGGAAATCAACCCAACATGAACTGTATTAAAGGGTCGCGACGTTAGACGGGTTGAGAACCACAGCTCTAGCGAAGTCTGATGCAGCTGATCTGCCCAGTGCAGTGCATGAATCCAAGGAAGACAAAATCCGTGACGACGACGTCAACCCTTTCTCCATCTATCGCGTTGCCTATTCGTCCGGTTCTGAGGAGGCTGGCTTTCTTTACATGGAGTCATACTCCATGCTGAAGGCCGCAATCCTTGATCTTCCTCGGCACATGCGCTTCAAGCCCTACAGACCACTTCAGCAAGCAAGGTCTGCGTGCCGCAGGTTGTTACTAAGCCTTCTCCAGTCCTGGGGCCACATTCTACTCAGCATCCAGACTGAATAAAGACGGCGGAAGCAAACAAACCCTGACGCACACTGTTCCTGATGTTAAACCAGGCAGCATGTTAAACCAGGCCTGCACCTGCAAGTGCTTCCTGCTCCATGTACAAGTTCCACAGGAAGATAAATGAAATGTTCTGGAATTCCCATTCTTCTCAAGGCTGTATATAGTTTGTTATGATGTAAACAGTCAAATGCATTAGCAAAGTCAATAAAACAAAAGTAAACCTCGTTCTGGTATTCCCTGCTTTCAGCCAAGATTGATCTGACATCAGCAATAATATCCCTTGTTCCACATGCTCTTCTGAATCTGGCGTGAACCTCTGGCAGCTCCGTATTATCTTCAATAAAATGTTACTTGTATGTGATATTGACACTGTTCTACAATTTGGACATTTTGGGTTGGATCACCGTTCTTTGAAATGGATACAGATATGGATCTCTTCCAGTCAGTTGGCTAAGTAGCTGTCTTCCAAATTTCCTGGTGTCAATAGTGAGTGTGTCCGGTGGCTTCCAAGTGTGGCTTCCTAGGCTTCATCAACTTGTGGAAACATTTCAACTGGTAGTCCTCCAATTCCTGGAGCCTTGTTTTTTGGCTAATGCCTTCGGTGCAGCTTGGACATCTTCCTTTCAGTGCCTTTGATCCGTGGTCATATGCTACCGACAGACATGGCGGACTGCCGCCCAGTTCTTTTTGGTAGAGTGGCTCTGTATATCCTTTCCATCTTCTTTTGGTGCTTCTTGCATCATTCAAACTTTTGGCTTTTTGTTTTCTTCACGAGTGATGTTCTTGATGTCTTTCCACACAGTTCATCAGTTCTTCTGTCATTGGTGTTCAATGCAGTAAATCTGCTCTTGAGATGTTCTTGAAATCTGGGTGGGATATACTCAAGGTTATATTTTGGCTCTCATGGATTTGTTTTAATTTTCTTCAGTTTCAATCTGAAAATTGCTTATGTATGAACAATTGATGGTTTGTTCCAGGCACCCTCTGGCGTGGTTTTAACTGCTGATATTGAGTTCCTCCATTCTCTTCCCGCAGATGTAGTCAATTTAGTTTCTGTGTATTCCCCATCTGGAGAAGTGCATATGTATAGTCACAGTTTGTGCTGATGAAAAAGGTATTTGCTATTAACAAGTCATTGACCTTGCAAAATTCTACGATGCAATCTCCAGCTTCATTTCTATCACCCAAACCATATTTTCCAACTACTGTTCCTGTTTCCAACTTTTGCATTCCAACGGCCAGTAATTATCAGCACATGTTGATTGCATGTTTGAACAATTTCCAAGTGAAAATGTTGGTAGAATTCAACTTCTGCATCACTAGCTTTAGTGGTTGGTGCATAAATTTGAATAATAGTTGTATTGATTGGATTTCCTTGAAGGCGGATAGATATAATCCTATAATGCTATCATAGTATTGTACTTCAAGGTAGATCTTGAAACGTCCATCCTTTTTGACAATAAATGCAACACCATTCCTCTTGATTGTATCATTCCTGACATAGTAAACCATATGATTTTCTGATTCAAATGGCCAATACCAGTCCATTTTGGCTCACTAATGCATAAGATATCGATTTTTATGCACTCCCAGCTCATTTTTTTTCCAGTTCATTTTTTCTATCTTCCAATTTTCTTAGATTCTTCATATAAGTTCTGGATATTAGATTTCTGCAGCTCTTTATTCTTACCTGGTGAGTTAGTTAATTGTGCCAGCCTGGCCGATAATCACATGTGGGTCTGGTTGAAAGGCGGAGGGATAAATAGGTGGTGAAGCCTCGCCTTTCTAGTTCTCGGGTCTCTTGTTTTGTGATGGTTGCATCGGGATAAATGGGTGGTGAAGCCTCACCTTTCGAGTTCTCGGGTCTCTTGCTTTGTGATGGTCGCACCAGGATGCAGCTGCCTTAGCAGCTCCCTGCTTCAGCTTGCAAGATTGACATCCTACAAGACATCCCCAAGGAGAAGCCGCATGGACCTATCCCGATGCAGCGCTGGGTGCTGGAGCAGCCGTGTGGAGACCCTTGCCAGTGCTGAGATGCTTACACGTTCATGGACTCAGCTTTCCTCCTGCAGTCGGCATCATTGCCTCTGTTTTGTGAGGTGGAGGACTTTGTGGACTGGTGTTGGGTTAATGGGTTAATGGGTTAATGTTGGACTTGTGGGCTTGGGCAGCATTGGGTTGGGATGTTTTCGTGATGCACCTTTTCTTTACATAAAACTCTCTCTTATACGTGAGTCGCCGTGGATTTGTTTCTCCTAAGTACCTAGACTAATACACCTGGAGTGTGCTTCATCTGCACACGCGATCCCGAAGGCTTCGCCCCCTTCAAGTCACCAAGCCGACTCTCCTTCGAGAGCAGCTCCTCCTCGGTCACACGGAGTGCCTTCCAGCCCGAGGGCCACCCTCGGGCTCCGACAACGTCCGCTTCCAGGCTTCAGGCCTTCAGCACCTGGCGGTGTTTCCATGCTATGCCTAAGGCTTTCAGCAGCTACTTCCTCCAAAGTGGGCAGCCAATTCCTTCTTCGCAGTCTGCTCCTAAAGTCTGGAAGCTCCGCTGAAACCTGTTTGCTTTGGGTGACCCTGCTGGCATTTGAAATATCTCACACAGCTTCCAGCCCTACAGCAGCATAAGCCAGCACTGTACGACATGCTGACAGACTCCACGGACCATCTGCACTCCTGCTTTGTTCCTGACCTGGCACGATGCATTCTCCAACTCCCAACAACTAAACACGTTCACTTGAATGAAGCCCACGCTGCTGTGACCTACAAGAAGGCCCTAATAAGTTGGCTTCTGCCTGCCGCTCTGACCACTTCTTTTAGCCTGCTGGTCCTCTTTCATCAAGTTTCAGCCATAGCTGCCTCTCCTTTCCAAGCACATACGTGCTCCAGGGCCTCACTGGGTGCTGTTAGCTCAGCTGCCAAGTCCTCGCAGGTAGGCCTCCTCTTCCCAAGTCAGTCTCTGGCTCACTATACTGGCTGCTCTCTCTTTGGTTGACTATTTTTGGTAGTTTTATGAATATCTGAAACGGCGTGTTCACTGTTCTCCCCCGGTCCCACTAGAAAATAAGCTCCATGAGAGCAGCCTCTGTCTTGTTCACAGATACATCTCCCCAGCATCCAGTAGGCTCTGGCATATAGAAGATGCTCAATCAGTAAAAGCCCAAGTTCAACACAACTGTAATGGCCATCCTTGACATTTCCTCTTAAACACAGAAATACTAGAGCAATCAATGTCACCATCACCACACCGCCTCTTTAAAAAAAAAGTTCTTTCCCAATCTTTATAAGGAATGCACTCACAGAGAGCACTTAACTACCAAGGGACAAAACAGCAATGAGGCAAAAGGACAGACTGCAACTCGAGCCGGGAAAAGGAGGAAAACACCCAAATCAAACAAGCCTCTATGCTAGAAAGTACCCAGGTAGAGAAAAGCAAGAATGCGCACCTCTGTGAAGTGCCTTCAGAATGAAGGACGCGTGGGATAAAGCATACTGATCCCGAGGAGCAGACGGTGGGCCAACACATAATTAACAACTGTGGGAGGAATGCTTCTCCTAGTGCTGAATACATGTGTTGCTGCCATTTGCCATCAAGCTGTATGTGGTACATGGCAACCCGAGTGTGCAGAGCAGCAAAACATTCCACAGGGGCTCCCGGGGAAACTTCTGGAAGCAGACTGACTCCCGGCTGTCTTCTGAGGGCCCTCTGAGTGGATCGTGTCTGAATCACGAACCCTGTGGTTACCATGCCAGCGCTTAAACACAGGTGCCAACCAGGAGCTCCTGTAGATCTCAGCACCCATTTTAAACTTTATTAAAGAAAGCAAGCTTTAAAAAAAAAATGTGGGGGGTAATCTCAGAACTTCACTGCAGACCACACAAGCAAACAACTGAAACACACTCACTCTGCCAAAACAGTGAGTACGATTAGAATCATCGAGCGGTCCCTGGAGTGAAAGCATAACAGTCACCTCTATTCAGCCCAAGCAGCCCACGGCCAGTCTTTGTGAAGCACATTTCAGGACTTCCGGTCACTACCCTGCACCCTCTCCTGGCCTCTCTCCAGCCACTGAACCCCAGGGTGTCTTCAAAAACGTCTATATGGGATCAAACTGACAACAGCAACTCAGAAGACAAAAACCGTAGGGAGCAGTGAGCTTGTTAAGAGAGGAAGCCACGATTTCACAAAGGGTCAGACAGGTTGCACAACTCAAAAGAACGCAATTCCTGTTACCAACTACACATGAACAAACAGCTGAACTGGAGCTTGCTTTGCTGTGCGCATTCTCAACAACAAAACAAAGCTAAGAGAAAACAGAATCACAGCCTGGGAAAGCCAATGGGGTCACCGTGACCATGACTAGGCAGCAGGACCAGCAGTACAGGTGGAGGATGTCACTGTGAGGTTGATGAGCTCTGTCGCTACTGTTGTGGCTCGGCGTGCGCCGTCTCGTCGGTTCTGACTCATACCAACCCTCTGTACAACCCAGCAAAGCACCGCCCAGGCCTGCGCCAGCCTCACAACTGTTCTGACTTTTGAGTCCACGGTTGCAGCCATTGTGTCTGTCCATCTCATCAAGGGCCTTCCTCTTTTTCATCACTGTAGGGTGTGTTTAAGCCAATCAGAGCGGGGCTTCAAACTTGTCTGTCCCAGCTCAACCCCTGCCAACAATTTGCATTTCCACCCAGATATACAGAGCCTACATTTTAACAATACCCCAGGTGATTCTCACATACGGAAGGGTCTTACATACAGAAGAATCACCTGGGGACCTTTTTAAACTGTAGGTTCTGATTACCTGTAAGGGGGGCAGGAATGCAAATTCTCAGGAGGGGGTTGAGCTGGAATACATTAGTTTGAAGTCCTACCTTTGAGATACACGAGGAGTCAGTTAAGCACAAAAAAAAAGACTGGTACCACATGGAAATCACCAAGGACCTTAGGAAGAGCACGTGAAAGAGACAAAGGCTGCCCACGTGAGAGGACAGAGGCAGCCTGCCCATGATGTAGACGCCCAGCCTCCTAGGCTGTGAGAACATACACTTCTGGCTATTAAAACTACCCACTTAAAATTGCTTTTTAATTAATTATAAAATAATAATAGAATGAAAATAAAACTACCCACTTGTGTTTTTCAGTTAGAGCGGGACTAAGAAACTAAGGCACCATCTTGCACTGTTCCTGGGAAATGTGTCAAAATTGAGCCTGAAGTTTATGTACTCGTTATAGAAGATACCACAATAGCCAAGTATGCAGGCAGGTTGAAGAAAAAACAATGAGGCTTTTCAGAAAACACCAAGTGTGCTTAACAGACCCACAACGTGCAGAGTGGGAGCTGGCCCTGCAGAACGTGCTGAACTGAGTGAACCCCACGGTCTTCTAAACTCCCCTGTCTAAACCTGATTGGGTCCACACAACTCTTACTTTCCAGTCTAAGGGGCTGCATTTCCTCATGGACACAAATGCATGACTTTTTCAATCACTTTTTCCTGTTTTCCTAGAATGCTCCGCTCACCTTCCTTCACCTATGCCCTCTTTTTCCCTTTCTGCTTTTCATCAAGTGATATCCAGCAATCTTTCACACCCCTCTTCCATGGAACCTTTACTGACCCTGCAGGAAAAGCCCACTGGATTCTGACTGAGCTTGGCACAGCGGGCTAGGCAGGCTATCGCAACACTGTAGCTTTCAGTGATACTATGTAACAAACTACAAAACCAGAGCTGCACAGTAGAGACCAGCTTACTTAGTACACTTTTGACATAAAAGGACTTTAATTATTTGTTGAGTAAATAAAAGAAGTTAAGTCATTCAAGTACCTTTTCTTTTTTTATAATCTCTACACTATTTAAGAGCCACTCTGCCGTATTTAGCACTTCATTATATATTGTTTTTGACTAGTCTCCAATGTTTCCTATCTGCTGTTATTATTAGTTATCTTGAGAACCTCCTTCAAAACCCAAAGCCACTACCCTGGCGCCGATTCTGCCTCCTTGTGGCCGTCTAAGTGTGAGCAGAGCTGCCCCATGCACAACCTTCAATGCTTGAGGACAACACCCCGATGAGTTAGGCCTACGTTAGTATAATAAATGCCAAAATTATTCCCTACACACCTCAACTGAGCACCTCTTACGACCTACTTTTCATTGTTACAGCAATACACCTAACTGCAAGATATTTAGATTAATTCACTGTGCTTCTGTTTCAAATATCCTGTTCCAACCCAAACACCCGCACTTTTATCTGTCCCCATTGTATCGAGAGCAGTTATGAATAAAGCAGTACCATACTTCCCTGCTTACACTTTCTGAAGACCATGCTTCTGTGTATTTCTAAATAGGTCACTGTGAAAACAGAAAGGTTCTTTTCACTGTTATGGTATCAAAAGATCCAACCGTGTAAATGGCTTGGCAGGGTCAGCTCACTTCACAACAGAGGGAAAGACTCAGCAGCCGATGAGATGAGGTCAGACTACACCTTCCAACGGCAAGCCTCCGACCAGTTCTGACACCAGCTGTCTCTCACAGCACTCTGCTTCTCAAGTAGGCTTGGTAATTTGTTGCCATTAGACAGACCCTCCTCATAACTACAAGGCTTACTGGGGAAGTTACCAGGTTATATTCTGCATTGGGAAATGACTCTTCTCTCCAGTCGGTACTCTTCTCTCGCTTAGGTACACAGGTGGGTCTTTCTATGGCACTCAGTCCCCAACCTTCCTTCAGTCTCCTGGGCTGGCCCTGCCCCGTCCCTTCGAAGCTGGTGTTACAAAGCTCACTTGCTCTGCCAATAAATGCCCACGGGCACCCCGCTCCACACATGCACATTCCTTTCTCCCCGTCCCCTTCTTTCTTTCTCTCCATGTCGTCTTTCCATCTTCTCCTGATGCTTCCTGCATCATTCACTATTTCGCCCATTGAATCTTTCAATATTGCAACTCAGGGTTTAAACTTTTCCTTCAGCTACTTTAGCTTGAGATGTGCTGTGTGTTCATCCTTCTGTGGTTTACTAGCTCCGGGTCTTTGCACGTTTCACTATAATGCTTTGCTTCGTCAGTCGTCGTCTGTCTGTCTATCTTCTTGAGCTGCCTTTGGAAATGTTGTTTGGCTCTTTGACTTCCCTCCTTCCCTTTGCTTTAGCTACACTCATACAAGAGCGAGTTTGAGTGTCCTCGGACATTCACTTTGGTCTTTTCTTTCTTTCCTACCTTTCGATTACTTTTTTGCTTTCTTCATGTATGATGTTCTCTATGTCGATGAACACATCACACCTGTTCTTGAGATGATCTTTATGTTCAGGTGGGATAGACTCGAGATCATATTTTGGCCCTTACGGACTCATTCATTTCTTCAGCTTCAACTTTGCATACAAACAATGATCCACTGGCAACCCCCACCTCGTTTTTGCTGACGACATTGTTTCTCCCTCACGTCTTTCCACATATGTAGTCCACTGGATTCCTGAGTATTCCATCTGGCGACGTCCCACACGTACAGTAGCTGTGGATGTTGTTGAAATAAAGGTATTTGTAATGAAGAAACCATTGGTTTTGCAACAGGAAGAATTGTAAGCAGAGATATGACACCAAGATTTGTGCATGAGAAAGCAAGCAAGAGAACAGAGTAGAAGGTGGCAAGCTGGAGATAAGCAGCCTGGTGGTACGCAGGCCCATCAAGTCATGGCTCTGACTAATGAAAAATGTGGTACAGAATGAGGGGGGAGGAAGAGTAGAAACCCCCAGGGTTTGTGACTGAGATTCTGCTGGGGAAAGATACATTAGAGAGTACAAAAAATCACAACCTGAGGATGAGAAAGGTGGTAGAAAAAAATAAAACGATCAGCCTATTTTGGATATGATGTGTTTCAGGTGTCTATGGAACAGTCAGGTAGAGATGTACACTGAACAGCTGAGGTGGAAATGGGTCTGGAAAAAAACGAAAAGTGTTTTTCAGTAATCTGAGAGACAGAAATCGATCTTTGGAAGTTAACAGAGTGACTGACGACTGAAAACACGAATAGGATGAAACTGACCAGGGAGAGCACGCAAGCGTGACAAGAGAAAGAGCGCCACCAACCATGTGTGGGCCGCCAGGGGCACAGGAGAATGCCGACAGGGAGGCCAGGGCAGAGGCCAGAGACTGGAGAGAAAAACTAGCTCTAAGCAAAGGGGGCAGATAGATTCAGAATGTACTAACAGCCCAGGTTGGTTGGGGGGGGG
>NW_022111320.1:52427730-52432870 GCF_000313985.2 Echinops telfairi
GGGGGGGGGGGTTGTGTGTGGGTGTTCCTATCCTATTGTCTACACCAATTTTTTTTATTATATATTTATTTCGATGTATTATTATTTGGGTTAATACATGTATCATTCCATAGTTCAATCACATTAAGCAGTGTTGTACAATTGCTACCACAATCAGTTTCCAAATATTCTTTTCCTTCCTGGACTCCTGACGTCCTCTCCCTTTTACACCCCACCCCACCACTGTACAATTCCCCACGCTGAAACCCTTACTCGACTGGCTGTCCCTATGACAGCTCATCAATGCTGGGTTTCACAGACAAAGAATGAGACACAGAACACAACTTCAAGAGGGCGACCCCAAGGACACACCTCTGAGATACACCCTCATATGAACAAAGAAAAACAAAACAAAAATACAGAAAATGTTGAAAACCAGATCAGCTCCAGAGTGCATCAGAAGGGGGATCAACTGGCGAAGTTTTAACTGTTCAAGTCAGGTTTACCCCCCTTTGATCTTCTATCCTCATCTCTCCAAGGTACTGTTTAGTAGCCACTTTCCTCCCATTCCTCAGTTATGGACAGAGGGAGATTCCCTGTCGTTCCCATAAATGTATCTTGGGCTCCCACTGTGATCCATAGCCTTCTCTAAACCGGATTCTCACAACTGAGGCTGATACTAATCCCTCCTCTGACTCACATTATATGAGTTACAACCCTTCAGGGACTGACGATGGTGTGCCTCTTCCAACATCTCACTTAGATGGCTGCTTGTTTGAAGACAAGCCTTTAAGAATCCAGATGCTACTTTATCTGACAGCCAGGCACCATCTAATTTCTTTGCCACCATTTGCTACAGCACCCCTATCTCCTGTGTTCCCTTCACTGGGGAAGGCATATCAAGCGGGGCCATGAGGTAACACTCAATTGTTCTTAAGCTGGAGCTAGGATTTAGTGTGAGCCTAAAACCCATTCCTGAATCTATGTTTTTTGTTTGTTTTTATCTGCCTTTGGCTCCCTTTCAAGATCTCACTGTTTATAGTAGGGCGTCTTATCGATCATCCCCCAGGGGCTTAACGATCTTCTATTAATATTGTCTTTGATTAGGCCCTGGCACTAATTTTTTTTAATCATCTTATTGGGGGCTCGTACAAGGCTCATCACAATGCATACATACATCCATTGTGTCAAGCACATTTGTACACTGTTGCCATCATTATTCTTAAAACATTTGCTTTCTACTTGAGCCCTTGGTATCAGTTTCTCATTTTTCCCTCCCTCCCCACTCACACCTCCCTCCTGAACACTTGATAATTTATAAATTATTATTTTGTCATATCTTACACTGTCCGACGTCTCCCTTCACCCACTTTTCTGTTGTCTGTCTCCCAGGGAAGAAGTTATATGTAGATCCTTGTAATAGGTTCCCCTTTCTACCCCACCTTCCCTCCACCCTTCCGGTATCGCCACTCTCACCACTGGTCCTGAGGGGTTCATCTGTCCTGGATTCCCTGTGTTTCCAGTTCCTATCTGTACCAGTGTACATCCTCTGGTCTAGCTGGATTTTTAAGGCAGAATTGGGATGATGATAGTGGGGAGAGGAGCATTTAGGAACTAGAGGAAAGCTGTATGTTTTATCATTGCTACATTGCACCCTGACTGGCTCATCTCCTCCCCACAACCCTTCAGGTAAGGGGATGTCCAATTGCCTACAGATGGGCTTTGAGTCCCCAATCTGCACTGCCCCTCATTCACAATGATATGATTTTTTTGTTCCTTGATTCCTGATACCTGGTCCCTTCAACACCTCGTGATTGGTGTGCTTCTTCCACATGTGGGCTTGGCTGCTTCTCAGCAGATGGTTACTTGTCTATCTTCTAGCCTTTAAGTCCCCAGATGCTGTATCTTTTGATAACTGGGCACCATCAGCTTTCTTCACCACGTTTGCTCATGCATTCGCTTCGTCTTCAGCGATCGTGTCGGGAGAGTGAACATCATGGAATGCCAGGTTAATAGAACAAAGTATTCTTGCATTGAGGGAGTAATTGAGTGGAGACCCAATGTCCATATGCTACCTTAATATTGAACATACATATCTGCACATGAATCTATTTCCCCATCTTCATATATAAATATATTTAAATATGTACATACCTGCACCTAGACCTCCACAAATGCCCTGTACCTCCTAGTTCTTTCCTCAATTTTCTTTTACTTTCCTCTTGTCCCATTATCATGCTCAGCCTTCATTTGGGTTTCAGCGTTTCCTCTCGGTTACATAACCCTTGCTCAAGCCCTACCAGGCCTCTTACACCCTCCTCGCCAACGATTTTGGATCATGTTTGTCTGCCTACCAACAGCTCAAAAATCTTGGTACAGCTGTTTTCTGCTTCTTCAGACAACAAGTATTTTCCGACTTTTTGTTTTAACACCAAGTTTAGTTTTAAAACTAGTTGTTGTTTTTAAAGTCCTTAACTGCTCATACCTGGTAAGGATGGGGACCATGTCCTGCCCACTGCCATGTTCCTTTTCCCACTGCTCCAGCAGGGTGGTGAGCTCGGCCTTGGAGTCCACATGTACCGCTCCTGTAGTCATGGCTTGACCTGCGGGGGCAGAGGCAAATGAAGACAGGCTTGCTGCACAGGGAAAAGTGAGGAGAGAGGAGAAATGGGATGAGCGAGCAAGGGAAATATTTCAAAAGCAAGGGAAATTTAACCTGTGAACCGTCTAGGGCCAGAAGGTAACCCTGGATTGGGCGCCTGGAGACTCACCTCATAATGAAAAAGCCCTTTCACCCTTCTGAGCCCGTTTCCTCAACTGTTAAATAAGGCAGAGAGGTGCACCAAAATGACAATGCCTAACTTTCCTAGGATCAGGGACCTCCTTTGACAATTAGACAAAAGCTACAGCAGGAAACCCCTTTCATGGTCCCTTTTTTCCTTTCCAGGAGCCATGGTGACACAGTGGTTATGCATTCGGCTGCTAACTAAAAGGTCAGCAGTTCAAATCCAACAGCAGCTCTGACTGAGAGAAACGTGGCTGTCTGGATTCATAAGGATGCCGCCTCAGCCACTATAGCGGTTTATACACAAGTACATACGGTACGTAAAAACCATGCAGCTCGTTTCTCTACCCTAAGTGAAGAAAAGTCCACCTACTTCTCTAACACCTAGCAGTATGTTTTGTGTTTGTTTTTCAGTTACTGAAAGACCAGCATGGTCCAGCGACAAGAACGCTAAACCAGAAACCATGAGCTCCAGTCCTCAGCGAACAAAGGGCACCGACATCAGCTGCCGGGCCTCGCTGTGATCACACAGGGCTAGCGGTCACGTCTCTTCAGTGACGCGTGTGTGCAGCCGTCTTCCAAGGAGCCCTGGTTGGGTTCTAATTGCCAATCTTTCAACCAGTAGTGAAGCACAATTGACTGCATCACTGAGACCAGTCACACCACTCCAAGGGCTATGAGGGAAAAGGTCTGTGTAAAAGTGGAGTTGAAAGGTAATGAAGCCTTTCTGACAATTTTTTGAAAACTCTTCATAGTGCTGAGAAAACTATGTCAGTGTCTAAATTACTTGGGAATAAAAGGAATATAAAATTTCCACTATACAGGAATACAAAAAATATACACAATTTCCATAATACAAAAAGTACATGGTAAAACTTGTATTATGGTATCTTTTTTACTGTAATGTATTTAATGTATACCAATAACAGTACATTAAACAAACTCAAAAATGACCATAGGAAAAGTCTTTGTGGCATCACTGGGCTTCTCCTTGAAAAAAGTGTTCCTAGTAAAGATCCGTATCTGTTTACCTGAACATAAATCAGCTGGGATTCTCGGAAGACTTCATCTTTATATAGTGAGAGTTACTAAGACTGGATGTAATACCACAATGTTAGCACCACTGTCAAGCATCTCAAGGAAACGAATGATGAAAACAGTGCCCCACAAGTTTCAGTTAAGTGCTTAGCTCCTAATCAAAAAGGCCAGCAGTCCGGGCCTTGCAGCCTAGAAAACTCTATGGGGCAGTTGTATTCTATCAACTGGGTCACTGAGCCAGAACCAAGCATGCAAAGACAAACTCAAAATTAGAGGTCAACATAAGAAACGTTTGTTTGTTTTTAATGGAATATTATGAAGGGTTAAAATCAGATTTAAGAAACATATGAGGAAGTTTCAAAAAGTCTTTGGGGGAAATTCCATTACCTTTTCAATCCATTTTTCCACAAACTTTAAGCCCCTTGTATATAAATGGGAGAAAAACAAAGCTCTCTACTCCTGTAAAGTGTTAACCGTCTCAAAATTTCAGGAAGGCAATTCTACCCTGTCCTATATATAGGGTCACCGTGAGTCAGAATCAGCTCAGTAGCAGTTAGTTTGTTTTTTGGGTTGCATATAAAACTTCCCATCATTCCACGCCTTCATTCTCAGCCTCTGCAGAAGCAGGCAGGTCCAGAGAGACTATGACAAGAAAGATAAGAGGACAATCCAAAGAAATGAAGGTTTCAATCCTGTAGAATGTTATAGCTGGCACCTGAAAGTTTAAATTTGGGGAATGCCAAATTAAACAGTAACATGTTCAATTTAAAGAGTCATTTCAACCCTGAGAAATTACTGAGAGCAAGAGAGTGCTCAACACAAGTCGAGCAAAGTTCTCAGAGACAGTGGTGACATGCCGTCAAGTGGACTCTAATAACCACCCTGTAGCCAGGTGCCCACAGGGCTTCCTAAACGCAGTCTTCCCGCAGGAGCCCTGGGGGCTGCGGTGCTTGTAAAATGCTTAGCTACTGACCAAAAAGTCAGAGGTTCAATCCTACCAGCAGCTCTGCAGGCAAAAGATGTTTGCTTCTATAAACACAGGGGCAATTCTAGTCTCTCCTCAAGGTTACTGGGAGCCAGCACTGGCTCCACGGCAGGGGTTGGGTTTGATTTTGCTGGAGCTGATCTCCAGTCTTTTCTCCTGCAAGGGGGTCAGCACGTTCCAACCACTGACCTTTCACTTCGCAGCCAAGCACTTAACCACTGAGCTAGGGCACACATCAAGTATACTATCAATGATGTACCGTGTTTCCCTGAAAGACATCCCCGAAAATAAGACCTACTTACAGTTTTGCATCTCGCTGACATATAAGGCATCCCCCGAAAATAAGACCTCCC
>NW_022111320.1:52433155-52434483 GCF_000313985.2 Echinops telfairi
ATTTCCTTTTTTGTTGTTCAACAATAAATGTGTACCATATTCTTCTTCATGGAAAAATAAGACCTAGTGCATCTTTGGGAGCAAAAATTAATGTAAGACACTATCTTATTTTCGGGGAAACAGGGTGGTACCGATGTTTCTCCACAGGGAAACAGAAGGGGAAAGTGCTCAAAAACTCAGTAAGTTATCTGCCTGAAAATTTGCAAAGCTTTCCCTGAGGGAAAGACAAACCAAAAACCAAACCAAATTCACTGACATCAAGTCAATTCCAACTCAGAGCAACCCTACAGGTCGAGTAGAACTGTCCCATGGGGTTTCCAAGGCTGTAAATCTTTCCGTGAGCAGATTGACATATATTTCTCCCTCCCAGTGGCTGCTGGTCTCAAATCCCCAGCCCCTGAGTTCAACGAGCACTTTAACCATTGTACCACCCCATTGAGAAAATCCCCAAGATCCACACTCAGATTAACCTCACGGAAGGGAAACTCAGGATGAAATGCAGGATGAAGAGGAACGGCTCTGCCTCGAGGAGGTGGGTGCAGAGTGGACTCAAAGCGAGAGCTGCGTGGAGTGGCTTCTTTTCAGAGTGTAGGGTAGAAAGGCCTGACAGTCACACGGCTACGAGAAACCTGGTGGACCCGGCTAACAGTAAGAGCAGCAGGCCATGTGGATAGCATGTATCCTTGATGAGCTATAATGAGTGGCACATCTCTGCTCTTTCTCAGTCCTAATCATGAGAAAAACAGACCAATTCCAAGTGAGGGATATTTTTCAAATGCTTGACAATACACTTCAAAAATGTCACAGCCCAAAGGCGCCAAAGAAGAAGTTACAAGCATTATAGAACCATACTAATTCTAATTAATGCAATAGAAAATGCTGGAACAGAGAAAGGAAATCAGGTAAAAACTAGGAAAACCTGAGTAAAGTATGGACTCCAATTAATGATAGTCTATCAATACAGGCCTGATCATTGTAAAGCAAACTGGCAACAAAACCCAATTAAGAAACAAAAGCCCTACTGCCTCTCCCTACCTCCAACATATGGCTCACAGAACTCGTTCTAACACTTTTGACTTGGCGTGCCCCCAGGAAAGCTTATCAACGAGAACTGGGAATTCCTTATCAAAGGACCTGACAGAATTCCAACACTTTAAGTACCAGAAAATACCAAGTGCAGAAATCAGCATCCATCCACAAAACACTTTTCAAATTAGAGCCTCCCTCAGAATTCTCAGTAAGTCTGTAGTTAATATTGGGAATAAGAAAAGTATTTCTGTGAAGAAAGGTGATGGTGCCCGGCTATCAAAAGGTATAGTGTCTGGGGT
>NW_022111320.1:52435428-52457397 GCF_000313985.2 Echinops telfairi
TTTTTTAAAAGGTATTTCTGCTTTCATTATTTCAACAGGTTTTAAACATTACAGAATAAACATTCTGTGTTATTTATGCCCACACTGAGCAATTATCTCAAAATACTATTTTCATGTCTTTAAGCAATATAAAGCTCACTCTAAAACATCTTAATTCCTTATAAACTAGATCCTGAAGAACAGGAGAAAGGGAAGTTAAGTGAGCCCTAATGTTGGTATCCACAGGGCATGGGAGGAGTTCCCAGTCTCAAGAGGCAGCTTGCATCCTCTATAGGAACGATTTCTACTAGTTTAACCGCTCCCTCCTGGGCAGTCTAAGCAAAGACACTAGGAAGGAAAAGGACATCACAACAAAAGACAGAGAACATGATGTTCCTGAAGCCTCTCTTTGAAGTTTTAAAACGACTCTTATAATCCAGACGCTCAATATGAGTGCTTTAATTTTTCTGAACCATGGCTATCATTCCTCCTTCAAATGTTCATCATGTACATCTATCTGGTCCCAAAAATAGCTACCAATTTTAGTGGAGCTGAACTGAAAAGGGGGAAATAACTCACAATTTTTCAACAATACAGTGTTATACTAAGCAAAAGATCTAGAGACAGAGTCAAGTAGTAACATATGCAACAGCAAAATTATCTCATAAAACACACCCGAGAGGGATAGGACCACTATAAATTGGAGCTGACTTAATGGTAGTGAGTTTTCAGTAGACAGAGAACTTTGAAAGCGGGAGGGAGGCTTTACTGGTTAAGTTCTATCAAGCATTTTAAAAGCTTACTCCCAAAAAATAAATAAATAATCTTAAAAATAAAGAACTTACTCCAATCCTTCTTAAGTTCCTCCAAAAAATAAAAATGAGGAAGCACTTCCTAAATCATTCTATGAAGTCAGCATTACCCTGAGAGCAAAGCTAGACAGACATTAAAAGAAAACCACAAATATCCCTTATGACTACATATTCAAAAATCTTCAACAAAATGCTAGCAAACTAGATCCAGCAGCATATTAGGAGGACTATACACTATTTCAAAGTGAGATTTATCCCAGGAATGCAAGGGCAGCTCCACACACAGAAAGCAGTATGATACACATTTCAACAGAATGAAAGGGGAAGGCACGTGATCACCTTCCTTGATGAAGAAAAAGGTACCTGTCAGATTTCAACACCCACTGACGTGTGTTGGAATTGAATAGATTCCTTCGGAATAGAAAACATCCTCAATATGTCATTAAAAAACAAGCTCATTCTCATCAAGTCAAAGCGACCCTTTTGGGCTTCTGATGCCTCTTCCTTCTCCCATGGAGAAGCTGATGGGTTCAAGCCACTGACCTTGTGATTAGAAGCCCAAAGCATAAGCCCATACACCTCCAGGGCGCTTTCAACATGACAAACCACATGTGAACGGCACACAGCTACCTAATCTACGGTGAAGTTCTTTTCTGTCAGGAACAAGGCAGGTCTCTCACTTTCGCCAATGCTGTGTGGGACACTGGACTGGAGGGCAACCACAGCAAAATGCAGAGTGCTTTCTGTGCGGAGCCTGTCTGTCCTTTTCCTTTGTTGCTTGTGCATGCAGTACAATCTCCAAGACTCCTCCCTCTGCCTTGCACAAGACAAGGAAAGTAAAAGGCACCCGAATTGGAAAAGAAGTTAGTAGAATCAACACATAGAAAACTAATAGATATAGCAAAGTTGCAGGATACAAGAACACACACACACACACACACACACACACAACCTTGAAGTCCATAGAAGTACCCTACAGCCCAGCAATAACTCACACTACTTGGTAAAGAACAAAGCTGAGCAGATACATGCACACCGGTGTGCATCACAGCACTCTTCACAACAGCAAGGAGACACACCATCTTCAGCGGTTCTCAACCTTCTTCATGCCGCCACCCTTTAATAAGGTCCTCATGGGGTGACCCCCCCATCTTGGGGGGAAAAGTTGAAAGGCTCACTCTTCCCCATTTCAAGACCTAATAGCATTACAAGTCCAGAAATAAACCCAACCAGAGCCCTTGTGGCCGGTGGGTTACACACATGGCTGCTAACATCAAGGTCGGCAGCTTGAAGCCACCAGCCGCTCCCTGGGAGAAAGATGAGGCTCTCTCCTCCTGTAAAGACTTACCAGCCTTGGCAACCAGCCCCCAGGGGCAGTTTTGCCCTGTACAACAGGGTCACTGTAAGCTGGATTTGACTTGATGGCAGTGAGCTTACGTTTGAATGGTGCTAGGAAAAACGGATATCCACGTCCAAAACAATGCAGTTGGACCTGCCACATTACACAAAAATTACCGCAAAATGGATCAAAGTCCTAAGTGTAAAAGCTAAAGCTATGAAACTTTGAGACGACAACCCAAGCCCACTCCCATCAAGTCAATTCCAAGCCAGCAACCATACCCGAGACAGACAAGTGCCCAGAGCAGACTGGCAGGCGTTCTCCTGCGGAGCCGCAGCACAGCTGGAGCTGCCAACATTCTGGTTAGCAGCACAGCACTTAACCACCATGGCTTGTCCTAGAAAAAACACACAGAAGCTGGTACCAAGGGCTCAAGTAGAAAGAAAATTTTTTGAAAATGATGATGGCAAAAAGGGTAAAAATGTGCTTAACACAATCGATGGATGGATGAATTATGATAAGAGTTGTACGAGCCCCAAATAAAATGATTAAAAAAAAAAAAGCTCGTCAACTGAAATCAAAGATCAAGATGTTTGTTGTTTGATGTGAGGGGCATAGTACATCTGGAGTTCATTCTATCAGGTCAGACTGTTCATCAAGCTCTCTATTTAGAGGTTCTGCAAAGGATGCATAACAGTGTGAGACAAACAAGGCCTGATTGGTGGCAGTTGGGGGACTGGTTTTGCCACCACTACAATGCACCTGCTCACACAGACATCTCAGTGCACCAATTTTTGTCAAAAACAGCATGCCTCTCTTGCCCCATGCACCTTACTCACCTGACCTCGCTCCCTGCCACGTTTTTTTTAAAGAGGGATGAAAGGACATTGATTTGATGACACAGAAGAGATGAAGAAAAAGTGAGGGAGGTGCTGTCAGCCATCCAAACAGATGAGTTTGGAAAATGTTTCCAAGATAGAATCACAGATTTGACGAATGCATTAAGGGTAATGGAGAGTACTTTGAAGGTGATAAGGTTTTTTCCTAAGAAAATTTAAATGCATAGCTTTGAAAAAAAGAATGTTTTGGGGGGGGTACCCCCTCATATATGTGTACTTATCTTTGCTAACATACACCCTTGAATGCAGTGAAGCGTACAGGGAGCAACATTGTGAAGACTTTTTAGATATAACCAAACACTTTGAGGTTATGAGTGCCTGGGGAAAGGGGGCTCAGGTCCACAGTCTTGGGGGACAACCAGGTCAATTGGCAAAAATCGTTCCAGAGACAGTGTTCTACATCCTACTTCGGTGAGTAGCAACTTCAGAGGTGTGAGCAGCCACCTCAGGTGCAGCCCCTGGTCTGCCTGGAGGAGGGAAGAATGGTAAAAATCTAAAGACATGGAGACATTTAGCCGAATGACATCAGCCTCCGTGACCCCCAAACCAGAACTAGCTTGTGTTCTGCTATCATTGCCAACTACCCATACCCACGGGTCTAAAAATGATCATATTAGAAGGTCCTGGATAGAGTGGGGGGGGGGGGGGGGGGGGGGGAGGGGGAATGTGGGACAAAACTAGTCATTAAAGATTCCAGGTAAACTGGTCGGAGAGAGACTGCCCCTGAGTTATCTTTCAGGTCTGGGACTCAACTCACTTCATGTTGGAATAATCACTCACGGAAGATCCACAGGGCAGCAATTAACCAAGCACAAAACATGGAGAGTTAGAAAGGGAGAAGGATGGAAACAGGACGCAGAGAGGAAGTGAGTGGGCTAAGGGATGGTTCACCAGGGATTGCAATAAACGAGTTGAAACAAAAGGTGTGAATTGCTGAAATGCAAAACTGATGACCGCCTCTGTGAACTTTCACTTAATTCACACAAAGTATAAAGAAATAAAGTTGATGATCCCCAAAGCAAAACTTGGGTTGATTTTAACTCAACACTCTTTGCAGGGTTTCAGAGGTTGTGTCTGTGGGAGCAGCAGTCCCGTCCCTGAATCATCATCCTTGTGGTTAGCAATCCAATGCTTACCACACTGCCATCAGGGCTCAAGGTGGTAATTAAGGTTAAAATTTTAAAAATTAATAAATAAATGGTATGTAGCAACAGCTTCAGTCACCAATTAGTGAGTATCTTGACATAACAGCTGTCAACAGTGAACTCAAACATACCTATGAAGCAACTTTTCATTCTGTGACATATAAAGTTGTCACGAGTCATAGTCAAGCCAACAGCAACTAACAACAGCAAACATCTGGCATAGGGCAGACAGTGGGCTAAGTAACTTACTTCTACCCTTTGGGCGGATCAGGAGACTGGGGCCCTGAAAGGCCCTGAGCACCAACAAGTTGGTGTCAACGGAAAAGACATCAACGATTCAAAGATTTGCTGATGAGACTCTAAGATCTTAGCGTGGTCAGGTTAGCCTTTCCAATCTGATTTCCTCATCTATAAAACAAATATTACAATGTAATTTAATTTTTTAAATCATTTTATTGGGGCTCATACAACTCTTATCACAATCCATACATATATCAATTGTGTAAAGCACACTTATACATTTGTTGCCCTCATCATTCTCAAAATTCACTTTCCATAATTTAATTTCCTAATTGAACTATGAGATTCAGTGCAGCATTAGGAAGAACAGGTGCTTGTTGAAGTGTCACTAACTGAATTCATCTTTTGTTTCTATTTGTTGCTACATAATTTGTATGGATTCAGTGCTGCGAGCCTCTACTCCTCCTATCAGTGCACGTGACTGCACCACTGTATGGAGGGTCACAACTCTCCCAGCACTTTAAAAACAAATACCTAACGCTGAATGACAGTGGTGTACATACACAAAAGGGACCTATTGCTGACTGCTACAGCATCTTTAAATTTGAAACAAAGCAAAAGCCATAAAAATAATGTATGAGTATACAGTCCCATGTGCACATATATGTATATCCCAAAGCAAATCCACTACCAGTCAATTCCAACTCAAAGCATCCCTAGAGGGCAAAGGAGAAACACTAGAGCAGTGGTGCTCAATCTTCCCAATGCTGTGACCCTTTCATACCTCCTACCACTCCTGTGGTGGTGACCCCCAACCATAACATTATTTTCGTTGCTACTTCATCACTGTCATTTTGCTACTGTTATAAATCAGGCGACCCCTGTGAAAGGGTCATTTGATCCCCAAAGGGGTCACGACCCACAGGTTGAGAACCGCTGCTCTAGGGTTTCTGAAGTTGTAAAGCTTTGTGGAAGAAGACTTTCTCCCTCAGAACAGCTAATGGTTCAAACAACTGAACTGCAGCGAGCAGTCCAAATCTGAAGCCACTCATGGCACCATGAGGGATGTGTGCATGCATATGTACATACAGATAAACAAATGCTTTCTTAATGGCAAGTATGACTGTATGTACATACATGCATATTTACATATATTAAATTACACAGAGACACAGTTAGGGCTACTATTTAGACGAAACCAAACACACCAGAATTGGATTCTGAGTTAGAAGCACTAGGACCATGGCATCATGGGACAGTGCAACTGGCATCATCCAGTTCATCCAGTCCTGTCCTACGTCCTAGTCTGGTGTCTGGTGTCTGGTGTGTGAGGTGCTCGCTGCATCCAGCAGCACATAGACTCAAAGCATATGAGCAGCCATCTGAAACACAGCTACGGTTTTCACTGGCTCAAAGCAAAAAAAGTAGGAAGAAAATCAAAGACTCGGGAGAGAAACTAGTCTACAGGACAAATATCTACAAGAACCACAGCCTCATCGACCCTCAGCCCAGAAGAATTAGGTGGTGCCTGGCTACCACTATCAAAGATTCTAATCAAGGAGGATCCTGGGAGAACAGGGCAAAAATGTAGAACAGAAGCTCAACTTCTTAAGACAGAAAAACAGGCTTGTTCAAGCTGCATGCCGGACTCTGAGACTATGGCCCTGAGATGTTCTTCAAACCTTGAACTGAAACTAACCTCTGACATCACCTTATACCTATGAAACAAACCAGGTCAAAATAATGAATATCTCGCCTATGAAAAGCATCTATGGAAGACCAAATAGCCCGAAACTACTTGAAGACAAAGATCAGAATGTAAGATCAATGGAAACACAATAACCAGAACAGAAATATTCGTGTTTACACATTATGAAGAATGGAAGCAATGTCCTGACCACCAACATGCATAGAAAGTGTTGAATGGTGTGGTGGTTCCATAATCCGGTGTCAGCTTGAGACTATTAAGAGTGAAGGGGTGGAATTTAGCCTGTCAAGCAGGTCAATGTTTGAAGACCTCATTTGGAGGTGCTATGGAGATAAATAGCACGCTGGAGGCAGGACACACAGACTCTCTGCTTCCTCTTTCTTCTGACAAGACACATGAAGCTAAAGCCCTGGAGCTGGAGGAGCCACGTGAAGACCCCTGCCAGCAGGGAGATGCTTCCAGTGCCACAGGATCCACAAGACTTTCCTCCCACTGACCTGTGATCTTCCTGCATTCAGTGTCATTGCATGGGTTGTGTGAGTCTGAAGAGGAATATATAGCTTGGTATTAGAAATATGGGCTAATATCGGACTTATGGACTTGATCTGGACTGGGGCAGATGTTTTCTCAATGTACATTTGTTCTTTTAAATAAAGCTCTTTCTTATACACATAGGAGTGTCTATTCTGTAGTAAACCCTGACCAGCGGTGCTCAACCTGTGGGTCACGACTCCCTTGGGGGGGTCAAACAATTCTGTAGTAAACCCTGACCAGCGGTGCTCAACCTGTGGGTCATGACTCCCTTGGGGGGTCAAACAACCCTTTCACAGGGGTCGCCTAAGACCATCGGAGAACTCATAAATATTTCACAATATATAATTACATATTGTGTTGTGATTAATCACTATGCTTTATGTTTATGTTCAATTTGTAACAATGAAAATACATCCTGCATATCAGATATTTACAATACGATTCATAACAGTAGCAAAATGACAGTAATGAAGTAGCAACAAAAATACTTTTATGGTTGGGGGGCGTCACCACAACATAAGGAACTGTATTAAAGGGTCAAGGCATTAGGAAGGTTGTGAACCACTGACCCTAACTAACACAAATGGGAACACAAACTGCTGCATAAACTTTCGCTGAAAACAATGCTTTAATCCTAAAGCATGCATGCCGAGATATTTACTGATAATGTGTCTGCAGTTTATTTTTAAACGACTGCACAAAATATACAACACAATATGGAGCAAATATGTAAAAATATTAACTGCTCAATCTGGATGGGTAGATATCTATTCATTTCACTACTCTTTCAATTTTTCTGTAGGTTTCAAATTTTCCTTAATAGAAAGTTGAGGATGTTGAGCATTATTTTCTTTCCTAATTTGGATCAACTCGCAAACACATGTCAAGGGAGCAGAGCCCCGGGCAGAGCTGTCGAATATGCCTGTGGTGGTTGCTGGCCAGCCAGTCCATTCCGACTCACAGTGAGCCCGTGTGGGCAGAGCACAGCTAATCCTCGGTCTTCAAGGCTGGACCTCCAGACAGATCTCCAAGCCTGTCTTCTGAGGAGCCCATTCGGCTAGTAGCCAAGTGCTTAATCAGGTGCCACCAGGTGTGTCACCACAAAAAAATTTTTAAAGGTGTTTGGGTGTGTATCTGTCTGCTGTACTTACCTACTAGCCTACCTTCCTTCTGTGTTAAAGCTCCCTGGAAGAATAAAGAAAAAAACTAATAGCTAATGCTTTTGTGGCAGATGACTAACTTCTTGGTGATAGGGGTAGGATATTTTTCACTATAGCTTTTTACTTCAGATTGCCCATTTTTCCCACTATAACCTTGAGCACCTTTAAAAAACAAATCCATAAAATATGTTCTTTGCTTTTCTAATGCATAGCACTAAATAGCATATTCAGCAGAAGCTATCCCAAAGTCTAAAGTCCATGTAAACGTTTACAATGTCCCTCAAAAGGTTCTAATTCTGATACAAGTGTCTGTAAATATTCTTATAAAAAAAGGGGGGGGGGTGGAGGCAGGTTGATAGCTGCAAGTAAAACTTTACCCAATAACTACTAATCGCAGGTGAGAGATGTTGTATAACCTTCAATAACTACCGAGATCCACCACCATCACCTTTAGAAGAACAATGAAGAGAACTGGCGCTATACCACCTTCCAGAGCAGATGCCTCCTCTCTTACAGGAACAGTAAGGCACTTTCCAGCAACTAGCCAGGAGACAGGGAGCATAAATTCGCTGCCCTAAAGGTTGTGTCCGTTATCTCCTTTGCTGTAGTCGTGTGCACCCTCCAGAACAGAGTAGAACTGCCCCTCTGGTTCCTTAGGTTCTAATCCTTAGAGGAGGCAATCACCCAGTTTCCCAGGGAGAGGCTGGTGACCCCTTGACCTTTTAATTAGCATGCTTAATCATTGTATCACCAGGCCTGCTTGTTATCTCGACACCTAAAATCATACCACCACTCGCAAGCGGTTGACAAACACTGCTATGTACAAAGCCCAAGTTTTAACATTAAGCAGACCGATACGAAAGTCAATCCCTAATTAAGGACCTTCAATATTCAATAGACTCGCTTACACAAACCTTGACGGTAAACCCCAATGAAGTGGAAAAAGGAAATGACACGGTGACACTGTCAACGAATCCCTCACGTTGCACATTAACGACGCATTTAGAGGAGGAGGATGCTGATGTATGAATAATTAAGAAGTGTACACTAATTAAAAGGGTTCGTTAAAATGACAAAAGAAAAAATTGAGACCAACATTACATGAACACAGACGAGTTATCTGGGGCTCAAATTAACTACAAACACCCCCAAAACTTCTTCAACACGTGGGAAACCAGAGCGCTCCCCCCGCTGTTTAAGAGGAAGACACACAGAGGACTGAGGAAGAGACGGGGAAGTAGGAGAAATACGGAGTTAAACACCTGATTCCCCTTTGGAAAACGACAAGCTCCGGAAACGGGTTCCCGGGAAGCTTAGGTGGGCACTCTTGAGGTTGCCCCCAAACCACCAAAGTGGAAGGAGTGTCCAGAAAGCCCCGCCCTCTGCCCCCGCCCCGCCTTGTCCCAGAGCAGGGCGGGCGGAAGGGGAGGTGGCACGAGGCCGAGGGAGGGGAAGGCCCGCCCAGGTGACTGGGACTGGAGGCGGAGACACGGTCTAGGAAGGGGCCGCCGTACGGCAGGGAAGATGGAGACCCCCGGCCAGGACGGAATGGAGACTGGGAAGACTGAGGGGGAGGGGCGGGGGACCAGAGGAATGAGGGGTACCTCTGCTCCCGGTAGGCGCGGGCATGCCCCTGCCCCCAACTCCGGGCGGAAGAGTATTCGCGGGAAGTGTCTTCGGGGGACTGGAGGAAGACTACGGAGGCCCCGCCCCCGAGTCAGCAATCCGGAGGAAGAAGGGGCCTGTCAGGGCCTGGGCTCAGCCTCTCCGCGGGCCTGGCCCGCCCCCCTCCGCGCCGGCGGCCCAGGCAGATGCCGCCCCTCCCCCAGCCCGGCGCCCCTCTCCCGCCCTCCCGGCCGCGCGCCCAGTTTCTCCGCCCCTCTCTCCGGGAGCCCCCTCTCTCCTTCCTCACTTACCTTCCCGGGCGGCTCCGCCGCTCCCCGCTGACCCCGCCAGCGGCCACAGTTCACACACACACTGCCTCAGGTCCCGCACTCACACTCTCCCTCACTCGCACACACACACACAGCGCGACCACGGCTCCGGAGCGGCCCACATATTTTGCGTCACTCACCAGCTACGTACCCCGCGCGCGCGCCGATTTGGCGCGAGGCTCTCGGGTAGGGGGCGGGGGTAGAACGCCAACGCAAGCCCAGGGAAAGAAGCGAGTCCCGAGGCCTTCTGGGAAATGTAGTTTGGCCTCTAGGGGGCGGGGCCGGAGAGTCTGGTAGGCGCGTGATCACGTTGCTTCTGGGATTTGTAGTTTTTACGATAAATGAGCCCTGCTGGGTATGCCTTGGCTTCTTAGAAAGCGGAAGCCAAGTGAGGGACCCATCTCCGCAAGCAAACACTGTGAACTGCTTCACCTTGGGTACAATAGGAGTGCAATAGCTATTATAATAAGGTGGTTAGTGACCATCTCCTGGACTTCATGTAAATTCCAGCCTCCGAAGGAGCTCGGAGACCTTCTGGGAGACCATCTGCTTTTACAGATAGGGAACAGAGCCTCAGAATGCTGAACTAGGATTAGAACTCTGGTCTTAGGAATTGTGGTCTGGGAGTTCCATGAGCTACAAAACGCCGACAGACCATCGCCTGTATTTAGTTGTTGGCACACGACGCAAGGTCATTTGGTAGTATGAAAAATCCCCTGCGTTGAGTCCGGGCGAACCCATAGTGAGCCTTATCGCACAAAGACGGCTCCTCAGTTCCCAGCCGGTAGATCTGGAGAACATGGTGGATTCAAACGGATTCTTTGCCATTAGTAACCCAAAGCGGTTTTTTTTGGTAGAGCACTTTTTGGGGGAGTACCAAACCATAAACACACACTCACCGCCTCCCATGGATTCTGACTCAGGAACCCTGTAGGGCAGTAGAACTGCCCCTGTGTGTTTTCTCCGCCACCCCCCCACCCCACCCCACCCCCGTGCTGGTATTTCTTTTTCTTTTTAAAATCATTTTATTAGGAGCTTGGACAACTGATCACAATCCATCCATCCATCCTCGTGTCAAGCACATTGGTACCTTGGTTGCCATCATCATTCTCAAAACATTTGCTTTCTACTTGAGCCCTTAGTATCAGAACCTCCTTTTTCCCCTCCCTCCCTCCCTCATGAACCCTTGATAATTTATAGATTATTTTTTTTCATGTCTTATGCTCACCGATGTCTCCCTTCACCCACTTTTCTGTTACCATCCCCCTGGGAGCGGGTTATAGGTAGATCATTGTGATCGGTTCCCCCTTCCTCCCCCACCTTCCCCTTCCCCTCCTGGAATGACTAATCTCATTATTGGTCCTGGATTCCCTGTGTTTCCAGCTCTTATCTGTAACCAGGCACATGCTCTGGTCTAGCCAGATTTGTAAGGTAGAATTGGGGTCATGATAGTGGAGGTGGGCAGGAAGCACTAAAGAACTAGAGGAAAGTTGTATGTTTCTCTTTTCTTTTTTTATCAATCTGTTTATTTGCTTTTTAAGATACTTTTATTGGGGGCTCTTAGAAAGTCGTATGTTTCATCGGTGCTAAACTGCACCCTGACCGGCTCTTCTCCTCCCCACGACCCTTCTGTAAGGGAATGTCCAATTGCCCACAGACGGGCTTTGGGTCTACACTCCGCACTCTCCCTCATTCATAATGATATCATTTTTTTGTTCTGGGTCTTTGATGCCTGATACCTGATCCTATAGACACCTCGTGATCACACAGACTGGTGTGCTTCTTCCATGTGGGCTTTGTTGCTTCTGCCCCTGTGTGTTTTCAAGACTACATCTATCCTATCTTTCTCCCATTTTGAGTACCGGGACTATCAACATTTGAAGGAGCCCTGGTGGTGCCGTAGTTAGGAGTTTCTGTTCGGAAAAGTCAGGGTTTGAGCCTCCCAGCATGGGGCGGCGGGGGGAATTTTGCAGCCTCCTGTGAAGCTGTACAGCCCTGGGACCTTGGAAACCCTGTGGGGCACTCCTACTCTGACCTCTAGGAACCTGTGAATCAACTTGGGAGCGATGGATTTTATGAAAATTTGTTTGTTGAAATGTAAGACAGAGGTACCCAGTAACCATTCTGTTCCACTCCTGAAACTCTGCCCTACAGAACCATGTGCTATTTTTTAAAATCATTTTATTGGGGCTCTTACAGTTCTTATAACACTCCATACATCAAGTGTATCAAGCACATTTGTACATATGTTGCCATCACCATTTAACATATGCTGCTTTCTAAGGACTCGGTAGTACGACAGAGGGATGCCCAAGACCTAGCATAAGTGAACAGCGCAAGGTAGATCATTCTTCATGCTTTTGTATGTGTTGTTTTTAAAACCACTAAATGGAAAGAAAAAGAAAAGAGAAAAAAACCCACTAAGTGTGTAGTATAACTATGTATATATAAATGGATAGGAAAAGAACTCAGAAACATGCCTGCATTTAGCGATGGTCATCCCTAGGGCTGGGGCCTAGGAAAAGGGGCTTGCGTGTTTTACGGTATGTGCTTCTGTATTGTTGTATCTTTTAAAGCAAGGAATTATAGGGTGGGTGGGGAGAGGAGCTGATACTAAGGGCACAAGTAGAAAGAAAATGTTTTGGAAATTTTAAGGGAAGTCTTGGTAAAAAGGGGGAACCAACCACAAGGATCTACGTCTAACCTCCTCCCTGGGGGATGGAGAACAGAAAAGTGGGTGAAGGGAGATCGGACAGTGTAAGATATGACAAAATAATAACAATTTATAAATTATCAAGGGCTCATGAGGGAGGGGAAAAAATGAGGAGCTGATACCAAGGGCTCAAGTAGAAAGCAAATGTTTTGAGAATGATGGTGGCAACAAATGTACAAATGTGCTTGACACAACACATACATGTATGGGTTGTGATAAGAGTTTTACAAGCCCCCAATAAAATGATTAATAAATAAATAAAAAGGGTCTGGGAAATTTTAAAAAATGTTTTGGAAATGTTGATGGCAACATATGTACAAGTGTGCTTAATCCAATTGAATGATGGATTGTCATAAGATGTGTAAGAGCCTCCTAATAAGATAAATAAAAAGTTTAAGAGAAAGCAAGGAATTATTTGTGTATCCTTGGTACTGTTCAATTTAAGAAAAAATAAAATCCTTAAGGCCTCATTCAAAAAGCAGCCTTTTTCTTCCTTTATTTTCCCCTGCAACCTGGGACGATTGCTCCCTCACCCAACTTCTCCTGAGTTTTTTTTCTACGCAGAGCCTCCCTGTCTTGTCCCCTGATCACACCTAGAACATACCAGGATCCAAGGACAGATTTCTCACACGAGGAAATGCCAGAAATCGAACAGGAGGCACCGTGTGTGTGTGTGTGTGTGTGTGTGTGTGTGTGTTCTTTGGAAACCCACTGCCATGAAGTGAACCCTGGCTTGTGGTGACCCTGTGGAGCTGAGCCTGCTGTGACCTGGCCAGAAGGTCGCCTTTCAGGCCAATGATAGATTCACTTGTCGAAGAAGCAGTATCAACCCGTGTCCCATAAACAACCAACTCTAGGGATCGAATGGTCAGCACTGACCCAAAAGCAGAGCATTCAACAAGAAGGGGTAGGGAAGCTAGAGCGATGGAAACAGAACAAATACAATGGGAATCATAAAAATGCTAACTGTGAAAATTGTAACCGGTATCATGGAGCTATCTGCATTAAAAAAATCGTTCAACGGGAACCTAATCTACTGTGTAATCTACATTCACTACAGCACGACCAAATATTTTTTCAACGGAGGAAAGTCCTGGCCATCCACCTCCAAGTAGGTAGCCGTTGACAATCCTGTGGAGACTGCTCAACTTTGACACACAGGGTCTCACCGTGATTAAGGATCAACCGGTTGCCACTGGTTACCATTGACTTTGACCCTGCAGCAGGCTCAGCTGCACCCTTCCTCCTCGTGTAACACACTCCTCACCACGCCCACCGTGTAGGTCCAGTTACCCCTCCTTTCTAAATGGCAAATCCGAGCCCAGCGAGGTGGAAACAGGAAAAGGGACGGGGTCCATTGGTCCAAGTCCTGGGTTCGTCAACTCCCTACACATGTTTTCATCCAATGCTCCTGCTGCAGCCGGCTCTCCCGCCGTGTCTCCCTGGGCCGGGGACCCGAGATGAATCTGGACAAAGCCTTCGAGCCTTAGCTACATTCCTGTCCTGAGAGTCCCCGCTCTGTGAAAACACTGCACCAAGCTCACCCGTGGCCTGGCACTACCTCTTCTGCCACCAGATGGCACTGCTTCCCTTCAGAAGGCCAGCCTGGGGTCTCGGAGGTGGCACTGGGAATGAGGAGCCCGGAGGGATTTGGGGGAGTCCCCTCAGAAAGGACTTGAGCTGAGTGGAGTTGAGTCGAGAGCTCTGGGGGGACCAGAGCCTGGATCTGTCCAGGGCTGCTGCTTCCAGAAAGCCTGCCCTGCCCTCTCCCCATCTCCTCCTCTGCCACCCTCCAGTTACACATCTGTAAGGATGCCCAGGCTGCGTACACATTCCATGCATGGTCCCTGGATGCCCTTCACAGGATAGGCACTTCTTCCCCATGCACACAGCCACCCCATGCATGCACCCACGTGCCCCTCTGCACCAGACAGCGGTGCCCACAGCTAACAGTGAAATACCTGAGTGCAAGCAAGCCCAAGGCCCTGTGGAGACCAGGCCACATGCCCAGCTTGGCTTTGACACCCTGATCCTGAATCACTGGCAGAAGAGATGCATTGGCCTCTGGTAGATCTGTCTCCTCGGCACTGCCTGTCCTCCCTGGGCCTGATAAGGACAAAGCCCTCTCTGAAAGGGCGAGGACCCCCTCTCGTGAGACTGCCTGGCCACCAAGGCTGGCCCCAGCACCAAGGGCTCCACTGGCTCTCACCCCCAAGTATGCCCACACCCTGCGGTAGGAAAATCACTGGCACCAAGCTCTTTGGGTCACAGGCGACTCCCCTACTCCTCTCCACTCTGACACCTCCCTGCTGGCTCGCCCAACCTGGCTGCCCTCCCCTGCTCATCCTCACCCTGGTGCCACCCCACAACTCCCTGGGGCCGGGAGGCAGAGCCAGCTTTACTACCAACACTCCAGCTTTCCTGTTGGTTGAACAATATTGCTGCAGCACCCAGGGGTGCCAGGAAGAGTCTCGGGGCAGCTAACCTTTAAGTCCCTGAGCCTGGACCAAGAGGAATTTCCCAGCATTCACCCACTACCCCAGCCCTGCTGGGGACCCTAAAAAGTGGGGAGAAGTGCAGCCAACCACTCCTATCAGCCACTGCCCCACCCACTGCCCCCGCTCCTTTTACAAAGAGAATCAGGCTCCACAATGGCAGGAGTGCCAGCCCTGGCCTCATCCTTGGGCTCAGCCTCATCCTGGACCAGTGGCCACAGCCACCACCTCCACCAGAAGCCAGGCCCCACTTCCTGCCCCCACAGGCCAGAGGCCTGAGTAGGGAATCAAGTGCCCAGTCTCATGCCCAGATCAGCTCCCTTGTCACCGATACCCTGGCCAGAGTCCGTGCCCTATTGAAGACATAGTTACACCCCCAAAACGTGCATTATTGATCTGAAATTCAGATGGAACTGAGCATCCTGAATTTGACCGAGCAACCATCCCCCACCCAGAGCCACTGTTTAGCCACAGGGGCCAAAGGCTCCCCTCCCTCGGGGCCCCTAGAGCCTCACTTCAATCAATCGTCTGCAAACTAGAGAGCAGCAAATCTCAACAGCCACCTCCAGGTGGGTCTCACTGGGGACCCGACGCTGCCAGCAGTCAAGCCTTCTTTGCCTAAACCCGACGGCCAGGGTGCCATCGGGCTCAGATCAGATGCCACCCTTTTGCATGTCACTCTTTAACCTAAAACTGATGGTCAGGGATAAGAAAACTGTGCGTTTGTTTGTTTGGGTTTTTCTTCTTTATGGGGAAGAATTTGTAGGAGGAGACAGCTGAGTACAGCTTTGTAGACAGGTAACCAGGCCTGGGTCCCCCTGGTGCCCCGCTCACCAGTTGTGGCACCCCGGGGCTCATTCCTTCTCTGGAATTTCAGTTTCCCTGCCTGGGAAATCAGTATCATAACTTCTGCCCAGCATCCTGATGATTAAACGTGATCACATACAGCGCTCAGCTTGCTGGGTGAGCGACCGCTGGGTAAGCACTGACCGCTTCTGCTTTGCTTCCTACCTGTCCAGGACCACCTTCGCCCTTAGCCCTCCCTGCTGCCCGCATCCAGGCCCTCCGCATTGAAATGAGAAACGAGCTGCTCACCAGAAAGAAAAGCTAGGTGCATGTTCAGCAGAACGGACGCATCAGAGAGTCTGGACTCTTGGGTGTTACCCATTGGCTCTCTCCCAGCAGAGAAAGGAAAGTGAATTGGGTCAGAGGGTACAGGTAGGAGACTCTGTGTTCATGGGCCTCCTTGTCAGGATCAAGGGGTTCCTAGACATGACAACAGACAGGTAGGTGGCCCTCCCCAAACCAGCCTCTCCCCTAGGATGGAGCCTGCATCCGGCACCTTGGCCCAGAGCACACTCGTGTCCCCGAGAACTGCCTGTCCAATGGTAGTGTCGGACAAAGCAGGGGTGGAAGAGGTGGCTGGAGTCGTAATCACACAAAGCTGAGGCTGGCCTCCAGGTACCCCCAAAGCCTATCAGATCCTCCAGCCTGCCCCCTGGCTATCAGCTTGGTGACTTCTGGGTCGCTGTCCTTGCAGAGGCTGTACGCTGGACGGGGCAGAGAAGGCACAGAGGTGAGTGAAGAGACGCAGGACAGAGAAGGGTGGAGCCGTCGATAAGGGCTGGGGGTGGGTTCTGCGAGTTCCTCACCCAATCTCAGCCCACCCTGAGACTCCTCTACCTCCAAACCCCACACCCACTGCGTCGAGTGGATGCCGACCTAGAACGACCCTAAAGACGGGGGAACCGAGCCTGTGGGTTTCCAGGGCTGTAACTGTTTAGAGGAGCGGAAAGCCCCGTGTTTCTCCGGAGGAGGGGCTGGTGGTTTCGAACTGCTGACCTCGAGGTTAGCAGCCCCTCCTCCTGATTCCTTTCATTGTAAATCCAAACTGGCCTGGGCGCCGAGCTCCCAGAAGCCTCTAAGGTTTTTGACAATCCCTATTTGTAACCACAGGAGCTTCCTGCAGCTTGCCGTCCTATTTGGATGGCCTCTGGTGACTGCTGGGGCAGACTTCGATGGCGATGCAGTCAGACAGAGCTTCCCCATTCTTTCTTTCTAAAGGGCCTATTGGTCTGACCCCCAGTTTACAGGTCAGAGACTCCCCACCACGATCTGGAAGCTGCACCCGCCTCCTGACCCTCCCCAGTCTGGCTGTGCAGTACCAGGAGCCTAGGGGTCTTGCCCGAGAGAGCCGGGAGTGCGCCCTGAGGCCTGGGGCCCAAAGTCATCAAAGAGAGGGGTTCTAGGCACAGGGGTGTTTGGGGCTCTTACCTGAAACAGCTCCTCCACAGCCCCTCATACGTAGGTGGAGGTGTCGCTCTCTGAAGAGTCACATGATGTTCCTGGCCCGAGCACCCTCTGCTCGGGTAGTATTCACCTGGCCCAAAGTTGTCACAAAGGGTTGTTTGTGAAGTCATCATGCCAGCTGCCCCCTTCGGGACCAACAGCCAGCGCAGGCAGAGCCTCGTGGCCATGACCTCGAGGGGAAGGACTGCAGGACAGACTTGCTGGACTTTGGAGAGAAGTAGGGGCGTCCAGAGGAACTGACTAGAGAGATGCCCCCTCCAGTCTCAGGCGATAGGTCGTAGGATGATAGTTCCTCAAAACGATTTCATGCCAGGAGGAGAGTTCAGCTGGGGCCTCGTGCTATGATCCTTGACCCTTGACCTATGGCAGGTGACCCACAGGGGAGGAGAGGATGGAGCGCCCCACCCTGCCTGAAGACTTGTACAGGTCGTTATCAGTGGTGGGACGCAGATCATTTAACAATCAGTTGTTCCCTCGCCCTAATGACCATTTTACATATAAAAAGAGCGAGATTGAAAGGTTCTTTGTTATTTCGTATGCTTTATATGAAAGAGGTACACAAAACTAGATTATGTTACAAGGAAGCTTTAAAATATTAATAAAATTATTAAACTGAAATATTATTAAACTATTGATTTTTAAAAAGCAAACCTCTTATTTAAGATACTTCCATATTGCTTCTTTTTTCCCCAATAGTTTTATTGGCATGTAATTTATATATCATGCAATTCGATAGTTCAGTCCCATTAAGAAAAGTGATGCAATCCTCACCGAAGTTTTGGAAGGTTGTCTTCATTCTTGTGCTCATTGTGGTTAGCTCCCCACCTCCCCATCTCCCCTGCCACACCCCCGGGGAACCATGGATCCAGGTACTATCTCTCTAGATTTACCTACCCTGGAATTCATGTACAGAAAAACATTTTTTTTTAAAACTAACAATAGCAAAGTAAAGCAAAAATATCAATCAAAAAGAAAGCAGAAACTATTAAAACATCGAGCATATTTAAAGGGATCACAAAGTTGATCAAATGATAGGGTGCTAATTTTTAACCTCGCTGCATCTGCAAAGGTCCACTCTCCAATGCCCTCTGGAGCTTAATCCATGTATTGCCCCTCACTTTTTTTTAAATGGAAACAACAGACTTTAAAAGGGGCCAGAGGGGAGATCAAATGTTAAGATATTACATTCTAACCTAACGACAAGTGCCATAATGGGCTTTACAATGCTCTCTATCTGGTAATGAGTCTGTTCGCATCCTTCAATTTTGATCCTAGGGGAGTGGGGATTCACCAGAGACTTCATCCCTGTGTGGACCCTACATAAGGACTTTGTCCTTCCACTGTCACCCGCAGCTTTCTTTAAACTAGGCATTCCCCAGCTGAGCTCTGGTACAATTCCCTCCTTTAGATTTGGATTATTTACTTGCAATCCTTGGATCACACAGGCTGGTGTGCCTTTAGTCAACACCGCCCTTAGATGGCTGCTTGTTTGAAACGAGCCTTTACGACCCCAGATGCTGTTCTGCCTGAGAGGTTTCTTTCTTTTCATCTAGCTTTCCACACACTTGGTTCTAGCACTCACGCCTTGAAGGCAAGCATCAAGCAGGGCCGAGTCAATGGAATGAAGCATTCATACCCTCTGAGACTCGGCTCGCTGACAGGCATGGGTGGCCGTGAGGCAGGATCTGCTCAGCAGCTGCTGAGCGCCTTCCTGCCCTGCTCCAGTACAGACGCTCCGCGAGCAATGCGTTAGTGAAATGTGATCGGTACACGGTGGAAACATGATAATGGTTCTTAGATGGGGCTAGAATTCACTTCCATCACCAAATCCATTTGTGCATCGATGGTTTCTACGTGTCTCTGGTTCGCCCTAAAAACACAATTGCTGTCATTTCTGTTAGAAAACAGTCCCCCATCAGACCACCAGGGCAAGCAGAGCCGGGTGGGCGTGACATTGGGGAAGGGGCTTCAGGACTGACTTGCTGGACTCTGGAGAGAAGAGGGGCTGACTAGAGGGACGCCCCCCTCCAGCCTGTCGAGTAGGGTGGAACTGCCCCCATCTTGCTTCTTGACGGGGCCCTCACTTGAACTGCTCTGCACTTTTATTCTTCGCAGCACCATCGGCTGTGCCGTTTTTCCGTAACTGTCTTTTGCTTTAGGGCTCGGACTCCGCTGCTCTGGAGGGAGGCCAGTTAGACAACAGTCGTTGGGTTTGATATCATAGCAACAGGCAACTTCTTTTCTCTGAACATGTTATGTTCATTTTGTGGGGGGGGGAAACAAAACCCTTCCGCCATTCTGACATTTTTAGCTCTTTGGACACTTTCAGGAAGTGCATCCGTCACTCACAGCATAGCACAACACTGAAACAAATGCCCGCGTGTCACTCTCTGATGACTGATGCTTTTTCCCTTCGTGTTATTTGTTTGTTTACAGAAGTAACAAAAACCAGGGAGTGAAAATGTAGTCTTTCAGCAAAAACACAAAGCCTTTTATGAAACGAGTGAATAAAGATCACAAGTTTAGCTCCGTCTGTTTCTTTATGCCTGTGGACAGAATGAACACTGAAAAAGAGTAAGGAATATAAATTTGTGATTTCCACATTGGGCGGCTTCCCAGCCACCCATTGTGCTAGTCCGGGTAGACTAGAGACACAAATTCATAGACACACACGTGCATGAGAAAGAGTTTTATATAAAGTGTAATTGTATATTAAGAAAGCATCCCAACCCCATCCAGTCCAAGCCCATAAGTCTGATGTTAGCCCATACGTCCGATACCAATCTATAAGGTCCTCTTCAGACTCACGAATCACAGGCCAGTGGGTAGGAAGTCTTTGGATCCAGGGCGTTGTAAGCATCTCTGCTGGCAGGGGTCTCTAAATGCCTCTCCGAGTTCAGAAGTCTGCAGCAGGTAGGTCCATGTGGCTTCTCCAGCTCAGGGCACTAAGGTGTTCTGTCAGCTGCAATGTCTCCCAGGGAGTGTATGGAGAAAGAAGTGTCTCCCGTCTCCCCGGAGGAAAAATCAGGATTTTTCAGAATTCTCAGGAGAAAGCCATGCCCACAGAGAGGCCACGTTGGCTATGATCTGATTGATAGACTAGACTCCACCCCTACGCTCTCAATCCTCAAATTGACAAATGACTATATAACTACCACACCCATCTTAGAGAAGAACCCTGATTACAAGTGTCATTTTGACAACCGATTCACCGAACTCAACAAAAAATTTAGGTATCAGTCTGCCGAACCGGTGCAAACCAGCTGAATCCCACCACTAGTCCTTATCAATTATGCAATGGGCTCCTAACTTCAAGGTAAGCTGTTCAAGCCTGCTCCAAGGAAAACCTAGGAGGCTCTCTGCTCCTGCAAAGATTTGCAGCTGTGGAAACCGGAAAGGAGCAGGTCTACTCTGTGATGTAGGGTCAGGCCAGAAGTGACTGTACGGCTGCAAGTTTGGTTTGCGATTCCAGACCACGGGTTCTGATCATACCCTGACGAAGTGCCGAAGGTCCCGAGGCAGGGGGACCAGTCTTCCCTTCGCTTCAATCCATCCACAGCCAGCCAGTATCTGAATATGCCACCTGCTTCGTGGGCAAGCACATGCTACCAGAGCTGCTGCTTTGACAAAGTAGCCTAGGCAGCCTTGGGGCACCTGCCGCAGTAAGAAGATGCCCAGAGGGAGATAAGCGAGAAGCAGAAGAAGAAGAGAGAGTGCCCGGGACCCCGCTGCCAGAGGATCAGCCCTCACCTCATGAAGAGCCCGTCCAGAGAAGGAAACAGAACGAGGGGAAAGCTTCACTCCATAAAACCGGGAATTTGGACACTACTTTGGAAGGTTCCAGTTTTTAGGTTAGAGATGGAGGAGGGTCACATAATGGAAACCTTTAAAAATAAGAGAACATCGCAGTAAAACACCGATGAAACACACAGTCTTCCTCTGGTTCCTTGAGGCTTCCTCACCCCCAATATCATGACCCCAGTCCTGCCTTTCGGCTATGGCTAGACCAGAGCGTGTACTCAGGTACAGATAAGAGCTCACAACACACGGAATCCAGGTCAGATAAACCCCTCAGGTACAGAAATGGGAGTAGTGATACCAGCAGGAGAAAGGGAAGGTGGGAAGGGGAGGGGAGGAAGGGGGAACCAATAGCAATGATCGACACATAACCTCCCCCCACCACCCCGCCACCCCCAGGGATGAACAACAGAAACTGTGGGGGATAGAGATACCAGTTGGTGTAAGATATGAAAATAATAATTTATAATTTATCAAGGGGTCACAAGGGCAGGGGGGACAGGAGCTGATACCAAGAGCTCAAATAGAAAGTAAATGTTTAGAAAATAATGATGGCAACATATGTGCAAATATGCTTGATACAATTGATGTATGGATTGTTATAAGAGTTGTAAGAGACCCCAATAAAATTATCTTTAAAAAAGTAAATGAATCAAGAAAACAACGGGAACGACGGTTCCGGGGGGTGGGGACATGGGAGAGGGGGAGGTGGGGGAAAGGAAGTGGGTGTTAACAAACCCAGGGACAAGGGAACAACAAGTGATCTAAAATCAGTGGTGAGGAGGGTGTAGGAGGCGTGGTAGGGCTGATCAAGGGCAATGTAACCGAGAGGAATGACTGAAACCCAAATGAAGGCTGAGCATGATAGTGGGACAAGAGAAAAGTAAAAGGAAATAGAGGAAA
>NW_022111320.1:52459266-52460569 GCF_000313985.2 Echinops telfairi
TCATCTTTTAATTTAATACTACATTGGATGAACAAAGTGCAACCAGAATGCTCTTTCGGGGCAAGGACGGTGAGCGTCGCCTCATGTACTTTGGCCATGTGATCAGGAAAGACCTGAGAAGGCGATCGTTCTTGATAAGGTGGAGGGACAGTGAAAACCAGGAAGGCCTTGGCAAGGTGGCTTGGCAATAGTGGCTGCGAGGAGGGACTTGAAGATACGGGAAAACCAGGGTGAGGCTGGCGCAGGGCCAGGCGGTGTTGGTTCTGCTGTACACCGACCGGGTTGCTCTGAGTCCGGACCCACTGGATGGCACCTTACAACAGCCCAAAGTGACTCATGGATGCAACTCGATCCCAACAAAAGGGTGAACAGGCTTCCTGGCAGAAACCATTAAAACCAATCTTCCGCTTTATATGGAATGGCAAGAGGCCCTGACTCACTAAAACAATGTTGAAAGAGAACAAGGAGGAGGAATCACACTTCGTAATTACTATACAGCTCGAGTCACTGAAACAACTTGGTTCCGGTGTAACAATGAGCACATCAACCCATGGAAAGGAGTTGGCACTCCAGAAATCAACCCACCCATTTATGGTCCACTGAGTTTTGACAAGACGCTAAGTCCATTCAATGCGCTGGGGGGGGAGGGGTGTCTCTTCAATAAATGGTGCTGGGGAAATTGGTATTTCCACATGCAGAACAGTGAAACAGGATCCATGCCTCACACCACATATAATAGCCAATTTAAAATGGACTAAGGACCTAAATGTACAGACTGAAACCCTAAGTGTTTCAGAAGAACAAGCAGGGGCATGCGTTTCATGCCTAGCTTCTGGCGGCGGATTGTGCAATAGAATAAACAACAAGAGCACAGGGAGCAAAGGGCACCGTAAACGGGACCTCATAAAAATGAATGAACAAAAACGTTTGTTCATCAAAAGACTTTCCCAAAAAAGGAACCAGACAAATTATCACCTGAGTGATTGCCTTCGGAAACCACCAAGAATCTAATGACCCAAATATCCGAGAAGGCACAGCCGCTGGTCTCTGTTCGCCTGGAAGAACAGCGGAGGAAGACCGGAGTCCGGAGTAGGAGCTGGATCTAGCGTGAGTGAGTGGCCAACGGAATGTTTGCATGTTTTAACTCTGGCAGGAGACCAGACCGGGTGGTGCCCAGATGCCGCCACCACTGAACACTGGGATGAAGGATTCCAGAACAGCGGTTCTCAACCTGTGGGTCGCCACCCCTTTGGGGGGGGGTGTTGAACAACCCTTTCACAAATGCATCCTGCATATCAAATAT
>NW_022111320.1:52462348-52462927 GCF_000313985.2 Echinops telfairi
GGGGGGGCAGTCACCACAACATGAGGAACTGCATTAAAGGGTCGAGGCATTAGGAAGGTTGAGAACCACTGGACTGGAGAAACAAATCCAGAGACACTCATATGTACAAGAAAGAGTTTTACATCAAAGAGCAATCGTTCATTAAGAACACATCCCAGCCCAGTCCAGATCAAGTCCATCAGTCCGATATTAGACCATATGTCCGATACCAGTCTATACATTCTTCTTCAGACTCACACAACACATGAAATGATGCTGGTGCAGGAAGATCACTGGGCAGTGGGCGGAATAGCTACTGGATACAGTGGTGGTGTAAGCATATCAGTGCTGGTGTGGGTCTCTATGTGGCTCCTCCAGCCCCAGGGCTCTGGTTCCAACAGGGTCCTCCACGTAGCTTGTCAACAGGGAGACAAGCAGAGTGTCTGTGTCCCCTGTGTCCTGCCTTCAGCCAGCTACTTCTTTCCTTGGCACCTCCAAATGAGGTCATCAAGCTGCGACTTGATTGACAGGCTAGACTCCACCCCTTTGCAAGTTGACGGGAGGTGATTGATGTAACTGCCACACGTGGATCCACTGACT
>NW_022111320.1:52463453-52468679 GCF_000313985.2 Echinops telfairi
TTAGGGAGGGGAGGGAGAGCAGGAAAGAGGCCTAGTCATTTCTGTACAAAAGTTTTTGTTTTTTTGGTATTCTTTGACTCTTCAGCCAACTAAGCGTACATTACTTCGATAAAAATAAAATCGTATCCAAGAGTAAAACTAGCATATGAGGCTAGTACTGCCCAAACCATGGGTTTGGGAGGACTACGGGTGCTAACAGAGATAAAGAGCTTAGCCTGGCCCAGGTGGGTGCTCAATATTCATTGGCTTTTAATGTTTGATCCCAAAGCCACCTCTTAACGACTGAGTCTCTCGGTTATCAATTTGAGACTTAGCAGTGAAGGGGTGGAGTTTACCTGTTGAGATAGTTAAGGTTTATTGTGCCAACCTGGCCGATAAACTCATGTGGGATTAATTGAAGGGCGGAGAGATAAATGGCTCGGTGAGCCTTGCCCTTCTGGTTCTTGGGGCTCTTGCTCTCTGATGGTCGGAGTAGGGTGCAGCTGCCTTAGCCAGTTCCCTGGTTCCACTGGCAAGGCTCACTTCCTGTGAGACATCCCTGAGAAGCCACATGGACCTACCCCGATGCAGCCCTGGGTGCTGGAGCAGCCGTGTGGAGAACCCTGTCAGCGCTGAGATGCTGACACACTCACTGATTCAGCTTTCCTCCTGTAGTCAGCATCATGGTGTGTGTTTTGTGAAATTGAGGAGGACTTTGTAGATCGGTGTCGGACATATGGGTTGATGTTGGACTTGTGGGCTTGGCCAGCACTGGGTTGAGATGTTTTCTTAATGTATCATTACCCTTTATATAAAACTCTCTCATATACATATGGGATTCTGCGGCTTTGTTTCCCTAGTCTACCCAGAGTAACACACCTGTCAGGCTTGATGACGTCATTTGGAGGTGGTAAGGCGAGAAATAGCTCTTGGGATGCAGGACACTCGCTCACTCCCTGGGAGACATTTCTGAGGAGAAGCCACATGAAGCTACCCTGATGCATCCAGAACCCTGGGAGCTAGAGGAGCCACGTGGAGACCCCAGCAAGTGCTGAGATGCTTACAGTGCCACTGGATCCACAAGACTTTCCACCCACTGGCCTGTGATCTTCCTGCATTTGGCATCATTGCATGTGTTGCGTGAGTCTGAAGAATAATTATACATTGGTATCAGACATATGGACTAATATCAGATTTATGGACTTGAGCTGGGATATTTTCTCAATATTCAATTGCCTTGTATATAAAGCTCTTTCTTATATACATATGAGTGTCTGTGAATTTGTTTCTCTAGTCTACCCAGACTAACACAAGGCCCCTCCGCCTTTTATCTCAGGATGCTGAGACACCAAACCTCTAACAGTGACTTGCCATATGGCTTAATTGGTGGTGATGCAGCCAGGCCCCGAGTGCCTGACACCACCCCAGGCCAGGCCAAGAGGTCTGCACTCAGCCCAGGCATTTCTGACACACACTGACCACCTACTCTGAGCTGGCACCTCCGCTCAGCCCTTCAAGGTATCATCCCAACAGTCCTGCAGGTTGACATCATGCTCCCTGTGCTAGCCCGCGCAGACTAGCAAACCAAATCCGGAGATTTGGAGATTTGGAGGAGAGTTTTATAACAAAGAGCAATTGCATATTAATAAAACATCCCAGCCCAGTCCAAATCAAGTCCATAAGTCTGATGGTAGCCCATTATGTCTGATATGAGCCCATGAATTCCTCTTCAGACTCAGGCAGCACATGCAATGATGCCGAATGCAGGAAGCTCACAGGCTGGTGAGTGGAGAGTCCTGTGGGTCCCAGTGACTCCAGGGCTGTGGCTGATATCTGCGTGGCTCCATGTGGCTTGTCAACAGGAATGTGCAGTAGAGAGAGTGTGTGTGTGTCCCACGCACTTCCTGGGAGGAAGAAGAAGTTCCCAGAAGCCTCGTGGGCAGGCCACGCCCACCTGGAGGGATCAGTCAGGCTGTGCCCTGATGGACAGGCTAGATTAGACTCCACCCCTTCATTCTGTTATCAAGTTGGCATAAAATCGTGTAACTACTGCGCTCCCTTTTAACAGACCCGTGAGCTGAGGCCCAGAGAGGTCATCTAGTGCTACTCAGCTACCAGGAGGGCAACATCCAGGGCCCCTGCAGGAAAGTAGGGGCAGGGCGTTCGTTAGCCCCACACCCCAGAACCGCCTGGCCTTCTCTCCAGGAGCATCCCCTCCACAGTCTCCTGAAGATGCCATCCGGGAAGCCAGCAGGCCCCCAGGATCTGCTGGGACCCTGGCCCCGAGGCAGGGAGGGTGGAGGAAGCGGCCCAGCGTCCACCCTAGGGACCTGGGGTCCAGAAAGCTGAAGTGGGGCTTCTGGCCCCCTCATACGCCAACGAGTCCTCTCTTCTTCCTCTGATCGCCCCCTGTTCCACCAGTCAGCTGTTCTCTCTCTGGGTTCATTTCTGATTGCTTTCCTTATTCTAAGCCTCATTGCTCCCAACCCGGACCCACTCCACCCCACACACCGACCCCTAGTAAGCAGCTAACATCTTTTTTTGTTTTTAATTTAAATACTTTTATTGGGGGCTCTTACAGCTCCTACCACAATCCATACAGTCATGCATTGTGTCAAGCACATTTGCACATAGGCCGCCATCCTCACTTTCAAAGCATTCTCTCCCCACTTGAGCTCCTGATGTCAGCTCCCCCTTTCTTCCCCTCCCTCCCCATGTCTCTTCTATAGTGAACCCCTTTTGCCCACCCCCTGCCCCAGGTGACAGAGAAGTCTGGAGGAGGAGCTACCCGGGAGGGTCCACACCCTTGAACTCTATCAAGGCTTCCTGCAGGTGGTGACTGTAGGCGGTAGTTTGCCAGGGAGGGAGAGGAATCAAAGGTGGGGCCCACGGAAGGACATCTTCAGGAGACTGTGGAGCGGGGGCTCCTGCAGAGAAGGCCAGGCGGCTCTGGGGTGTGGGGCTAACGAATGCCCTGCCCCTACTTTCCTGCTGGTGAAAAGAGGGGCCCTGGATGTTGCCCTCCTGGTAGCTGTGATTTCTCTTGGCCCCTCCTTCCGCAGCGGGGGCGTTTCCCTTCTGCCAACTGCTCAGTCCTTCGTCCTTCACCGGTGGGGCGGGATCTAGGGCACAGCCTCCTGTTCACAGGCTCCTCCTCCAGGAGGCGAGCGCCCAAAGGTGAATGCCCTGGGGGCCCAAAGGTTGTTGCTTAAGAAGGTAGTTGACCTTGGACTCTGTAGGACTCAAGTCCGTGGTTCTTAAACCTCAGGTATGTTTACACAGCAAACAAATGCTTTTTCTTAAACAGGAAACTAGATAAAGGCAGGAGCACTCCCTTGGCTTGTGCAGAACCTGGTGTGCTCTGCTTCCACGTTGGCAAGCCCCACATCCAGCCGTGGAGACGTGTGTGTGTGTGTGTGTGTGTGTGTGTGTTTTCCTGGTTCTCAGTGGTCCCTGACTCCTCTAAGTCCCCAACGTCCCGGGGAGCCTCTCTCCCGAAACCTTTTCATGGGCACATTCGCAGGGGCCTCAGGGACTCCGAGTCACCGATTTTAGTGCTGAAGGACTTAAGATTCTTCATGGTGTTTAAGAACACCCACAACAAACTTTTAGAATGCCTTATCTACAGGGCCTTCAGCTCTGCAGCCCATCTGGTCCCCAGGTCCCTTGCTGTTCCCGCTGCACACAGCAGGATGGTTTATGCACTTGGTAAACTGCAGCATCAATTGAAAGATACATTCCCTGTCATTGAGTTGGTGCCAACTCACAGCGACCCTGCAGTCAGAGTAGAACTGCCCCGGTGAGTTTGAGACTGTAACTCCCCATCTTCCTCCCAAAGCCTGCTGGTGGTTTCGAACTGCCGACTTGGCAGTTAGCGGGCGCAATGTGTAACCCCTACGCCACCAGGGGTCCTCACACTGGGTTGGGGGAGCCTGCAGTTGTTTTCTCTGGGTAAAGCACAACGGAGAGGAGGTTCTCCTGCAGAGGAAGGGACAGGCGTGGGCTGCCGAGAGCCTCTGGAGTTTTAGGGTGGGAGGTTACGTTGGGGCCCGAGCCTCCACATCTCCCCAATGAGGTTGGAGCTGCTCGTCCTGGTCTGCACCTTGAACAATGAGGTTCGGAACCACCGTGCCCTCTCCAGCCCTGCTCCTCTGCTCCCAAGGTTAGCTCCCTTCACAGTGAAAGGCCCCACCAGGTAGGAGGGTGATCGATAACGTTGACACGCCTCCCTCTGCATACCCACTTGCACACCTCACACTTCCAAACAGCTCTAAGTCCAGTTGTCTGCCCACGTCCTTCGTCCTGTGGATTGGAGCAGCATCAGCCCTCCCCCGTTGGGCCATCGCTGCATCCTGCCCCAGGGGAGATCCCCTCGCCTCCACTTCTGGGGTCCTTAGTCTCCACCTAAATTGCAAGTTGTCTCAGACTTGCGATGTGGCTCACAAGGGCCTCCGTGGTCTTAGCCCTGCGGCGCGCTCCAGCTGCAGCTCTCCCTATGTCACGGCCATGCAGTCCCTACCTCTGCCTTGGCCTTGGCCTGTGTTCCCGCGACTCAGAGTCCCTTTCTCTAGCCTTCACCCAACTCCCTCGCCTGGTTCAGGCCTCGGCCCCTGGAGTGACAGGTTTGCTGTCTCGTAGGCTAAGGTCCATCCATCCCACTCTAGGTTGAGTGGGTGCTAGTCTTGGTCTGGGCTATTGTGGCTCATCCAAACACCCACCACCCCTACCACCCCTGCCCCAGGACAGCTCCTTTAAGCAAAGCCACTGGCTCTGGTGGATTCTGACTCAGGTAGAGCCTACAGGTCAGAATAGAACTACTCCTTAAGGTTCTTAAGACTGTAAACTTTTATGAAAGCAGCCAGATTTATCTTACTCCTACTGAGCATCTGGTGAGTGTGAATCATCAACCTTGAGGTTGGTAGTTCAACACCTAACCCACTCTGGTATTCCTTGGACTCACAAGACAAGAAGTCTATTTCTTTTTAAATCATTTTATTGGGGGCTCTTACAGCTCTTATCACCATCCATCCATACATCCATTGTGTCCAACACATTTGTACACATGTTGTCATCATTTTCTGAACATTTTCTTTCTACTTGACTGGGTTCATTTCTGATTGCTTTCCTTATTCTAAGCCTCATTGCTCCCAACCCGGACCCACTCCACCCCACACACCGACCCCTAGTAAGCAGCTAACATCTTTTTTTGTTTTTAATTTAAATACTTTTATTGGGGGCTCTTACAGC
>NW_022111320.1:52470574-52471401 GCF_000313985.2 Echinops telfairi
ACTGACAGCCTGGACTCCGCCCCTACACACTCGAGCCTTAAATTGACACCAGATTAAGTGACTGCCACTTAGTCCAGGTCCACGGAGGCACCACAAAGGAGGAGACATTTGGCTTGTGTAGTAAAGGGGAACGGGCTTACTTGAAGGCACACTGGCGGCACAGTGGACTAAGCATACTTTTACACCCGCTAGCCACTCTTTGGGAGGAAGGTGAAGGTAGGCTGTTCCCAGAAAGCTTTACAGACTTCGAAACCCTCCGGAGACGCCCTTCTGTATCTAATAGGGTGACTAGGAGTCAAAATCAGCTCAAGGGCCATGGGCTGGAGCTTACCTGGGAAAGGAGGAGGCTTGAGCTGAACCTTCTGCACGAGACCTCTTTCAAGTGTCGAAGAGCAAGAATGGCACTTGGAGGACTGAGATGCACCGAGCACAAGTTGAACGACAGATCGGGAAGGCTGCAGAGGAAGGGTGTGTTTGAATCGTGGTGCTGGTGACGGGGAAGCTGGAAGCACCGGGCACTGCCAAAAGAAGGAAGGGACCTGCCTCGGGAGAAAGACAAAAGGATGGTACAACCTCATCTCTCCTATTTTGGACCTGTTATCAGGAGAGGCTGGTCTCTGGAGAAGGACATCATGGTGGCTACGGTGGAGCGGCAGTAAAAAAAATAGAGCAAGTCCCTCGATGAGACGGATTGACACAGAGTGGTTGTTACATAATCTGGTGTCAATTTGAGGATTAAGAGTATAAGGGTGGAGTCTAGCCTGTCAATTATTGTATAGCCAATGAGGCCTCTGTGTGGGCGTGGCCTTCTCCTGAGCATTCTGGGA
>NW_022111320.1:52471898-52473819 GCF_000313985.2 Echinops telfairi
CGTGCCTAACGACAGCGGCACTGACATAAACAGGACCCTCCATGAGGCAGACTGACACAGTAGCTGCAATGGGGGGTTCAAAAATAATCACTTAAAAATAGTAATAATTATGAGGCTGGCACAGCACGGGGCCCTGTTTCATTCTGTTGTACATCGGGGCACTGTGAGTTGAGACCTGTTCCATTGCAATAGCAACAACAACAACAACAATGTAGCCGGAAGGGGGACTAGACCCCTAGAGTGTCTGCGACAAACCCTTCCTCCCCTGAACGCCTGCCGTTTGCTCGGTAGTCACAGGACTAGAGGCTGCGTTATAATGATGTGTGTGTGCCGGGCTCCCCTGGGGGTCTCAGGGGCGCTGTGGTTTTCATCTGTGTCTAGCAAATCCCCAGTGAGTGTCCAATGAACTTGAATCCCCTGATGGCAAGGAGGGGGGGGTGACAGGCACACCCAAGGTTCTCCTGACGACATGCTTATGGCACCCGAACTGTGCCAGACTTTGGGGCCACTGCGATGGACCGAGCTGCTCCCCACCCCCCACCCCCGCCCCACGGCAGAGCCAGGCACAATTCCAGGAAGAATGGCAAGAGTGAAAGAGGAAGACAATTGCAGACGTGCAGCCAACAGCATCGAGAGGCCAGGGAGAACCTGAAGCCCTCTCCAGAGGGAGGTGGTAGAATCGGCTTCACACGGTAACCATGGCGGCTGGGTCTTCCCCAAAGGAGACCTCCCCGGCATTGGGCACATTCAGAGAGTGTTTGTAGCCGTTTTCTCTCTTTTCCCACCACGGGAAGGAAGGCAAGTGATTTTCATTTTGCAGATGAAGAACCTGTTTTAGGGAGGTTAATAGTTTGTCCCAGGTCACCTAGCACATTTGGAATGGGGTCGCTCCAGCCATCCCAGAGAAAAGGGGAGGGACAGCATGAGATTTCATTGCTCAGAAGAAGCTACAGCCCCTCCCAGACAGCCTACTTTCTTTTGAGCCTAGGGGTCCTGCAAGTCAGATCCATTTTCCTCCCCTCAGACAAAAGCAGTCCTGAGCGCCTACGATAGCCAGCTCTACCCCTTATTGAGACTTGCTCTCAGAAAAGCACCAGCACCACAGCTATGGACCCCCAGGGTAAAGCCTCAAAACGCCAGACTCACACCACTGAGTTGGTTCTGCGTCATCGGGACCCTATAGGACTGATTAGAACTGCCTCGGTGGTTTTCCGAGACTGTAAATCTTTGTGGGCGCAGATAACCTCATCTTTCACTCATGGAACAGCTGGTGGATTTGAACTGCTGGCTCTGGGGTCAACACCCCAGCTTATAACTGACTGTGTGACCAGGGTTCCACATTTCTCATTGGGCAACATGGTTTGCATTTGAATTCTCAGGCCTAGGCTCACATTTTGACTTCACAAGTTATAGACTGAGAGCCTACATACCGCATATACTCGAGTATAAGCCGACCCGAATACCAGCCGAGGCACCTAATTTTACCACAAAAACTGGATAAAAAAACGTGCAGGAAAAACTCGGCTTATACATGAGTATATACGGTAATTCAACCCCTCGACCTGCTTCTTCATTTGGTGGTGTCGTGGTTATGCATTGGGCTGCTTCCTGCAAGGTCAGCAGTTTGAAACCACCAGCTACGGCTCTGGAGAAAGATGAGGCTGCCGTCTCGGAGCCCCATGGGGGCGGTTCTAGCCTGTCCGACTGGGTTGCTGTGGGTCAGCATCAACTCGATGGCAGTCAGAGGGAGTTTTTATTTGATGACTTGTGATTAGCACAAGAGAATTTGTATGTAAAACACACGGCATCGTGTCTGGCAGATGGTTCGTGCTTATTAGCTGTTGTAGAACGAAAAGGTTGTGCCATGTGGACACCTGTGTCTTTTTCCAACAACATAAACAGCGACTCTATACGTGGATTT
>NW_022111320.1:52473919-52475594 GCF_000313985.2 Echinops telfairi
ATGAGCCCCTAATAAAATGTTTTAAAAAAAATGGAACTCATTATGAAAAAAAAAAAGAAAGAAATATTTCACAATATATAATTACATATTGTTTTTCTGATTAATCACTATTCTGTAATTATGTTCAATTTGTAACAATGAAAATACATCCTGCATATCAGATATTTACATGATGATTCATAACAGTAGCAAAATTCCAATGATGAAGTAGCAACGAAAATAATGTTACGATTGGGGGGTCACCAGAACATGAGGACCTGTGTGAAAGGAACACGGCATTAGGAAGGTTGAGAACCGCTGGACTGTAGACAGAGAGAGCGCCGGAAGTTCCCAGGACTATCCATATGAGGAGGTCAGCCCACTAGGAGGCACCATCAGGCTGTGTGTGGCTTGATTGACAGGCTAGACTCCACCCCTGCACTTCAAACTGTCACGAAATAATGGAACCACCACACTAGGAGTCTCTGAGGAGCGCAGACAGGTGCATGTTTGTTGTCGTTCAGGTGCCGTTGAGTCGGTGCACCTATGCCCAACGGAACGAACCACTGCCCGGTCCTGTTCCTGTCCCTGAGTCCACTGAAGCAGCCACCGTGTCAATGCATCTTTCCGAGGGCCTTCCTCTTGCTCACCACCCCCCACTTTACCAAACGTGATGTCCTCCTCCAGGGACGGGCCTCTCTCCTGACGACATGTCCAACGGATGTAAGACACAGTCTTGCCGTCCTGGCCTCCAAGGAGCACTCTGGCTGTACTTCTTCCAAGACAGACCTGTTCGTCCTTCAGCGGTCCCGGTACTTCCCATGTTCTTCTCCGCTGTCCAAACACGCCGATTCAGTCTTCGGTCAGAGTACACCAGCCTCTGACAACTGTGGGGTTCGAAGGCGCAATTGTACGGAGGTAACACAAAGAGATCATAGTGAAGTCAGAGAAAATAGGAGAGGGTAAAATAAAGGAGTAGACACATTTCATAGTAGCGCGCTCACCTCTGGGACGGCCAGGATCTCAGCAGCCAGGCCCACGGAGAGGAGAGGGAAGGAGGAGAGAGGATGTATTTCTAACCGAGGCTTATATGCACTGAGGGGGCATGCAAGCCCCCCTAATCACAGGTAGCCACATACCGTAACAAGAAGCGGCTGTCCCATGGCATTACAGCAATGGGAGGGGTGTACATGCAATAGAAGGGGAGGGACTAAGGGCACACATGTGACAAGATGGGCGGATCCTAGATTCAAGATGGCAGTCTGACCTTGATCCCCCTTGAGCTGGCTTGCGTGACCCCCACCTAAGGTGGGACAGACAATAGTGTCTGATGGCGCCACATGGCTGATGCCCTCAGGGAGGTAACCTCTAAGCCGCTGACCTCACAATGTGCTGGCAAGCAGCATGGCACCCTAGGGAGAACCCTTTCTGCATCCCACAGTCTTCTGTATTCAGTGTTCAACTTTCACATGCATGTGATGCAATTGGGAATACCGTGGCTTGGATCAGGCACACCATAGCCCTCATAGCAGCATCTTCACTCTTCAATACTCCAAAGAAGTCTTGTGCGGCAGATTTACCTGATGCAATATGTCTTTTGATCTCTTGACCGCAGATTCAATGAGTACTGGTTGTGAATGTATGGCCGGATCAATACCAGGCTGGCTTCTAGCAACAAGTGACCTTGAGTCTCCCC
>NW_022111320.1:52475694-52478184 GCF_000313985.2 Echinops telfairi
CGTGCTTATTAGCTGTTGTAGAACGAAAAGGTTGTGCCATGTGGACACCTGTGTCTTTTTCCAACAACATAAACAGCGACTCTATACGTGGATTTAGCCACATGGACGACACAAGAATCAAATTGGTTACATCTGTGGGAAGAGACGATGGAGAAGCTCAATATCAGCAGTGGGAAGCAAGCCAGAGGCTGACTGTGGAGCAGACCCGTAATGGCGCATATGTTCAGGTTGAGGGAGAGGAAAACGAAAACAAATCCCCGGGAGTCAGGGTACCACCTGGGTTACAGCCCCTCGGATTCGCAGACCGTCTCAAGAACAGATCTGAACCAGGAGCACGAGTGACACAAGACCTGACGAGCGAGCTGCAGGGGGACGTCAAGAACACCAAACGTGGAGAAAGCAAAAGGCCATTATAAAGACAGGAAAGAAAGACGAGGCCGGTGCTGATGTCAAAACAGACCCTGAGACGCGCTCTTGATGGCAGAGTAGCTAAATCACATCGAGGAAATGAAGACGTGAAAGAGCTGAACAGAAAACTTCAAAAGGCAGCTCAGAAGGCAAGATAAAGCATTATAGTGAGTGTGCAAAGACTTGGAAACCGTGCAGGCTTAGTGTTGCAATCTTGAAAGATTCTGTGGGCAAAATGCTGAATGATGCAGGAGGCATCAAAGAAGTTGGAAGCTGCAGGTGCCCTCTGACTGCAATGGAGGGATTCCAATAGCCTCGCTCTCAGACAGAGATGATCATAAATTTGAGGATGGTGGGTGGAACTCTGGTATGATGGGACACCTGGTGATTTGACACCCCCCCCTCGACCTATCCTGGATTTGTTCTAGGTTCAAAAATTTCTTGCTTGGTACTCTCCCTTTTTCCACATTTAAAATTTCTTCTAGTTTTCAATATTTTCTCATTTCTTTTTTCCCCCAACAGTTTTATTGGCATGCAACTTACGTAGCATACAATTCAATACTTCAGTTGTTCAATCATATTAAGGGGGGATTGCACAATCACTCCCACATCCATCCTAGGGCATTCCCTCCCCCCATGCTTGAATCACCTTTAAAATGAGTTGTGCAATCTTGATCAGTTCTAGTGTTCCCCCTCCCCCTTCCTTAATTACTCCCAACTCCCCTTTCCCTCCCCACTGCCCATTTCCCACCCCTGCATTCCCTCTACCACCTTGTATCCATTATTATCATTGTACATCGGAAACCCCACAGAAAACAAGGAAAAACAACTCGAGCTAAGGTGGTCAGGATAAGATCACATCGGTATAAAGATAAAAATACAAATAACGCGCGAGAGGGAGAAGACCCCACCAACATCCGAGAGCCAGGGGAGAACCTTCCATCATGGAAGAGCTAAGAGCTGCTCGCACGCAGTACAAATTCAGGGCCTGTCTACAGGGAGGTCGACTTGCCGAGCATCTGTCTACAGGGAGGTCGACTTGCCGAGCATCTGTCTACAGGGAGGTCGACTTGCGGAGCATCGAGCTCCAGCCAGCATAATCAAGGTTACTATGGTCCCTGCCTGCTGGCAGGGCTGTTGGGGACTCCTGCCTCTGGCTAGAGGGGACCAGCCCATCCGCTTGGTCCGACTGGATCCTTTGCAGAGGGGATTCGCTTTCTTTCTGATGGGAGTTTTTCTCTGCTCTGCTCTGTTATTTTGTTGGCTGTGTGTGTGCTTCAGCATATGCGATCCAGGGTAGGTAAATCTATAGACAGAAACTGGATGAATGCGGTCTTGGGGGCAGGGCAAGATTAGTTTGGGAGGAAAAGCGGAGCTAATAACAACGTGTACCGGAAAGAAGGAACGTTCTTTTGATATGATCGAACTGGTGAATTTTATGATATGTGGATTATGTGCCAATAAAACGGTTTGGTTTTGTTTTTAAAGGAAAAAAAAAAGGTGGCCGGGGTGCACAGTTGCTGTTTCAAGAGGATTGACACCCAGTCCTGTGTAGGGGCAGCCTGTGATCAAGGACCAATGTCACCTACGGAGAAGTCCAAGCTGCACCCAAGGAGTGAGCCAAAACAGAGGCCCTAGGAATTGATAGAACACCTGTGTGGATTCGAATAAATGATGGCCACTATAATGTCTTGGTAATTTAGAGGAGGCATCATTTGGTTGTAACCGGCCTGCTAGAATCTGAAAGCGATTCTTTGATTGCCATCCTGATCCACATCTCAGTCCGTCTTTAAGGCTGAAAAACTCATTTATCACCCATCCAGGGTTCAAGACAGCATGAACAGAAGCAGAAAGCAAAAGTAATGGATTAATTGTAACTTCAAGAAGAGTAAGCATGCATTACAAGTCACGTTCCTTATCATAAAAGAAACAAACCTAATCAAGCGGCCATCAAGCTCAGAAGCAACAAAGCCCACATGGAAGAAGCACACCGGCCTGTGCGATCACAAGGTGTCGAAGGGATCAGGTATAAAGCATCATCAGAACAAAAAATCTTACCATAGTGAATGATGGGGGGAGTGC
>NW_022111320.1:52478284-52481112 GCF_000313985.2 Echinops telfairi
TCTTGAATCTTCATCAGCAAGTGCTTCAAATCCTCCTCACTCTCAGCCAGCAAGGTTGTGTCATCTGCACACTGCTCGCGTTTGTTAACAAGCCTTCCTCCAATCCCGATGCCACACGCTTCTTCATATAATCCAGTTTCTCTGATTTGCTCAGCATGCGGGTTGCACGAGTGTGCTGAGAGGTCACAACCCTGACACACACCCTTTCTGATTTAGCCATGCAGTATTCCCTTGTTCTGTTTGCACAACTGCCTCTTGATTCACGTACAAGTTCCAAATAAGCGCAGTCAAGTGTTCTGTATTTCCCACCTCCCCACGGTTATCTGTAGGTTATTATGGTCCACACAGTCGAGTGGCTTTGCATAGTCAATGAAACACAAGTAAACATCTTTCTGATATTTTTGGTGTTGAGCCAAGATCCATATGATACCCCTGTCCCGTGTCCTCTTCTGAATCTTCCCTGAACTTTTGGCAGCTCCCTGTCCATGTACTGCTGCAACCGTTGCTGGATGGTCTTAAGCAAAAGTTTACTTGTGTGCGCTATCAATGATAGAGTCCTATAGTTTGAGCAATCTGTTGGGTCACTGTTCTTCGGTTGGGAACCAACGTGAATCTTTTCCTGTAGCTGTTTTCCAAATTTCCTGACCTAGACGAGTGCGTGCTGCCAGTGCTTCTTCAGCTTTCTGAAATGTTTCGATGCGTATCCTGTCCATCCCTGGAGCCTCATTTTTGGCGAATGCAGTCAGTGCAGTTTGAGCTTCTTCCTTCAGCACCATTTCTTCTCGCTCATATTTGACCTCCCGAAATTGTGGACTGACAACTAGTTCTTTTTGGTACCATGACTGCGTGTTCTTTCCATCTTCTCTGTGGTATTGCAATGAGCCCAAGTGTTCCCAGGATCTGCTTAAATGCCATGCAATGCTAATCATCTCTGTGGGAGCAATTCATCTCTAGTTAAGAAGATACTCCCAACACTTAAGCTCATTTGAATAGCAATAGAGAAAACAAAAAACAAATAAAAACCCACACCCATGTACAAGTAAGCCCCTGCAGTTGTTTGAGGGCTAAAGCAGTTTTCTGGCCATTTCTGGAGATAATGAATTCTGGTCTGATAGACTGAGTTTGTGGTACAACCACTTTCTCCTTAGCGGTTCTCAACCTGTGGTTCGTGACCCCTTTAGGGGTTAAACAATCATTTCACAGGGGTTGCCTGATACACAACAGTAGTGAAACTACAGTTATGAAGTAGCAATGAAAATAATTTTGTGGTTGGGGGGGTCACCACAACATGAGGAGCTGTATGAAAGGGTTGCAACCTGAGGAAGGTTGAGAACCACTGTTACAGTATATGTGGTCTCCCTGGCTCTGGGGTTGTCATTGGTAACATCTTGTAAAGAGAGTGGGCAGCAAATACTATCCAAATCAGGTAGGTAAAACCCTTGCAGGGACTGGATAGTTTACTGTGAAAACTAGGTGAGTGGAACCGACCAAGGGTATTGTTCAGTTCTTGGTGGGAAGAGTAGGCATATAAGTGGACTGGACCCAGAGAGGTGGAGCGGATCCTCAATACTGTGAAGAAGAACCTGGAGTGGAGTGGATCCTTTTGACCTGGAGTCCCTGCACTGAGAGCCTCCCTGACCCAGGAGCTGTCACAGTGAAGCGTGGCAGAAACATGAATGACTGCAGCCCAAGATAGTGGAAGTCAAGAGTGTTGGGTCAGGCACAGGTCGGGGACATTAGGAACAGCTTGACCTGCCCTTATCAGACGGAGACGGCTAGCCCCAAAGGGCTCCAGCACAAGGAGCCATTTTCTCAGAGTCAGGCGAAATGATCAAGGCACCACCCTGCCTCGGAATTTCACAGAAGGAGACGGCTTAAGCCCCTGCAGCTGTAGCCCCTGCCCACCCCACTTCTCCTTTCCCCTCCTAACCAGCTTAAAAGCTTGCCTATCTTCACCACAGGTAGGCTTGACTTCACTGGCCCACTCTTGGACCTGTGAATCTTGCCCGGAAGCACAGACTAAACGTCTCCTTCGAAGTCCTTCGCCCTGGCCTGGCCTCAGTTTATCTTTGTGGCAAGCGTAATATTTAGCCTAATATTTGGTGATGAAACCCTGGGGGAGTGAGCTCCCTCTTCACTGCCCCATGTGGTTGGGGGACCCTCCTCTCCCCGTCGCCTGGGGTTGCTTGGGCGCTTCAGCCATGCCGAGGTCCGGCAGAAGAGGCAGTAAGTCTCGCCCTGTCTGTCCCGGGTGCTCCTCACTGACGTCTCTGTCCGTAAACTGGTGGCCACGTCAGAGATAGTCCCCAGGTTTTACCTGACCCAGGGTGGCAACGGAGATGTCCCTGCCAACCTTTGGTCCCCTTTATTCCGTCTGTAGCCAAAGTTCAACAACTGGGATGCTGGGTTTTTGTCCTCAGCTACCAACCTCTGGAAACTAGTCATAGGCAACCGAAAGTTGGACACCACTAGGGTGTCTCCTTGCCGGTCTTACAAAGTTGCGGCTGGGGCCGGACATCCGTCTGAAGCACCTTGGCTTCTTTGATAGGATCGAGCGTCCCCAATACAATTTGGATAATGGGTCTAAATGGCCCGAGTTTGGGACATTTGACTTTAACATTTTAACTGACCCAAGTAATTTCTGCTGAAAGGCCGAAAAATGGTCTGAGGTTCTGTATGTCCAGGCCTTTTTTCTGAGCTCCCATCCCTCTCTCTTACTTCCTGTTCCCCTTCCCAAGTCCGCTTGGTCATCAAGCTCGGAAGCAACAAAGCCCACATGGAAGAAGCACACCAGCCTATGCAACCACGAGGTGTCGAAGGGATCAGGT
>NW_022111320.1:52481212-52482567 GCF_000313985.2 Echinops telfairi
AGTTGTATGAGCCCCTAATAAAATGATTAAAAAAAAAAAGAAACAATACCAAAATTGATGATAACATTCAGGTTGCAATAACAAAATTATACTGTAACAACCTGGTAATCATGACAAATTAACTACACCATTCAGATTACAACATCCAATGGAACACTATTGAATCAGAACAAACGATATAATGAAGAATAATGGAAACTAGTTGCAGTGTCCAGAACCTGGGAACGTGGGAGTCATTCTGAAATGAATCACCGGCCGAGACTCCCATCAGGGGAGGGAGAACGGCAGGTCAACCAGCAGGCAGCTTCCAGAGACGGGAGGGAGAACAGGCAAGTTACTTAGCAGCTGACAAAAACTAGCTTCTTTGGCTAGTCTGCCTCATACCAACTGAAATGTCTCATTAAGCTGACGAAGCACTCACGAATCTACGCCAAGAAATTCGGAAGACAGCCACCAGGCCAACTGACCTGAAGAGACACATATTTGTACCCATCCCGAAGAAAGGTGACCCAACAGGATGCTCACATTATGGAACAATATCTTGGATATCACATGAAAGTGAAGTTTTGCGGAAGATCATCCAGCATTGGTTTTCAGCAGTACAGCAACAGGAAGCTGCCAGAAATTCCGGAGAAGGCACGGAGTGAGGAATCATTGCTACGGTGGCTGGCAAGCAGACAAGGTGCACATCCGGGTTATCTGTCCTTTCATCGTACTTCTCCCATCTGTAAACGGAGCAAGGGCTCTGAGAAGCGGACTCCGTCAGGAGTGGAGGCAGGCTTAGTAACGAGCAACTCCACGCAGAGGACGCAGCCTTGCTTGCTGAAAGCGAGGACTCAGAGCACTTCCTGCTGAAGATCAAGGATCGCAGCCTCTGGGTGAATTACACGGCGATGTAAAGAAAACCCAAATCCTCACAACTGGACCTGTAGAGACGAGCACAGTAAATGAGAAGAGGCTGCAGTTACCAAGAAGCTCACGTTGCTTGGGTCCACAGCAGTGCCCATGGAGGCAGCAGACAAGACATCACATGATGTCCTTCCATGGTCGAATCTGCTGCACGAGACCTCTTCAACGTGCCGAAGCGCAGGATGTCCCGCTGAGGACTCAGGCGCACCTGACCCAGGCGGTCGTATTTTCAGTCTGTCTCCTCGTGTGTGCATGGAGGTTGGGGGTCGAACAAGAAGGAAGGACGTAAGGTCCGTGCACCTGCATTGTTGCACTGGCAAAGAATAGGGAACGTGTCACGGACTACCGGAAGAACAAGAAGACTTGTCTTGGGAGGAGGATAGCCAGAATGCTCCTTAGAAGCAAAGATACCAGAGACCCAAAGCCCATTAGTAGGCCACTGGAGA
>NW_022111320.1:52483752-52487241 GCF_000313985.2 Echinops telfairi
ATGATGAGGGCAATGAATGTACAAATGCGCTTTACACAATTGATGTGTGTATGGATTGTGATAAGAGTTATATGAGCCCCTAATAAAATGATTAAAAAAGAAAACAGCTATCAAAACTGGTGGATCTGCTGCCCCTAGCCTTAGCTCACATTCCTGCAGCTCCCCGCTCTCCTTCCTTTTAAGTCCTTTTGAGTTAATGTACGGTAGGCCTTTTAACCTTAACCATAACCTTACAAAACAGGCTCCTCCTCTAACCACCTACCTGCCTTACTTCTCTCTTGTAAGGCATCTTCTCCCGGAACATGCAGACTGGTGTCTGCCCAGCCTCGACCCGACACATCCTGACTCTTCGCTCGTGGTCAAACCAGGACACTCAGTTCTCCTAAAAGAACTACAGCCCCAGCCGTCTCCTTCTGTGAAATTCTGAGGTGGAATGGTGCCTTGATCATTCCTCCTGACTCCGAGAAAATGGCTCCTTGTCCTGGAGCCCTTTGGGGCTAGCCATCTTGGTCCGATAAGGGCAGGTCAAGCTGTTTCTAATGTCCCCAACCTATGCCCAACCCAACATTCCGGCCTTTTTGGTGATAATGGGGTGACACTGGTCTGTCTGGCTACTTATTGCTGGACAGGGGCAGCAAGGGGTTAAAGGCCAGAGTGCACTGGGTCAGGTTCGGTGGGCAACGGGCTGTAAGGATGTAAAAGAAGCTGGGTGACAGTTAAGTTGGTCATGTCCTTTATCCTGTTCTGAAGAAATTTGAAAAGACAAGGGGATATTAGTAACAAGATACATATAGCCACCAGTGGCCCGATTAAAGGAAGGATCCAGGCTAAAAGGGGGTTTTAGAACCAAGAAAGTGGTGAGGCATTGTCCCTCCAACAGTTTTTAAGATCTGCCAATTTAGTGAGGGTCTCTATGTTTTGTTCTACCAGCCCTGATTCATTCACATAATAGCAGCACTGTCTTTTTGGAGGTGGTTGATTCCTGATGCACTCTCCTGGTTGTTAAGGAGTTCCCCATGGGTTTTCCATTGCTTCCTGCCGTTTGTGCAAGCTTATTTATGGTGGAGAGTGTGTTTACGTTATGTCTTAGGCCCCTAAGTCTGCCCCTAGTTTTGCTGTGATGTTACTTATGGTTTTAGGTTTTACATTTAGGTCTTTGGTCCATGTTGAGGTAGTTTTTGTGTACAGTGAGTTGTGTGGATTCTATTTCACTTTTCTGCAAATGGATTAGGCAACTCTGCCAGCACCATTTGTTAAACTGTCTCTTCCCCATTGAAGGTGTCTTGACCCTTGGTCCTGTCCATAGGTGGATGGATACATTTTCTATAGTCAGTTTTTGTATTGTGTGCTTTCTAGAAATCTATCATTTTCATCCACCCATACCTGATTTGTCGGCATATCACAGTATCCTCTTAGAATCTTTTTTATTTCTGTGAGGTCAGTCACATGGGAGAAAGATGAGGCTCTTTATTCCCATAACGGTTCACAGTCTCAGGCGTGGTTCTGCACTGCCCCGTGGAGTTGCTGTGAGTCAGGGGCCACTCGATGGCAGGGAATTGAGAAAAGGCCGGTAGTCACATTTTCACTCTCTTTTCTGATTTTAGTCATCGAAGTCGATTTCTTTTTTGACTGTCTGCCTAGATTTCTGTCGATTGCATTGATCTTTTCAGAGAACAAGCTTTGGCTTGACTGATTGTCTCTATTTCTATCTTGGCTCTAGGTACACTTTTATTTTCTTCGTTCTGCTAGTTTGGGGTTTAATTTGTTCTCCTTTTAGGTCCTTAAGGCTTGGGTTGCCATAGTCCATGGAAGTCCTGGCAGGCACGCTAGACGCTCCAAAGGACCCCTGTCATCCAGCCCTCACAGCCCTATGTCAAGGATGAGCCCAACACAGGTGCATGTTTATGAAGCGTGTTGACTGGGCTTTTCTGAACAGGCATTGACCTAGGTGTCAGGGGCCCTGGGGAGTAAGATGGACGAGGCCTTTGCCTCCACGGAGCTCACAGGCTCATAAAGAGAGAACAATGGCAAACAGACAGACGTGTCGGGTAGCAGCAAGTGTCCTGCAGATGGAGAAATGTAAGGCAGTGTGACGGTGCTGAGCAGCCTCTTTGATTGGTGGTCCGGGAGGGCTTCCCTGAGAAAGCTGATAGGAGGGCTCTGCTGGCCAACTGCTTTGATGCCATTTGATGCTACTTGATTATCCCCAATGTGCATGGTTGCTTAAGTCCCGGAAATCTGTGCAACTTCCTGCAGCTGTTGGTCAACAGCACCTTTCACAGTCTCTCCAGGGTTTGGACGAACAGTGATCCCCTGAAGACCATGGGATCTGAGGGTAATGTTCCAGGTTCCCTCACCCACCAGGGCAGCAGTCTGGGGGAAATCTCACCATGCCCCTTGCTGTGCCTGAGCTGTGTTCTCTTTGGCTAACATTCACCCCATCAGCAGTCTCACGGTCCTCTGTAGCAGTCTTGGCATTCAAGTGTTAACTCATAGATCACCTCCTAAGGGAGGCCTTTACCCAATCAATGCCTCCCCTCTCCCAACAGCCTCTCTGTGGCACAAGTGTGTTTTATGTAGTTTTTCAGCACTGATTAGGATCTTGAGTTATTTCTTTTTACTGTTTGCCACCACCATTCAGGTGGCGAACTACCTGAAGACAGAGCTCCTTTCTCTCATCTTCACTGCCGCATCCCTCCAGGTCTACGTCATCTGAAACACAGTTAGGACACCATGAATGGCCCATGAATCTATATCTATGTAGAGCAGGCTTTTTGTTCATTATGCTTTGCAGCCTAAACTTGCTTTTGGGAGGTGTCATCAGAGTAAAGCAAGCATCTCCCCCCATTTACTGATGATGCTCTAAAATTGTAAGTAGGTGCTTGTTGACTCAGAGTGACCCCATGTACAGTTGAGGACACACTGCCTGGTGTGTGTCATCCTCACAATCATTACTTTGTCTGAGTCTGATGCTGCAGCCACTATGTCAGTCCATCTAAGGCAGGGCCTTCTCTTTTGCTGACCCTCTACTTTCAAGACCAAGCATGATGTGGCTTCTCCAGGGACTGGCTCCTCAGAACAGCTCCGGAATCCGTGAGAGGAAGCCTTGCCCTCTTCTCATCTAAGGGGCATTCTGACTATACCTCTGAGACAGACTTATTTGCTTTTCTAGCAAGTCATGGAATATTATACAGTTTCCACCAACACCATCATTCAAAGGCATCAGTTCTTTCATTTTAAAAATTTGTTTATTTTAAAAAATCATTTTATTGGGGGCTCATACAACTCTTAACACAATCCGTCCATCCATCCATCCATTATGTCAAGCACATTTGTACATTTGTTGCCCTCATCATTCTCAAAACATTCGCTTTCTACTTGAGCCCTTGATATTTGCTCCTCATGTTTCCCCTCCCTCCCCGCTCCCCCTTCCCCCTTGAACCCTTGATGATTTATACATTATTATTATTTTGTCATATCTTACACTAT
>NW_022111320.1:52488143-52492586 GCF_000313985.2 Echinops telfairi
GTGGGCTTTGTTGCTTCTGAGCTTGATGGCCGCTTGATTACCTTCAAGTCTTTAAGACCCCAGACGCTATACTTTTTGATAGCCGAGCACCATCAGCTTACCATTTAATTTCTTGACCGGAATTGCCACAGTGTTGATTGTGGACCCGAGTAAAAGGAAATCCCTGACAACTCCATTGTCTCCTTCATTTATCTTATTGTTTATTGGCCAGTTGTCACAATTTTCTCTCTCTCTCCATGTTGAGGCACAGCATCCATGCAGGAGGCATCCATCCATGCTTTTTAAATGAGTAGATTCTCGGGTCCTTTTTCATAGTCTGGGAGCTTCACTAAAACCTGTTCCCCACAGGTGACCCTACTGGCACTTGAAATACCAACCCGTGACACAGCTCAGCTTCCCCATCACAGCTCCCCATCGAGCCACCAGAAGACAACAAGCTGGTCGATGAGTGGTAGCACAGCCTCAGTCACAGGCTGGAAGCCTCCAAATCCGTCTTTAACAGCCTGGTTCTTCATGTACTTTGGTTCATGGGTATAAACGTGAACTTGGGACCTGGATCACCCTTTCCTTAAACCCCAGCTCCATCCCTTCCCCACCATCAAGCGAGTCTCTTCCCAATCTACCTTTTTCCATCTTTGAAATGGAAAATTGTGGTAACCGTGCAGATCTCACAGGGACAAGGTATGGATCAACTGAGTTGGTGGCTGTAAAGTGCTCAGAGTCATGCCTGGCATAGCTTACGACTGCTCTCTGGCACCACACAGTGCCTGGTATAAGATATATAACTGACAAGCCGTGGTTTAACGGGGCCACTGGTGGTGCAGTCATTCTGCCAGGCCTTCATTAGACATTGAGGTAGATTAAAGGGAGAACCATTTTTCCCCTAGGTGATTATCATCCAGGTGAAGAGGGAAGTAGTGCACAAGCAGAATGTTTTCAAAATTGTATGTGTGGGATGACTGCCAATGTGGTAGTTACATAATCCGGTGTCAATCTAGGGATTCAGAGTGAAGGGGTGGCGTCTAGCCTGTCAATCAGGTCATAGCCAATGAGGCATCTCCTCTGTGTGGGCATGGCTTTCTCCTGAGATTCTGGGAACTCTGGTATTCCTCCTTGGAGGCAGGAGACACCGTCTCTTCCTACTGACTCCCTGGGAGATATTGCAGCTGACAAGACACATGGAACCATGTGGAGATCCCTGCCAGTGCTGAGATGCTTACAACGCCACTGGATCCACAAGACTTCCCACCTACTGGCCTGTGATCTTCCTACAGTAGGCGTCATTGCATGTGTTTCGTGAGTCTGAAGAGGACTTTAGAGATTGGTATTGGACATATTGGCTAATATCAGACTTATGGACTTGATCTAGACTGGGCTGGGATGTTTTCTCAATGTACAATTACTCTTTATATAAAGCTCTTTCTTATACCCATGTGAGCGTCTATGAATTTTTTTCTCTAGTCTACCTGGACTTACATAGCCGAAGAACGCAATACAGCCGTCAGTTCCCTGGACATATGTGGGAGGTGCCGCTGGCAGAGGAGGGACTGGACCAGCTCCTGTGAAATGGGGAGAAGGTGGAACCGGTGAGAGGGTGAGGGTGGTTTTCCAGATGTGAGTTGATGGGGATGAAGAGGCCTAGACCTAGCTGTGATTCATTGGTCATTGACGAGCCCTGCTTTCTCCCAGCAGGAAGCTCACAATCATTTCACCCCCCTTGAAGGCACAGCCATCCATAGGCAAGTGTGTGTACCACCACAGGGGTACCACCTCATTTACAAATAGATTCCGTTTCCTAGCAAGGGACTTTGGATTCACTTTTGAAAAATGTGTTCCCCTGCAAAATTTTGTGGGTGCAATTTTTGCGATCTTTTGCCAGCGAAATTGGGTTCACAATTGGCTGTGAACCCCAATCAGGGGAGCTCAGGGAGGGAAAGGGAGTGATTACGTCAGAGAGGGACATGGCGTCCTGTGAAGAGGGAGTGGGAGGGATTTCATTCAGGGAGTCAGCCTGGGTCTCACCTCAGTGACAGGAGAGGAAGGTAAATGTGGATGCCTTTGCTGGCTGAATCTGTTCAGGTGCTTTGCGTCTTTTAGGGGTTAAACAAGACTTCCTTCTTAAGTCTTAAGCACCCTTCTTAAGCACCCTTGGTCTCTTTCTCCTCTGTGGTGGTGACGTCACTTCCTGTGAACTTGAGGGTATTAAGAGTGAAGGGGTGTAGCTTCAGCTCTCAATCAGGTTGCCGCTTAATTGGAGGACGGCTGAGATCAATGACTCTCTGGAGGCTGGCCTCACTCTCTCTCTGCCTTCATCTTCCTGTTGATAAGCCAGCTGGAGACTTGCTGAGACCCCCTCAGTCCGCTTCACCTTCCCGTTGAAGAGTCTCAATCAGAGAGCGGGAGGAGCCATGTGGAGACCCACGAGCCAGTGCTGAGATGCCTCCACCATCATTGACTCCACAGGACTTTGCACCCACTGGCCTGTGATCTTCCTGCATCATTGCATGGGGCTTTCTGAGTCTGAAGAGGGATTTATGGGCTAATATCGGCCTTATGGAGTTGATCTGGACTGGGCTGGGCTATTTTCTTAATATCCAGTCGCTCTTTGATATAAAGCTCTTTGTTATACATAGATGTGTCTCTGGATTTGTTTCTTTAGTCAACTCTGGCCCAACACATCCTCCCATTGGTCATCTTTGGGACTCTCCTCTGCATCTGCTTCAACCCAACATCTTTCCCTCAGGCAGTCCAAATTACAGGGGAAACGTAAAACAGAGGACAGGGGCAGAGGGTGATCTCAGGGTGATGAGAGAAACAAGCAGACTTTTGAGACATCCTTGACCTTCTAATCGTCCAAAAGGAAGTTTTCTTTACTTGAGAGTCTCCAGGGGCTTTGAGCATACTTTCTACCCCACCCCTCTAAGCCTCGCCCCTGAGACAGCTCTGTCACAGATAACAAAATGCTTCCAAACAGATCCCTCTCCCCACCTCTGAAGGATACCCCCAAATGGAAATCTACCTCCACCCAATTCACAAGAAAACGTTCTTTAAAAAACAAGAAAACGAATCGACCAGATTAGAACAAAACCAAAACGGAATCTAATCTGCTGTGCGTGAGGCAGACACAGCGACACACTCTGGCTCATTTGCAATTGACTCCAGGGCTTTTCTGGAAAGTGGCTTCCGGTGCTTGCTTCAGGGGCACATCTACTAAAAATTGGATAGTAGCTTCCAATAAGGGAAAAGAATATTGAGGCAAACTTTCCTGCGCTCCAGAAGCCAAGGGAATAAGTGGAAATGGAAGTATTTGAGAACATGTGAACGCTGTGATACTTTTTGGACAAGGTGACCGGATTTTAACATTGGTAAAGCGGGACAAAAGCGGGGCACCGTTGATAAAACTCATATTCTGGCGAAATAGCCACATGGCAGCTGAAAACCATATACCCTAGCTTGTCGTGGTGCATTCCTTCCAAAAATCGGGACTTTTTAAAAACGCCGTGGGACGTGGGAAAAATTGTTAAAAATCGGGACTGTCCTGCCAAAAGCGGGACGTCTGGTCACCTTATTTTTGGAGCACTTTCTGTGGATTCAAATTCCCAATGAGATTTAAATTTCCATCGTTCGGGGCACACTTGTATTTTCATAAGCGAATTTGCTCACAGAATAGCCATGTCTGGAATCTAGAGGTGTGAAGGTCCAGAAGAAAAGGGAGGTGGTATGAATAAAATACTTCCTTCTCCACCTGATTTTATGAGAAAACCATAGAAGACGAGTCTTTTCCTGAACGTTCTCATCTTGCCAATGTTTACTCCCTGGGAGGAGGAGAAAGCGAACCGGGATAGAATAAACTCCCATTAGTAAATTGGATCCACATGGCAGTCATTCTGCACTTAAAGTGAGAAAGGAGGAGAGCCTGTCTCCTTTGGTATTAGGGTGAGAGTCAGAGAAGAAGAAAGCGCATGGGAGCGCCCGCTTCTCTCCAGGTGGAAACAGGCAGGGAAGACGCGATGCTCATCAACTTCAGGGTCCACCAGGGTCCACACTATCTCTGGAGGAGGCCTTCGCGGTAGCACCACTCCGACAGTGATCGCGTCCTAATGGCGAACTTCATTATCTCTGAGCTAGGATACTGTCATTTTATTCAATCCCAACCATTCCCAAAGTGTCAAGGAAGAGGTGAGGAGAAATCCAGGCGGCTGACCACTACGTGGCCAGTCGTGCCTTGCTGCTAGCTGGCGGGGTGCAAACCCGTCCTGCTCCACACGCCCCTGGCACGACTCCCAGGAGGGGAACGTTCTAGCTTGGTCTTTTCATGCCGCATCCATTCCCGGAATAAACAAATCCTCCGAAGCCGATCCATGGGTCCTTCCGGGGAGGCATCGCGGCGCACCGCGCGCGGGGGAAGGACAGGCTCGCCGCGGAACCTTCCTGCGCGCGGCG
>NW_022111320.1:52493117-52504096 GCF_000313985.2 Echinops telfairi
CGGGGGTCCTGGCCGCGACCCGGGGCCTCGGTAGCTCGATATTCTTGGAGCCGCGAAAAGTTGTGGGGGCGCGGAGACTTAGTCTGGGGGCCGTGTGCCCCCTTGGCGCTGGATGCTGCCCTCCCGGAGGCTGACCGTGCCGCGGGTGGGGGTGCGGGGCTTGTGATTGGGTTTTATTGGGGTGGGGGTGCTCTGTGCCTGATCTTTGAAGGGGGCCGGCACGCGTCGCTCCGTCCCCCCGGGGTCTGCAAATGTGGCCGATTGGGGTCCGGCTGTGCGGAGAAGCGGCTGTGAGAGTTCCGCCTCTGTAGGGTAGCGGGTGGAGAGGCAGGGTCTCGGGTAGGCAGAGGGGAGCGGGGCAAAGAGCTGCATCCTCGGGGTCCCAGGCTCCCCTCCGGTTCCAAGTGGTTCTCCGGAAGAGAACTTGTCACAAGAATGTCACGTTGAGGCACGCCGGCCGCCTTGGGGTTAGTGTGAGGCCGGGGGGTGCTGTGCAGATTTGGGGAGTGCAGGGACGGTTGGTAGGCAGCCGAGGCTGGGGAAGCCGATTTTCGTGAGCTTTGGCGGAGGCAGCCGGGGAGATGAACAAGGCGACTCTGCAGAGTGGGCTCTCTGATAGAGGATGACCTCTTACTGCGGAGGAGTGGGTGACTCAGAGCTGCTAGAATTCCTAGTGTGGCTGACTGCACTGGTGTTAGGCAATGAGGTGGCTAGGGCTGCAGGGGCTCGTGGGAGCGAAATGAAAATTTGTTCCTGAGCAGCAGTCAGCAGTCTGACTCCTTCAAATCAGAGTCTTTCCGTCACTGACTAGATGGGGTGAAAGTTTACAGCACAAATGAAGTTTCCCATTGAACATTTTATGGGAGCCCTCCGTTCAGCAAGTTCAGCAGTTTGAAACCTAGCAATGCTCCCACGGGGTGGGGGTGGAGTCGGGGGACGGGATTTTCTACTCCCATAAACAGTTACTGTCTGGCAAACTCCCGGGGGCAGGTCTGCTCTGCCTTATAGGGTCACTCTGAGCCACTATCGACTCCACAGCAGAGTTTGGAGTTTGCTGTTAACATTTTATGCACATTTTGCTTTGTGACTTTAGTTGGCATTCCCTCAGTGTCACACCATTCTTTCCACTTCCTCCCCGGGCTCCCTGTTTCTATTGGCTCCCATTCCGGCCTCTGAACTTTGTTTTTGGGCAAATGTTGCCCTTTTGGTCTCATTTGGTTGATTGTTCCCGGGGGCACTTTCCTCGTGGGTGTTATCGTTAATTTTGTAGGTGGGTCTATTGTTTGATTGAAAGGTGAACTCCCCGGCTGGGTTCAATTCCACTTTGAAAGTTGTGTAAGGGCTGGGGTGGTGGGGTTCGACTGGTCTCTTAGTCCGTTGTAGGATTTTGGCCTTGTTCTGCAGTTTTCCCTCACTGCCCAGGACCTTCTGTTGTGATTCCCATCAGAGTGGCCGGCACTGGTGGCCGGGTGACCCTGCTTCTTTGCGACTCAAGTTAGTGGAGCTGCGGTTATGTGGTCCCTTAGTCCTTTGGACTCGTTATTTCCTTGAATCTTAGATTTTCTTCTCTCTCTGCTCCCAACAGGAGGAGACTGGTAGTTGTGTTTTAGGTGGTTGCTTGAACGCTTTTAAGGCCCTGGCTTCTGTTCACCAGAGGAGGGTGTAGAACGCTGTCAGTTGACCCAGGTGACCCTGAGAAGGTGGACACTGGCAGTGCTCTAGCAATTTCATTGTGAGATCTGGATCCAAAGCTCCTCTGTTTATTTTTCTTTTCTCCTTTGTTCTTGAATTATGACTCATTCTTTCTTTCCAGCACTGTAGCTCTTGTGTGTGATGATAGACAAACCCAGACACCACAAAACATGTCCATTTAAAGGGCTTCCAGTCAAGATCTTTTGAATCTAAATTGACTTTAAAGCCTGTTTTCACCAAGCCCATGTCATTGTTCAGTAGGTGCAAGTCTAGCAAAAGGTGAAACCTTAATAGTTTATGCTGTTACAGTTGTTTACGTCTCTCTAAATACAGGAAACCTCAGTTTCTCCTACTGTCAGACAGCGATTATGTTAAATCTCTTGAATCTTCGCAACTGTCATTTCAGAGCTTCTTTTAACATTCACGAGAAGTGTTAGCTGCCTTCGATGAATCTGGTCTGTACCCCGTGCCCTCTTGTGAATCTGTGTCATTCACAGGTGGTATGCAAAACACCGGCTCAGACCTGCAGTGGTGTGCCCGAGTTCTGTATGTAGGCAGAAGTGTGTGTTGTCTAGATGTCAAAGGGAGCGGACAGGAAGAGAAACAGGATTAGAATCTGCGTCTCTCCTGATTCTAAGGGTCAGCTTCATTGGAGCCTGGGGGGAATTGTGAGGCGAGATGGGAGGGGCGTTCTGAGTACTTGTTGTTGTTAGATACCATGGCATCGCCTCCGACCCATCGCGACGCTTTGCACTTCAGCCGCCCTCCCCTCACCATTGCAGCTGTACTGATTGCTCCAGTGATTATAGGGATGGTTTTATCTTTCTTAATCTATATTTGCCTAGGATAGTGGTGTGTGTGTGTTTTCTCTGAAAATTTTCTATCCTAGGTAATTTACTATTTCATAAGCCATTATCTACTGAATGGTGCCAGACATTGTGCTGCTCACCCCCACATGGTGATGGTGATTTTGATATTTTAATAGTGGTGGCTCTTAGCTTAGAGGTGGACTGTAGTGTAAAGGAATGATTCAGGTACAACAAGCTTCATCATCAGCAAGCCATTGAGTAACGTCGTTCTCCCCTCCCCCAAAAGTATTAGTGACAATTGATTGTAGGTTCCTGTGACAAAGGTTTCTCTGCTAGTGTGTGCTCACATTGGTTTGGGGTTGTTTTTGCGTTATTTTAATGAAGCACACCTGCTAACCTGCCCTCCTGGTGCAGTGGGTTACATGTGGGTCAGCAGTTCGAAGCCACCAGCCACTTCTCAGGAGCACGGACCAGACTCTCTACTCATTCTCTCAGAGAGTGACAGTCTCAGGAGCCCACGGGGCAGAGTCAGAATGGACCCCCTGGCTGTGAGGCTGGTACTTGGAGTTCTCCGTTAACTTTGGAGTGCCCTCTTGGAGGAAAATCACAAGGTAAAACATTTGGCTTCTGTATGTGTCTGGGTGAGCGGTTATTTCCAAATACAGGCTCCCCAGGAAGCCGCCACACTTAACTTTCCACAGGGGTTTTGGGAGCACAAGATCATGCTTTCCCAAACCTTTATCTGGTTTCCCGTGTCTGCCGATGTCTTGGAGTGCTGGCAGGAGGAGTACGGTCCAGGTATGGTTCGGGTTTTTTAAATCACTTGCCTCTTAGTTTCCACTGCATCACATACAAGCCTGAGTGTTTTTTACTTGAGTTGCTAATCTGTTCTGATCCAGGAAAATGAAATTCTGCCCTTTGTTCTCCTTTCTCTAAATATGTATCGTGGCAAAAGAGAAATGAAATTTAAAATCAACTTGGATCATAACTATGTTCTTTAGAATAACCCTCATTTTTCATGTGGCATGGTCAGTTCATCAGAGGAAATAAAAACTTCGGTTCGCTTTGTTGCTTTGAAAGCAAGATGACGGCGGGAACACGTGTTTCTGACCACCTCTGGGTACGTGCGTCAGCTCCAGAAACTCGGAAAGTAGGCTTAACTGTTGGAAGCCTCGGAACATTCTGCCTCAGTGGAGATAACATGGTCTTTGGAGTCATCTCACCTCTGCCTCTTGCTCACCTTTTGACCTTGGAGATGCAGTTTGGTTTGTAAAAAACCAAAAACCGAAAAACATACTGCCGTCGATCGATTCTGCCGCCCAGCCACCCTGCAGGTCAGAGCAGAGCCGCCCTTTGGGCTTCCGAGACGCGGAGTCTTGGCAGAGCTGTTTCTGTCCCAGCCCCTCCCCACTATGTGAGCTGGGCGGAGTGTCATTTTCTTGGCCAGGTTGTGGGGAGGGCTGGAAAGGGTGTCGCAGGCCCAGAGAGTGGTCAAGTGCTTGCCGTTCATGGTTAATCCTCTTACTACGCAGGGGAGCTGCTGTTCTCGAGTGAGAGTGGGAGTGGGAGTGGGGGGCGCAGTTTCCTTGTCTGCTCAGAAGGGCAGCCCAACTGTCTGCACCTGCTGGCCGGCTGGACCGGTGAGAGACCGTGGGCAGTCTGTTAGCCCTAGAGCAGCCCGGGCTCTGGAGTCCAAGGTCATTCTGGCACTGGTAGGTTTATGCTCCTGGCCGTTTCTGTGGAGAAGCCAAGAGTTCAGTGTGCTTTTCCTTGTTTGGGGACAAGTGGGCATTCTCGTTGACAGAGCACTAGCCTAGGCTGGGCAGCGTTGTGCCGTGTGGCCCCGGCGGCGTTCTTCTAGCTTTCTCTGTTGGCCTCAGAGACCCGACTCTGGCCATCTGTCTGGAAGGCACCCGGTGCTGAAGCGGTCTGTCTTCATTCTCTAAATGGTAGAAAGATTCTGCTGTGGTAGACTAGCCTTCGGCCCAGGTATGTTTTTATGAACAGAAGGCTCACAGGCACTACCGTAGAAGTTTTCTGTGTGTTACTCCCATGTGAGGGGTGGGGGCGGGGGAGGGATAGCTAATGCTCTCTACTGGGCGCTGTGAGAATCCACTCGCTGGCAGGGAGTTCTTTGTTTTTTAATATTCAAGAGAAAAACAAGAGGCGAAAAGTGATTGGAAATAAATGACCCCCTAAATCCCTTCCAGTCTTCCCCTTGTGGTTATAGCCCCTGTCCCCCTTTCCTTTCGGAGTGGTTGAAGGTAAATACAGCTTGTTTCTGTGACCGGAAAACCCCATGCCCGTCTAGACCCCGGCATCTCTGCCCCCGTGTTTCACAAGGACCGCTGGGATCCAGACGGTTTCTTTCTTCTGCCCTCCCGGACCGTGCTTCCTCCAGTGCTCAAGCCTCAGTGAGCTCCTCGAAGGTCCGTGTGCTCAGGCTGTTCCTGCCCCAGTTCTGATGCTTGGCTGACTCTCTAGCTGGAACCTATCGGGAGGGTTTAGGGGCCACCGTCTCTTAGAAGTCTTTCATGTTTCTTCCAGGGGAGCTGAGGGCGCCTCACGTTTGTGTGGCCATCGCAGTTAGCACCGTATTATTTAGTTCAGATGGTTGTGCGTTTTGTCCACGCCTAGATTGTGACCTCTCTGAGGGCAGGCACTGGCTAGCTTGTATCTCTATCCCGTGCGGACCTAGCCAGCTCTGGCGCAGAGTGGCTGTTGAGTAAATATTTGCTGACTGAGCGGGTGGAGGATCTGCTTGTGACAGGGCAGGGAGGGCTGCTGGTGGGGCGGGCGGCATGGTGAGAACTCTGACTTTGTGTCTCCCCTGGCCCTGGCTTCCCCGTGCCTCTGCCACACGTTCATGGTGACTGAAGACCGCGTTTGCCTTCTTTGGGTTCTGCCAGCATTTCCTTTAGGGAAGGGTGTGACTCTCGGTATACTCTGTGTCTGCAGTTGGCTCAGAGCGCTTTGTCCTCCAGTGCAGAGGCGTGGCCGGTCACTCTGGGCCACAGTGTCTGACCGCTCGTAAGCAGCTTCCACTTGATTGGAAGTGGTCAATGGGTTTAACACTAGGACGGTGCATCTCAGCCAAACGCGGTGCTAACCCTGGTGCTGCAGCATGAGGCCGCGAGCTCTGTGGCCGGACTTGCCCAGTCGCTCAGTCACCCTCTTGGTTCTCCTTAGTGGTCAGATAACTCGAGAGTTAGCGCTCTACTTTGATCAGGTCGCATAGGGAGGCCGGCTTCGGCGTCTGCTAGTCTTTCATGTATGCGATAACCAGACTGCCGAGGAGGAGATCTTGAGAAGCAGCCGTCGTAGGCTAACGATAAAAATCGATGTGAGATGCAAAGGGAAACGGAGGCCGGGCTTGTTGCTGTTGCGTGGTGTGTGGTCGACACTCGCTCGCAGGGCCTGCGTGACAGAGTACAACAGCCTGGGGAGAAGTACAGCCAGATGCTCCTTAGATGAAGCGAGCATGATGTCTCATGGACTTTGGCTATGTTGGTGGGAGACTGGTCCCTGGGAGAAGGACATTGGGTTTGATTGAAGCAGAGGGTCAGTGGAAAAGCGGAGGACTGAAACTGAGAGGCAGTGGCCCACGGGCTGCAACGTAGTGTGATTGCGAGGCAGTGCTTTGTTGTGTTGTACATAGGGCTGCCATGAGTTGGACCAGACTCAGTGTGCCAACCACAACTAATGGTTTTATAGCCCCACTGGTGAACATGAAGACGATGCCTGCTTTATCTTTCATGTGTATGATGCTAGAGTGTATAAAACCTTCACATTAGTGCACTTCATCCCCACACCCGGAAGGCAGAAGGATGCCCGGGCTTTATGGTTGAGGAAGCAGACACAAAGGGGTTAAGTGGCTGGCTTTCAAGGGTACAGAACCCAAAGAAAAGCCAGGACCAGGACGGGTACCAGCGTTGCACATTCCAAGTGTAGGGCCTTTTGGATGTCCTTACGGAATATTGTTAGGGTTTCAGTGTGCGGTGACAGTCGCCCCTCCTCCAGTATAGAGGGTACATATTAATGAAGGGCGCCCCACATGGGGCGCAGCCTCTGGGCTCTGTGAACAGCAGCTCCATCACCCCTCTGGGAGAGCTGAATGGGGGAGGGGCCCAGAGGGCTCCCAGCGTTCCTCCCAGCTCAGTGGTCAAGAGAAGTGGCCAGCACCAGGTAGAGATGGCTTTTCGTTTGAGGCTTGTGACCCCATTTTCACTGGTCACAAGCCCAGGGCTGTGCCACCCGTGACAAAACAAGTTAGGGGGACTTCCTCCTAACATGATATTGGATAGAAATTGGGACGAAAATGGAGTTGGTGTGGTTCTGTTCTGTGCCTGTGCCCTCTGCTCTCCCCTCCACCCCACCCCTCCACCTTTCTCTCCCCCACCCCGGCTGGGATGCCTGCCTGACTTGCTGCTCTGCCCTCTCTGGGTTCTCCTCCCGCTGGCTGCCTGCACGGCCTGTTTATGTTTAGGCTGCTCACTGTGGTGGGGACTCGGGACAGGAGCTTTCTTGTTGGCGTCAATTCCCAGCGCCTCCCTGGAGCTGAGCCTGCTCGGCCCTTCGGGCTGCTCTGCCTCTTCAGCATCCCCTTCCTCACTTCTGTCCTCAGGCTCCAGCTCTGCCTTCTGGATTGTCATCCGGCACGGAGCACAGCGTTTGCTAGTTCAGCATCCTTTCACATGACCGGTTCTGTTACACCGATACATTAATCGTGCTGTGCAACTCTCACTTGGGTTTGTTGCCAAATTTTTGACCACTATGAACAGACACCCGGTGATGTCTGAAGCATGGCTCTCCCTTCCACCCCTCCATCCTGCCCAGGGTAACTATTCATAACCCTTGGTCTCTGTATATTTGCCTTGTCTAGATCTTTTTAGTCAGTGGGATTGTGTAGTGTTTGTCCTTTTGTGACCGACTTTAGTTCACTCAGCATCCACCCACCCTTGTTTCCCAGGACTGCCCATGCTGTGGCTGCATCAGGACTTTGTTTCCCTTTATGGCTGAGCAACAGTTCACGCATATCCCACATTTGGTGTATACTTTCATCCATTGCGAGACATGGGTGTTTTCCCACCTGTTAGCCTTTAGGAACAGTGCTGCAGTGAGCTGTGGCTGGTGTACAAGTAACGTGTGCTTTGCTGCCGTCTTGGGTCTGTGTCTGGGAGTGGAATAACCGGTCACGTGTAATTGAGGAGCTGCCTTCCACACCGGCTGTCGCATTGTGCATTCCCCCTACCAAAGATGGGGGCCCACCCTTTCCCAACTGCTCGATCTGCGATCTCACTTTAGGATTGTGTTCCCCATCTCTCGCCATTTTCTTTTCTTTCATCACATTTTCATGTCCCAGAGTTTCTTGCTTTTAGAAAAAGTTCTTGACTCCCCCAGTCCCATCCCCATCACACAAGTATATGGCAACAGTAAAACTACCCAGAGATTGTAATTACTGAAAGAAACTCAATCCCACAACTCAGTGTTAACTAATACAGATTTGGGATGTATTTGCCTAGAATTTTTCCAGTGTATACTAACGTGTGTGCTTGTGTAATATGAATTGAGTTATTTTTTAACCAATGGGATCATGTGATTTTCTGTAATTTACTTTTTTAACTTTCTGCCTTTTTATTGAGCATATTTCCATCTTTAGGGCTTACATATTTCATATTTTAAAATTTATTTTTTATTAAAAGATCATTTTACTGGGGGCTTTTACAGCTCATAACAATCCATACATCAGTTGTATCAAGCATATTTGTAAATATGTTACCATCATTATATTCTAGACATTTACTTCCTATTGAGCCCTCCCTCCCCCATCTCTCATTCTTTAATAGTTACATAATATTACATTGTCTATTTCCATCATAGTTAATCCAGTCCCTGGTGCTTGCCAGTTATTTCCATTTCTTCTGAAGTTGCAAGCATACAGCTTTGTATACTTCTTTTGTATTCGCCGTGTACATTTTTTGTATGATTTGTGTGCTGCTTAGGATGAATTTGTAGAAGGTGGGATTTTTGGTCAGAGGTTATATATGTTTAAAGTTTTGCTAGAGGAAAAAAAATTTGCTAGAGGTCATGAACTTGCTGCAGAAGGCTCTATCAATGTACACTTATTCTTTTCTACTGAACATTATCAATCTTTTAAAATGTTTTTTTTTTAATAGTTTTGTTGAGGCTATACACAGCAAACGTATGCTGTGTTAGTCGGGGTAGACTAGAGAAACAAATCCATAGAAACTCATATGTAGAGGGGAGTGGGGAGGGAGGGGAAAATGAGGAGTTGATGCCAGGGGCTTAGGTGGAGAACAAATGTTTTGAGAATGACGAGGGCAATGAATGTACAAATGTGCTTGACACAATTGATGTATGTATGGATTGTGATAAGAGTTGTATGAGCCCCTAATAAAATGATTAAAACATTATAAAAAAAACCTTACATGTATGAGAGAGATTTATATAAATGGTAATTATATGTTAAGAAAGTATCCCAACCCGGTCCAGTCCTAGTCCATAAGTCTGATATTAGCCCATATGTCTGATACCAATCTATAAAGTCCTCTTCAGACTCATGAAACACATGCAATGATGCCGACCGAGTGCAGGACGATCACAGGTCAGTGGATAGAAAGTCTTTGGGTCCATGGTGCTGGGTAAGCATCTCAGTGCGGGCAGGGTCTCCATGTGGCTTCTCCAGCTAAAGGCACCAGAGTAGTTCCATGTGTCTTGTCAGTAGCGTGTTTTCCAGGGAGTGAATAGAGAGAGTGTCTTCCGCCTCCAAGGAAGAAATACAGGAGCTCCCAGAATTCTTAGAAGGCCATGCCCACACAGAGGCCTCATTGGTTATATCTTGATTGACAGGCCAGACTCCACCCCTTCACTCTGAATCCTCTCAAGTTGACACCAGATTATGTAACTACCACATACCCAATTCAGCCACTTCATGTGCCACTCGGTGACTGATTATAATACGTCCCCCAAGCTGTGCAGCCCTGCTCGCCCTCCCCCTCCCCCCAGTGGTTCCCCCATAACGTCCCGCCTCATCTTTACTGTTGCTGTGGTCGATTTGGTCCTATACAGAGAGTCATCAGGGGAGCTATTTTAGACACATCATAGAACGGCCATGCAGAAATGTTCACTAATCTAAGCTGTACTTCAGCCATGACTTCAAGGTGTGTGTGTGTGTGTGTATAATCATTTTATTGGGGGCTCGTACAACTCTTATTACAATCCGTATATCCATCCATTGTGTCAAGTACATTTGTACATTTGTTGACATCATTTTCAAAACATTTTCTTTCTATTTGAGCCGACTTTAAGGGATACTTTTAATTTAAAGTTTAAAGATTATATCAGGGCAATAGTTTCAGGGGTTTATCTATCCACTCTCCATGGCTCCAGAAAGTCTAAAATCTGAGAATTTGAAATTTTGTTTTGCATTTGCCCCTTTTGATTAAGATTCTTCTATGAAATCTTTAGTCCAAATGTTCAGTAATGGTAGCTGGGTATCAAGTAGTCCTTTTGCAAAGGAGGCACTTATTCATGGAGGCCATTAGCCTCACATTCCAGCTCCTCCTCCTATGCCTGTCTCTGTCTCCTGGCGCATAGGGACCAATGGCTATGCCTCAGAAGGCCACTTGTGAGCGTTGGCATCCCCGGGCATGGTGCCACGAACTAGGAAGTAGAACCAAAGTGCTGAGCACAGCAGTAGGCCGGTCACCCGGGATGTTCATAAGACATGCTTCTCGGCCTCCAAACCAAGGAACCGGAGGTGTTTGGTTCTATCTAAGGGGCACTGGGGGTGCTGTTGGGTAAGCGTTGGACTCTAACCGAAAGATCAGAGGCTCGAACCCACCATCCACTCTGTAGGAGAAAGATGAGGCTGTTTTCTCCCCTAAAGATTTACAGCCTCGGAAGCCCTATGTCGGGCCCTTGTGAGTTAGATTCAACTTATGGCAGTAGTTTGGTTTATTAAGTTTGAGCAGGCACAGCAGCTCCTTGTTGCCTTTTGTCTTTGTTATTTTTTCATTGTAAATTACACCTGTCACAACTTTGTGCAGTTCAAGTTTTTCTATTACACAACTTTGGCCAATTCAAGTTTTTACAGGTGTATCACTTACAGTAATTATAATAATTGGCTTTGCAACCCTACCCTTAATCAATGTGATTTTTCTTCTTTTTTTTAAAATCCTTTTATTAGGGGCTCTTACAACACTTATCACAATCCATACATACATCAATTGTGTCAAGCACATTTGTACATTCATTGCCCTCATCATTGTCAAAAACATTTGCTCTCCACTTAAGCCCCTGGCATCAGGTCCTCATTTTTTCCCCTCCCTCCCTGCTCCCCCCTCCCTCATAAGTCCTCGATAATTTATAAATTATTATTTTGTCATATCTTGCACTGTCCGACGTCTCCCTTCACCCACTTTTCTGTTGTCCGTCCCCCAGGGAGGAGGTCACATG
>NW_022111320.1:52505376-52521626 GCF_000313985.2 Echinops telfairi
CTGGCCCCAAAGTCCACCTTCAGCATTCCCTGGGGACCTTGCCGCTCCCTTGCTCTTCCGCTGCACCCCCCTAGTGCTTTGCCTCGGTGTGGCGGGATCAGATCGGGTGCACAATGTGATTTTTCTATCACCATTAGCCTTCCATAGCTTTGGGCGATCCAGTGACTAGTTCTGTAACTCTGCTTCTGGTCTCTACCAAGCACAGCCTCACATTTCCTTCTGGCTGTTGGCCATTTCTAGTCCTGATGCAGTGTAGTGGGTTATGATTGTGCTGCAAACCACAGGGTCGGCAATTTGAAACCACCAGCCGCTCTGCTAACGAAAGATAGGACTTTCTACTCCCATCGACAGTTACGGTCTTAGGACCCCACAGGGACAGCCCTGGTCTATCCTGTAGGGTCAGTATGAGCGAGAATTGACTTGATGGCTGTGAGGTTGCTGGGCTTTTTGGAGTTGGCCCCTGCTGAAGCCCGGTCACCAGCGGCCCGGCTTAGACCAATCAGTCTTGGTGTCCGCAGTCAGAAAGAAGGATGAAGGGGCTGGAGGAGAGCCGGAGTCCTCTCCAGCTTTGACCATCTATTAGCTGTGATGAGGTGCTTTCAAAAATGGCTCAGCATGTCCAGAACCATGTCCATCACCCGTAGTCTCTGACCGCCAGCCTGTTCTCCCCGAAGTCAGCCACCACCCGCTGGCTTCCCCTCCCGTTAGCTCTTCACCACATGGCCCTTGCTTTGTGGTTACGATTTCAATCCATCCAGATTCCTGGTCCATCCTTTTTCAGTTTTACCATTTCCCCAGGGTTTCTCCTGGCCTGTGTTCTGGTCAATTGAAATCATGACTCTTTGGGGAAGCCCTGGAGACATGCAGCTTATGCATTGAGCATTCTGCTCCCGTAAGATTGATAGCATCAAGTCCACAGGGTCTCTATGAGCCAGCATTCACTAGATGACAGCCCTTTCCCCTCTTTGGTGGGTGTGTTTTTAGGTTTAGCCGCATTGGAAGTAAGCTCCCCCCTTTCTTTTTAAATTCATATTGTGAATTGGGTGAAAGTTTACAACTTGACATCCAACCATTCATACATACTTTGCTTCAGCTCATTCATTACAGTCCCTCCCTGTATGGTCACTCAGCCCGTTTCCTCCGGGAATTCCCAATGCTCTGAACTTTGCCCTTGGGGAAATATTGCCCTTTTCATCTTAAATGGTTGATTAGTCTCACGTGGGGGTAGTAGTGGTGAATTCAGTTCCAGACCTGAAGGGTGACCAAGGGACATGATCTTGGGCACCCTACCACGTGTTTGACCCGTACGCCTGGTCTCCCATGATTCTGAGTTCCAGTTCACATTTTCCTCTCACCCTCCAGGACCCTCTAACGTCCTCCTTCTCAGGGCAGTTGGCTGTGGCAGCCAGGCACCATCAGTTCTTCAGAGACGAGGCCCGCCTGTCCCTCAGTCCTTTGGACTCGTCGTCTCCAGGGCTCGTCTTTCTTCCGCGCGGGGAGAGACCAGCAGCTGCACCTGAAGTGGCTGCTCTGGAGTGCTTAAGGCCCGAGTGGCTACTCATCAAAGTAGGAGGGAGGGCATTCTGTGAACTGTGTGATGCCCTTTGTCTCTCATGATCCCAAGGGTCTGACTGTAATCCCCCAGGTCAAGCGACTCCTTTCCTCCGGGTATTTGGGTGTGTCTAAGACGTTTTTATAACGTAGTGCCCTCGCTGCTTCTCTGTGGAGCCTTGGTGGTGTAGTCAGTTATGCTTTGGGCTGCTCATTGCAAGATCAGCAGTTTGGACCCACCAACTGCTCCTGGCTTTCTCCTCCTGCAGAAGTATAGTCTTGGGAACCCGCAGGGGCAGTTCTAGCCTGTCCTATAACTTGACGGCAGTGAGCATGGAGTTCTGTTTATGCTCCTCCGTATCCTTCACATGGCATGCTTGCAGTACAGTTACATGCACATGTACAGATGCCCTCTGTCTAACTTCTCCATCGGTCGGTCGACTCCCAGCACCGCTCCATGCTTGCTCATCCTGTGGGCGGGGCCGTCCAGGCAACTGCCTGTGTGTCACTGCTATGGGGCACGGCATGCACGTCTGCTCCCTACAACCCCCGCAGCCCTCCCAGTGCCTTCCCCTCACCCAAATGAGCACTCATCCGCCATCGAGCCCAGGACTTCTCCATCTACCCACGGTACCAGCCTTCAAATGTGAACACCTTTTCTTGGCATTTTAACGGCAGTAGCCTCGTGTAATAGCTGTCTTTTTGTGACCGACACGTTTCTCTCCGCATACTGCCCTCTAGGTCCGCCCATTGCTTGAGGGGTTCTTTAATGCGGCCTGGTGTGCTGTTGTGTGTACGTGCCAGAGCTTGTCTCTCCAATCGGCCACGGTGAAGCCCCCTCCACGTGCTCAGGACTGGCAGTGGTAGTGGTGCTGTGGTCTGCCTGCCACTTGGGGTATTTGTGTAGCTGAGTCCACAGCCCTGGCCACCTGGATTGTTAAAGCCATGAGCACGGTCGCTGCAGTGTGTGTAAGGTGGCATCCTGCACTAGCACATTATTTGTAGGAATAGCTTTAGAGTAAAGCACGGTTGAATAAGTGATTGAGCTCACAGAGACATGAAGAGTGTGGGGGACCAGTTTGAAAGCCCAGCCCTTTTGAGAACGACGAGGGCAACAAATGTACAAATGTGCTTGGCACAATTCATGTATGTATGGGTTGTGATAAGAGTTGTATGAGTCCCCAATAAAGTGATTAAAAAAAGAAAACAAAAAACCAGCCCAGCCGAGGCTGTGAGTAGTCCTTGAGGGAGGAATGAAGAAGGCCAGGCCTCTGGAATAGGGCCCGTACTGGCACTAGGGCCGTGCAGTCCAGGACCTGTCGGGGTCTCAAAACCCCAGAGTGCTCTGCTTCTTGACCTGTGGAATTGGGGAACCGTTGGCTTCTCTGACAGTGCTGCGGGCCCGCGTCTGCGGAGCACAGCTCGTAACCCTGTTGTCATCGTGGTGCGTGACGCTAACCCGCATGAGCAGCGCACCACGGCCTGAGCGCTGTGCTACGCGCTCTGGTTTCACGCTCGACTTTAATCTGAAGGAAGCAAGCTCACTTGTCTGCCGCCCCACAGACAGGAAGTGGCAGTCGGGATTCGCCCTCGAACCCGTACTCGTAGCTGGTGGACTGCTTTCCTCCTGCCACAACCTGTGGCGGGCCATTCTCGGATAGTGTTTCTGGCACTTACCCCTTCCACATATTTCTTGCACGGAATTCTTTCCTTTCTTCCCCCACAGCAGCTCTCTCTGTTGTTTCTAGTTTTGATGAAAGGTACACGCCATTCTCACGGCCACCCAGACTGTAAGCATTAGTGCAGTGGTTCTCAACCTTCCTCAGGCCGCGACCCTTTCATGCAGGTCCTGGGGGGGGGTGTGATCCCCCCTCTATTTGTTTGAACCATTTCCGCACCTGCTAAGCACCATTCTTTCCGGTCTCTGCTCTTTCTCCTTAGCCCAGGCCCTCCACGGCTGGTCTTGGGTAACAAACCCAAATCCCCTCCTCCATTCCTTCTCCGCAGTAGGAAGAAATGCCTCTCCTCCATCTCTCTCCTGCTTAGCCCCTTTCGTGGTTCTTGTACTTGTGATTCTTGAAAGCCAGTGTTCACGTCCTGCCACCGTCTGTTACTGTATGTTCTCACAACTGCCCTCCGGGGCCAGTGCTGACACTTCCAGTTTAGAGCTGAGTCACCTGTGCACGGTCATTACTGGGGGATCTAGGACCCGTAGTTTTCACAAGCTCCCAAGATTCGGATGCGCTTCCAGGTTTGGGAAAAGCACCAGGAAGTCCCCACACTCTGTGTCTTTCTCTTATTATTGTGAAATATTATCACAATCCATCCACCCACCCATCCATTGTCTCAGATACATTGGTACATACACTGCTAACATCATTTTCAAAGCATTTTCTTTCTACTTGAGCCCATGGTATCAACTCCTCATTTTTCCCCTCCCTCCCCCTCCCACCCACCCTCATGAACCCTTGATAAGTTATAGATTGTTATTTTCATACATCGTCCTCTGTCGCCCTTCACCCACTTTCTGTTCTTCATCTCCCTGGGAGGGGGTTATATGTTGATCCTTGTGATCGAGCCCCGCCCCCCCACCCTTTCCCCTGATCATACTCCATATTTCTCTTTTGTTACAACGAGACTCCCTATCGGACGGACTTGGCCTTGCTATAAAATGTGATCCTATCGATGATGCCTCTCTGTGTGATGTCTTTCTTGGTTTCACAGGAACCCCTAGCTGGTTCTCTCCCTGCGTTTCTTTCTCCTTTTCTTAACTTCCCCTTGGACTGGTTCATCCTGGCTGTCCTTGCCCTGTAGCATACACTCCCTGAGCAACTTCTGTCTCTGAACACTTATTTACCACTTACTGGGATGAGATGGGAACACCAAACCTGAACCCCAGGATAGTCTGAGCTGTCGCTTGCATTTCACAGTTAAGAACACCGAGACCTGCTTCATCCTTCAAGCTGGAAACCAGGGCCTTGCATACGAGTTTGGTCGCTGGAGTTAGAAGTCTGGGCTGGGATCAAAGCCTGCCACTTTCTAGCAGACCATGCAGCCTCCGTAAGGCTTAGATTCCTCACCTGGGTAGTGGGGTGATTAATTACCAGTGCTGTCCACATGGTATCGTGTGAAGATTCCGTGTGAGGATGTAGGTAGGACACGTAATAACTTGGTTAATACCTGTGGAGCCTTCCTTTGTGCCACGCACTGTGGCAGGTGCTGGGGAGACAGTGGTGAGCAAGGTGTCTTTGGGGCTCCGGTTGGGCACTGAAGTCCTAGCAGCTGCCCCTCCTTGGCAACCCACTGCTTCTTCCTGCCTGCCTGCTCACTGCCACTGCTCCAGGTCCGCACCTTGTCACCTCTTGCCCAGACGATGACCCCCCGCCACCCCGACCCCCGAGCGTGTTTTAAATTGAGGGCATTGTTGACACCTCTTGCTTCCTTGAGATCCTTCCTTCGCTGGCCCCCCGGTTGGTGGGAGGATTGTAGGAGGCAGATATTGAGACCACCTCAGCTCGACTGTTGCTATGGCGTGAGGGTTGTCTGCCAGAGAGAGGTACGGGCAGACAAGGCGTGCCCACTGCCACCTACTTGCCAGTCCTTCTGTAGGACAAAGTTCAGACTCCTTAGCAAGGTCTCCAGGGCACTGCAGGATCAAGATCTGGCCTATCCACCGGCAACCACTCGCATTTACCCGCCCTCCGCCCCTCTGTCCCCTGGGATTGTGTGCCCTCTCCTGGCAGATGCTGCCATTCTGTCCAAGGAAAGCTGCTTGTCCCGAAGGCACAGGTCTGGGCTTCTCTGGGAAGCCTTTGTCAACCTTTCCAGGCAGAACCGTTTCTTTCTTTGTCCTCCTGGAGAACTTTAGTCACTCCGCCTGCCTGTCTTATTTTTTAATTATTCTTTCATTGAAGAACGATAGAATTCACCCTCCATGCAATTCACCATTTTAAGTGATACACATTCTGTGTCTTTAGGTCACTCACAGCGTCTTAGGACCATCGCAGCCATCTAATTCCCGCACATTTCCATCACCCACCCCCCAAGAAGCCCCATCCTATCCTCATTATCGGTCACCTTCCTCTTCCTCCTCCTCCGTCTGCCTCTGTTGCTGCAGGCATTTCAGGTAGAAGGACTCTCCAGAGGTGGCCGTCTGTGTCGTGCTTGTCTGCTTTGCATAAAGCTCCCAAAGTTCATCTGTGTTGTAGCACGTACCAGAGTACCAGAGCTTCATTCCTCCGAAGAACTGGACAATATTCCACCCTGCCAGCTTTTGTTTAGTCATCAGTTGATGGCCATTTGAGTTGTCTCCACTTTCTTGATTCAGCGGATGATGGAGCTGTGAGCATTCCGGCACAAATTTTTCTGTCAATGCGTTTTCCGTTCAGGTGTCTGTCTTGTAGGGGCGGGATCGTCCGGTCATTTGGTAACTGCGTTTAATTTTCTGAGGAACTGCTAGACTTTCCCTGAAGGACTGCACTGTCTTACATTGTCCCTCAGTGTGTCGTGAGCGTTTCAGTTCCCCACACTCTTACATCTATTATTGTTCATCTTTTTAAATTCTGCCTGCCCTCGTGGGAAGAAGCAGTGGTGGCACAGTGGCGAAGGCTCTTGATGATGCCACACTCGGGGTCCAGTGCCACCAGATGTGGCAGCCTCTTTGAGGGCGATTTACAGCCTGGGGAACCTGACAGGTCAAGCACATTCCTTCCTTGGGGGAGTGGGTGGGATGGGCGGTGGGTTGGGGTCACCCGGGCGGGTGTGAAATCAGCAGTGTCGCATTGTGGCTTTGATTCGCTTTCTTGAATGACTAATGAGGCCAAGCAGCTTTGCTTGTGCTTTTCTCTGCCTTTGCGTGTTGAAGAAAGGTGTGTTCATATCCTTTGCCCCCTTTAAAAAAATGTCTTTTTAAAAAAGACTTTACTTTTTTAGAGCAGTTTTAAGTTTACCGAGAAACTGTTCAGAAAGCAGAGTTTCATTTACCCCCTCTTCCTTCTGTACACGGTGTACCCTATCATTAACATCTTGTATTTGTGTAGTATGTTTATTAAGGTTGGAGGATGAATATTGATACATTAGTACCTACAGTCCATCGTTTTCACTTTGTTAATAGCAGTGTTGTCTATCCATGGTTCAAGCTGGAAACCTGGGCCCTCGATAAAGCGTGGCCTGTTTAAAATTTGTTTTATCTTAGCGGTTTTATTGATGTTTAATTGGCATATCGTACATTAAAAAGAATTATGCAGTCATCGTCACAGTCGGTTTTAGAATATCCTCTTCATGCCTGTACTCAGTGGCTCCCGTTGCCACCAGTCGCCCGCCCTTGCCACAGCGCTAAGAAACTGCTGCTCCAGCTGCGTCGCCATAGGAGCTTGGACTCTTATCCCGCTCCGAGGACTCACTGTGCACTGTGTTCTCAAAGGCACAGCATTGCACTGGCAGTCCCACTGCCCCCAAATGCCCCGGGCTCCGGGTAATCACGATTCCCCGACTTACCCAGGGCCCTGGCAACCGCTGATCGTTTGACTCTGGATACTTTTGCCTTTTTCAGAGTGGCATTTTCCCCTGCTAAATAATATTCCATTGTGTGAATAGACAGTATTGTGTTTATCCATTCCTCAGTTATTTTGTGTAGTCATTTGCATTGTTGCTGTATTGATCAGATTGCTCAGGACATCTGTGGAGCTCCCTGATTGACCTAACCCTGAATTCTCGCATCAGATCCTTACGACCAGGTCTCATCTGTCAAGAGTCCTTCATCTACTGACTCAGCAGTGGATATTACAGATATGTTTAGCGGAAGGTGTGTTTTTAAGCAAAATTAAATGCCATTGCAGCATCGTCAGAGCACGCTCCCATGCCGAGGGCATCGCAGGAAGATTTTCCGTGAACTCTTCACTTCTCTAAGTGGGAGGTAGCAAATAATGCCTTGAGAGTGTCCCTTGAATACATTTCCTAGGACCCCTCAAATCCCTGGATCAGTCCCAGCCTTGACGGCGATCGTGGACTGTGGAAGTGAAGCCAGTGTGCCTTCACGCTGTGTGTCAGTTTGTCACCATTGCCCGCCTTCCTCCCCCCGGCACCCTTCTCCAGCGTCTTCACCTCTCTTCGGACTCTTCCCGAGGGTACAGCATTAGGCTTCTACTGTCCCCGCAAACCTGTCCTTGGTGAGACAGGGAGAATGTCTGTGTCCTACATGGTTGACATTTAGGAACGTGACACTTTATACTGCGTTATCATTTTGTCTCACCTGATTGCTTCAGGTCCGGCCGGTGCTATTTAGAGCCTCCCTTGTCCCTTCGTGATGTTGGGGCACTGTCTGTGTGGGTGATTCCCGTTATCCCAGTGTTCTTCCTCCATCTGTTGTGCTCTTCACTCACTGTTTGCAGACGTGATTGATCCAGTTTTGTCTGGGGGAATGCCTCCTTTCTGGGCCTGGTTCCAGTTTTTAACGTAACTTTTGGTAAACCTACAATATCTCAGCTTCTGTCTGCAGAGATGAACACTCTGAAACCAGCTTTCTTTGCTTAGGACCCAGAGATCACATCTTATGGTGGGAGATGTTAGACACTTAGTGGAAATGGCAGACTCTCCCTAAATGGAACCGTGGTGGCCTGTGGGAGAGCCGTTCCAGTGATGTGTAACTGGACAGGGTTAGGGCTCGAGGGGCTTCCAAACAGGCTGGAACCATGATAATGCTGTACGACATTTCCATGAGATACTCTAGAAAATAAAATTCATATAGCTATGTAGGATTTACATTGGCCAAGTTATTGTGTTTAGTGTGCTATTGTGTGGGCCCTAGACCTTCAGAACCCTTGATAGTACTTGCGTGCAAGGAGGTTACCCACCCTCCCCAAACCCTCAGAATTGCCCTGGACAGACCGGAGCTTTCTTAGGATGCATTTGTCCTGCTAGGTGAGCATCAAGCAACTCACTCTGAATTAGTGCACCCTGTGGTGGTGCCTGGGAAGATTCTCTCTGGTCACAGTGAATATTTGCATAAAAGCAAACCTTTTTGTGATGACTGATTTAAGAGAACAGCATGCGGCTGTGAAAATTTATTTCCTGCTCGGGAAAAATGCCACAGAAACTGTTGTGATGTTGAACACAGCTTACAAGGGCAGCACTATGGGAAAAACTCAAGTGCACGAGTGGCTTTCTTATTTCAAAAACGGTGAAATGTCAATTGATGACGAACCTCGTTCTGGATATCTGTCAACTTCCCAAACAGATGAAAATGTAGTCCACTTGGAGTTTGTTCCACCAGGTCAGACGGTTAGTCAAGCTTTCTATTTAGAGGTCCTGAAAAGATTGCGTAACAGTACGTGACAAAGAAGGCCTGAATTGTGGCAGTTGGTTGACTGGTCTTGCCACCACAACAATGCACCTGCTCATTGCAGCCTTCACAGGGCACCAGTTTTGGGCTAAAACAGCATGCCTCTTGCCCCACGCACCTTACTCACTTGTCCTCGCTCCCTGCCACTTCTTTTTGTCTCCTCGAATGAAGAGGCACGTCAGAAAGGGTGGCCGTTTGATGACATAGGAGAGGTGAAGAAAAAAGTGAGGGAGGTGTGCTGTCAGTCATCCAAACAGATGAGTTTGAAAACTGCAGATTTGACAAATGTATTACATAAGTGTAATGGAGAGTACTTTGAGGATGATAAAGTTATTTTGTAAAAAAAATGTAAATACATAGCTTTGGGGGGGGGTGATTCTCTCTTTTTTGGGGGGGACCCCTTGTCTCGGAGATGCCAAGTAACTTGTTTCAGTTAAGTGATGGCATTGAACCAGGTCTCTGACACCAGGAAGTTTCGACTCTGAGCACTGACTGCCTCTTCAGCAGGTGCCCATAACCAAGGCTGGGCCATTGTGTGCCATCTGCTCTCCAGTCTGCGTGTGTCTGGGCTGGGGTGTTAGTAGCACCCCATGCCTTGGCTGGGGAGACCTCATCCTGCCTTTCCCTCTTCCACTGAGACTCGAAGAACAGCGCTGTGCTTTCCCCATTGCTTTTCCCTCCAAGGCAGTGCTCCAGTCCGGCCTCTGGCCTGTTGCTGGCTGTTTGCTGGCTGTACTCTCTTATTTCAGCCCCCACGTGCATTCTAGTAATTTTTTAAGACCATGTGTTGAATACCTAGGATGTGCTAAGCACCTACAAAGTACATTTATATTTATTCACTATTTGATACTCTTCATAATTCTCAAAGGTAGAATTATCTTACAGATGAGAAAACTGGTCCAGAGATTAAGTGACTTTCTCAGAGTTTTGTAGCAAAGAGAGCTGAGATTTCCCTTTGAAACTACACACACCTGTACATTGAACCAACTTCCATCCTGTGGTGCTTATACAATGGTTTTTGTAAGAGGCCGATGATTTTCTTATGCCATGCTCCTATTTCATACCTTCAGTGGCTTCCTTAGCCAATCACAGGCCTTCTTATTTCTGGAGATCAAGGACCTTGTATGAAGCTGGGGCCCCTGACTGCACTTTAGGGGGTGTGGCAAAGGACCCATGACTTTTGGCCAGTTTTCAGTGGGATCGTGATTCAGGCAGGGTAAGAATTGTTGCTTTGACGGATAAAGCCTCTTCTCCTCAAGTGTGTATCCAGATTCGCCATGATCTTGGCCCTCTTCCTTTTTGGGGCCCATTTTTGTTCTTCCTCCATATTCCTGCTTTATGTTCCTGTGATGTAAAAGTACTGGCTTGCCTTAAACACCTTCTGCTCTTCTGTGTCTCAGAATCACTGTTCATGGAAATCTCTGCCTTTAAATTCTTCCCTCTTCTTCAGGCATCCCCTTTCCTCTGCGCCCCCCCCCCCCCCCCCCCCCCCCCCCTTACCTAACGCTGTCCAAATCTGGATCTCAAGGTCCCTGGGGCATCACGCCTTGTGGCAGTTTTCAGAGCTGACTTTGTTTTCTCTTGATCTCTGTGTCCCTCGCATATAGTCAGTTGTTAGTCTCTGTTGAGCTGAACTGAATTTTTTGGAGACGTGCCTATCTTGGGAAGCAGATATTCCAGGGACTCCCACAGCTTCCACAACAGTGATGTCTTTTGCCAATTTAAGCAACTTGGAATAGTTAAGGATCAGTTTCTGATGTGAACGGTATAACCCATTATGAGGGGCCTTCAAGAAGTTAAAGGGAAGATTCCATTATCTTTGAATTCAGTTTTTTTTTTTTTGGATGAATTTTTGGAAAGCCCTGAAGTGTTTCTGATTTTGTCACGCGAGCATTAGAATGATCTTTGTAGACCATCTTGGACCCCCCATTGCTGTGTGTCCTCTTTGTGCCCAGTGCCCCAGGAGGCTGTATCTTTCAGTCATGGCCTTGGTTTCCTATGTAGGAGGAGAGCGCTGTGCCCCCTTCCCTGAGGCTTCGTGGATCGCCGTCCGAGACCTCAGCCTCTCTCAGTCAGTGCAGCCTGTGCCGTTCAGTGAGGGCCCACTGGCCTGTCGCTCATGCTTCTTCGCCAGTGTGTTTATAAAAACCATCTAGCATAGTAATGCCCAACATTTGCCTTATCATTTTGCTGAGAAGGGTTTATTTCTCTTTATTAAAAAACAACAACCAAACAAAACTTTTCTCTGCGTAAGCATTTCCTAGTACACGTTGTGAGTCTTTGATGGAGTCTTAACTGCAGATGCTTGACAGGGCCGCCTGCCCGTGCCCTGGGACAGGCTCAGCGTGGGAGGGTTCTCTATTGGGCGGGCGGGAGTCAGCATGGCCCTCCCAGATCACGATTCCTTTCCCTGAAGTTCTTACCAGTTCCCTACACACGCTCTAGTTATTTCTGAATTTCCCTTAAAAACTGTTACTTCCTGTTCACTACAGAGACAGCCCAGAGGGAGGCAATTTTGGGAAACAAACAGTTGATCCAGTTGCTGATGGGCTTTGCAGGGCCTAGAGCACCTCCGTCCTGGTGGGTGTTCACGGTTTACGTGTTTGAGACTTGCTCCCACAGGCGTGCGGCGTCCTCTCCAGAGAGAGGGGAGCCTTGTGCCTTACCCAGGAAACCAGGGACTGCCCCACCCGGCTACAGGGGAGTGTGCTAGGTTGGGGGCAGGAGTCCTGTCGAAGGTGAGCCAGGAGGCTTCATGAGAGGCTTGCTCTGCCCTGTTGGAGGGTGGCCGTGAGTCAGCACCAGTGGATGGCAATGGGTTGACAGGGTGGGGTTCCTTATCATGAATTGCCTACTTGTTTTTTTTTGTGCTGATTTTCTACTAGACTTACCGTTTTCTTAGTTTTTCATACATATCGAAAGTATTTTGTCGTGGTGAAATACATATGTCATAGAGTACCTGGCATTTCAGCCACTTCTGTGTGGGTAGGTCAGTGGCATTAATTACAGTCATTACTTGTGCAGTCATTATCTGTTGCCATCTTCCCACTGCCCTCAACAGGACCCTTGAAGCTACAGTGTCCGTCCCCCCCCCCATGGTGAACTGAGATGACTTGGTCTGGATGGCCCTTCTGTACAGTGTCTCTGTAACTTCCACCCAGCCACGTGGGACCTTGCCGATGAGATGCGGAGATTTAGTTTTTCCCTCAGTATAAAGTGAGCCAGTTCAGAAGCAGCAGAAAGAGCGGCACCTTGGTGGTGTAGTGGTAACGCTTTGGCCAGCCTGGGCCTGCTACTCCTGTACACGCCTGTGGTCTCGTGGATGCCGCAAAAGGGCTCTGCGAGTCGGCACTGACCCGATGGAAGTGAGTAAGAAAGGAAGGACCAGGAATGCAGTAGGTTCGAGACCCCTTCACGGAGAGGCAGCAGTGTGAATGAAGACCGTGTGGCAGAGCTGTGGGCTTCCTGTCCCACGGGGTGAGTCCAGCAGAGGGCCTTCGGGCAGAAAGAAGGCTGGCTTGCAGAATGAGATGTCTTTCAGGCCCCTGCCAGCACTAGAATCGCTCTGTAGCACTTGCCCCAGAGAGAGCCCTGCCTGCCTGAGCACGGTCAGGAAGAGGTGTGGAGCGCACTTTGTAACCTGTCAGCTTCCCCTAACAAACCAGGCCGTCAGGAGTCTCGTCTGCAGGCGAGTTTTGTGTGGCCACTGCAGTGGGTTTGGACCCAGCAGAGGAGCAGCATGCCGGAGGGCGCCATTGCTGTCGGGATAAGGTAAAGTCCATTGGAGGGGGAGACGCACTTGACCTCTGCCTCCCAGTCGTCAGCTGCGGGCAGAGGTCACACAAGCCATTTATTTCCTCACCGCCCTTTACCATCCCTGGTTAGCACTAAGAAAATGCCGTCTGTGGGTGGTTGTCTGTGCTAGATACTGTGTACAAGCGGACTCCCACAAGATGTGTCCTCTTCAGTTGGATTTATTTTATTCAGGATAATGTGTTCAAGGCCCATCCATGGCATACCATGCAGCAGAGCTTCATTTCCCCTGAAGAGTGTGCATTGTAAGACGATAGCGCGTCTGACCGCTCTTACATCTCCTCCATGTTAGTTCTTGTATTGTTTCTGCACACTCAGGTGTCCTCTCCGAGATGATGCCTTGGCGGTTTTGTTATGGTACTGTATATACTCGTGTATAAGCTGAAGTTTTCAGCACATTTTTAATGCTTTAGCCGACCTGAATATCAGCCGGGGAACCTAATTTTACCACAAAAACCAAATTAAAAATGTGCTGAAAAAACGTGGCTTATACACGAGTGTGTATACGCACACACACATTTCCATTTTTGATGCAGTGAAATTTATGTCTTATATTATGCATTTTGTGCTTTGGGATTTTGGTTAAAGTTGCTTTTAATTTATAGGGAAATCTGTCATTTTATGATATTTGTGTCCGTGAACGTGTGACATTTTTGTGATTTTTTTTTATAGATTTCTTTTCATGTCTCAGTAAAGTTTTGTAAAGTAAAATCCTGTTTTGCCAGATTTGTCACTAGATAGCATAGGCATTGTTGCTTTTGTAAGTAGTATTGTTAGGCAGTCATACTTTGTAATGTGTAGGTATTGCTTGAATGTCTCTCTGTACTTGCTTTATGAATATTGATCTTGTACCAGTAACCTTATTGGGCTCTGCGTTCCTAACAAGTTGCCTGTAGATAATCGTGGTATTCCTTGGCTGTTGATTTTTCCCTTCTTTATTCCACACCTTATGCCTTTTTCTTTTTAAAAAGTGCCTTACCTGTCGCAGACGTGTCTGGCGTCTGAATGCAAAGCTTGTGCTTCCGGTCTCGTGATTGAGGGTGGTGGCTCCTTGGGTGGCTGTTGTCCAAATGAATACAGTTCCCCTCTAGTATGTTAGTCACTTAATCATATCTCTTTAAGATTAATTTTTAGAGGAAACGATGACAGTTTATCATTTATAAATGAACAGTTGAGTGGCAGTACATTCATGTACCACGCAGGGACTTTATTTCATTCCAGAATATTTTTATTGCCCCAAAGGGAAATCTCATACCCAGTAAGCAGTTACTCCCGTCTCCAACTCCTTCGCCCCAGCCCCTGAGAACCATTCTTCTGTCCTTGCTGGATTTCTCCATGCAAGACGTGTCCCATAGAGAGCACCTCTGGGTGACCTGTCAGCCTCATGCGGTCCAGGTCCACCCACATTGTAGCGTACAGCAGTACACCACTCCTTCTTGTGGCTGAGTAATCGTTCGTTACATGTATGGACCACAGTTTGCTGAGCGGTTCCCACCTTTTCTCTCTCGTGAACAGTGCTGGGTGAACAAGCATGCATGTGCGTTTGTACATCCACGTTTCCATTCTTCTGGGTGTCCACTGAGGAGTAGGATTGGCTGGCTTGGTTGTAAGTCTGTGCTTAGCGTTTGGATGAGCCACCAGTCTGTTCCCCACAGTCGTGTGTGTCCTTAGCAGCGATGGCCAGCAGCGCCCGAGGTCCCCTGCCTGTACTTCTTCATGAACACTTGCTAGTTTCTGTTTTTCAAAAGCACGAATAGGTTTTTTATTTTATCAATCTTTTCTACATCTTTTGTGATAATCATGTAGTTTATCTTCTTTAATAATTTTATTATTAATACTTTTTAGGAATTTAACCCTATTGGTTCCTGTTTGTATTTCATGAGCCCTTCAGGTATTTGCGCCTTGGATTGTAAACTCACCTTTAGCGAGACTTTATTTTTGAGGATCTTAGGGTACTTCTGTAGAGGTGTGTGACTCAGAGATGGTTCACATTTGCTTCTGAGATGCCAGTGTTTATCACCTGTGTGGGACCACTTTGTTTTTGTTTAACTCCGACTCATGGTGACCCTGTAGGGCAGGGTAGAACTACTGTGGGTTTCTGAGACTGTAACTGTACAGGAGTAGAAAGCCTCATCTTTCTCCCACCCAGCGGCTGGTGGTTTTGAACTGCCGAACTCATAGTTGCAGCCCAAACATGTAACCATTAGGTAGGCTAAGGTAAATTTAAGCTTCAAACTGATTTGAAGTCAAAATGTAGACCCCACTCCCACCCCCACCCCCACACGCAGTATCGTTGAAACCACTATGATTCCTAAAAACTCAAACTGACTGCCACTAGTTGGTCCTGACTCAAAGCGACCTTCTAGGACAAGCTACGAGAGTTTCCGACCCTATGGGAGTAAAGAGCCCTGTCTGTTTTCCTGAGTTTCAGACTGCTGCCCTTGTGGCCAGCAGCCCAGCGAGAGCCACTGCGTCACCAGGGCTGTAAATAAGAACTTCCCGACCGTGAGTCTTTCATCAGCGCAGACAGACGGCCTCGTGCTTCCCCTCGGAGTGGCTCCTGGGTTTGCACCGCTGACCGGTAGCTGGGAGCCCAGCAGTTCCCTGTCCTCCCGCTCCTCCAGCCTCGGGTGACAGGCTTGCGTGGCATCTCCTGTGGGGGCGGCGAGTCTCCCCCGCTCCTCCGGGATGAGAGTGCTCCTCAAGGCCTGCTTCACGCAGACATGGCAGAGGCTGCTTTCCTCCATCCCCAGGCATTGTCCCCCCTCCCCCTCGGCATCGACACCCTCCTCTGCTTCCAGGACGCTGCAGTGTCAGCTCTCAGGAGAATTGGGCTGTTTTGCTTTTCATCCTGTTCCTGGGGGATTTCTTACCTTTTTTGTTAGCCCAGCTGTGCCTTTGAAAAGGAAGCGTGTTATAATTTTATGTACACGTCTCCATGCTTTGCCGTGAGGCACTTTGCAAGGTCTCCTGTTTGCCAAGATGTAGGAAGCTCTGCCTGGTGGTCCTGCCCTGCCCTCACCGGTCAGTTTCCAGAGCTGTGGATCCGTCTCCCTTCTCTCTCGCTGTGGTTCATGCTTCTGGTGTAGCCAGTATTTTAAGTGCTCACTCTCAGCTAACCATTTTTTTTTTTTTGGCAGATGTTAATGCCAGAGGCCTTTGCCATGAAAGTGCCGTCAGCGGGGAAGCTATAAAGTGGCAGTTAATTCTGGTCTGTGTTCATCCTGAAATTTTGAAAAGTGGTGTATCTCTTAGCTCTTGGTCTCAGAAACCACTGCCCCAGAACCCGGTGGAGGGGCTGTGCAGGCACGGGGTGGTGCTCTGTTTACGAAGGGGCTGCAGGTCGCTTCCCTCTTCATGAGCCTGTCCAGCAGGCTCACATGTGCCTTCTTCGAACCGCTGTCTGTTAATCAGCGTAAGGAGCAAAGTTCAGTTTATTTGACAAGGAACACGAAGACAGATCTTCGCAGCCTGCCCACCGTGTCCATCCAAAGGAGCACTTTATGAAGAGCAGGGGGATTTTAAAATGGGGGGTCCCATTTGAATG
>NW_022111320.1:52522145-52524326 GCF_000313985.2 Echinops telfairi
GGGGGTAGTCCGCAGTCTCCCGTGGAGACTGTGCGTCGGAGTCAGCTTGCTGACCGTGGGTCTGGTTTTGGTTCATAGACTAAGAGCTTTAACCTTCCTTCCCAAGATGCAAGCCTGGAGTGTCTGTCCCTGAGACTGGAGGAGATTCACGTTTGTTCCTTCTCTTTGCTCTTAGCCAACTAGATCGTCATCGAACAGTGGTTAGGCCTGCAGTCTTAGGACAGCATAGTGAGTCTACTCGAGATGAAGCAGAGATTGGGAGTTTAATTCCTGGATGAAGACTTACCCTGGTTAGAGAGCACCGTGCAGCCCCAGACTGCATCCTTAACTGCAGTGAGCGTCCTTGGGACACATATTGTGTGTCCTGAGCTCCTATCTGTACCTGTGTACATGCTCCGGTCTAGCCCGCAGTGAAAGGCAGGATTGGGCTCATGATAGTGAGGGGTGAGGAAGCTTCAAGGAACCAGAGGAATATTGTGTGTTTCATCAGTGCTATACAGCACCCTGGTTGGCTCATCCCTTCCTTGCGACCCTTCTGTGAGGGGATGTCCCCTTGCCTGCAGATGGGTTTTGGGTCTCTGCTCCAATCCCCCACTTGTTCTCAACAATATGTTTGTTTGGGGTCTTCTGATGCCTGTTACCCGATCTTGTTGACACTTCAAAAATAGAAGTATTGGCATAGGTACATATATTTATATGGCAATACATTGAGGAAGTGGATGGATGGACTTTGGTTCTCTGCTCAAATCCTCCCTCAACACAAGAACACTTTGTTTTAACAATCTGGCATTCTGTGATGCTCACCCTCCCAGCCCAATTGCTAAAGACAAAATGGGTGCATAAGCAAATGTGCTGAAGAAAGCTGATGGTGCCCGGCTGTCAAAAGCATCTGGGGTCTGAAAAGGATTGAAGTTAAACAAGTGGCCATCTAGCAGAGAAGCGTCCAGCCCACACGGAAGACGCACATCCGCCTGGAACATCTTTTTTATCTGAAGAGTTGGAGAAGGTGCAGACGGGGCTGTCGCACAGGCCAAGTCCCAGACAGCGGTCCCTCTCCCAAGGGTGAGCTCCAGTTATTTCCTGCTTATAGAAATGGAGCTTTCCTGCAGGCTCACATCTTACTTGCAGTGTCTATAGCTTGGACTTTGAGACTCCAAGGGCTTTTCCCTAGAAAAGTTACCGAATTATCAAAATAAACTTTGAAAGACGCCTTTACCACAGGCACACCGGGGGTGGGGTGGGGTGGGGGTGGTGGGGTGGGTTTGGTTCCAGATCACCACACTAAAGTGAGTCTCACAGATGTTTGCTTTCTCAGTGCATGTAAATGTTGTACTTATCGTCTCTGGATAGAAACCAAGATTAATGGACACAACAAACCCACCGTGACAGTGTGCTAGGTCAGACTTTGATGAGTAGTTACTGGGTCCTTAAAAGCTCATTAGCAGTCTTTTAAGGTGCAGTGCTTTGCTCTTTCACCATACAGGATAGAATGAAGAAAATCGGAACTGCATGGGAACAATTAGTCCAGTGGGCTAGGACCACATGAACCTGAGTCTTGAGGACTTGGAGACCAGAAGAAGTAGATGGTGCCTGGCTACCTACTGCTGAAAAGGGGCACATTCATTGCGCCTCCATAGTGCGAGAAAAATGCGGAGCAAAGTCATAAAAGAGACCAGGCTTACTTCCTGGTCTGCTAGAGACGACGGAACCCCTGAGACCAGGACCCTGAGTTACCCTTCAGGTCTGGAACTGACCCCTCATTTGTGGTTCCCTTTTCAGCCAACCTTATAGACAGGTCTGTAAAGGGACCAGTAAGGTGCATGCACCCCTTGAACCAGTTGCCCATTTGGCGTCAAAGGGGCAGCATTTACCGAAGGACAAAGGTCAGGTTAAGAAAGGGGAGGGATGGAAACAGGAGGCACAGGGAGGCGGAGGGATGAAAGCTAGGACACTGGGGTGAAGCGGTGTGTGTGAAATAGGGCGGGAAAATGGATCTGCTGGGTGAGCCTTCTCTTCACAATAGAAGCTAAGATAGAAAGTTATGTTTATCATTACTGTATGTGTGCAACAGGAGGATGAAAAAGCTCGAAATACTGTGTGAATTACCTAAATGAGACACGGAGTGCGCGCACGCTGGTGGGAAAAGGGGCGGGCCGTCCTGCCCACGGAGGATTCCGCAGC
>NW_022111320.1:52525004-52541649 GCF_000313985.2 Echinops telfairi
CGTTATGTTCATTGTTGATGGCGTTATGTTCATTGTTGATGACGTTATGTTCATTGTTGATGTGACATTATGTTCATTGTTGATGGCATTATGTTCATTGTTGATGACATTATGTTCATTGCTGATGACATCGATCAGGTTCAGACCCCTCCAGAGAGACCCCAGGTGAGGTGTTTACATCAGAGTCCAGTTCCTGCTGGTTCTCAGAAGAGGGTGGAGACCCTCTGCTTAGCAAGAGGGTGTCAGGTCTGTGCCTGGGGGCGGGGGGCTGGAAAGCTTAATTAGTCTTTTAACCCTAAGTCACTATCGTAAAGGAAAAGGACTTATTAACAATAGAAGATAGCTAATGCTTCAGATTTGTACTGTGAAATAAGGTATTTTGGTACTTCTCCAGTGCTTAAGTCTATAGAGAATTAAGAACAGAAAAATTAATTCTTCTCCTTGCTAACTTTCTTTCAGAAGCTTATTTATTTTGTGACTAAATACTTCAATGTGGGTTCCCGAAGGGCATTCTCTTGTATAACTACTGAGTAATTATCAAAATCAGGAAATTTAAGATTGATACAGAACTACAAGGGGGCTTCAAAGAGTTTGTGGGAAGATTATGTTTTTTCCCCCTCTTTCTTTTCAAACCATTTTATTTTAGGACCTAATCCAGACATCATATCATTCCATAGTACAAGAACACATTCTGTTATCTTTTAGTTACATTTTCCCATGAGCTTTTTGAAACTCCCTCATGCTATCGAACCTACAGCTGATACTCAGCTTGTCTCGGTGATTGTGCCCAGACCCACCGGGATGGCTGGCCTCCTCCCCGGTACGGAGCCAAACTTGGGGTCACACATTCTGTTGTGTTGGTGGGTGTCTAGGCTCCGCCCTTCTGCAGGATGGGTTTGCAAGACGTCTCCAGTTCGTCCTGGTGGCTTGTCTTCTGCTCTCATTCTCACCCTGACTTCATGGCATTCTGGTGGGAGTGATGGTGGCTCTTTGGAACTCTGCGGTGCAATGGTTTGGTTCTCCTGGGTTCCAGCGTGAGCGGGAATGGGCTCCAGTGACAGCTGATACTGGGGATGGATTTGGGGCTGTGCTGGAGGAAGGGCGGCGGTTTCTCTAAGAGACAGCTGTGGGTTGGTCTACACAGGGATTTTGTTCACCAGTTAGTTTTATAACAGGAAACGCTCATCAACAAACACACAAAACAAACTACGTCACACTTTGGATTAAATATATCTGTTGTTGAAGCTGTTGAGTCAATTTTGACTCATAATGGTCCTGGGCATTAAAATAGAAACATTAAATCATTAAAATAGAAACATCTGCATCAGATGACTCAGATGAAAAACAAAAAGACTCTGAGTAAAACAACAATGAGCTGTTACCAGAATGAACAGTTTTGGAGCAGGAAGGAACCCTGAAGATCTCAGTCCACAGGGATTTGAACTGCTCCAGTGAAGCACCGAAGACCCCCTGGATTCCGCGAGCCCTCTTCTCATCCCCAGGAACATCCGTCCCGTGTGAGCGGCTGAGCGGCGGAGGCCGGTTTGGCGCCGGGGCGGCCCTTCCTCGCCTTTGGACCTGCGAGGGCGAGAGCCACGCACTTACTGCCAGAGTCCACTGGAACGACCGCGCCCTTTGACAGCCCCAACTTGCTCTAGTCCGGAGATGGTACCCTAAAAAGAAAAAGAAATGTGTCTTCAAACTCTCAGTTGCACTTTGGAATTACACAATTGTTCCTTAAATCCCGGAGGCACCAGGAGAGTGTCTCCCTTCGTTTAAGGACCTGAGAGACGGAGCAGAAGTACTGCTCTTCTCTTTAAGGGGCTCCGTGTGCAGAGCGTCCAGTCCCTGGGAAAGCCAAAGTGAAAACTCAAGTAATGGTAGAAATACAGGAATGTGCGGGGGGCCTTCACAAAGCCTGTGGAAAATGATATTATCCTTCAATTCCTTAACGTTTCTGAAGCACCCTCATAGCAGGGTGTTTTCTGTGTATATGTACTCACACATTTCTGTAGACCGTGTGAAGCTGTGGAAGAGTACGTGTCGCAGAGCAGTAGTCACCACTGCAACCCTTATTTCCAGTCGGTACCAACTGAGGAAAACCTGCAGCATGCAAGCGAACATCCTAGATACCTACCGATGCAGGGCGAACCCGGAGCCGTTTAAAGAGTTGCACTAGACAATCCAAAGCGATCCGAATCCAGCTCAGAAAATCAGCAGTTATTATTTATGTGATAAAAGGATTGGTGTAGGGTCGTTGGAGTCCACGCCACAGTGTTGTTGGAGGAAAGCTTTGATTTGTTGAAACTGTCTCTGCCAGGATTCCCGCTGAACATTGGCAGGCCTCTGCAGCCCTGGCACATGGGCCCTTTTCTCGAATCCCCATCGCAACAAGGGAAGCTGTGTGCACAAGACTCACAAATGGAGTGGTCACAGAAATCCCAAACTCCTAGCCAGGCTCTTTCTGATGCAGAGCATCTCTGTAGGACCAAGTAGAACCGCCCTGCGGAATTTCCACATCCTTTCCCCACACTTCAGCTGCTGGTCTTTGGCTTAGCAAGCTAAGCGCTTCACTGCTTTACCACCTGGCGTCTTAATAGTACATTGAGCTATAATTGCTCTCTCCTGCTCTCTCTCTATCTCCCCCTCTCCTTTTCCTTTCTGTTCCGAAATTTGAGAAATTTACTTTCTTACACATTTTACCTTCTGGTAGTGTAGTGGTTATGTGTTGGGCTGCTAACTGCAAGGTCAGCAGTTCAAACCCACCAGCGCCTCCTAGGGAGAGCGTTACAGTCTCGGAAACCCACAGGGGCAGCTCTACCCTGGCTTTATAGGGTCACTTTGCTGTGAGTTGTTATTGACTTGACGGCTAGGAGAATTTTGAGTTTGAGATGATTCTGAAGAGACTTAGTAGTGTAGTGGGATATTTGTTGGGCCGCTAACCACAGAGTCAGCAGTTCCAACCCACCAGCAGCTCTGTGGGAGCAAGATGAGACTCTGCTCCCAAAAGATTTACAGTCTCAGAAACTCACAAAGGCATAGGACAAACTCTTGTCCTATGGAGTCACGGTGAGTCAGAATTGACCAAGTGGCAGTGAGTTCGGGTAGATTACACCGGGGTTTGATTTTGTGTGTGTGTGTGAGCGAACCTTTCAGAACCTAGATTTATAAATTGTGCAGCAGTGCCTGTGTTATAAGGGGTCTTATAGTCAACACTGTCATCCCTGCCTTCGCTCCTGTCTTAAGCTCTCGTGGGAGAGTCTGGCTGACTCTGGAGAATGAAAGGAGTCTTTCTGTCCACTCTTTGCAGGGGTGTTCCAGAGCTTTCCCCCTGCTTCCCAGAATGCCGGGGGGGTGGGGGTGGGGGGGGACCCAAAGGCATCCAGTGACCGTGTATGCAGGGCCCCAGCTAGGGGGGCTTTGAGAAGAAAAGCAGAACCCTAACCCCTGGGCATTGTCGGGGGTGTAGACAGCACAGACTCCCCGGTGAGAAATACAACTTGACTTTATAAATGTATAACTCGTCATTGAAAAGTCTGCCTTTGATGGCGAATTCACTTTCTGAGATCGCCGATGTACAGTGAACCCTCGCCACTTCGCGCTTCGACTTCCGCGGCTTCACTCTATCGCGGTTTTTGCATAACAGCACCCACTGCCTACACCCACTCCTTCAGAGGAAAAAGACGGCGACCCACCTGTAGAGTACATCCCTTAAGTCATTTCATAGGCTATTGATTACAGTATTTGTAAGAACTATGTATAATAATACTGTATGTAAAATATGTAATACTGTAAACTAGATGCCATAAATAGTATAATAAATAATAAATGATAATTGTAACGTCCAAAATGTTTTACTGTATTTTCCCTTTTTCGTTTAATAAATTGGGTAATACGAGTGTAATGGTGACTAAAGGGTGTTTTTGCATGTCCTCTATGCTCTAACTACGAAAATATTTGATTTACAAATAAGGAAGCCTACTTCGCGGAATTTCATTTATCACAGTAGGGTCTAGAACCGATTAACCGCGATAAACGAGGGTTCACTGTATGTCATTTATAAGGAGCCCGCATGGTGCAGTGGTTCAGCTCCCAGCAGCTAAGGTAGGCAGTTTGAATCCACCAGGTGCTCCCTGAGAGAACAGAACTGGTGGTCTCTCCCATAAAGATTGCAGCCGAGGAAGCCCTCTGTGCTGTGGGGTCTCCGTGAGTTGGAATTGACTTGACGGGCTGCTCTAGAACACAACATACGGATGTTTGTAGATCACTCATTTTAACAAGCTGAATATGATACAGAGCTGTTTAATCTCTGGGAAATACTGTTTTATTTGTGGTGAAAGTTGAGACAGCAGCTAAGCCCGTCTGAGCATGGTCTAGACTGCACAGAGACCGGTTGTGTCTCCGCTGTGTTCCAGTGTCCCCGCAGTCTCTTCTGCACCGTCCCTTCCAGGAGTCTGCTCTCACGGCCCCGCTCCCTTTCATCTTGGTTTGACAATAATTATTGACAATTTGGCCTAAAGCTTTTCAGTTAAAAAGAGTGCAGTCCTCAGTGGCGGGTCTTTGCTCGATGATCCAGTCTTTGACTTAGCGGCAAGGCGAACGTGGGCCCTGTAGGGTCACAATCTGTAGGGTGTCTTCGGGCAGTAGTTCTGGTTTTCCTCCACTCCTGACTGGCCCTTTAAGTGTGACCTCTGAGAATTTGATCCCGTTCCACATGTGTCCCCCTTTCGATCAAGGTCCCTCTGTTGTGATTCTGATCAGAACGGTTGTTGGTAGCTGGCTGCCATCTAGTTCTTCTGGTATCGGGGGCCTAGGCTGTTGTTTCTGGGGATAGTCTCAAACTCATTTGGTCCACCCTGCTGACCCCTTTACAGAAGGAAATATTTTTTACTCGGAATCCCTCCCCCTGCCCCCAAGCAATGAAAGACTGCACTGTAGCCCACACCAGCAGGATGAAGCGTCAGTGTCTGTTTGTAGCCCCTCTGGATTGCTCCCTCGCCCCTCGGGGCCACGGCCTGCAGGTCACTGCAGTGGATCGTCTTTGCTGCAATACTTAGTGGCAGTTTTGAAAACGTTAGTTGCAGTGTGGAATTTGAAACTGTATCAAGACATTTTTGTGCTCCGTGATAGGAATGGATCTTTACCTTGTGTGGCCCTCGTGGCTCCCCAGACCGGGCTTTGGAATTGCCACCTGAGGGTCTCGATGGTTTGCTGGGTCTGTCCCTCAGCCTGACTGGAATAAGAGGGTGCTTGAAGCCAGGACCCCCACCCCCACCCCCACCCCGCAGGCTCTTGACAACTCTTAGGGCAGAGCTGAGGCTCCGTGGTTGGAAGTTAGCATTTCTAGACAGGTCTTGTAAGCGTACCCCTCTCCCCACAGTGTCCCTCACTGTGGTTGGCACTGATCTTGGATTAGACACGGCTTTAGTCTTGAATGTATTTACCTTGCCTTCCTTCTTTCCTGTTAAATTCTGTGTCACCACCGTCTCATTATATTTCCGAGTGAAATAGGTAAAACTGCCTGTCTAGCTTTGCGCTTGCCTTGTGTGAATTGACGTGTGTTTCAAAGTATTTGACGGGTAATTGACAGGTGTTTGGTCTGCACGGAAGTTGGAAGCACACACCGGGTGGGGCCAGGGTGATGTTTTTCCTTGTACAGGAAGGTGTGTAGAAATAACTGAAGATCCACAGTGGGGCCTTTCAGCATTCTGGTAGAAACTGGGGTACTCAGTGAGTACTCTGTATAGATTGAGCTCGATTGCTCTTTGGATTATAGAAATCCTTTGGGTCGTGGGTGTCTACTCTCAGAAGGTGCTGCCCTGTCCAAACCCACCCCCACCACCCCCCACCACCCTGCCCATCCTCACTCAGCATAGGAGCTTAAAACCAGAGCTTTATGTTTTTCATTGGGAGGGAAAAAAAACAGTTGTACTTGCTGTGAAATTGCTTTGAGATCAATTGGAGAAACAGTGCAGCTCAAGGTCACTGAAATTAAGAGGAAATGGCAATTTAGAAAAGATTCGTTTTTTTTAAAGGCTAGATCAGGCTTCTGCTGAAGCTGGGCGGCCATCTCTGAGAAGGGACAGCAGTGGGGAGGCATTGGGTCTCGGGTGTCCTCTCCTCCTGGGGGCTGTTTTGTGAACAAAGGCTTTGCTAAGTTTGTGTACAGGTTTTCTCTCCTGTGTCGTCCCCCCGGGGCGGTGCCTCTAAGGGCTGGCACGTGAGTCATTCTGCAGACGAGTGTCTCTATCTGTCTTTTGTGTACAGGTTTTCCCTCCTGTGTCGGCCCCCCGCCCCCGACAGCGTCTCTAAGGGCTGGCACGTGAGTCATTCTGCAGACAGTGTCTCTGTCTATCTTGAAAACAGCCTTTCTTTCACTCAGGATTGCTCTGAGGGGCTGGTCTGGGACTGGCTGTGGGTTTCTTCATAATTATAGTTCTTTTGTTTTGTTTTAATAAACATTGCATATTAAACCGTGGACTTATTAACTAGTTGCTTTAGGGCTTGGGCATTTGCTTGTTTAAAGTAGTTTTTCTTAGAGTTCCTTTTAATAGCTAGTTCTCCAGGTTCATTAAAATAGAATTTGCTTCCCAGAATGTGCTTCTTAGGAACATAAGCCCTCATGAAGGTGCAGCACACCCTCAGTGACTTGCCCGGTCTCCATCTCTAAGAGGCAGAGCCGGTGTGTGAGGCAGTGCTTCCTGGGGAATGGTGAGCAAGCGGGGGAGACTGACTGACTTACTCATTTCCTTGTCAACAGCTTTCTTCACTTCTGTGTGACATTTCTGCTAAGAGCTAAGTTTGTCAGTCGGGGCTGCCTTCCCTCCTGGGTTCACACCTGTAGTCTCTTTCTCTCTCTTTGTTTATAACACTTTAGAGACCAAATGTGACCGACCCTCCTGCTGCCCTCCCCAAAGCCAGCTTTCTCGACTTAATCCTTTTCCGCCTCTTTGAAGGAGGTCTCTAACGGCAGCGTGTGCCCCCAAGTACTTGGTCTGGTTCTATAGAGCTGAGGACACACCTGTGTTATGGGTTCTCCTTAGGAAAGCGAGTGGTCTGTGAAAGAGAAAGAGGGGGGTGCCCCCATCATTCCCAGGTCCCCTTTCTGTTAGGGGCATCTCTGCTACTGTTTTGCAGTGCCCTCCGTGTTAACAGTGTTTTGAGTGGGGTGGGCTGGGTCTCCTCTTCTGATCCCGTGAGCCTCTGTCCTCGGGTGCTTGGCTGGGTGGCTTGGAGCACTTTGCTAACTCGCAGGTGTAGATGGCTTTCTCTTGTCACTGCTCCTCCCCAGGGGATTGTCCTTCCTCCACCACTGCATCTTCTTTCTCCAGAATGACAGACGTGCAGATTATTTGATGGTACTTGCGAATTAAAAAGTGTTCTATAAGATAATCAGCTAAGCAGGCTGCAAGCTAAATGCTTATTTCCAGCAGACTCTGATGACAGAGAAGGCCCATGTGATTATGAAAGTTGACTTCCAGACACCGCGCAGCTGCGGGTGAATGACCGTCATACTAGTTAGTATTCAGCCATGAATCCCGCCTTCGGAGCCGGTGACATGTAGTTGAAATATGACTTCCTTCCTGAACTCCGCTAAATGAACCAAAGACACCAGATAACCCTTCGTACAAAGCTCTGGACGCTGCCTCGGCAGTAAGTGAAGGCCAGTCCAGCCGGTCCTCCCTCACAGCCGCCTCGCGCTCTGGGAGTCCTCGGTTTGGCCGTGCCGGTGCCGTGGGTCTCGTGGGGCTGCTAACAGCAAGGTCTGTTGGAGCCCACCAGCCACTCCTGGAGAGAGAGGAGACTTCCCACTCCTCTAAGCAGTTGCCGCTGTGGAATCCCGTAGGGGCAGTTCCGCCCTGGCCTGCAGGGTCACTGTGAGCCGCAGGGAGGGGGGTATGGCATGAGTTTGGTTTTGGGTTTTTCCACGGACGCATGCCTGGCAACAGCAGGGTCTTTGTCCAGGGAGAGCCGTGCTGGCGGTGGCGGTCAGCTGGTGGAGCAGCATAGCATCCCCGGTGGCTTTGGTTTAGCAGTTACACCACAGAACTTGGGGTCACATAACTATGGAGCTTTCCTCCATTTGTGATGTGATGTGGTCACCCTCCGTTTTCCCTCGGAACACCCATTTGGCACAACGACCTGGTCTGTCTGGTGAGAGAGGAGTGGGCATGCCCCTTTGTATTTTCGGGTCACCTTGCTTCTCTGCCCCAGCAGATGCTGGGTAACAGCTACAGCGCAGGGGTCTCGACTTTAAAGACGTCATTACCGAGACACTGCACAGCTGTTTTTGGCTGTGCTTGTCTTGAGAAGCTACACACGTGACCATCTGGACACACACACACACACACACACACACACACACACTCACAGTTGTTATTTTTAACTGAGCAATCCTACAGGATCCAGCTTGCTTCATGTTTAGAGAATATCAAGTGGTGTCAAACTGCCTGGACCGGAAGAGATTTCAGTTCTGGAGTAGTTTTGTGTGGAGTAATTAGAGACCAGTGCTCCAGCCTTAATTTGGGAGATGCAAGGACTTTTAGGACAACCTGAGTTCTTGCTGTGGCTGACTGGGTTGCAAAAGATTGGCTGATCCATGAACAAGGCAGGGCCCAGGGCCACGACCCCTGGACAATAAGACCCCCCACGCAGCCCTTTTCATTCCCCCACAACTGCTGCAGACTAGAAACCTTAGGGATAAGGCAGTAAGTGGGTGGTCCGCACACATGTTATATGCTACATGGATTCCAAGGAGCCCCGATTACGCTGCAGGGTCAGCATTGAACCGCCAACCACCAGGTCGGTGGTTCAAACCCACCAGCTCCTGCGAGGGAGAATGTTGAAGCGACCCACTGTGACAGCTGACAGCCGTTGGGCCCTGCGGCTCGCTGCGAGTTGGAATCGAGTCCGAGACAGAGGGCTTGCCTTGGTTTGCTGTGTATTTTAGGCTGCTCTCACCTAAATGCCGCATTTCCAGGGCGAGATGAAAAGGTATGTCTGGTCGAATGTGCACAGTTTTCAATGGCTGCTGAGGTAGCAGCAGCAGCAGCCCCTGAATTTCCTTTCTTTTACAAAGAGCACTGCGCTGGGCTCAGTGTGTCCTGGCCTCGGTCTGCAGTGCGTGCCAAGCAAGTCACTGCTTCCTGGGCACGCCGTGGCTATGCTGCTTGGGGCACGCCCAGCATCCCGGTGGCACTTTACAGTGTCTCCCACGCTCGCCGAGGCTTGCTGTGCCCGTGAGGACCTCTGGCAGTCACCACTTACTGTGACATGCAGCTTACTGTACACTCAGAAATGACCAGCATTTAAAAAATCTGTATGTGACATTAAACCGTGTTGTGTAAGGGTCAGCTGGGTTTATATCGGTCCCTCTCCAACATTTTTGTGATAAAAACTTTGAACATGCAGGAAAACGGACAGAATTGGCCAATGTTAACATCTTGTTCTGAGGAAGCGTCAAACGGTTCAAGGAAAAATGTAATGAAAAGATACTGGGATATTTCCACAAACTTTTTGATTTCCCCTTGTATTTACCTTATCGCATGACTGCCATCTTCTCTTTATCTTGAAAAAGAAGTGACCTATTTAGTAGCTGAAATAGTAAAATGACAGGACAGAGAGGGACCCCTCCCCCCAACCCCTCTGGAATTATAAAATCATAGTGGCACTTTGAGTACCTGGTCTTTTTTTTTTAACCATTTTTCTTGGTTCCTCCTGTACGGAAGGGACTTTCCTTTTCTGAGAACTCTGGAAAAGTGATTCCTGTGTGATCAGACCGAGTTTGCTTTACGTTCCAGTAGCGGGGCGGGGGAACTTTGTCTGTGAAGACGTGGGCTCTTTGGACAGTGTCTTTTGAGTCTCACTCAGGTACTTGGGTTCCCAGTGTCCAGATCAAACACAGCATCTGACATGTAGTAGAGCAGGTCAGCCATCCGGGGTCTGCATCCCTCTGGTCAATCCGTGCCCTGACCCCTTACCGTCGGGTCAGGGGCAGCCACAGAGGGCAGACTTCCAGCCAGCTCTGCTCACGTGAAGCCTCCAGTGCAGGGTGGGGGTTCCCTCAGGGCCACGGGGAGTAAGGCTCTGGTAGGCTTTTTGGAAGCGATGGGGTTGGACTTGAGCCGAGAGAGAGGGCAGGGTCCCAGAGCAGAGGTGCCCACAGTGGCATGGCAGTCCACCTCCCATGCTTGGGAGGCATGCCAGTGGGCAAACAGTCAGCTGATTGGAAGGTGGGCCTCCTGTAGCAGGACTGCTCACTGTCCCCTGAGCACTTCTAGGCGCCCTCCTTCCTGGCCTCTGCTCAGTGTCTCTCCTGGCACTTCCCAGCCCCCAGCAGTACTTTCCTGCGGTGTCCCCAACACCTAGAACAGCACCTACAATGATAGATACACACGTATGTCTGCATGCGTCTAGATTGCTGCAGAAGCTGGCGCTCGGGAAGTAGACGGTACATACTGGGTCGCAGTGAGGGGAGCGCTGAGGCGTGCAGTTGGGTTTCTGGTCCTGCTAAGGTGTTGCCCTGTCCAAAGAGTGGAATAAAGCTTGAGCTGGAAGGAACACTTCCCAGGGCCAGTGCGCTGTGTACAAGGCTGTGATCTTCCCCAGGTTGGCTTGCCTTGCTCAGCCACGCTGCTGGGAATTCAGCTCTGGCGTTTCCTCGGAATGATTGCATTCCGAAGGAGCCCCGGTGATGCTGATGCCTCTTGTCCTCCCTCAGGCTCCGTGGTGTGGACCATGAGTCGGTAATGCCCACTGAGGACCTCTGGGAGCCATGTCAGACGAATCCGCCTCGGGGAGCGACCCGGACCTGGACCCGGACGTGGAGCTGGAGGATGCGGAAGAGGAGGAGGAGGAGGAGGAGGAGGAGCGTGACAGGGATGACGAGGAGGACCTGCTGGATGGTGAGTGTCCGCTCATGGCATCTGGGCTGTGCGAGCATGGTGTTTCCAGTTGGACTCCTCAGGCCGGCCGTTGGCAGTGAGGAAGCACAGATGGGCAGCACGCCCCAAAGAGCCCCTGCGCCCATTCTCAGGAGTGAATTGTTGCTTCTTCCTAGAAGTCTCGTTTTAGTGCTGGGAGGACCTGTACTCTAACTGCTCTTTGATTTGAACAGACTTGCCCAGGGATGTGGGGGAGGCAGCGGCCGAGCCTCTTGATGAGAATTTGTAGTTTGGCCGCTGTGGACCCTTTAGCCATGGCTAGACATGGGGACAACTGTGACTGGTCCATGAGCTTCCTGATGGCACCCACAGTTGTGTGTGTGTACACATAAGGAAATGGTCCTGGGAGAGATTCTCAGGGAGCACCATGACCCCAGAGAGCGGCCTGCCCCCGGGGCAGTGCTGCTCTGCTTCCCCGCCCCTTCCTGTGACCTCACACGCACACGCACACGCACACGCACACTGCCATCCTCACCTGCTGAACCCTCTGCACCCTCTGGTTTGCTTTGCTGAGTTTACCAACTCCTTTGCCAAATGGCCACAGGGTTTCTCAATTAATGTCAGCCTTTCATGGCATGGCTTCAGTTGTTTGTAAGTGTCCTACTGACTGAAAATAGAGTGTTTGTCTATAACAGTCTGCCCTAATGGAATGGGTCACTGTATTAGAGCACCATTGTGCACTGTGGTGTGAAGGGACTTTCAGGAACATGTGCCCCTGAGATCCTCTGAATTCCTCCATCGTCTTCTCCCCATGCCGTTCTCCTTCCTCCAGCTAACTGCCTGGCACGTGGCTCAGGAGCCGGCTGCCCTGCACGTGCTGTGGAGGAGCCTGGCCGTCCTCTCACGCTCAGCTTCCAGGCTCACTGGGGAAGCTGCCAGTTGGAGCCCCCAAGCAGGGCAGGAAACCTAGCCCAGATTGACCCAGCCCTTGTACCAGCTCCAGCCTTGACACTCTCCTGGGCGATGTAGCGCCAGGCAGCTGTAGTGTCTGTAGCACTTTATTGCCCGTGGTGCTGAACGGCAGGCAGAAGAAGCACTGCCCTTTCGTGATGCCAGAGCTTCCACGAGCACATTGCTGAGTGTGTCTTCCCTTTTTATTTCTCCCACGTCTGGACCACGCACACGGAGGGAAATAAACAAGAACGCATTTCATTATTCCCGTCTTCCCCTTGAAAAAGATTTTTACTAGAGAGTCAAGAGGCCTCTGGAACTAAGCTTGGGAGGGGAGCTCCTGAGAAAAGAGCAGCCAGCTCATTGTCAGGTGAGCCCTTTGGCAGAGCCTGAAAGGTGGGCTCCCTGAGAAGGACACTGGCCGGAGGTTGCCAGGCTGGTGCCACAGGCCGCGTGCTGCTCGGGGCTGCGCTGCAGCTGTTCCTGGATATGGCCTGGCGGTTTCTCTGCCTTCTGCTCTCTAGCCAGTGGGGCTTCCCGCCTTGCTGTGAGGGGGTGATTAGGTGTGCGCTTGCTCTGCCACGGGGGCACTGGCAGGAGTGGGGGAGACACAGCGTATGACACGCTTCTCGGCTCTCGGCTCCTTGCCGTCAAGTCGACTGACTGATGCGTGAGGGCCCCACGGCGGAGTGGAGCGGCCGCTGCGGCTCCGAGGCTGTGGCTGGCTCTACAGCAGCCGAAGCTGCCCTTCCTGCCGTGGAGCGAGCCGCTGGCTCTGCGCCTAGACGTGCTCTCTGGCTGATGGGATCACGAAGTTGGGTCATCAGAGGCCGGGCCACTGTAAGGGTGCACTCAAATCTTCAAAGCGGTGATGCCAGTTTTGGCTGTTTGAGGTGGCAACGATGTCTTTCATATTTGTTAGTGTTCTTTTATCTTTTGGATATACTAATCTTTTGTTTTATGTGATGTAAGTAGTATCTAGTCCAGCGGTTCGCAACCTGTGGGTCCCAACCCCTTTGGGGGTTGAATGACCCTTTCACGGGGGTTGCCTGATTCATAACAGTAGCAAAATGACAGTGATGAAGTAGCAATGAAAATAATGTCATGGTTGGGGGTCACCACCACAGGAGGAACTGTATGAAAGGGTCGCGGCCTGAGGAAGGTTGAGAACCGCTGCCTAGTCTGTCTTTTAACTTTGTTCATGGAGTTCTTTGTTGTAAAGAAATCTGTCATTTTATTGTGGCCGGCTTAAGTCGTCTTTGCCAGTGTTGATCGTGATTTATACTGTGAGGGAGTGAGAGGACAGAAAAAATCAAACAAAACACCACCACCAGCGAGTCGATGCCCGGGGCCTGGTTGGGCTTCTGCGGCGACGCGCATGCTTACAGGAGCAGCAGCCTCATCTTCCCGCTGCAGCGCGGCAGGTGGGCTTGAACGACTAGATTTGCAGTTAGTAGCTCAAGAAGACAAAGGAAGGGCACCTTTTAAAGATTGAAACATGGTTTGTCTCAATGTCTTTGACTAATGTGGCTTTAAAAAAATCTTAACTTAGTGAAATTCTTACAGACTGGACCTTGTCTGTCAGATTTCCAGAGAGTCAAGCATAAGTTTTGCATTGGCTCGTGCCTTTTTCCTGGCTAGTGAAGGTTTCAATGAGCATTCTTCTCAGCATCAGCGTGTTTCTTCGTTCCGCTTGTAGCTCAAGAGCCCTTCTCTGTGGCCTGCGGGCCAGGCACACTGGAATTTTTGCCTGGTCGCAGAGATGGCCCAAAATCTTCCATCGTGACGCTGAGTGGAGTCTAAATTAAACTCTCCTGTGGCACGCAGCAAGGACGTCAGATGGGTTGAAAAAATGTGTAACTGTGCTTACAAATGATTAAGCTTCTTTACTATTTTTAGCCTTCATTCTGCTAAAACCGGTGGTTTTCAACCAGGAGTGATTTTGCTCCCTTGGAGACGGCGGTGGTTTGGGTTGTCACAGTTCAGGAGCTGCGATTGGTCCCCAGGGCACAGATGCCAGAAGTGCCATTCACCACCTACTGCTCCCGGACAGGTCACTCCCCACGAGATGCCTACGATGTGCCGTCCTTTCCTTTCCTGTCTGTGTGTGTGGGTGTGTGTGGGTAGGGGGGTGTCTCTTGTTCCTCTTAGCTTGCTTCTTGGGTTAGTCAGATGCTGCTAGTCCCATTGCTGTCAGATCTCATTCTGTAGACATATGCTTCATTTAAATCTTTAGTACTGGTGATGTCTCCTCTCTGCCCCTCAGACTGGCTTCCCAGACTATTGTGAAGGTCAGTCAGGGTGGTTGCGTGTGTTTGTAACTTCTTCAGGCCTGTTGGCAAACCTATTGACTTTCATGACCTTTGTAGAATCGGAATTCTAGGACTTATAGAGAGCATCAGTCTGTCACTAGGGGATAAAAACCCCGAGACCCCCCTGGACATTTACTCCTTGCTCCCTCTCTCGTGGCGGTGTAAACTGGAAGTTGTTTGAGAAAGTCGACATGGCACCACCCTCGCGTCACTGGAGGAGCCCTGATGTGTAGTGGCTACAAGTTGGGCAGCAGTCTGCAAGGTCAGCAGTTCAAAACCACCAGCTGCCCCGGGAGAGAGAGCTCTAACCTGCCTACAGGGTCACCGTGAGTCGGCATCACAGATGACAGTGAGGCTTTTCCCCTCTGTTTGGTTGGTAAGTATCACCGAGATCTACAGGCCCACCCCGGATATCATCTGCTTGACTGCAGCTGTTCCAATGTCCGCCTCCCTCCAGTTCCCAGCAGTTCCCGTCGCCCTCAGTCACCCTCCTCACAGTCCGCTTGAAGACCTGCTGAGCCTTGATTGCAAACACAGGGCCGCAGTTTAATGCTCTTACTGTGACAGTACCCCAGGTGCCACATGTATGTTAATACTATTATTGTTCTTGGAATCACCCCAAAACGTAGTGATTTCAGAGACGGTTCATGTATTCTCGCTCACAGTTCAGAAGGGCTTGGCTGGCGGTCTGACCTGCAGGCCGTGGGAGGTCAGGCTCCTCATGAGGGCGCTTTCTTCTGAGCGTGGGCCACATTGCCTGGCTTCTTTGTATGTCTAGTTTTGCTATTAAATGATAAATAGATTTTATGAACAATACATTGTAGACACTTAGAATCCTGCCATTTCCTTCTGAAGATTGCTTAACTACTGTGCCCGTGTAGAACCCTTAAAACCACGCCCTTACAAGCTCTACGGAGAGACCGCACTTAGAGGCTAGAAACAAAAAAGAAGCAACCGTCTGCCATCAGGTCAACGCCAGCTCATGGTGACCCTCCTTGTTAACAGAGTAGCATTGCCATCCCACTCAGAACCTGACCGGCAGGTTCTTCCTCCGCGGTAGGTGTCATTGAGCGGGCCTATACCGCCAGCCTTGGCTCGTAGACCAGGCACGCCTGCCACACCAGCCAGGGAAGCACTTGGCCCTCTCACAGATCCACACTAAGAACAGCAGAAAACCAAGGCTTCCCACGTTCAAGGTGGTCCCAGAGGAATGGTGCTCTCTTCAGAAGCACAGAGTGCTAAGTCTCTGAGTGCATTATTCACAAAGCCCATGAGTTAATCAAAGGCTACGAGAGACAAAGACAGAGGAAAATGTCATCTGCAGCCTCCAACCCGCAGCCATCGAGTTGGTCCCTACTGCCAGCGTCCCTGTGGGACAGGAGAAATGCTCTGTGAGCTTCAGAGCTCGTAGCTCTTTACAGGAGTAGAAAGCACACACTCCCCACCCCCACCTTCCCACCAACTTCCGTCTTTCTCCAGGGAAGCAATTGGTGGTCCGGGGCTGCTGACTTTGACCCTGCAGTTAGCTGCTCCACCAGGGCTCCTCTGTCGGCGGTAAGAGTGTCGGTAAAGTTTCACGAACCCCTTTTGCTCTGGCACATCGCCCCCCAACTTCCCCTGGCATTCTCTCCCCTAGCGCTACTGGGTGTCCCGTGAGGGGCTCTTCTGCCCTGCCACTGCGACTGTCTGGTTTGGTCTCACCCTGTGCGCAGCAGCCAAGCTGCTCGTCGTGGATTTGCAGTGAGGCACCTCTCAAGACTTCTCACTGCCCGTTTCCTTCTCTCTGACGCCCAGTCTCCAAATCTCAGCCACCTGAGCTGCCCTGCACGCTCGCACGCCTGCCTCAGCTGGAGGTGCTTTGCTGACCGCAACCGCTTGTGTCACAGTACAGTAGGACGTCGTCCCTGAGCACAGTGTTGAGCAACTAGGAGGCTCACTTTGTGATTTTCTCTTCTTTCAGGGAATGTAATCTTGCTCTGATAATGCCTGAAACCACATTCCTGATATATCTTGTCCCATTCTATAGCGATTTACAAAGGGAAAATACTCCAGTTACTATGGCTGCTTGACAAATTACTCCCAAACCTAACAACGTGGTCTTGTGCTCTGCTCATGGTTCTGTGAGTCAGGAATTCTGGGAGGCAGTGGCTGCGATAGTCTTCGGTGGGGTCTTTCAGACAGTCGCCGTGTTTCGAAGATGTGGCTGGGCTAGACATCAAGTTGACTCACATGATTGACAGTTGATGCTGATCTGGAATCGAGAACTCAACTGCTCTGTCTTCTGGGGGTACACATGCAGCCACTCCCCGTGGCCTGGGCTTCCACACAGCCTGGCAGCCTCTGGCTAGTCAGACTTTTTTTTAGCTAGTGGCTCAGCCCTGGTGGCATAGTGGGTTACTGTCTGGCAGGCTAACTGCAAGTTTGATGGTTCAAACCCACTAGCTGATCTACTGGAGCAAGATGAATCTTGATCCTCATGTAAAGGTTGGCATTACTGGA
>NW_022111320.1:52542214-52543734 GCF_000313985.2 Echinops telfairi
CCCCCCCCAGAAACCCTTGTATTACTTAATTTCTAAGCAGTTGGGAAGTTTCTAGTAATCTTTTCCCTTTTTTATTCCTAGCCCAGTTCCATTGTGATCAGACACACATTCTGAATGGCTTCCGTTTTTAAAAAAACGAGTTGAGGCTTGCTGGTAATGTCCGGTCTCTGGGCAGTGTCGGCCAGTGCATGCATGTGCGGTTGGACACATTGGTCCCTGGTGGACGAGCTGATCAAATGTCAGTTGACTGAGGTTCACTAAACAGTGTTGTTCCACTCTTGCCTCTCTGTACTGGTTTTTGGTCTGTTGCTCTCACTGGATTTTCAAAGAGGGGGTATATCAGTCTCCACTGCAGATTTGTCTGCGTCTCCTTTCAGTTTGGGCTTACTTTATGTTATTTATTTATTTTTTAACTGTTTAGGGTAGTTGTTTATTAGGGCATGTTTCAAAGTGTCACATCTGCTAATAAATGCCCACAGAGGCATAGCACTCTGCTGTAACCCTCAACCCAAAGGCACTCAACTCCATTTCTGTGGATCAGCAAGTTCAATGTCCCCAATAAGTGCCCAGAAGCCTCCTATTCCACAAGCCAGCCTTCTACACAAAAGCATTCGACTTTAGATGATTTGTGTGCTGGGAAAGTCTAGTTTTGTTCCATGCTCTGACTCCTGGTCCTGCTGCTTGTCTGGATTCAGGAGGCTCACCGCCCAGCCATCTCAGGCCCAGAGGACACACTCCACTCCTGGTTCTAGCTGTTAATGTGATTTCTCCTCCTGCTTCTCAGGGGGCTCATTTTATACACAGTCGGATGGCACTCCGTGAATCCTGTTGATATTACTCACAGGTGAATCCTCTCTGTGTCTTCCCCCACTTTTTTTTAAATCGTTTTATTAGGGGCTCATACAACTCTTATCACAATCCATACATGCATCAATTGTGTAAAGCACATTTGTGCATTCATTGCCCTCGTCATTCTCAAAAGTTTTGGCTTGTTTTAAAGTGCATACTAATGTACTGTGCTGTGTGTCCCTGGTCATTGACCTTTTTTCATTTTGAGCCATCCCTTTTTATTTGTTTATTGTAATGCTTCTTTGCTCTGAAGCCTGTGTTGCCTGAGTTTGGGATCGAGGCAGTGTACTTGCATTTAATGTAAAGTTCTTTTGGGTAGTGTGTGCCCTGGCTGGTCCTTTTATGTCATGAGCCCGGGGGCAAAGCAGTGAGGCACTCAAATGCCAACCAGACCCACCTGGTGACTCCAGGGGATCTGCCCCCAGACAGATTAAAAAAAACGCCAACCACCCTCCCTGGGTCCCAGCCCGGGAAACCCCCAGGGCGCCTCTGCCCTGACTCTGCAGTCCCCGCATGTCAGGATGCACACTGCAGCACCTGGCAGCAACAACCCTTTTCTTGACAGACTTTTCAATATTCTTATCCAGGGTGTGTTGCTTGTCGGCAGGGTAGAACTGCCCCTCCGAGACTATAGCTCTGTACGGGAGTAGAAAGCTGTGTTTTGCCCCTGC
>NW_022111320.1:52543908-52550760 GCF_000313985.2 Echinops telfairi
TTGAGCTTCTTAGCTATATATACATTTGGTGGTTACCCTATGTTGTAGTCACATAATCTGTTGTCAGTTTGAGAGGGTTAAGAGCGAAGGGGTGGAATCTAGCCTGTCAATCAGGTCACAGCTTGATGACCTCCTTTGGAGGCTTGCTGGAGCTTGCTCAGTCTCATTCTTGTTGACAAGTCACACGGAGACAGAGCCTTGGAACTTCAGAAGCCGTGTGGAGACCCTGCCAGTGCTGATGCTTACACCGCCACTGGATCCACAAGACTTTCCACCACTGGCCTCTGATTGTCCTGACTCTGCGTCATTGCAGGTGTTACATGAGTCTGAAGAGGAATTTATAGACTGGTATCGGACATATGGCCTAATATCAGACTTATGGACTGGGCTGGGCTGTTTTCTCAATGTTCATCTGCTCTTTCTTATACACATGAGTGTCTATGCATTTGTTTCTCTAGTCTACCCAGACGGACACACTCTAGATTATAGAATGCATCCTTTTCCAACATATATGATTGCTATATTAACCTCTTTACCTGAGAATACTTCAACGTGGTTAACATTTTCCTGCATTCTATTTCTACATATCTTAAATGCCATAGGACATTATTGTTTTTACTCTTATAGTCACTGTTATTCTTTGTAGACATTCACCTTTTTTGTTGTTCCGGGTTTCTTCCTTTATTTCTGTGTTTGTCTGAGATAGTATTCTTTCTGTATGAAGAACCACCTGTAGTATTTGCTTTAGTTTTTGTCTGAACAGCCTTTACTCTGCCGTCACTTTTGAAGGCAGTACTAGCTGATAGGAAATTCTAGATTGGCAGGTTTTTAGAAGAATTTTCACTTCTGTTTCCCAAAAGTCTGTTGTCACTTCTTTATTGTTCTTTTGCAGGAAGTGTGCGCTCCTTTCCCAGCTGATTCTCTCTCGTCTTTGGTTTTCGCTGCTGCTACTGAGCAGCGGCACGCAGGGTGGCCAGCAGGTCCTCCAGCTCCCTGCTGCCAGAGGCAGGAGTCAGACACGCCTCCCTGCTCATCTTTCTTACCTGTTCTGACTCCAACTCTCTGCCTACGACACTCTTCTCCTGTTCTTCACTGGGTTTTAGTCTTCACTTTATTTATTATTCTTAATAAATCATTTTATTTGGGGGTCTTGCAGCTCATATAACAATCCATACATCCATTGTATCAAGCACTTAAAAATAATTTTATTTTATTGGGGGCTCGTACAGCTCTTATCACAATCCATCCATCCATCATGTCAAGCACATCTGTACGTTTGCTGCCCTCAGCGTTCTTGGTGTCAGCTCCTCTTTTCCTGCGACACTCTTACTCACTGCAATGGCCACGCAGAAGAACTCACAGCGCTCACAGTTTTGGGGCTTATCAGATCAGTACAGTGTAAGGTTACAGTCACTGGGCCACAGCAACACCTGTCCTCAGCTAGCAGCCACGTCTCTGCCTCACAGCGTCCTCTTTGCCCTGTGTCCCTTGGCCCCGCCTCTTTGGACCGGGAAGCACCCCGGACCGTCCCACAGCCTCACGTTGCTCTTCTTCCTGTCCTGTCTCACGGTTCCCTTGCCCTCACCTCTGGTCTCAGTCCGGCTCCTTCCCTTGCTCCGGGCCAGTCTCTGGGCCTCCTTGCTGCTGCAGACAGCTCTCAGATGCTCTTCTTGCAGTGTCCTGGGCTCGCTCTGTTCTCGCTTCCCAGGATGACTCTTCAGTGGAGGTGTGGGTTTGGTCCTCAGCCGCCATACCCTAAGGAAAACAAAGGGTGACTTAAGTCACACCCTCCAGTAAGTTGGAGGCTGAGGCTACATCCCAGCTTAATCCTTTAACAGACGACTCCCTCCAAAATGGGATTCTAGCCACAGGCCAAGCGGCTAATGTCTACAGTGCATCACAGACGACTGTGCTCAGTGACTGACCCCGTCTCACTAGGGACGCGCTCTGTGTGCATTCTGCTTGCCGTTCACAGGGCTGCTTGTTTATACCCTGTGTAATGTCTTACAGCGTATATGGACTAAAGTGTTGGGCATCCAAAGGATTTCTTGCTATGATATATTTTGCCTCATTTTCCCATTGATTTTTTCACAATTGGATAAAATCCACCATCTGTCAAATTTATTTTTTTGTATATTTGGTCAGTTTAGTTTGCAATATCTAGATTACCAATAGCACTGGTTCTGTTGTCTGATTTTTCCCTCTTGTTTTTTAAAAATTATTATTTCTTCTTGCCTTTTGACATATCTGCTGCTTTTTCACTGAATGCTCGACATTTGATATTTACGGAAAGTAGGGACTGTGGGTGACCTCCATACACGTGGCCGCGAGCGTTTCTGAGCTGCATAGAGCATGTTGGACTTGACCCAACGCTTGACGAGCTGTGAGACAGAGCTCACCGACGAGACGGGAAGGAAGAAGTGGATGTCAGCAGAGACCGGCATTTCTTCGTGACTGTAGCCTGGCTGAGTGAAAGGAACGAGTGATGAAGTAAAACACAGTGAACTGAAGATTCCAGAGAGCTGCGTGAAGGCACGAGCAAGGATTATGATGAAATGCGGGAACCTGGAGCTAGAAAGCCAGGCGCAGTTGAACTGCTGAATCGACTGATGCGTTCATTATAATAAAACTAATTTAAAAGGGAAAAAAGAAGAAGGCCGGACGGGAAGAACAGAAAAACTCAAGTATTGAGCATCAGTACTGCATTCCTAGGGCAAATGAAGTGTTGCTGCCAGAGCACCAGCTCATCCGCGGGCACGGTGCAGTCAAAGAGACGGGTGTCGGCATGCCTCTGTGACCCGTGGGCGGCTGCAGGCAGTGCTCTCTGTGCTGCGTCTGGCTCCGGTCCGACAGTGAGCCCTAGCACAGGACAAGGGCTCCACCCAAGGGGTGCTTCCCAGGGCGGTCCCCTGGGTGACTTCAGTCCAAGACAGAGAGGGAGCTCTGAAGGTTATCGCCACTGTTTTGGGGGTGGGGGGGTGGTGCGACTCCAAAGGGGTAATCTTGACATCCTGATGGGGTCTCTTGAAGGGCGTTGGAAGACACGGAGAAAGGCTTAAGGAACTGCAAACGGCGCCGTGAGAGCGGCGAGGAGCTTCCTGCCGTGGCGCTCTCCAAGGCTAGCCCCTGAGACTCGTGTTGGGAAACCCTGCTCCTTCTGTCCTAAAGCCTGATCTTCCTCTTCAGACGTCTCTGTTCCCAGGACACGGGACACTGGAAGGAACACAATGGGAGTTACCTGAGGGTGCCAGATCAGAGAGCACCGGTTAGAGAGACGGCAGCGCCACCTTCTCGCTCTACACCTCTCTCTCTCTCTCTCTCTCTCTCTCTCTCTCTCTCTCTCTCTCTCTCTCACACACACACACTCACTCACACTCACAAACACCTAGATGGAGGTGATGCGGAGAAGCACTAGCTTCGTGTTTGGGTATTTTTGATTAGTACAGGTTTCTGTGGTTTTCTGACTTCCCCGTGTGCAGGCGTTATCAGTAGTGACCAGTCCCTAGAGAATGACATCCTGGCAGGTCAAAGGGAGCGTCAGCTGAAAAGAGGAAGACCTGGAGCTGCCTGCTCCCCTCTTCGTGGTCCGTCTGTGTAGCCGGTCACTCACCGAGCTTTAGGGTGCAGCAGATGACTCGAGCAGACGTTTCCCTTCTCGTCAGGATCTCGGCTCCCCGTGTTTCTCGTTCTTACTTTGTTAACCTGTGAAACTGTCAGCTGTTCAGGTGGCCATGTATTCAACATACCCAAGGGCAAAGATCCAAATACAGGTGTCCCTTTGTAGCTGCCAGGCCATAGGTCCCTGGACTGCTGCAGACACTCAAGGCTCTTAGGTAAGATGGTGTGGGATTTGCATATACACCCCCCACCCATACCTGCCCATATACTTTAACTCATTTCTCAATGTTCTATAACAATGTAAATACACCCAATACCCAGCTGTTAGCCTTTGAGGGAGTGCTTTGACCACTGAATTGCCTCTGTAGTGGGGTTTGGAGGACTGGATCCTGAGGGCTGGCTGCAGACAGGTCCTACCAACCCTGGAAACACCCATCCAGATGCTTGAGGGAAACTCCAATAAACCCCATTCGGATGCCACTCCACACTCATTAGCATGGCTGTCATTAAAGACCAGCAACCCCCACACAGTTGGAGGACGTGGAGAACTTTAGAACGCGTGCATTGCTGGAAATGCAAACTCAGGGCAGCCTCTGTGGGGAAAGGATTGGCAGTTCCTCACAGTCAGACAGAGAAGGACCATCCATGGTGTTTGCTAGGTGTCGTTCTGTCTGCTCTGACTCACAGCAACGGCCCGTGGTCCTGCGCCAGCCTCACGTTGTGAATGGCCGAGCCCATGACTGCAGCCTCTGAGTCACTCCATCTCAGCCAGCAGCTCCGCCTTTTGGCTGATGCTCCTCTTTCCTGAGCATGTCGTCCTTTTCCAGGGACTCGTCCCCTGAACACACAGCCAGAGTCCGTGGCAGTCAAAGTCTTGCCATTCTCACTTCTCAGGACCATTCGGGCTGCCCTTCCTCTTAGACAGATGTGTGTGTTCCCCTGCCAGCCCGTGGTGCTCTCGGTGTTCTTTGCCAGCCCCTAACTCAGTTGCATCAGATTTTCTCTCGTCCCCATTGATGCTTCAGCTTTCACATGCATGGCAGCGATTGAACATAAGGTTTAACTTTGCCAGGAACAGCAAGACGGAGAGGAGCGGTGTAGTATTAGTGGTCAGAAAGAACATTTCAGATCTGTCTTGAAGTTCAATGCTGTATGTGACCTGATAGTATCTCTCTGCCTACAAGGAAGCTCAGTTAATACAACCGTCATTCAGATTTATACACCAACTGCTAAAGCTAGTGATGAAGAAATTGGAGAATCCTGCCAACTTCTTCAGTTGAAGTGGATCGGACATGCAATCAAGATGCGTTGATAACCACTAGTGGTGAGAACGTGAGCCTTGGAAACAAAGAGGAAGGATCAGTAGTTGGAAAATATGGCCTTGGATAGAAACGAAACCGGAGACCACAGGAGAGAAGCATCTTTATTGCAGATACCTTTTCCACCCATAAAGTGGTGGCTGTGCAGGTGCACCTCATCAGGTAGAGCACACAGGAACCCAGGTGACTACGTCTGAGGGAGAGACGAGAGAAGCTCAGGATCATCAGCCCAAATAAGGCCAGGTCCGTGTAACAGGCCAGCTGTTGCACATACGTAAGGTCAGGTGGAAGTTGAAGAAAATTAAAACGAGTCCTTGAGATCCAGGATCTGACCTTGGATGTGTCCGACCTAAATGTAGAGACTGTCTTAGGAACAGATGTACTCATTGACCAGTAAAGGCAGAAACCTGAGGAGTTGTGGGATAACATCAAAAGCAGCATCACGTCTAAAGAAAGTACAAAGGGTGATTTCAAGACAAATCCAAACACACGCAAACTAAGTCCACGTGGAAGAGGCACACCACCGTCAGTCACTGAAGATCGTCAGGCGTGTAATCCGAAGTTGAAGGAAGGAATAGTATTAGATTCTAAACCGTGAGAATCCAATGTGCAGCAGGCTGTGGATGACCGTGGGAGCCTGAGATTCATTTGTGGGATCTACACAGTAATAAGCTTCCGGTGAGGTCCCTCTGTCCCCAGTGGAGGGGTGGGAGGGAAGTGCTAGCCAAACAGAGGGCTTTAAGAGGTGAGGATCGGCATTCCAAGGGATCCGTCTCGCTTGAACAGTTGAAACCCTGTCCCTGCTCTCTGCTCTGGGGCACGCTGGGCCTGATTTGGTTTCCTGTGTTTGGCTGTTTGTTTTCATAGAGTTTGTCCATGTTGGGGGGCGGGGGGACCCTCTTGAATTTGCATTACGTGTTTTTCTGTGTTTCAGTAGGAAACTCGGTTGATGAACCTATAATGATAGCAAGTAGAATAAGGGTGTCTGGTGGGTGGGGCGCGGTGCAGGGTGGTGGGGTGTATAACTGGGAGACGATGTCAAGGAGTCCAGGAAGGAAAAGAATGTTTGGAAACTGATTATAGTAGCAATTGTACAATGCTGCTTGATGTGCTTGAACCATGGAATGGTATGCTTTATGCATTATAATGATATATGTGTTAACTCCCAATTAAAGAAGAAACAAAACACAACAGGAAAGAAAAGAAAGATCAAAGTAGCTATCAGAAGAAATATCAAAGAAGATCTCAAGTCTACTCTTGATCTAGAATTGCTAAGGGCGAGATGGTGGAGGGAAGCCCAAGAAGACACGGGACGTGTGATGAGGACAGGGACAGAGAACTGGAGTTATGAAGCCAACATGGAAGAACACAATGCGTCCTAAGCTGAAAGAGATGAGGAAGCATTTTGAGCCTCGAGGCACCAGGATGAGGCAGGTGCACAAGGACTGGAATTGTGTGGGCTCGGCAGCCACAGGGAGACAGAGTCTCTTAGAGGTTGGTTGCCAGAGATGGCGGGGGTGGGGGTGGGGGTGCCAGAAATAGGGAGCTATGATCGTTAAACGTGTTCATAGTTTCCTTCTGAAGAGGTGAAAAAAGTTGTGGAGATAAATAGTGGTTATGAATGTGTAACATGATAAATGTAATTAATGTCACCGAATTAAACGCTTAAAATGGTGAATATTTTGTTACATATTTTACAAACTTGCCTTGCCGATATTCCTTACCTGCTAACAACATCCCTCTGTTTTGGTGCACACACATACCTTCTTTTAGAAGGATCAGAACAAAGCTGGTTCTTTTTTTTTTTTTAATTTTTAAATTCTTTTTTTTTCTTTCTCTTTTTTAACATTTTATTAGGGGCTCATACAACTGTTATCCCAATCCATACACACATCAATTGTGTAAAGCGCATTTG
>NW_022111320.1:52551598-52563271 GCF_000313985.2 Echinops telfairi
TTGTTTACCTTCAAGCTTTTAAGACCCCAGACGCTATATCTTTTGATAGCCGGGCACCATCAGCTTTCTTCACCACATTTGCTTATTCACCCGCAAAGCTGGTTCTTAAGAAGCGGAAGTTAAACATGCTCCTAATGTCTTACTTTTTCAAACTGCTCTATCACTTTCTAACTTTAATGACCCTTCCTCCCACCCGTACTCTCTCACTCCTATGATTCGCTGCTCTTTCTCCCAGGATTCCCGAGTCGTTAGGGAAACGGCGTATGCAGTTAGTTGTGTAGGTTGTCAGATCCCAAATCCAGACATCATTCTGGAGGCCAGACAGCAGGTCGCAGGCTCGAAAGGCCCAGGGAGTGGCTGCATGGGGTCAGATGACAGGCCCCTGACGCAGGCCCAGAATCAGGCCACTTGCAGAATCCAGAGCCAGCGCATGCCCACGGGGACTCTATCGAACCACAAGTGTGAGTACAGGTGGTGACTTCAGTCACAGCCTAAGAAGGTGGTGACTCACATGCATCCCAGCCTGGTCCAGCCTCATTAACATAACGGACAGCTCACTCCAAAGTGGGGCTGTAACCATGGCCATGGAAGCTAAGGTTTACAATACATCATACAGTGGGGACTATGGCTGGCTGAAAGAGCCACGGAAGAGTAGTTTGATGCATGGCAGGGTGTCCTGGATGCTCCACTCCGCGCCCCGGCACCCACACTGAAACAGGAGAGGGGAGAGTGATGGTAGTGCTGGGTGCTTCTGCGATCCTGCTCTGCAAGTCCTGTTGGCCTCAACTTCTGCAGTGCTGCCCACTCTCGTCTCTGACATCAGCGACCCCTCTCTCGGCGCTCTCCCTCCTGTTTTGGGTTCCGTAAGTTGCTGCAAGTTCTCCCAGGACTCGTGAATCACTAGGGGAATGATTTGGCTTTGTTTTAGTTGATGATATGTTTATAGTTTTTCTTGGTGCAGGTATTGTTTTTTCCCAAGCTATTCTGTATTAGCTGGAAGCAGAAACACTTAATATTTAGTTAAGTTATAAAATAGCACAAAGCACACCAATTAAAAGAATTAACTGGTTTGTAGTATACTCAAAAGGTTGTGCAGTTACCAAATTCAAAATACCAAACTCACTGGTGTCAATTCTGACTCACAGAGCAAAACTTCTCCTGGGAGTGTCCAAGCGCGCACATCTTGACAAGGGTTGGGAGCCCTATCTTTGTCCCCGGGAGTGACTGGTGGAGTTGAACTTGCTGACCTTGAGGTGCAGTCCAACAGGCAGCCCACCGCACCACTGCTGCCCAATTCCATAACCTTTCCCCATGAAAAAGAGGAGCCCCATAGCTGTACGTGGGCACCCCTCCTTTTCTCTCAGCCCCTGGCAACCACGCTGCTTCTTTCTGTCTCCGTGGATTCCCTGTTCTGGTTTTTCATGGAAATGAGACCACACAAGATGTGCCCGTGGGTGTCTGCAGTCTTTCACTGGCACAATGGCCAGGTGAGTGTGAAACAGTAATTGTTAAAGTAACTTAATGCTTTTCAAGACTGTAGTGTGCTGTTGTAATTTAGTACTGCTAGCAAAGCCTACATCTTTAGCTTCAAACAAATCAGATACTGCTGACACCCGTTCTAAATCTCATCTTCTCATTCCATATACTTTAACTTAACCTCAATTTTTGACACCTGAAAACTCGTAGAAAACGGAGAGAAGAATACAAGATGATGCCCTTGTCTTTTTTCAGTTTCTTGAACTCCACTTGCTCCTCCTGCCACCAAGCCTGGCCTCCCATTGTTTCCCGGAAACGCTGCTGTTCTTCAACTCCACCCGCCCCCCCCAGCTCCAGTTAGTTTTCTTTGTAACTACAGTTGTAACCTCACAATTATGTGGTTACCTCTTTGATGAATATATGCAAATTTCAGTTTATATTAAAATAACACAGTCCTAGTGATTTAAGCGTTGGATTATTCAGCATACAGTAAAACTAAGAAAAATAGAATTGTTTTTTATCCCCATTGTGAGAGACACGGTTGGTAAGCTAATATCCATAGGCCACATCTGACTCACTGCCTGTTTTTGTAAATAAAGTTTTATTGGAACACACACTGCTGCTCTTGTTCACTGACTCATTTATATAGAGTTACTTTTCTGCTGCTTCAGTGGTGGTTGTGCAGTTGCAACCAGGATGGCCCCTCAAGCCTGAAACCTCCACTCTTTGTGTGGTCCTTGACATGAAGTGTTGACCAGTTCCTGTACTCGGAGCCTGAATTCTTTTGTTTGTTGTCAGCGGTAGTGTATCTACCATTAATAAGCCAATCAAAAGGGAACACTAATGTGTACAAAGGTATTTGTAGCATATTGCTACAGCTAAAAAGAAAGAAGCATCCCAAATGCCCAGCAGTAGGGGACGGCTAAGTCAAACGTGATCTACTGACAGTGTGCCATTCAAAGGTCAAGTCTGAAGACTGTCAAGTTAGAGACGATACTGTCCTATACCATGATATAGGGAAATGTCACGTAAGGTAAAGTAGTGTAATGTGACCAAGAGGAGACACAGTATTGTGATATGAAACAAAACAAACCCAAACCAGAATCTCTGTAGGGTGGTATCTAGAGAAGGGAAAACTGAGGTTTCTCTCTTTCTTTTAATAGTGAGGTTTCTATAGAGAGAATTTTTATCCGGGAAATGGCACACTGAGTTCTAGGTGCTTGACAAGCTCCAAGTCTGTGGGGCAGAAGTCAAGCAGGAGGCCTCTCCTGATTCACATAACTGCAGGGACCACACGGCCTAAAATATGCACCCTCTGGTTCTGTACATCAAACACTTGGCAGGCATGGAACTAAACATCTGAGTTAGTTAATTGTGCCAACCTGGCCGATAATCACATGTGGGGCTAATTGAAAGGCGGAGGGATAAATGGGTGGTGAGCCTCGCCTTTCGAGTTCTCGGGTCTCTTGCTTTGTGATGGTCACATCAGGGTGCAGCTGCCTTAGCAGTTCCCTGCTTCAGCTTGCAAGATTGACTTCCTACAAGACACCCCCAAGGAGAAGCCACATGGACCTATCCCGATGCAGCCCTGGGTGCTGGAGCAGCCGTGTGGAGACTCCTGCTAGTGCTGAGATGCTTATTCGTTCACTGACTCAGCTTTCCTCCTGCAGTCGGCATCATCGCCTCTGTTTTGTGAGGTGGAGGACTTTGTGGACCGGTGTTGGGTTAATGGGTTAATGTTGGACTTGTGGGCTTGGGCAGCATTGGGTTGGGATGTTTTCGTGATGCACACTTTCTTGACATAAAACTCTTTCTTATACATGAGTTGCTGTGGATTTGTTTCCCTAAAGTACCTAGACTAATACAGCATCAGAATTCTTTTGTTTACTTTGGCTGGCGAGCCTAAGATGGACAGGTCAGGCAGGCAGTAGGCTTCTGGCTGCAGAGGTGAATAAAGCGGAAGTTGGCAGCAGTGACTACAGGTTGCTAATTACTCCTGGGATCAGCAGGCTTGTGGTTCTCCACCTTCCTCATGCCACGACCCTTTCATACAGTTCCTCATGTTGCGGTGACCCTCAACCATAACATTATTTTCGTTGCTACTTCATCACTGTCATTTTGCTACTGTGAAGAATTGGGCAACCCCTGTGAAGGGGTTGTTCGACTCCCAAAAGGGTCACAACCCACAGGTTGAGAACCAGTGCAGTAAGGCATGCTGCTGGCTTGAGGCCAAAGAAGTGGAGGTCAAATGACTAGCCAGATACAGTATCCAGATCCAGTAAAAAGCAAGCAAGCTTTCCCATAGCATTCACATACACTGGAAGCAGGCCACACCCCTGGAGAACCTTCCTTTCCATTGATTGCAGATCTCACATGGAAGTAATTACATCGTATTAGGTCTTGTCTTGGCCGATTACAAAGCCTTAACTGCCAAACCACTGAGTCTGCCAAGTTGACACAACATCTTAACAATCTTAGAAACTTGTCAGAGAAGGCAGACACAACTAGGCCCCCCCCCCAATAGTATCGATATACTTGTGTACCAGCCGAGTTTTTCCAGCACACTTTTAATGCGGGTTTTGTGGTAAAATTAGGTGCCTCGGCTGCTATTGGGGCGGCTTATACTCGAGTATATGCGGCAGTAGAAAAGCAGTGAGCTGTACCCTGTCAAGGGCAGAAGCCTTCTGAGACCCGGAGCAAGCAGCAGCCGCTGAGTCCTGCTCTCCCAGGGTGACCGCAGAAGGCACCGTGTGGACACGCTGTGCTCTGCGGCAGTGCCCTGGCCTCGGTCCCCGTGGCAGCCCCAGGTGTGCGAGTGGATTGTCCGTTGGGTTCTCAAGGCTGTCGGCTTTAGGAAACCAATCGGCGGGCTCTGAGTGTGTTCCCATCACCCATCTTTTGGGTAATAGTTGAGCCGTAACAGTTTGTACCCCCCAGGGACTCCCTTTAGAGCAGTGTTTCCTGCCCCCGAAGGCGGATGCAAGATTAGCTAACATGCACTATCTTGGATGGTGGCTAAAGTACAGTTAATCCTGGGGTGGGAATGGGGCAGTGAGGAGTTTTTTCTCCTGAAGAGGAGGCCATAGGCCAAATAAGTTTATGATCCTATGATTTTAGAGGGGTTGCCCCACATACCAAACCCACGGTTACTGAGTCGGCTCTGCAATTAATAACTCTGGCTGTATAAAACTTGAGTGGTAGTGTCCCGTCAGGTTTCCAAGACTGCGGTCTGTGTGGAAGCCCTGCCGCACACTCTCCCACAGACTGGAGTTGCTGCTGGGTTTGAATGGCTAACCTATCCATTAGCAGGAGTCGTGGAGTCCCAGCTGGCAGTCAGACGCTCACTACTACCCCAGTGGCCTGTCAAAGCGCACGTTTCTTTACCTTCTGGCTGGTGTTTTTTCCCCCCGAGTGGCTGCTGGTGGGTTATATTATAAAATATAAAGTAGAGCAATTATTTGAAAGTTAAAATTTATTTTGATTGTGCTGTAAATTCATGGGATTCAATATTAAGAATGTACAAAAGTCACATTTTGGCTTAGGGGAAATTAATTGCAGAAATTTACAGTTGTATGAAGAATAGTTTCCTGAGGTGTGTGGCAAGTATTATTACGTCACGGAGAAGCCAGAGACCCCATAAACATCGCTGCGCACTTGTGACACACTGACTCATCTGACCCAAAGTCAACCACCTCCATGGCCGTTGGGTTGGGGCTTTGCATCGCTTTCTGTGTTCTGAAAGAGATTGGGTAGGACTGCTGTCATTCTCTCCTGAATGCTTGGTAAAGTTCTCCTGGGAAACTGCCTGGCCCGGAGGAATCTTGGTTGGTGTTTCCTTGATGACCTTGTCTATTGCCTCTCTTGCTGTGGGTCTGTTGAGGTTTTTGACATCCATCAGGGAGAGCCTAGGGAGGGAGTGTTTGCCTGTGGTTTCGTTTTTCGTCGTTTGGAGCGTTTGATACGTTTCGCGGGTCTCTCGTTAGGTACGTAAATGTGTACTATGCACGCTGGTTCTTGGTTTGCTTGAGAATTGTTATATCGTGCCCCTCATCTTTTGTTATGACGTGCATCTTGAGATCCATTTGTCAGAGATTCAGATTTTTGAATTGCTGTTTGCTTGGTATATTTTTCTCCAGCTTTTGATTCTCAGCCTATTACTGTCTGCAAACTTGAGATCTGTCTCTTGTGGGCAGCATATCGATGGGTTGTGTTTTCTACGCCTGTCCGCTAGTCTGTCTTTTAATGGGTGAGTCCAGTCCATTTATGTTCAGAGTTAACCCCCATCAGTGGACTCTGTGATGTTATCTCGTGCCTTTCAGTGTGGGGTCATCCTGGTCTTCTTCTCACCTTTGAGCCAGTGTTATCTTGGGGTCTGTTCCCAATATGCTGACTTCTGGGTGGAGTTGCTTTATGTGGTGGTTTCCTACCACATTGGGTTGGCAAGGATTTTTTGTAGAGCTGGCTTTTTTTGTGTGTGTGTGACATATTTGAGTTTTTCCTTGTCTGTTAAGATTGTTAGTTCTCTGTCTATCTTGATAGATAATTTGGCTGGATTCTTGGCAAATTCTTCCTTGGATTCAGTCTAGCTGGTGTCCTCTCGGCTTCCTGGACGGTTGCCTGATTCTCATTCATTGCATTGTGGACGTTTTCCTCTAGGAATTCCCTCACTGTTTTTGCTGTTGACGTCTTTGTTGTGCCTTGTTCTGGTAGCCCAAGTAGTCTGATGTTGTTCCTCTTCATTGCATCCGACATTGCTCTTGGGTTTTCCTTAGCTTCTTTGATGATCTTCTTTGACTGTCTTTCCTGTTTGTTGAAGTCTGCCTGGTTATCCTCAAGGTCACTGGTACTGTTTTCCGGTTCTTCTAGTCTGTTGGTGAAGCCTGTTAACTTGTGATTTGCTTTTGTTACTTCGTCCCTTAATGCCTGTATTTCCCTTTGGTACTCTATTTCACCTGATGTGTGGCCTCTGTCTCCTACTATCGTCTCATCCTTTGTCTGCAAGGCGTCCCTCTGTCCTGTATGACCCCAAGCAGCACTCTGAAGATCTCTTTCTGTGGTAGCTCTAGTTCTGCTTGTCCTGTGGACGCCACTGGATCCGGAACGTCCTCTGACAGTGCGTGCTGTTTCTCCTGATTGTTTGCTGAGCTTGTTGAGGTAGCTTGCTGCTTGAGGGTCGTTTTGGAGGCGCTTGGTGCTGTTTTCCAGGGAGCCAGAGACCCCTGGGCTTTCATCTTGAGGCTGGTAGGAGTGCTTCTGCAGGTAGGAATTGCCAGTGGTGCTGGGGGCTCGGGCTACATCTTTACCTCGCTAGGGTTTCACTCTCCTTAGCCAGGATCCCATTTGGAGGGCAGGTCGGGTGGCCCTCTCAGGGCGCATGGCTGGGGTGGTTACAGGTGGCAAGTGTGGCTCTGCGCATGGGGGTGCCGGACAATAGTGGGAGAGGCCCCGTTACCACATGTGGGAGAGGGTGCCAGGAAGAGGTGGGTGGAGGTTCTAGGCAAAGGTGGGGAGGGCTTTTGCCGTGGGAGGGTGTTCTGGGTGACAGTAGGGAAAGCCCCATTGCCACAGAGTGGGGTGTGGGGCAGTGGAAGGCAGCTGCGGGCAAGGGCACTACCTTCCCTTCCCTCTACCCCCAGGCATCACCGTTAGACATTCTGCTCAGATTTTACCTCCCATGTAATTTTTATTTGATCATCTGTGAGTGGTGCCTTCTGTGACCCTTGCACCGTTATCCTTAGTTTAACCAGTTATCTCTGGCAGAAAAAGCATGTCAAGGCTCTGAACTGTTGAGGTCCTTTGGCCTGCCCTGCCTGTGATACCCTACTTTGTTGTGTCTGTATTTATGTTGTTTCCCTAAACAACTCAAACTCCTTGAAGGGAACTCCAACCAACAAAGTCAGTGTGACGCACGGCGCCCCCTGTGGGTCTGCTCACCATGGAGTCAGTGTGACGCGGCGCCCCCTGTGGGTTTCTGAGAGTGTAACTGTTTACCGGAGTAGAAAGCCCAGTCTTTCTCTCATGATGCTGCTGGTCGTTTCGAACTGCCGACCATGCAGATCGCAGCCCAACCCGTAACCACTACGCCACCAGGGCTGGAAGCTTCCAGATACCTTTGAGGCATGTAGCACAGTGGTTGTGTTGTGATAGGCCCCCATTTACTGACTGAATGAGTGAGATTCTGAAGGGAGGGTTATGCTCCCTGTTTGAAGCATGACAGCACTTGCTCAAAGTGTGGACTGCGGTAGCCCTGTCCCGTGTTGAGCAGGAGGAGTCAGGGGAGCATGCCGGATCTCACCGGTGTGGGCCCACTTGGGACCAGGCTCAGGTGTCAGCACTCACACAGCCCCCAGCCCTGCTGTGAAAGGCGGCATCGCCTCCATTCCATAGATGAGCTAGTCAAACCCCCGAGAGGGAGAAGCAGTCTGTCACCAGCTGATAAAGTTCCTTAGCTGACATTTGAACCCCAGGTGTGTCCGACACTGGACCCCATTTTTCCCTCCCAGTAAGTGCAGTGCCGTTGTTTCTTTCCCCCGTCTCTTCAGAGCCATCCCTGGATGGCGTATGTGACACGGAGTGTGCCCAGCCGGGGGAAGATGGGCAGCAGCCACCACGGTGCACTTCAACTACCTCATCTCAGTCTGAGCCTTCTGAGCCGCTCAGGCCCCACCAAGACAAGAGCCTGGCCTCCGAGGACCCCAAGAAGAAGAGAGCCCAGAAACCCTCGCACATGAGGAGAAACATCCGGTGAGCTGAGCTGCATGGTGTGCGGCCTAACCAAGCCCTTCATCGTTTACACGGCTGCTGGGAGCGGAGGACCTGTGTGAGCTAGCTCGGCTCTTCTCCAGAGGAGGGCAGGACACGCGTAGTCTTTGCACTGCAGGCTGGCCTGCCCGAGACTCCAGGGATGTTGTGATTAGCCCTTGACCACTAGGGGAGGTTTCCCTCTATGGGCTCTGGGAGGCAACCCAAGGCTAAGGTGCTCTTTGCGAGATGCTCTGCCGCCCAGTCGTGGGAAATGAAGTGAGCCGAGTCCAGATCTTCTTAGAACTCAGCTCTCAGGGGCAGGGGACTGTGTAGCCCAAAGAAAAGACCAGATCTGCTTCCCTCCTGACCTCCCCCAGCAGCTCTTTCCTGCCACTGACCGCTGTCCCTCCCCCATCCACCCCCATCACAACTTGACCGCCAGTCCTCAAGTTTGGGAAATAGGAAGTAGCATCACCCACAGCCCCACCTCCGTACAAAACAGCTGTGTCTCTGAACGCTGCTTTTCAGCTTCGTGAATGACATGTATAGCCATGGCACTCTTGTGATGTATTATGTGCAGAGACTAGTTGGCAGGGGTGTCTCGTGCATAGAACTTTTCATATAGAACATTCAATCATATAGTTGTCAATCATATAGAGCATTTACTCTCCCAGAACCACCTGTGACTTGAAGTCTTGCTTTGTTTTCCTGCTCTCTGCAGGGAGGGGCTGGTAGGGCAGAATTCTCCTCCCCCCTTAACTCTCTGAACTTGGCGGCGACCAGCCCCCTCCTTTGCCTTGCCATTAGCTTTGCCCAAATCTCCAGTGACGGAGCGTGTACTCTCTCGTTTAGAAAGCTGCTCCGGGAGGATCAGTTGGAGCCGGTCACCAAAGCGGCCCAGCAGGAAGAGTTGGAGAGAAGGAAGCGCCTGGAGCAGCAGAGGAAAGATTATGCCGCCCCCGTGCCCCCTGTGCTCCCCGTCCCCCTGGGACTGCTCCCCGGTAAGGAGACGACAGTGGTCGAGGGCAGTGTGGGAGCCCTGAATCATCCCGTTGCTGAGTGAGTGATCAAGAGGCTTGCATGTAACAAGCTAAGGTGACCAGTGCACCCCTCTACCTGCTCTTACTCAGATTCCCTCCCCCTAACTCCAGGTCTTGGACCCTCATAGTAACGGGGGCACCGGAAGTAGGAGCCAGTACTTCAGAACGGGAATTTGGAGAGAGGCTGTGGTTTTTGACCTGGCCCTGCTTCTCTCCTTAGGGGCTCCTCCCCCAAGAGCCGCACTGCTGGAGGGCTCATGGAGAGACGTGTGGGTCACACTGACTTTCTTTTTTTTTTTTTTACGCTGACTTTCTGTTGACTGCTCTTTTCCTAGAGGAGATTGCCCTGAGAGCAGGAGATGGCCCCCAGCTGCCGCCTCGGGTCCTGGCCCAGGAGGTCATCTGTCTGGACAGCAGCAGTGGCAGCGAGGACGAGAAAAGTAGTCGAGACGGTAAGGTCCAGCCAGCGGTGTCTTCGTGTCCTCCTGAGCAGTGGGCCACACCTTCGATAAGAAAAGCGGGTGGGTCTGCACAGTAAACGGAAAGATCAGACCCGGGTTTGGGAGATGCTGACGAGCCCTCACCCGAAGTGCCCTCGGGTCCGGCAGCGGGTGTCACTGCCTCCGGGGCTGTGTTGTTGTCGCCGCAGAGGTGATCGAGCTGAGCTCCGGCGAAGAGGACACACTGCACATTGTGGACAGCAGCGAGTCTGTCAGTGAGGAGGAGGAGGAGGAGGAGGAGAAGGGTGGCACCCACGTCAATGATGTCTTAAATCAGCGTGACGCTCTGGGCAGGGTGCTCGTCAACTTGAACCACCCTCCGGAGGAGGAGAACGTCTTCCTGGCTCCACAGTTGGCGCGAGCAGTGAAGCCTCACCAGGTACAACCCATCCCCGCGCTCCCTTGCCACCGGCACTGCCTGCTGCCGGTTGTGTGAGCCACAACACAGCCGTGGAGTACTCGTGTGGCATGGGAGCGGACAGGAAGCTCTGGTCCTTCCCTTAGCAGCGGACACGGTGGCAGCCGGAGGAAAGGGCGGACGCCAGCCTCAGGTCTGCCCCGTCAGCGGCAGGCTCTGGGTCTCCTGGCTCTCAGAGCTGAGGCCCCTTCTGCGGGTCAGTAAGACTGATGCAGATCCTGCCTCAAGAGCAGTTTTGACGGGAAACTGTAGCTCCAGAAGCGACATGGAATCAGAGGTCTAGGGCCCTTTGCAGCCACGAGTGGGGAGCAGAGTTAGTATGCGTTGAGAACCTGCTCCAGTGCATGGAATTTCCATAAAGCAGAGGTGGTGCGACGTGAGAATTCTCACAAGACCTGCTCTCGAGGGAATGGGCTGTGCTGACAAGGCGATGTCCCAAGGTTGGGAGCCACCAAGCCAAGGCCGCATAACAAACCCGGCCGGGAGTCTGGTGCTGTTTGACTGTGGCACCAGCGAATGCTTTCTTTGAGTGTTTTGTTTTGCTTTTTTCCAAGAAGGCTCCCGCCATTTACTAGGCCAGTCAGGGCGCAGGGAAACGTCTCTGCCCGTCTGCCATCATGCCTGCCTGTGGCAGTCCCGAGAGCGTGTCTCCCGAGCCTGGTGCTGGCCAGCCCCTGACAGTGGTGGTGTTTGCCCCTCAGATCGGGGGGATCCGGTTCCTGTATGACAACCTGGTGGAGTCCCTGGGGCGGTTCAAGACCAGCAGTGGGTTTGGCTGCATCCTGGCCCACAGCATGGGCCTGGGGAAGACGCTGCAGGTGGTCTCCTTCGTGGACGTCCTCCTCCACCACACGCCCGCCAGGACCGTCCTCGCCATCGTGCCGGTAAGGACCTCCCGCTGAAGAGCTCTGGGGGGCGAGCCTTTGCTAGCAGCTCTGGGCTTGATCCGTGAAACCTTCTCTTGGCCTGGCTCTCTGACAGGTCAATACTCTGCAGAATTGGCTGGCAGAGTTCAACATGTGGCTTCCAGCTCCCGAAGCCCTTCCCCCTGACAACAAGCCCGAAGAGGTCCAGCCCCGGTTCTTCAAAGTTCACATCTTGAATGATGAGCACAAGTAGGTGGCTCACCCGCGCGTGCTCCTTCCCCCTCTTCTTTAAGACTCCTGTCAGGGAGCCCGATGGCAAGGCCGTCTGTGGAGGTCTGTGCCCGGGCCCCCAGACCCTTTAATCCCTTGCAGTGCCAGCTCTTTGTTCTTGCTGTCTTTCATTTCCCTTTACTGAGAGGTTCAGTCACTCTGGCCTTACATGGCCTGTTCGCAGAGGCTTTTATGAGACAAGTCTGTGGGCGGCCACACTTCCCGGGGTGTTCAGTCGTGACAGAACGGGACTCTGCACCTCCTCACTTGGGACCTTTGTCTTTCCCTGGAAGTGTCTCCTGTAAGCACTGATCCGCAGTTGACCGTTGGTGGTGCGAGTTCCAAAGCTTCGCAAGGTG
>NW_022111320.1:52564598-52593654 GCF_000313985.2 Echinops telfairi
CTGAGTTTCTAAGAATGGAAAGCCCTTCTTGGTCCAAGCCAGCTCTCTCGGCGCTGCCCTTTCTGCTCGTGGGCGTGGGTCACTGCATAGATCGGCTTCGTTTCCTGCTGAGGCTGCCCTCGTAATGTGGGGCCACACCGTCCCAGTGAGGAGACTGAGTGGCCCACAGGTGGTCTGGGGACTGTTGGGCCACACGGAGTTAATGAAGTGCAGCCAGGCCCCGCTGTTGAAGAGAGAGGCACCGCACAGTGCCACTCATTCTCTGCTACCGCTCCTCCTGGACCGCTTGTCCTGGCCCTGAACTCACGGCTGCCTGGGCAGGGGAAGTGCAGAATGTCACCTCTCTTACCCTAAGGAGGGCTTGAAAGTCTCCTTCTGACACCAAACGACCACTGTGTGTGTACACCTCCAAGAGGATGGTCATTTGCAAATGCTCGTGTGTCATACTGCTGAACCAGCGTCTGTGAGCCAGTTCATCCTCGGTGCAGCTAGTGCAAGGAGGCTCCAGAAAGTTCATGGAAAAATCCTAGCATCTTCTCCTTTCCTTTCTACTCCGGTAAAGAATTCCAACCTCGGAAACCCAACTTGTCCCCTAGGGCTGCTGTGCACCGGCATCGACGTGCATCAGGTTTGGGTTGTTGGGAGTGTTTCTGAGGCTGGGAAGTGCTCGAGCGGCCAACCGGCGGCCCAGGGCTTGCTGCCTGGTGAAGTCTGGGCAGTGAGGGACCCTGAGTGCGTGTCAGCCCAGCGAGATTGTGAGGGCTCCCTGGGGGTGGCCAGACCGGCAGCCACCCTCACGTGCACTCTGCTTGTCTCAAAAGGCAGCTTTGTGGAGAGGCATGCACACGTCACACAGTCCTCTCTGTTCCCTCTTGCAGGACGATGGCAGCTCGCGCTAAAGTGATGGCCGACTGGGTGTCAGAGGGTGGGGTGCTGCTGATGGGATATGAAATGTACCGACTGCTCACCCTGAAGAAGTCCTTTGCCACAGGTAGACCGAAGAAAACCAAGAAACGGTCTCTCCCAGTCATCATTGATCTGGATGAGGAAGACCGGCAGCAGGAGTTTCGCAGAGGTGGGCGTGCGCAGGGGCCGTTTCAGGACCAAAGCAGTCGCGTCTTCTAGTAGCATCTGGCCACACATGGAACGCGTTCTTGGTGTGACCCCGCTGGCTCTCGGTGTCGCTGCTTCCCCTGGCAGTGGGGCTCCTGTGGGGCTGGGCCAGGGGCTACCTCCGGGGGTCCTGTTTCTCTCACGGAGCAGGTGAGAGAGTGGCTGCTCCCTTGATTGATCACTGGGTAGCAGTGTCTTGTGGAGTGAGTTTGCCACTGATTAGTGATGGCCAGATAGCCTGGGGAGACCCTGTCCCTCAGTCAGTGCACAGCCAGCGCCCATGCAGAGGATCAGGTCCAGTCCCGCCAGGCTTTATCCCGGAGTGCATTTGAATCTGGGCTGGTTTACTGCTTGGTGTAAACCAGAGGTTCTCAACCTGTGTGTCATGACCCCTTTGGGGGTCAAACGACCCTTTCACGGGGGTCGCCTAAGACCATCGGAAAACACATAAATATTTCACAATATATAATTACATAATGTTTTGTGATTAATCACTGTGCTTTAATTATGTCCAGTTTGTAACAATGAAAATATATCCTGCATATCAGAGGTTTACGTGGTGACTAATGACAGCCGTGAAGTAGCAGCGAGGATAACTCCATGCTTGGGGGTCACCTCCACATGAGGAGCTGTGTGAAAGGTCTCGGCCTGAGGGAGGGTGAGGACCCCTGGTCTAAACCCCAGGAAGGCTAATCAGTTCTCCTCTTAGCCAAAAGGATAGTGGCCACCCTCAGCGCAGGGCAGGAAGGGCTAACTGTCACGCAGGAGTCAGCAGGGTGCAGACGCGCAGGAGCTGTTCCCGCGGGCTGACCCTGCTTTCTCGCTCCCTTCAGTCCTGTCTCCTCCAGGGTGGCCTGCTCCTCCTATTCTTGACTAAGAGCAGGCCCTGTCTCCCTCTGATTCCGCACCCTCTTCCCTCCCCAGAGTTTGAAAAGGCCTTATGTCGTCCTGGCCCCGATGTGGTCATCTGTGACGAGGGGCACCGCATCAAAAACTGCCAGGCCAGCACCTCGCAGGCCCTGAAGAACATCCGGTCCCGCCGCCGCGTGGTGCTGACCGGCTACCCCCTGCAGAACAACCTCATCGAGTACTGGTGCATGGTGGACTTTGTGCGCCCCGATTTCCTCGGAACCAGGCAGGAGTTCAGCAACATGTTTGAGCGCCCCATCCTGAACGGGCAATGCGTGGACAGCACACCACAGGACGTCCGCCTCATGCGATACCGGAGCCACGTCCTGCACAGCCTTCTGGAGGGCTTTGTGCAGCGGTGAGCTGTCCTCAGGGCAAGCGCGGTGCTGTTGCAAAGAGGGGCCGGGAAACTTCGTGCAGACGGAAGCCTACGGTCTCAGACCTGAGGAGCTGCCCTTGGAAGTGAGCCCTGGGGGCCGCCTGTCTTAGGCGCCCAAGAAGCAGAGAGAGCAGGAATCTTACTGCTCTGACGGGAGAGTAGCGCTGGTGGTGGCAGGGCGTGGCCTCCAGCCGGAGGAGCTCAGGCAGGACTTCTTCCGCCTGTGCTCCTCTGTGTTCGAGGGCACGTGCAGAGAGAGCGCGGTAAATGCCTGTTTTCAGTCCCTCAGATGGCGACCTGGCACAGGTGGTTCTGCCTTGGCTTCGGTTTTCCATCCCGAGGAGCACCTGTTTCCTCTTCACCGTGTGCCGAGGCCGTCCCGAGGGAGGTTGGGGAAGGGGTGGCGGGTGCGTCAGGTCCCTTCCGGGCCACCCTGCCGGCCCCAGCTGACCCCTTGGCTTCTGTAGGAGAGGCCACACTGTGCTGAAGATCCATCTCCCAGCCAAGGAAGAGAATGTGATCTTGGTGCGGCTCTCCAAGATCCAGCGGGATCTGTACACACAGTTCATGGACCGCTTCCGGGACTGTGGCAGCAGCGGCTGGTTGGGGTTGAACCCCCTGAAGGCTTTCTGCGTGTGTTGCAAGGTGGGTGGGGCCTCCCTCCCAGAGAACCCGGGGGCGCAGAGGACAAGGGCCCTGACGAGTGTGTAACTGGGCTGGACAGCAGCTGCCCCAGACTCGAGCGGCCGCCGTCCTCCGAGCTTCTGCCTCTGTCTCCCGGTGGAGAGACAGGTTACAGGACCCCTCACTCGGATCTAGATGCAGCTTCAGCTCATCGCTTGCGATGCTGTGGGGCAGCAGGGCATCGGTGTTTGGACCAAGATTCGGTTGTCTTTAGCACAAAGTGTCCTGAGCAGGTTGATACACCTTGTCCGGCTTTGACTTGGCCAAGTGCTTCCCGTTACCTCCTGAGGGACCTGCACCTTTGGCTTGGCCTGTTAGGGCTTATTTCCAGCTGACCGCCGATCCACCCAGGCAGCCGCAGGTGTGTATCCAGGGACACATGAAACCTGGAGATAATACTCATTTGGTAGCTGCAGCCCTGAGCCAGGCCTCTGCAGTAGACACGCGCACACTGCAGCGCTGACCCCTCTGAGAACGGGCCTGACGTGACTTTTGGACGGTCAGCTGTGCGTCAACTCTATTCTGTTTGTAGGGACAGCTTGGTCTTGGGCAGTGGGGGTATCTGATAGACACGGGGGCACCCTGCCTCTCATTTGAATGGTAGGGCAAGGCCCCTGAGGCAGCGTTGGGCTGTGCACAGACACACTGTGAGCCCCCTCGGCAGAAGCAGAGAGAGGGCGGGGGCTCCTGTCCTTTCTGGCTGTGCTTGAGCAGGTGGCTCTTCTGGACTCTGGGATCCCCGTGAGGGCTTGGCCTCTGCCCTGTGCCATCTCGCCCTGTCCTCGGCCCCCAGATCTGGAATCACCCCGATGTGCTGTACGAAGCCCTTCAGAAGGAGAGCCTGGCCAACGAGCAGGACCTGGACGTGGAAGAACTCGGCTCGGCGGGGACAAGCACGCGCTGCCCCTCGCAGGGCACAAAAAGCAAGGGGGAGGACAGTGCCTTGGCCTCGCTGGGAGAGGCCACCAACAGCAAATTCCTGCAGGGGGTCGGCTTCAGTCCTTTCCAGGAGCGCGGCAGCAGCATTGTCACTTACGAGTGGGTGAGTCGAGCAGGCCACCGTTGCGGGGTTGGGGGTAGGGGCACCATGGGCACCATGTGCTACGCTGCCCAGGTCTTTGCTGAGAACCAGGAAGAAGGCTGGTCAGCTGCCGCCTCGAAGGATTTCATGATTCAAGATGAGCCCTTGGACCTGCCCGGAGCTGCCTACTTTTTCTCTTGCAGGCCAAAGACCTTCTGACCAATTACCAGACTGGCGTCTTAGAGAATTCCCCCAAGATGGTCCTGCTCTTCCACCTGATTGAGGAGAGTGTGAAGCTAGGGGACAAGATCCTTGTGTTCAGGTAGGAGGAGTGCTCCGGGGGTGTCTTATGACAAGGAGTGACCGCCCCTCAGAGTGAGACCAGCCGGGGCCTCACCTGCCTGCTTTTCTCTCGCCACACCTCCGCAGCCCCTGCTGATCGTCATGACCCCTTGCGTTTGCCTTCCCCAGCGTGGCTTCTCTGCAGGAGCAGTGTAGAATCCTGCCGACAGCACGGGTGCAGGGTGGTGCTTAGAGGAGCAGATCCTGGTCTAATCAGCAGGCTCTGGCTAGGCCACTTCTGGCCGCAGAGCCAAGCATCGATTTCATGTGTTAAACAAAGAACGCAGCAGGGTACACTGTCAGATTGCCTGGGGTGCAAAGCCGGATCTGGTTCTCCACAGAGGAGCCCTGGTGGCGCAGCGGCTACACAGCTAACTGCAAGGTCAAAGCCACCTGCCTCTGTGGGAGGAAGACAGGGCTTTCAACTCCTGAAAAAATGTAGAGCCCCGGAAACCAACTCAGCGTCCCTGTCAAGTTGGTGCTGGGTCATGGCCGCCCTAGAAGGACAGGGTAGACCTGCCCCAACTAGTTCCTGAGATTGTTAACACGTGCCCCCGTCCCGCCCCCAGCATGCCTCCCGCACCAGTGCTGTGACTCACTGCAGAATCACCTTCTCAGTCTTGCCCAGGTTTTGCTGCTTGTCCAGGTCTGACTCCTCAGACAGATGGACGTCCGGGGCTGCTTCTTTCTGCTGGCGGCCCCGTGGCCCCAGGGGGAGCAGGGGAGCCCCACGGTGATCTCCTCTCGTGACATGCTGTGAGAGGACAGCAGCGAGTCCAGCCCTGGGAGAGCCCAGGCCTCGCCTGCGGAGTTCCATTGATCATTTCCGGGGGAAACGACTCTGGCTAACTTGGAAGCAGCCGAGTGACCCTGTGCCTAATAAGACACTATTCCCCCCCCCCACGGCTGGTTTCTGCCTTGGACGCCCTTCTGCTGCTGCTCCATGAATAGGAACACTAGTGCAGGTTTCCCACCTCACAGCGCTCCCGCAGGCTTGCTCGGGCCTTCACGCTGAATGCCTTTGTTGGTGTGCACCAAGCCAGCTCGGGGCTCCACACTAGCCCCCATCAACCGAGGGGGCCCAGGGCACTGGGCCGAGTGGCAGGCATTTGGAAGGGATGTGCACAATGAGTGTGTGAGGACATGCTGATCTCCTGCTCCACTCCGAGGACACTTTTAAGCAGCATGGGCTCCCGCTGCGGGGGCTGCACGCGAGTGTGGGCTGGGGCACGGGTCCCTGGCTGGGAGCCTTCTGAACCAACACCGTCCCTTTCAGCCAGAGCCTGTCCACCTTGGCGCTCATCGAGGAGTTCCTCGGGAAACGTGACGTGCCCAGCCTGCCTGGTGCCGAGGGGCAGGGGGCGCAGAAGTGGGTCCGAAACGTCAGCTACTTCCGTGAGTTTTGTTGTCTTCTCCCTGGTTCTCCTTTCCTCTCCCCAATTCTCCCTCAAGTCTTAGATTAGCGGCGGTGGCGGCGAGCACAGGGCTGGGAGCCGCAGCTGCTCCGGGTGGGGGTGGTGCAGAGACGTGAAGACATGGGCCGAGGCTTCACTGAGAGGGACAGCGTGGGGAGCGGAGTTCTCAGGAGCACGGCGCAGCATGGCCGAGGCTTCCTCAAGAGGCAGGGCTTGAAGCAGAAGCGCATGAGCGCCCTGGACGGTCAGTCCAGTGGGGGAGCAGAGGGACCAGACCTGGAGTGCATGCTCGATGGAGGAGGGGTGTGGAAAACCCACAGCTCCTTCCATGTCTGTCCAAGACACTGGTGCAGCTATGTCTGTCTTCCTAAAATGTCAAGAGGCAATGATGAGATACAGCGTGTGTAAAAAGGACCCTTAAAAACCAGCCAACCAGTGTCACCCGACCTGCACTGACGGTGTCAGAGCGTGGAGCTGCCCCCACGGGTTCCTACGGGAGCAGGCCACTTAGCCTTCCTCGGGCCTGTTGGACGGGCTTGCACCGCCAACACTGAGGTTAGGGCTGCTTCTGGGGGGCAGTGGGGAAAGATGGAGAACCTCGGGCCCAGTTCGGTGACTTTGGGGCTAGGTAACTCTTCTGGGGGCTGTGCTACGTGTATGTTCAGCAACGTGTATATCATATACGTGTATGCAGTATGTTCAGCAATGTGTGTATATATACGTGTATCTATACAGGTATATAGTATGTTCAGCAACATCTTGATGCCCAATCGCTAAATGTCAGTAGCTCCTCACCTTTTCCAATTTAATAATCAAAAATGTCTCCAGACATTGCCAAATGTCGCTGGGGTGGGTGGGGGAGGAAGGCGGGCAGGGCAGAGGGGAATCATCCCCTGTGGGTGGCCTCCGGCTTAGAGGAAGGCTTGGAGAGCTGGAGGCCACCCCTGCCCGGAACCTGAGCTCAGCAGGTCTTCGGCGCCATCAGGTCCGCTCCAGCCCCGGTGACCGCTCGTGTGCAGCAGGCCAGGGCCTGGTCCCTGCGTTCTCAGCGACGTTGACGTGCTTGAGCCCATGGACCATTGGTCAGCTGTATCCTTGGGGCCTTCCTCTTGCCCACGGGCCTCACTGACCTCAGCAGGAGGTCCTTCTGTCTCCAGGTGCTGGCTCTCCCTAAGGACGGGCCGGAGCACACGTCCTGTTCTTCCAGGACAGACTCGCTCGTGCTCACTGCGGGTACTGGTTACTGGTGCTCCTCCCCCGTGACGTGACCCCCCATTCTGGGGCTTTGGCTGGTCCCCAAAGTGACATTTGCTTCTTATGCGTTACAGAGGTGCTTCACAGAAGGTTTGCCAAATGCAGCACACTGTTTGCTTGTTTTCCCTCTAGTTTTTCTTTATCGTTGTTGTTAAGAACATACTAGGCACAGCACGCAGTGACCCCCAGTTTCTGCGTGTATGTTTGGGGTTCCCACCCTCACCCGGCCTTTCCTGAGGTCGCCCTCTCAGGAACGTTTGCTCTCTGCCCCCTGCGTCATCGATCCGAATCCTTTCGGTTGCTGTTGGGAACTAGATCGGGCAGGTTTGCTTTACGAGTTCAGCTTCAAGACGACTTCAGGGCAGCTTTGATTTGAAGGGCCAAGGTGACTTCAATGTAGCCAGACACCACTGGCTCTTCTGGTCCAATTATGGGGGGTTGGGGAGGGAGCGAGGGGGGCGGACATCGCGTTCATGAAGGCTCTCAGCCACTCACTCCGCATCCTTTCTGTTCCTGCCGTTCCTTCTCCCCCTGCCGATCCCGGGGTGACGGACCAGATGCTGTCTAGATGTAAGCTTTCCAGGCCTCAGCCGGCCGGTGAAGTTAGCTAGGAGCCGAGCGTAAGCACCGGCACGTCACTGCCAGTGGACTGGCTGTCCCATGAAACCACGCCCTCAATCTTCAGACCAAGGAGCCAGATTCTATGGAGGGTTTACTTGTGTACAAACAGCCCCAGTGGCTTTTGCGTGTGTGTGTTAGTGGTAATGTGGTGGTGTTTTCAAACGCCTCACATGCTTGTGAAAATTGCACACTGACTAGGGAAGATTTCGTGCTGGCGAAGAATGCCAAGAGTCCGACGGACCGTTGTCAGAAGGACAAACACACCTGTCTTGGAAGAAGGACAGCCAGAATGCATGCTCCGTTGAAGCAAGATGGCAAGACTTTGCCTCACCTGCTTTGTACGTAGAAAAAGACCTCAGGCCTGGTGAAGTCGAAGGGCAGTGAAAACAGACAAGCCCTCCTTGAGATGGTGCCCCTGTCTGACAGGCCCTAGAATAGGACCTCCTGCTTGGTAAAGTGAGGGGCGGCTCCGTGACAAGGTGGCCCGAGAGGCTGCAGCAGTGGCCTCAGACCTGAGGACGATTGCGAGGTGGCGCGGGATGCCGAGGGCCCGAGCGCACGGGAACCGTGCCTTGCCGTGCTTTGGAAAGGCACAGCACGGTTCTCTTCAGCCGACCGCCTGGGCACAGACGGCAGCAGTTTCGGAGTTGCCCCTGTGCAGTGCCGCGTCTCCACGGGCTTGCCAGCGGCTGGCGCTGTATTGGTCGGACAGCAAGCCATCTTCTGCTCATCTGCCACCCTGCGGTGGTGGACGGAGGGCCAGCGGCTCATTTCCTCCAGTCTGCGGGGGCTCTCCTCACGCTCCCCTTGAGATCCCTGTTCAGTCCTCCTCCTTCAGCACGTGGGAGGAGCTCTCCGAGGCTGCTGGAATCCGTTTGGTCTTTGCTTTCTGTGTAATGACCTTCTGGCTCCTGGAGGCTGGGTGTCCGTGCTGGTGTCCCACAGCTGGGTGGCGTTCAGGGCGTTCCGTGGTGTATGCTCCAGGTTGTGCCTTGACTTTCATGCACGTCTTGACTTTAAACTTTCTCTTCAACCTCAAGTTGTGCTTGCACGTGAGTAATTGCTGGTTTGTCCAACAGTTGCTCCTGGCCTTGCTCTGTCTGATGCCATCGGTCTTCAGTGCATGCCTGCATCATGCGACGCCGGTGAGCTATGCTCAGACATGTGGGAGCCCAGGTTGGAGAGGAGGTTAGGGTCTGTAGGGGAGAGCCTGCAGTAGTCCCCAGGTGGGGCGGACTTCCTCAGGTGGTACCAAGGAAGAACTACCTGGAGATCTTGCCTGGCTAGGAAAACTCAAGGGGACATTTCTGCTCTTGGAGCCACGGGGCTACCAGGCCTTGGAGCGCACTGGGTCGCACCTGCCCACAGCTGGTGTACAGCTCAGCTCTGCTGGGCACTTCCTGCCCCGTTGCTCACTCCACCAGAGGCAAAGGTTGCCCACCTTCTCTTGTTGGTGTTTCCAAGCTGTCATCCAGTCCCCACCCACCCACCCACCCACCCAACTCGGGTAAGCCTTCCCACTCCTCTCCACTGATTCTGTTTCTCCCTTGAGCGAGGTTGAAGGCGGCTTGGTGGTCCAGTGGCTTACTGCTCAGCTGCTGACAGGAGGACTGGCGCTCATGTCTACCAGCTGCCCTGTGGGGTACAGACGGGGCAGCCTGTGCCCATAGAGGTCATCGCTGTAGAATCTGCCCTGTGGGGCCATTGTGAACTGGAATCAAGTGATGGCAATGCCTTTTTAAACAGCAAGTGTTCCGCAGTGCGCTGTTAGAACGCACAGTCCTGGTGGAGGGGTACCATCCGTATGAAAGTGCAGGACCCTCTGCTGGCCTCACGCACTCACCGGGGCCAGGGGAGAGGCAACGTGTACCAAGCTCTCGGTGATTTGTATGCGCTCTGAAGTCTGGGAACCTTGGCTTTAGACTTGACCCAAAATACTTGAAGGGGGACCGTAGTTGATACTCTCTGCACATCCCCACCTCCCAGGAACCATCTGTATTGATGCGTCCATTTCAGTGTGTGCCTCGGGAGTGTCCAGCGGTGGGCATCTCAGCAGCATAGTGGTCCTCATGGTGGCTGTGTTTTTGAAGCGTGCTTGTCCAGCAGTGCTGCTCCCTGCGCCCTCACGCCTCCCCTTCCTGTGGTTCCCGCCCCTTAGGGTTGGACGGCAGCACGCCTGCCTTCGAGCGGGAGCGGCTCATCAATCAGTTCAACGACCCCAGCAACCTCGCCACGTGGTTGTTCCTCCTGTCCACGCGGTGAGTACAGCCAGGAGGTCAGGCATTGGTCCCGAGCCTCGTTCACACGCAGTGAGAGCCACTCTGCCCAGTCTGCCACCCTCATGCGGAGATCACTGCAGCAAAGGGTGGGGAGGAGAGCAGACGGGGCCCGGCTCTCAGTGGGAGTGGCGTCTGGGGTCTTCAAGGCTTGTGTTCAAACAAGCAGCCCTGTAAGCGAGGTGTCAGCTCAGTCCACACGGAGGAAGCGCCCCGGCCTCTGTGATCCATAGATGACAATAACAGAATCCAAGTATGACGGAGGGGAAGTCTCAGAGTTTAAATTGTGAACACTCAATTTGTGTTATGCCCGTGGAGGAGGGTGGGAGCCCAGACCCATCCGCAGGGTCCCTACGTGGATTAAGCCTCTGGTGAATCCCCTCCAACTGTACTGGAGAGATGTGAATAGACTTGCTATCAGGCAGAGCTTTGAAAACTCGATTGGCCCGTGTAATACCTGGTCATTCAAGCTCCCTGCTGATCCTTTAAAATATATATATATTTTAAAGAATATGTGACTTATAAAACATGTGATGCCCTTGTTTAATCAGTTTTTACTATTTTTATTCCATTTGGTTAATTGAAAATTTATTGAATAAATTAAAAGGAAGTTAAAAAAGGAAAAATCCCAACAATGATCACAATTTGCTTTCTTTTTTTTTAAAAATTATTTTATTGAGGGCGCGTACATTTCTCATCACAGTCCATACATACATCCACTGAGTCAAGCACCTATGCACACCTGTTGCCCTCTTCAATCTCGAAATACCTGCTCTCCACTTCGGCAATTTGCTTTCTTTCAAGAGTGTCCTGAGACTTAGGCCATGCGGTGAATGTGACTGTGAGGTCAAGGTGTGACTGTAGGGCTGATGGCCTTTGTCGCAGCCCAAGGGCAGCTGCCGCCTGCCATCAGAGTGCCCCGTCAGGGTGGGAGCCCCTCGTTCTCCAAAGGCACCCCTGTGCACAGAGGTTTCTCCCGCCCGAGGCGTGTACCTGGCCAGGACCTGAGGCCTTGTTGGCTGCAGAAGGGTGGAGGGGGTCTTCTGTGCGAGCTGACGGGACCCTGTGTGGGGAGTGTTTAGGGGGGGCTGGAAGGTACATTTGGCTGGGGTGGGCACCACAGTGGGTGTGCTGATTGGAGACTTTCCGTGCTTGTTGACTGGTGTCTTAAAGGGCTGGATGCCTGGGTGTGAATCTGATTGGTGCCAATCGAGTAGTGGTGTTTGATGCTTCCTGGAATCCTTGCCACGATGCCCAGGCAGTGTGCCGGGTGTACCGCTATGGCCAGAAGAAACCCTGCCACATCTACCGCCTGGTGGCTGACTTCACCCTGGAGAAGAAGATCTACGACCGGCAGATTTCCAAGCAGGGCATGTCAGGTGGGCCGGCCTGCAGGCCCAGGGAGAGGCCCACATCAGCAGTGGTGGCGGGGAGCATGGGGGGCGCAAGGGGGGGGGGCTCCGGCTTAGAGGGCTTCGACTCCTGGACAGCCAGCCCTTCCTCCCACCTCACCCACTGCTGCTGCTGGGAAGAGAGGACGTCCTCCACTGACCAGGAAGAGCCCAGCCAGGACACCAGCTTTTGTCCTGAGACGTCTCTGTTGCTCAGAGCCTCAGTGGGGTCCCGGCCCAGGGTGGGTCAGACAAATGGCGACGAGGACACCCCCGCTGACCTGCGTGTTTGTGCGTCTGCAGTCCTGGCCACCCGCCGCTCACGTCTCCTCGCTCTTCCTTTCAGACCGGGTGGTGGATGATCTGAATCCAATGCTCAACTTCACCCGGAAGGAGGTGGAGAACCTGCTGCACTTTGTGGAGAAGGAGCCCGCACCCCAATCGTCCTTGAACATCAAGGGGATCAAAGAGTCCGTCCTGCAACTTGCCTGTCTCAAATACCCTCACCTCATCACCAAGGTAAAGCCCTGAGGACGTGCAGTCTCTGTCAGCGAGGCCCCCTCCCCTCCTCTCCCCTCCCCTCCCTTCTACAGAGGCCTTGTTGCTCACAGGCAGCTGACTGAGCTCGGCCAGGTGGAATCGCTTGGTCAGTGTTTGTTTTCCAGAACTGTAGTCGTGCATTCTGCGAGCAGTCCTCGTCTTTGGGTGTGAAGGCCGGCTTAGTCTTCTAAAGCGGGTGCAGGGTTAGAGCTGCGAAACATGTTCTCGCCCCGAGGCGGGGAAGCGTACCCGTGTGTCTGCACAGTGGGCAGTTCTCTGTTGGCTTCAGAGTAAGACTTGCTGGGCACTGGGCCTCTTGGCGCAGAGACCGGCAATTTACTCAGTGTCCTCCCCTGTCCTCAGGAGCCTTTCGAACATGAGTCATTGCTGCTGAACCGAAAGGATCACAAGCTGACCAAGGCCGAGAAGAAAGCAGCCAAGAAAAGCTACGAGGAAGACAAGCGCACGTCCGTCCCCTACACCCGCCCATCGTACGCGCAGTACTACCCCGCCAGTGACCAGAGCCTGGCCAGCATGCCTGCCTTCAGCCAGAGGAATTGGTGAGTCGTGGGAGGGGCAGGAGGCCAGACTCCCTCCATCTCTGCGCTGGTTTCTTCTTTAACCCAAGGACAGCTGGCAACATTGGCTTTCCCTGCTGTGAGGAACAGGCTCTGTTCCTGGGTCACGTGCAGGGGCAGGTCAGCACCACTGGGGTTTAAGTGGCTCTGGAATCCAGCCTGTCCACACACACAGGCCCAGTCCCTGCCCGCGCACAGCTGCCTCCTGCTCCTGGCACCTTGGCCCTGGCCCTTGCCTTGGCAGCGAGTTTCAAGGAGGAAAGCCAGGTTCTCGCTGGGTCCTGGATTGCGGTCGAGGGCTTGCTCCTGGTTCTATGAGTGTGCCGCAAGCCCGCGGAGGTCCCCGTGAGCGCCGTGCTAGAACGGCTCTCAGGCTGCACTGCGCGACGACGCCGGCTGAGAAAGGCCTTTGGGGAGACATCATAGAAGAGTCATCTGTGTTTAATTGGTTTGTCTTTCTGTACTCAACTCTGTTTTTATTGTGAACTGGGGGCAAGTCTACAGAGCGGATGAATTTTCCGTTGCGTAGCCGTAGGTGAGTTCAGTCCCAGACCCGAGGGTGGCTGCAGCCCAGTCTCTAGCCGACCGCTGGGCTTGCTCTCCCAGGGTTTCCAGCTTCACTGGGCTCTCGGCTGGGATCGTTGCAGAGCCGTGTCTGGTGCTGAGCCACCGCTCGGTCTTCGGCCTGCGGGCTTCGGCCTGCTGTTTGCCGGTCTAGGGGCCTGGTGCACTGATAAGCTCCAGGCGGGGAGGGACCAGTGCTTGTTCCTTGGGGACCACTCATGAGCTTGTAACGTCCCCGTGGCTGCTCCCCAAAGCAGGGTGTAGAGTGTTCTCTTTGTGGAATTGCCCTTGGTCCCGGGGCAGTGAGTGACTCCCTCCCTCACTCAAGGTATTTGACGATCGTCAGTGAAGGTTCATGACTGCGCCCCTTGTGCTCTGTCTCATTAATGGTCACCATACATGTGTCGTCGAGCCTGTAAGGATTCCCAGGGATGTGTCTATTGCTCCCACACCCCCAGCCCGCCTGTCTGCCCGTCCGGTCCCCGGCATTCATTCCATTTCAGACGGTGCCTCCCAGCCCACCCCCTCCCATTCAGGAGCATCCGGGTCAGCTGCTTGACTGAGTCATTGCATTTAAAATCATCTGATCGATGATCATGACTCAAGAGCATTCTTAAATCTGTGGGAATTATTTTAACCCGATTTTCTCTGGAAACCTGTCAGAGCTACAGCACCGAGCTCGTGTCAGATCTCAGCACCTGGTTTCTGATCAGTCCGTCCGTCCATCTGTCCGCCTGCAACACTTTACGTCACGGTGCTCTCATCTCAGGTAGAAGCTCTTGCTCTTTCACAGCCTGCAGCATCATTGCTGTGCGGCCGCCTGGGAACGCGCGCCTCCCTCGTCTCCCTTAGCCCGCTCCCCTGTCACCGCCGGAGGGGGCTAGTGGGAGGCACATAGACAAGTGGGCTGGACTGAGGCTGCGGCAGAGCCATCCCTGGCCCACTCTGACACCACTCTGACACCTTTCTGGGTGCTTGTGAAGAGGCCGTCTCACCCAGGCAGAGTAGGAGGGTTGGGCTGATTCTTAGGGACTCTCCCCAGGGCCCGTAGCCCCCACAGAGCTGCCGGGGCAGGTGTTAAAGAAACAGGCCCTTGGCCCTGCTGGGGCTCTCTGTGACTGTCAGCCTGCCTGGGAACTGGGGGTCCACAGGGCAAAGGGTGGTGGAGGGGGCTGCCCCGATGGCCTGTGCAGCCATCCAGACTGGAGTCAGGCGAGGACGAATGCGTCAGATGTCTGCAGATGCCCAGGCACCCGGTTTCAGGATGTTTGCTGGAACAGCTTTGTCGAGGCCTCATCAGTGAGCTTTGTGGGCCGCGTGGCCTGTGGAGATTCACGGCCGGTGCTCATGCCGTTAGAGGGCCCGTCTGGGTGCACAGCGCTGTGGCCGGGCCTGTGGAGACTGGGGAAAGTCATGTCTCGGAGGGTCGGGCTGCAGAGTCCAGAGGGCGAATGTGAAGGAAGAGACCGCGGGACGCGGCTTCCTGTGGCTCTTTCTGGTTGCGGGGTGCACGATTCCACGCGGGTGTTTTCAGCTGAGCAGCTCCTGCTGGTCTGTGACGAGCTCCCTGTCCTCTAGCGCCCTCCCTCTGGGCAGGGCCAGCCTCTTCCTCCTCGAGTGATCACCCAGGAACCCCATGGAGATTCATCCTCTTCTTCTTTGTATTACATTTAACTTTTAATCATTTTATCACAAGTCATCCATCCATCCGTTGTGTCAGACATATTTACATATTTGTTGCCATCATCGTTTTCAAAACATTTTCTTTCTGCTTGGTATCAGCTCCTCATTTTCCCCTCTCCCTCCCTCCCTCCTTTCCCCCTCCTTCCCCCCTCCCTCCCCCCTTGATAATTTATAACTTGTTATTGCTCTTTCATGTCTCACACTGTCCGATGCCTCCCTTCGCCCACTTTTCTGTTGTTGATAGTTCATTGTGATCAGTTCCCTCTTTCTCCCTGCACCTTCCCCTTACCCTCCTGGTATGATTATTCTCAATATTGATCCTGAGGGGTTTATCTGTCCTGGATTCCCTGGGTTTCCAGCTCTTACCTGTACCTGTGTACATGCTCTGGTCTAGCTGGGTTTGTAAGGTGGAGTTGGGATCATGATAGTGGGTGGGAGGAAGCATTAAAGAACTAGTGGAAAGTTGTTTGTTTCATCGGTGCTACACTGCACCCTGACTGGCTCATCTTCTTCCTGCGACCCTTCAGTAAGGGGGTGTCCAGTTGCCTACAGGTGGGCTATGGGTCTCCACGCCGCACTCCCCCTCATTCACAGTGATATGATTTTTTGTTCTGGATCTTTGATTGCCTGGTACCTGATCCTATCGACACTCATGATCACACAGACTAGTGTGCTTCTTCCATGTGGGCTTTGTTGCTTTCCAGCTCAATGGCCGCTTGTTTACCTTCAAGCCTTTAAGATCCCAGACGCTGTATCTTCTGATAGCCGGGCACCATCAGCTTTCTTTGCCACATTTGCTAATGCACCCACTTTGTCTTCAGCGATCGTGTCGGGAAGGTGAGCATCATGGAATGCCAGGTTAATAGAACAAAGTGCTCTTGCATTGAGGGAGTACTTCAGTAGAGGCCCAATGTCCTTCTGCTACCTTAATACTAATCCTATAAATATATGCACGTAGATCTATTTACCCATCATCATATATAAATATTTACATATGTACATGCCTGTATTTAGACCTCGATAAATGCCCTTTGCCTCCTAGTTCTTTCCTATATTTCCTTTTACTTTCCTCTTGTCCCACCTTCATGCTCAGCCTTCATTTGGGATTTGGTCATTCCTCCTGGTTACATTGCCCTTGATCAAGCCCTACCAGGCATCCTACGCCCTCTTCGCCATCAATTTTAGATTGCTTGTTGTTCCCTTGTTCTTGGGTTTGTTAACACACGCTTCCTTTCCCCCACCTCCCCCTCTCCCATTGCCCCCAGAGCCGTTGGTCACGTTGTTTTCTCCTCTGGATTGTGTATCCTGCCTATCTTATCTAGACAGACCTGCAGAGATAATAATATGCACAAAAACAAGACAGAGCAAAAGAAAGCTACAAAAGAAAACAAAAAAGACTACAACAAAAACCAACGACCGAAAAAGAAAAGCCTGTAAATAGTTCAAGGTCTGTTTGTTGACCTTTAGGAGGGAGTGTTTTCGGGTGAGTCTGATGGGGTGCCGGCTGACCCAACGTCTATTTTTGGTATTTCCCGGGGACTCCCTTGCTCTGCTCCTCTTCTTGTGTCGAGTGAAGATTTCACAGTGTGTTCTCTGGTGGAAATCCGCATCACCGGGGCAGGCCCCGCCCTGCAGAGCCTTCTTTCTCTCCGCGGTCCGGGCTCTGCTAGCACCAAGGGTGCCTCTGCAGCCCGCTGACTTTGCCGGCCTTGCTGTTCTCCTGAGGCCGTGCCTGCATCCGTCCGCCCGCCCGCCCGTCCGTCCGTCTGTCTGTCGTCTTCTCACACAGGCTGTGTCTGGCAAGTCTGCCGGTAGATTCGCTGTCCTGTGCCTGACCCATGGAGCCGGCGGGCGTGCTGAATCCTGCAGTCTGGCCGCCACCAAAATGGGTTCTAAATCCACATTAAAAATGGCATCCGGTGTGGTCTTGTGCGTGTTGGCTCCCTTTTCCGTGGACTTCTTTGTCGCACTATTGTATTGGGAACTGGTGAGATATCCTAGCAGGGCTGCACAATTGCCCCCCACAATCTCTCTCAGGGACATCCCCCACCATGCGTCTTCTGGGCAGTCGTCGGACAGTCATGCGTGAGGGCGGAGGGCACTCAGGCAGTCTAGATCCTAGAGGACGATGCCCCTTATTCCACCGACGCCTCTGGTTCCCTTTCAGTTGATTAGACTGCAGAGATCCTCGCTTCTCCGGAAGCAACTGAGGGCGCAGGGTGGAGAAGCCTTTGGAGGAAGGGAGGGGAGGGGGGAGGCCTTGGTGCCGAGCCCGCTCAGCCCGTGTGTCCCTCTCTCACAGGCAGCCAGCCCTGAAGAGTGACGAAAAGCCCGTGGCCAGCGTGCGACCCGTGCAGTCCACCCCCATCCCCATGATGCCTCGGCACGTTCCCCTGGGAGGCAGCGTGAGCGCCGCCTCGGCCACAGGCCCATCGGTGAACTTCCCGATCAACTACCTGCAGCGGGCAGGGGTCCTCGTGCAGAAGGTGGTCACCACCACAGGTCAGGATCTCCTCCTCCGGGCCTTTTGTCTCTGTGTTGTTCATTGGCTTTGTGCGTTCAGGAAGTGCATCCGAGGCTGGGCTGCACTGGCCACTGCAGTAAACCTCGGGAAGGAAGCAGCCTCTGGCTTCGAGTGTGCGCTTTGTGAACTCGTTCAAGAAGAACTCAGAGCCAGGCGTCCTTTGGGTGCGGCGTGGGGTAGCCTCTGACCACGAGGACATGCGGGTGGTCTACGAAGGTCTCACCAAGCAAGTGGGAGTTCTTAGCCCTGCCTGCCTGGGGTCAGCTGCGTGTGGTGCCAGCCACCCACCCCGCTTGCTCTTAGAAGGCCCGCTCCTTCCTTAGTGAGCTGGATCAGGAGGGAGTGGATAAGGCTCGTCCCACCCCGAGCCAGGTGGGTCAGTGGGCTTGCGTGGCCCCTCCTCCCCTGCTGTGGTTGGTGCTGTGACTCAGGGTGACTGGAAAGGAAAGTGGCTCATGATCTTTTTATTTTACCTTGTTATTTAGAAATACGCATGATATGTAGATTTTGTTGGAAATCTTTTAATTCATTCTGTTCGGTGTTAAAATGAAACGAGAGCCCCACCTTAGCCCCCTTTTCTGTTGATTCTTGAAAATATGCTTCGCTCTTTGGGCGGGCATTTGGGTAATGCCGGCACAGCACAGGACCAGGCTACTCTGGAGCCTCTGGTTATGGGGCGCAGAGATGTGCAGTTGTGCAGCCAGAGGACGAAGGAAGCAGAAGTCACCACTAGAACGGAATTTCTCCCCAAACCCAAACTCCACAAATTTTAGATCAAATCACGGGGAATGGATGAGAAGACGGATGGGGTTTCCCAGAAGCTTCTTGTTTCTATGGTGACTGTCGTCGTGTGGCGAGGGTCTGCCCTCTTCATCCTCCTGGCTGTTGGCCCTCGGTCATTTAAGAGGCTTCTGGAGAAACCAGTGGGAAGCACAAGCGGACAGGGAGAAGGCGTTTTCCTTTCCGCCTTCAGCCAGGCCCTGCGTAATCGAAATCTGAAACTTGTGTCTTCCGCAGACATTGTCATCCCTGGACTAAACAGCGCCACGGATGTGCAAGCCAGAATTTCTGCTGGTGAGAGTGTCCACATCATCCGTGGGACGAAAGGTAAGCCAGCGTCTGACCAGCTGCCCACTCCTGTCCTGCCTCTGGTCGGAGCGCTGGCCCGAGAAGCAGGAGGAGGAGGTACGGCACAAGCTGGAAGGGAGAGAGGGTCATCTCTCCAGGAGAGAGAGGTCACGTGGTGGAGAAGGGCCTCTGTAGCTCCTCAGCAGAGCTGGGTTTGGTCCGCAGCCGCTGGTCAGTGGCTTGACTCTCTCACCGTCTTGGATGGGCCTGAGCGGACACGGGGGGTGGGGGGGAGGGTGGGGGACAAGACTGAAGGCAAGGAGCTCTGGCATGGAGCGGTTTTGAGCCCTGCTCCATACTTCCTCTCATTCTACCCAGCCCCTTGCAGGGTGATCCTTTACAGAGCCGGGCACCACCTAGTTCTACTGGTCTTAGGGAGCTGGGCCCGCACTTAGTCCATTGGACACGGTTTCTACTTGTCTTTCCATTTTCTTCAGCCGTCTTTCCTACTGACCACAGAGAGACCAGTGTTTGCACCGTAGATGTCTTCTCGCCAGCTTTTAAAACTCTAGTCCTACCCACCCAAGTAGGGTGTAGAACATTGTCTTTCAGGACCGACTGTGTGCCGTTGGCCGTGGCGTCCTCTGCTGCTGTGGCCCTGAGCCCCCACCTGTGCCAGAGACTCATTTCCTCCAAGGGTTTGGTGATGGCTCAAACGTGTTCATACTTCCGTCCCCTGTAGGTTACCCCCATTTGTGGAAGTTTACAACCAAGTTAGAGACACATGGTCAGGCCTGTGGTGGCTGCATGGGCACATGCCCCCCGGCTCCCTCTCACTCCTCTCCAGAGCCGGGGTGTCTGCCCAAGCGCCTGCTCATGGCCCTTAACCACCCCCCAGTGTCGTCTCAGCCTCCATCATATTCCCTCTCTCCTTGTAGGCTGCTCCCCCTTGCCCAAGTTAACAGGGGTCTCCCCCCAGACCTCCTTGTCCCACCCGACAGCCATCTAGGAATGTGTGCTGTTGTCCTCTTGTGAGAGGCCTTTTCTTTTGATGGCAGTATTTGCCCTTCTGGGATTGGCAGGTCTCAGCACGAGCTCCCCCAGGCTCAGCCAGGCTGCAAGGGGCTTTACCGGCTCCTTGTTTGGTTTGTAGCCTCGTAGGATGTTGTGTTGCGTGTGTGAATCAACGTTTGTGTATCTGGTCTTCCGCTGCTCGGCATTCAGGTGCGTCCCGTTTTTGTGACTGTGTCTAGTACTCGTGCTCGTCCATTCTTGGTTCAGCTCCTCTTTCTTTTCTCCACTTGCCCAAACTTTCTTAAAGGAAAAAAAGGAAAAAGAAAGCAATGGTGGTAAATCTCTAGAACTCCGTATATTTTCCGGGATTCTTCCCTCAAAAATGTGACACTTGATTACCAAACACATGCCAGGAGTGTACACAGGCCCCGATTATATGCGTAGGCGAGACGCTGAAACCCCATAGTGTTCATCATCTTCCAACTCTGCCTGGTCTGTGGCCTGTCTCTGGATCCACGGCAGCTGCCTGAACAGCAGCAATGGCATCCTTGCTGTGTGTCGGTAGCCCCCTGAGCTCTTCTCTGAGCAGCTTCCTGTGTCGAACGCAGACGGTGCTGGTCCAGCGCAGCGGACAAGCCCTCCTTTGTTTGAACAGGCAGCCCTGAGCTGAAACTCGATTCGCCTTCAGCGTTTACCGGCTAATCATCATGGCCCTGAATCTGAAGAAGTTTCTCCAGAGCCGGTCCACAGCCCTGAAACCAGGGTTGCTTACAACCTGGGTTACAACTGGGTCAACCCCAGTTGACCCATGGCTCTGCCATTGTAGTTGCATTATCTGCATTGTTTTGCATTATTGGGCACTGTGCCCTTGCATTTTTCAGCACTACCCCCATATTGGAGTCTTAATCGCTAAGCCAGGAAGCCAGTCCTTGGCCTCTTGTTGATCTTGAATCCTGAAAGGGCAGCTAGCATCTCTGAGGTACATTTCAAAAAACGTGGGCCAATTGCTGCCGGGGAAGTTTCTCAGATCCCCTCCATCTTGAATCTTGTACTGCCTGAACAGTGAGACTTCTGTGTTCTGCTTGATCTTTGCGGTGGAAGCTGGCGGCCAGGGTCGTGGTGGTCGAGGGCCTTCAGCATGTGTGGACACATGGTCCCCGCCTCCTATAGCCGCTCCCCGGGGGGCAGCCGGGAGAGCAGAGGCGTGGAGGAGCCACCATGTTTCTTCCAGGTTCAGATGTAGGAATAGAGGGGTTTGGGGCAGGTGATATTTTATTCCCAACTTTTTGAGGGAGTGTCGTGCCGCTGCAGACTGGCTGTACCACCAGTGTAGGTGGGATTCTTGTCTCAAGGGTCTTAAGAGAGGGTCAGAGACCTGCTTTCATATCATGACTGGGCGGGGGCTTCCCAGGGTTGGCTGTGCACACCTGCCGCCAGCAGTCTCCCCATGCTTCTTCTCCATAGGGACGTACATCCGCACCAGCGACGGGCGGATCTTTGCTGTCCGGGCCACTGGCCGACCCAAGGCCCCCGAAGACGGCCGGGCTGCCGCCTCAGGTGGGTCATCCCTCTTCTCCGTGACCGGCACGACAGTTTGCAGTTTACTCATTTTCCCCGGTAGATAATGTGTACCTGGTTCAACATTCAAAAGACACGGCAGAGGGCAGAGCGAGGAGTGACCTGCCTTCCACGCTGCCCCTCAGGTCCCCGTCCAAGCCCACCAGCTGTTCCCGGAGAAAGATGAGGCTGCTGGTTCTGCAAAGATCAGGGTCCGCATGAGCGGGGACCCACTCGGTGGCAGGAGGTGTTTGGCCCCTGCCATCCCGTGTGCCTCCCTGGAGGTAGAGCTCGTATCTGGTGATTCATTTCAAAAGTATTGCGTACATACAACACCCAAACTCACCGCTATCGAATTGATTCCGACTCTTAGCAACTGTGGCACGGAGTCGAGCTGCCCTGAGGGGTCCTGGGACCGTAGCCCTTTACACGGACACAGGGCCTGTGAGCTCTTTGAAGCCCCTCATGTACATGGAGCGGGATCCTGCACACTTAACAACCAAATACTAGTGTACTAGTGTGAGTGTGTTAGCACGCTAATTCTTTGTAGTCCCCTTCACTCCCCTGTCTGTCTACCTTGTAGATGTGCCTTGTGGAAGGTGTGCCCGGGGGCACGGGTGTCAGAGGGTCCTTGTGAAAATCATTTTATTGCACTTTCTACAAATTGAAAGTTTGTGGCAACCGCTGGTTTTCACACACTCACGGTGCCGTTGCACACTTGATTGACTGCAGCCAAAAGTGAGCAGACTTTCACACACACCGAGAACCAAGCAAAGACCCCAGGGCTCGCTTCCCTGCAGCCTTGGTGCCCCAGAACCGAGCTCGCAGGGTCTCCCGGCTGTGCCACTGTAGCTCGGTGTCTCCACGGTTACTGGCAGGACCACGTCCACAGATGTGGGATCTGCTAGTAGGATTAGTTCCTGGAAGTGGGATTGCCAGGTTAAAGCATGTTAACTCTTGCCAAACGCCCCTGGTGGGCGTGATTCTAACGTGTCCTCCTGCTGCCAGGGTGGGGGGCGTGGTGGTGTGGGCCACAGTGAGCTGCCGACCACGAGGTTGGAGGGTTGAGCGCCGTGGTCAGTGTGCTGCTCCCCTAAAGAGGGACAGCCTCGGGAACCCACACGGGCAGACTCCGGGCATGGACGAAATGGAATAGACTGTGCGTGAGACCACCAGGTGTGAGGGTGCGGCGACTGCGTGGTGGTAGTGTGAGATCCCCCGCAGACAGACAGACAGACGGATCGAAGCAAGAGCACCGTGGGGGAACGCCCACACACCTGGGTCCTCGCGCCAGTGACTGCACATTTGTCGCTCAGATCCCTCGCACTGTCTGGCCCGTTTGCAAGGTGAAGGCGTTGGCCTCCCTGTCTGAAGACCACTTCAGTGGTCCTTCCCTGAGGCCCAGGGTCCCACACTGCACTGCCACCGCGAGGTCCGCTGTGCGAGCCCACCAGCCGCCCCGCGGGGGAGCAGGCTTTCTGCTCCCGTAGGAGGTTAGGGCTGAGTTGGCATCGACTCACTCGATGCCCAGAAAATTAAGAACATTGTCCCCTACCTACAACACAGTTCTCACCCTCAAAGGTAAGTGTGACAGTTCCCTGTCACCTGGCATCCGTATCACACTGAGACCTCTGCAGTCATGCCAGATGACTCAGCACCGATGAGTGTTTGTTTCTTGAACTGGGGTGGGACTGGCTGCTCTGTAACGTCAGTACCCTTTCCCCGGCCCTGCTGGTCACCCGGGGCTTCCTGCCCCAGTGGGTCCATCTCTAGAAGAGTGGGGCCTCCTATGGCAAATAAAGCGAGACCCACAGTCCCAGATGCCGCTGTGACCCTGCAAAGGTGACTGGAGGAGGCCGTTTGCGCTTTGAGGATCCCTGGGCAGGGATTTTTCTTTCTCGCCCCTCCTTCCTTGCCTGGCACTTCTGGTTCTCAGTTCCCTGCACATCCTGTCTCCAGGTTCTCAGGGGCCTTCCCACGAGTCCACAAGCAACGGCAGACACAGTGCCTCATCTCCCAAAGCCCCGGAGCCTGAGGGGCTGGCCAGGCCCGTCTCCCCCGACAGCCCAGAGATTCTCAGTGAGCTCCAGCAGTACGCAGAAGCGGCCGCCGCCCGGGGACCCCGCCAGAGCTCCCCCTGCACCCACACCGCCCAGCTCGTGGACAGCAGCGCTGTTCCTGGGACGGCTCTTGGGACTGAGCCTCGCCTTGGTGGTCACTGCCTCAACAGTTCACTCCTGGTGACCGGCCAGCCCTGTGGGGACAGGCACTCCGTCCTGGACTTGAGGGGCCACAAGCGAAAGCTGGCCACCCCGCCTGCTGCCCAGGAGTCAGTCCGCCGGCGGTCCAGGAAGGGCCACTTGCCAGCCCCCCTGCAGCCCTATGAACACGGGTACCCAGTTTCTGGCGGGCTTGCCATTCCACCCGTCTCCTTAAACCATAACCTCACCCCACCCTTCACCTCCCAGGCTGGGGAGAACTCCCTGTTCATGGGCAGCCCTCCCTCCTACTACCAGCTGTCCAACCTACTGGCAGATGCCCGCCTGGTGTTCCCAGTGACCACTGACCCTCTGGTGCCAACAGGCCCCGTCAGCTCCTCTTCCACGGCTACCTCAGTCACTGCCAGCACCCCGTCCTTCATGCTCAACCCCCCTGTGCCAGGGATGCTGCCCAACTACCCGCTCCCCTTCTCTCAGCCACTCCTGCCGGAGCCCAGGATGTTCGCGCCATTCCCGTCCCCGGTTTTGCCCAGCACCCTCTCCCGGGGCATGCCTGTCTACCCGGGCTACATGTCCCCTCACGCAGGCTATCCAGCTGGTGGTCTCCTCCGGGCCCAGGTGCCTCCGTTTGACCCGCACGAGGTCGCCGAGGTCGGGTTCAGCTCCAATGAGGACGAGGACAAGGATGACGACGACGTGATCGAGGTCACTGGGAAGTAGCGAGCGGGAGCCCGCCCCGCTGAGAGCAGTGGTGGGGCTCTCCGAGAACAGGGCAGTTGGCAAAAGGACGGGGAAGCGGCGACCGTGGTGGCAGGACTCTTGCTGTTGTAGCCATAGCAGGGGAGCCGGGACCCAGGTGGTGACGGGGCGGGCAGCCTGCCCCCCGCCCTTGCCTTGCTCACACCATCTGCTCGCTCGCCCGCCCGCCCGCCCACCCAAGGGTAGAGAGAGGCCCACTGTCTGTCTGTCTTTGGAAACGTTACTGGGTGACTTAGCTTGGCCCTCGGAGGGGAGGGAGGGTGGGAGAGGGAGCAGACTGAGATCCCATGTGAAGGGAGGAAGCAGACCAGGTATATATGTTTGTGTGTGTGTGCGCGCACGTGTGTCTATGTCAGTATGTACATGTATGTAACAGGCCGGGGTGATGGTGGGAGGGAGGGGCATGGGTAAGGAACTAAGGGGAAATGGAATTTATCCTTTTGAAAATGGAATCAGTGTGATGGCTTGTGGGACCTTCAGGGTGCGCCCAGCACAGGAGCCAGTCTCCTAGTTGGTGAAGAGAGGCCCGGCTGACCCAGCCCCTGGGCCCCAGAGCCACCGTCGATTTAGAATCTGAGCAATCATGGGAGGATGGGCCTTACCAGGGTCTGCCTCTCTTCCCAGCGGCTGTGTGTGAGCAGCCGGCTCTCCCTCCGCAGGGCGTGGGGCATGCGCAGAGACTGGGAGGGTGTGAGTGAGCCGGAGTTGTGGCTGGAAGAGACATGCTTACGGGCACGGACCTAACCCCTAAAACTGCCTGTCCTAGTGGCCCGTCCCAGCCCCCTCCCTTCCTACCAGCAAGCTCCATGATAATTTATTTCTCACGGCAGTTATTTATTACTTGGGCTTCCCTGTGCCCCTTCTGTTTGTTGGTGTGCGTGTTTGTACTGGGTAAGGGGTCAAGAAGGTAGGTGCTGGGGAGTTTTAAGATATTCCAGACCCCATAGCTACTGTGTTATTTTATTTTATTTTAAAAAGTGGATGGCCACTTGACTAGGGAGAAAAGAAAGCCCTGACCAAACTGTAGACGACGACACAGCTCCGTGGTGGGGTGCTGACTGCTTGGAGGAGGGGCGTCCAGGGACGGGGAGATCACTCCACGAAGACCAGACCGGTTTGGAGCTCGAGCCCTGGAGCGAAGTCACCTTAGAGGCAGGCCCTCGATGTTGCGCGGCAGGTTGGAGAATGGAGGCTGCTGGCCTACGGGAATGGTCCCCGACTTCGGTGGGGAGCTGGCTCCTCCAGCCTGCCCGACGGTCATGTGGGTCTGCTGCCTGCCGCCTCCGTCCTCCACAGGAGGAGGCCATTAGCTGTAGGCGCCCCAGGCCTGGAAGAACGCACGGCTCCTCTGGGTCTCCCCTCTCTGGATGCCAGGGCGGGGACTGGGGGGCCTCTCGTCCTAAGGCGTGAACACTGGTCATCCTGTCTTCCAATTGCTTTCCTCCCTGGTCCGCACTCACGACTGAGCGGGCGGGCCTTCTCTGTGGCTCCAGAGCTTTACCGCCTGACGGGGAGCTTCTGCTCTTGCCTCTCCACGGCCCGGGGGCAGGCAGCCCAGCCAGTAGCCGCGGGTGTGCTGTTGGAGGCCTTGACACATCCTGGGAGGGTGTCCCAAAGGAGGCGGCGGCTGGGTGTGCATGTGTCTGTCTGTCTGTGTCCGTATGCTGTTCAGTAACACCAAAAGTGGAACTTACAGAGCTTTCTTTCTCAGTTTCATCAGCACCCTGTTAAACCCTTAACTCTGCTACTCATAGAAGCCTTAGATCTACAGTTTAGCTATGCAAATTACTCCCTTAATTTAAAAATAGCAGTTCCAACCAGTGCTTTTTCAGATGCGTCCTAAGGATGGAGGGTGATGGGGCTGAGTTTGAGGGGCTCTCGGGCTTAAACTGGAGCCATCGGTCCCCAGTCCGCTGCGCATTCTGTGCTCATCTCCAGAAAGTCATGAGAGTCCAGGACCCGTCCCCAAAAGGGAACAGACACTGGTCACTGCGTGGAGGGCCTTGAAGTTGCCCGGAAGTGATCGGGTGGCTGAGAGGCCTGCTCTCTCCCTGGGTGGTCCCAGGACCGATGGTTAGAGAAGGCTTTCTCTGGCACATGCAGCGTGTATATGTACGTGTGTGTTGGGGGAGGGGGTTGTGTGTAAGGAACCTGAAAACACTTCCCTGGCTTTCCTGTTGCTGGCAGGCGCAAGAGCGTGCAAGGCCGCCTGGAGCGGCGTGAGGGAGGGGTAGAGATCGCAGAGTCCAGGAACCCTGCTTTATAGCCTCTGATCAGAAACACTCGCTGAGTGAGGGGGAGTGGTGACAGGAGAGAGGTGCAGACCAGGCCTTGGCAGCCCTCATGGCTGGTTCCCAGGACTCCCCGTGCCTTGTCCGTTAGGTTTTGCCCCGATGCTCAGCCCAAGGTTTTGCCCCGATGCTCAGCCCAGAGGTCGCAGCGCTGGCGTAGTGAGTGTCCACCCCGGTGTCCTCACGACGTCTTGACACAAACTAGACAGGAGCAGAGGAGCCGAGCTGGAGAGGAAGCGAGCAGACCACGTCGGCTCGGGCCGTCCCTTCAGACTGGACACAGAGCTGTCCAGACTGGACAGACCCTGTGCAGCTGAGATGGACCCTCTTAGAGCCCATCTCACCGTCTCTGACTTAAAACACGACCCATGGGGTCCCTGGAACTGTTCCCAAGGCACCAGCACGTGAGGTCTCTCCCCAGAAGCAGTGCGCTGACCCCAGATCTGCACAGTAGTTGGGAGGCAGCCACGCTGCAGTGGTCTCAGCAGGGCAGGGCCCTGCCCTCCTTTCTGAAGCCTCCTCTGCAGGCTGTCCAGTCCTCGTGCCCAGGGTTCCTAGATTGGCCCCTCTCCGGCCCCCTCCCTCCACACCCCCTTCTCCTTTCTGAGCCGCCTCCTGTGCATTCAGCAGGGTAGGGTGACTCTCACCCCACCCACGTTCCCCAGAGCAGGGGTCCTCCCCACAAAGGGCCCCGGGAGTCTTTCTGCCTGTTCCCTGTTTGCCGGCCCGTGAGACTGCCCTACCCTCCATCGGTCCCTTTCCAACTCTGGCCCCCTTTTCCCGACTCTCCCTTTCTGTGTATGCTCTGTGACCTCGTATATGTCTGTCCTGTGCCATGACCTTGGCTCCAGGCCCCGTATGAATTTCCGAGTCTTAAGACAATGAGCTTTCTGAGCAGGCCACGGCCCCTGCGTTGTGCTCGTCGGGGTCCTGAGCCCACCCTCCCCTGGGGCAGGTCTGTTGGAGGTGGACATCCGTGCTTCTGGGCGCCAGGCAGACTACAGAGTGCAGTGCAGAGGGCAGGGGAGGGGTGGAAACCCTCCCATCACCCCTTCTGGGATGACATTCAGAAGAGGGGACCTCACTGTGACCTGACACAGGACCCTCCTCGGAAGAGAGCTCAGCCCAAGGTGTGAGAGAGTGTGTGTGTGTACGTGTACCTTGGTGTAAACTGACTTATCTGGTTGTGCTACTCGGGGGCTGGGGGCTCATCTGGAGAACCTCCCAGCCTCCCTAAGCAAGATTGATTTCCTGCTGTTCCCTCTTCAGAGGGGTCAGGGACGAGGGGGTCCAGGTATGAGGGGATTACCATGGGTAACCACTAAGGCCACACTGCTGCCAGGGGTAGGGGAGACGAAGTAACCCGGGGACCTGGCGCCTGGCTTTGGCTTCTGTCTTATTTCCTCAGGACGCCCCCTGGGACCTGCACCCAGCTTGGAGGAGTGTCTGGCTGGGTGCGCCAGCGGCTTCCCTCCCCTCGCTCGGCAGGGCGGCGCTCCTGCCCTGGAGACTGGGCAACTGGCTGTTTCTATGACGTATTTATTTTTACTTGTGTTTCATGTCACTTTTTTAAAAAGCAAACAGAACAATTTTAAGTCAGTATAACTGCCTATCAGTTTTCTTTATTTCTCTTTTTGTAAAATAAAATTTAAACTCAAGAAGGCAGTATTGTTTGATGTGAGGCTCGCCTGGCGGGAGGCGGGGTGGGCGGGAAGAGGGGACGCACTCCTGAGAGGTCCTTTGGGGTCACAGGGCTCACTGCCATTGATTCAGCAGGGGCGGGCCGTGCCTTCACACACTTGGGGACACTGCATTTTCAGGGTTCTGGGTAAGATGGCCAAGCTGGGACAGTTCTCAGCCCCTGCAGGTTTGGCGGGTGCCTTGAGGTCTGGGCTCCCGGTGGCCGGGGGAGTTGGGGGGCACCACTGTCTGAAGTTGTCCGGGGCTGGGTTTGCAGAACGCTTCAGACTCCCAAGTATGTTGTTTCCCAGTCTTCACCCAGCTGGCCCACAAAGCATTAACCAAAGTTTCTGCAGGGGGTGGGTGGGGAACGAGGGCGTGGGCCATTCCCAAAGATTCACTTCTTGTAGGGAACAGACCCACGGCAGACCCTCTCAAGGCATTTAGTAAGGGAGAATTCAAATGTTTCTGTTGGGGATTCTTTGAACAGAGGATACAAAAGCCAAGTCTGGGCTCACGGGGATGAGATGGGCTCGGGCTATTGGGACCCTAGACTGGGGGTCAATTGTGGGTGAGGCCAACGGATAGCTACCCCTGGCTGCTGGAGGAGAAGCAGGGCCTTGCTGGGTGCCTGTTGCCCCCTCGTGACCACTCAGGCATACAGGGGTGCTCTCACTGCAAGGGATGAAGCCTGGCTAGCCGCAGGCCTTCTCCCAGTGGAACCCCTCTTCCAGGATGGGGCTACACTCGCAGGGCCCGGGGCGGGGAGTCGCAAGTGCTGGCGCTCCCCAACCACACGGAGCCCACTTGTAGAAAGGGCAGCTGCAGAGGGGGGTTTCTGGGGAGAAACTCATCAGCCTCCGGGCAGCAGAAAGCAGAGAATGGGCAAACCCCGTGGTCAGAGGCTGTGGGTCCGGTGTCCCAGGAAGTGCTTCCCATAGCCAAGTGCCTGGGACACGGAAGGCCTTGGGCCTGGGCCTGGCCCTTCATTGGCAAAGCAGACTGCTGTGACCATGCCTGGCCAGCCCAACGTGCCTGTGGGGTGAGGCAGCTGCCCGCTCTGCTAGCCTGCCCAGAGGGCCGGTCAGGCTTGGCTCTGGCAAACAAGGCCCCATCTTCCCTGCCTGTGGAAGGAGCCAAGATGAGCGCTGCTCCTGCCCTGTGCTAGTGCACC
>NW_022111320.1:52596016-52599540 GCF_000313985.2 Echinops telfairi
AGTAAGGTGGCCAGATTTTAACATTGGTAAAGCGGGACACCGTTGATAAAACTCATATCCTGGCGAAATAGCCACATGGCAGCCGAAAACCGTATACCCTAGCTTGTCGTGCATTCTCTCCAAAAATCGAGACTTTTTTTAAAACGCCACAGGATGTGGGGGAAATTGTTAAAAATCGGGACTGTCCCGCCAAAAGCGGGACATCTGGTCACCTTATTATGAGGCAAAACAAGTGAGTGTGTGTGTGTACGCGTGTGCGCGCGCTGATTCCAACTACCATTTTTCTGAGTAGAGTCATGACGCCTGGAAGCCCAAGGAAAGGATTTCGTGGGACTGTTTTCCATAGGGCCTAAGCATTACTGCCTTTTCAGCTCCCAAACCTTTGACGTGCTTAAGTATTAAAATACCAGGGGTAGGGAATGTGCCCCCAGTGCATCAGGTGTTTCTCTGCCTCTTTAAAATCTTTTCTGTGCTGTGGTGTTGACACTCCCCCCCCCTGCCCCCTCCACCACCCACCTAGGGGTGACTGAGGTCAAGCTGTCCGGGGAAGGGGCTCAGGGCTCTGGCCCAGGCTGGGTGGCACTGTGGTCTCTGCCCAGAGTGGATTGTGCTCTTGCTCTGCTGTGTTTCGGGGTGTGTACTTGTGCTGTGGGGGTGACTGTGGGATTGACCCTTTCTCAGCCTGTCCTTCCCCTCTTTGCTCCTCCTCGTTCTTCCAGGCGGTAGTGCCACCCTGGTTACCTGGGTAAGGTGGCTGTTTTACATTTCCCCAATTGGCTTTAATGAACTGATAACGTACTGCCTCCTAGCTTAGGAGGCCTGCAGTAAGGTTCTACACACCAGCTCTGGGCGGGAAGTTTTTGTGTCTCTCACCTTGTGTCCCTCAGGACCCCCTGATACCTCCTCTTTCCCCTCCTACTTGTGTCGAGTCTCCTCTGTTTTCAGCCCCAGAGTGATTAGGTGTGAGACACACACTGCGCTGACATGGCTTAATTCGCACCTCCAGGAAACCCCTGTTCTGAAACAGGATCCCTTCACAGGTGTGGGCCTTGGTTCCAACATCTGTTTTCAGGGGACACAGTTCAGTCCATCACAGGTGGGATGATGCCCGTGGCCTGGTGGCTCCACGGTGGACAGCGCTGGGCCAGACTTTGCTCCAGCTGCCGGGGCTGGCTTGCTCTGGCCTCCCCTGCTCCCGCATGGCTGGACTTGCTGGATAGGCCTTGCCGGGGAGTGCTTCCTCTTTCTGTGTCCCAGTTTCCTCTGAGGCTTTGGTCCCTGTGGTTTCTCTGGTAATAAATGCTTGGACCTGACGGTGGCCTGTCCTTCCTCTGGCCATGGTCCATGAGGCTTGAGGAGGCTAGGCTGACAGTGGGCTCAGTTGTGGGGAAAGACACAATGGGTGGGGTGGGGGGGCTGGAGGGGTTGGGTGGAAGGCAGGCCATCTGGCCTCTGACCCATTGGGGATGGAGGGGTGGAGACTGGCTGGAGTCCCCAGCTGACTCACTCCTGTGTCCTCTATGACTCAGTTTACCCAGGTGTGACTAGCGCTGCCCCCTGACAGGCAGAGATGCTCAGAGAGCTTCAGGTCTTGTGATGAAGAAATGCAGAGGCTTGTGGCTTTTGTCATGCTTCCCTCTCTTCTAGGTCACTGTGTGTAAACACCTCTGGCCCCTCCCCTCCTGGGTCAGAACACCCAAGGCAGGGCGGAGACAGGGCCAGAACCAACCAGCAGGCAGGTGGGCACACTGGTCAGAGCAGGCTGCCAGCCTCCTTCCGCCTCTGTCTCCCTTGCAGCTGCCCTGGGGCACGGCGCGGAGGGCCCAGAGCCATGTCGGACTTGGTGCTGCTGGGCCTGATTGGGGCGCTGACGCTGCTGCTGCTGCTGACCCTGCTGGCCTTCGCCGGGTACTCGGGGCTGCTGGCTGAGGTGGCCGTGAGCTCTGGCTCACCCCCTGTCCGCAACATCACCGTGGCCTACAAGTTCCACAAGGCACCCTATGGCGAGACGGGTCACCTTTTCAATGAGAGCTGCAGCGTCTGCCCCAAGTTCCGCTCCATCGCCGTCTACTATGACAACCCCCGTACGGTAAGAAGACAGACCCCTGTCTCTGGGACGACCTGGGACAGGGCTTGTTGGAGGGGCGTGGTGGTTTCTGAGGAAACGGTGGACGCGCCTTTGGACTGGCTCTAGGCCCCTTCCAGGCGCCCGTGTACTGCTCAGGGCCGTTTCCCCTGGCTCTTAGCTCCCCGTGGGCCACTGGGAGTCCCTTGCCTCTGCTGGGGCTGTGCTCCCGGGTTCCCCATTCTGCCGTCCCCCTCTCTCCTGTTTCCCTTGGGGGCCAGCACTGCGTGGCCAGGCTGTTCCCACGCTCCCCTCTCTATCTTTAGAGGCAGGTCTTTGGTTCTTAGCACTTCTGCTGGGGCTGGAAGCCTGTCTGGACTGGGAGGGCGGCCTCTTTTCATGGGCTCAGAATCCCACTTGTCTAGTTGGTGCTCCCTGGCCCGGTGACACGGATGACATGGTGTTTCCTTGGACCTCAAGATGCCTTGTTGGGGCGGGAGGGCCTCGGGGCAAGTGGGGCCAGGGAAGCTGCCCACAGTGCCCAGGATGCCAGGGCCAGAGACTCACCTGGCAGCATCACTGGCTCCCTGTGGGTGTCTGGCTACACACATAGCCTGCAGTGAGTCAGGGCTTGCCAATGTGGCCTCCTGCCGTGCCATGGGGTGGTGCTGCCCATAGCTGGGTGGGCTCGAAGCACTGCCGAGGGTGCCTCGGCCTCTCGGCCTGCAGGCCCTAGCCTGGCTCTGAGCCAGACCAAGATGGACACTTGGCATTTCCAACCCCAGGTTCCTTACTTGGAGCGCTCAGGCGGGCAAGTCTTCCAGACCTCCCCCTGACTGCCCACCTGCCCTCCCAGACCTCCCTGGGCACTCGTTCGAAACCGGGGTGTGCCGGCTCTCTCTCTGGACCGCCCTCTGCTTGACCTGCAGCAAGCATCACGGTGGCCTACAAGAGACAAGGCAGATCTGGCCCTGCCCTCGGTCTGTGATTGGCAGCCACCTGTGCACAACCACCAGTGCTCCAGCGACTCAGCTCTGAGCTCGGGCCGAGGGAGGGAAGGTGGCTCAGGTGGGCTGCAACGTCAGGGAAGAGGTGGGTCTCCTCCCTGCTCTAAGTGGCAGGGACACGAGACGACAGTGGATAGAGAAAGAAGTAGAAGGGGTTACGGACCCAGGCTGTGGGGGCACATGTGGCAGGCTGGGAGGAAGGGTGTGGCGTGGTGGGTCTCCAAGGGGCATCGAGGGGAAGAGGGGAGGGAGGGGCAGAGAGGCTGGGACGGAGCCTGGCCGGCGGAGAGGTGATGTGGCGGGGTCAGGAGCTGGCACTTGGCAGATGCAGGCTGAGTGGACGTGGCCTGGGGGGATGATGGCAATGGGCATGATCAGGAAGACCAGGGCCGAGTGGCTGGCCTGGGCCAGGCGCTGGGCTGTGGGCAGTTCTTGGAGCAGACCCCAGCCCC
>NW_022111320.1:52599640-52610133 GCF_000313985.2 Echinops telfairi
TGTTCCCTGCCCCACAGAGATGGATCCCTCTGCCAGGGCCCATCAGGAGGGCGGGGAGCCCCTGTGGCGGCCTCTCTCCTGTCGGCATGTCTTCCTCCTCCGGAAGCAGCGTGCCGCCCACCCTTGGGTTGGAGGTGCTCATTCCAGGGTGGGAGAAGGCCAAGGCGACAGGACACCAACCCTGGGGTCTGGACTGGAGGCAGGTCCTGGAGTTGGGCACTGTCCCCAAGGGCTTCCTGGCTTGGCCTCTGCCGCTGTCCCATGGGTGGGCCCTCAGTGTCCAGGGTCGGATGAGCACGGCCTGACGTGGTGTCAGTCTCCGGGGTGAACGGGTCTGTGCTCCAGTTCCCCTGTCACTGTGCAGCTGTGTGACCCAGGCACGTGGACCCTCCGGAGAGTGTTGGTGGAATGGCCACCTCAGTGGCCGCTGGCGAGGATGGCACGAAGCGACACGAGGGGTGAGGGATTCACCCCAGCATCTGGCCCTGACAGGGGTTTCACAGTAGCAGTGACAGCAGAAGGAGGTGGGGAAAGGTCCAGCCCAGGGTGTGCTGAGGGCCAGGCCAAACTCCTGGGGGTGGCTGACTTGTTGGCAGGAGGATGGACCAAGAGAACATGGTGACCCCTCTGACCCTGCCCCCGTCCTGCGTCACGCCAGGAGACACCTGTGTTCCTGTTCAGAGCTGGGTCAGTGTCACACATCCGGGGCAGCTCCGAGAAGCTGGGGCCCTCATGCACTCACGTGGTTGGCAGTATGTTCTGTACCTGGCAGAGATCCATGGAGGCCCGAGGAGGCACGCACCCTGAGGAGGCTGCAGGTGCCCTCTGCTGATGGACGGCAGGGGCGATGAGGTCAGGAGTGAGAACCAGCCTTACACAGTCACGCCCGCTTGTCTGTTCCCCTTCCATGGTCAGAGCATCCGCTGTGCGAGACCCTGGCATTGCAGGGACCAGGGGCCAGCCCTGGGGCCTCTCAGCGTGAGGGGCCACTGAATGGCCCAAGGAGAGGCCCCCTCCTGGTTCTAGGGTAGGCCGAGAAGCCAAGCGTGGTGACCCCAGCGTGGGGCACTACAAGTTCAGGTTCTCACACGGAGGGAGGGGACAGGGTGTAGGCTGGCCTGTGAGAGTGTCCTGTCCCCACTCCGGCCCAGCAAGCAGTGGCCTGAGCTGCTCCTCCCTGAGTGTGGGGAGGAAGTGAGGCCGCTCCAGGCTCTGTGTGAGGTAGCAACGTCCAGGTGAGAGAGGTCACCCCCTGGTTTTGGGTGCTGCCACCTGGGTGAGGTATGGCCGACAGCCCCCTAGCCACACCTCATACCTGACCTCAGCTAGGTAGAGGGGAGGCTGGTCCCAGGGGGAAGACGTGCTGAGGCCCCACCTGGCCTGGCCAGGGTCTCCCCACTCCGGGAGCTGACGGGCACCACAGGCAGGAGGGCGACTGACTGCGGACTCGCTCGCCCGTAGCCGGCGCTGTGGCTGTCATCAGCCTCGTCTCAGAGCCGCGGGCAAGCAGCTCCTGTGGGGCAGGAGGGGGGTCTGTCCTCACCCCTGGGGGCCTTGGCGGGGCTGGCCCAGGTGAAGGGGTGGAGTGGGAGGGAGCGGGCAGGCCCTGATAGCAGCTCCTAGGTGATACCTGCTCCTGGGTCCAGCCTTCATGGGGTACGAACCATCTTCTCCTCACAGATCTGTGCACACACATGTCCAGTTCTGCAGCTGCCCTTGCCCACTTGATGGGGAGACTGATCTCCCCTGGCTGTTTCTGGGCTGGAGGCTGGGGACTCAGAGTGACTTTAATTCCTGTCTAGTCACGGTTCCTCTGGGTGCCTGGTTGGGAAGGAGTGGGGAAGAGGCCCAGCTCCTTCCTCACTTGCTCTGGGGACAGCTCTGCTCTGGGGACAGCTTCCAGTGGCTAGGCTACTGTCACCTCACTCATGGGCCCTGCCCCACCTTCTGCTGCACTGCCCCCACTTCTGTTTGGGGCTTAAGCAACCTGCCTGCCCGCCCTCTCCAGGAGCCTGGCATTAGAGGCAACAAGGGCGGGCAGCCAGCTCTGTTTACCTGGCTGGGACAGGCCTGGCTCTGGGCTTACAGCCACTGCTTAGGAAGGGGCACCCGCCTCAGGCAGGGAGTAGGTAGGCCTGGGGACCCTTTTGATTTTTCTGCCTTTAGAAAGCTAGGCTGCCACTGAAGGCCTCTTTCCTCCTTAGTCCAGTGAGAGTTTAGGCCTGGGCCTGCCTGGTCTGCAGGGGGTGAGGCTTACCTGAGAGTTCAGACCTAGGCCTGCGTCACATCCTGCCCCCTCGGTGTGTATGGAGAGGGCCCCCTGCCACCTGGTCTGTGCCCAGACGGAGGCTGAGCAGGAGGGAAGAGGACAGGATTCCCAGCAGGAAGGGAGCCATTGACAGGAGCAGAAGTGAGGACTGGGCTGATACTTCCCTCATCTCCTCCTTTGCCTGTTTTCTGTGAAGGCATCCTGGTGGCACAGCAGGTTAAGCATCGGGTTGCACATCCCAAGGTTAGCAGTGTCCACCCACCAGCCCCTGTCCAGGAGAAGGCGGAGGCCATCTGCATCCCTAAAGATGTGCAGCCCAGGACCCAAGAGAGCAGCTCCACTCTGCCCTTGAGGCAGTGAGCTGGTTCCACTCCAGGGCAGTGGGTGCTTTTTCTGTTAGGCTGGTTTGTCTGCTTCGGGTTATTTTGCTGTTAGGTGAGAGCTGAGCTTTACCTGGAGCAGCCCTGCCTTGTAGGACAAATTTGGACAAGCTGGGCCTCCCCGCCCACTGGATCTGCTCTTGCAAGGGGGTGGGGTGGGGAAGGGCATTGGGTGTGGTGACTGAGCTCTAGCCCAGTGCCTGCCTGGCACAGGGTAGGTGGTTAACACACTAGACAGCCAACCCTACCTCTCACTGGGGCTTGTGGGAACCTTGACCTTCTGCGCCCATCCCGGCTCAGCCTCCTACAGTCTGTCTCCTGGGCCCTGCACAGTGTCCCTAGGCAAGGCTCGGTTCTCTAGCCCCCAAGTGGCCTGAGTCGGGTGTGGGCAAGGCTGTGCCGTCTGTTCCCGTCCTCCCTCTAACCCCACTGTGCTGCGTGGCCTGGCTCCGGCACCTTACGGAGCGGTTGGTGACAGCCCGGCTGTTGCTGTTAGCGTTGTGCTTCTGGGGGGAAGAGGAAGGTTCCTGAAACACTTCTGCGTGGCAGAGAGGCCCCAGACCACCCGTGAGGTTTGGCTGGCATTCTCAAACGTTGGTCTCATCCACTGGCCCAGTTGTACAACTCTGGCAGTCCAGTGTCTGGGCACCAGCGGCCTGGGGTGTGGGCCTGCAGCACACAGGAGGCCTGGTGTCCGCCCAGCAACAGGGGCCAGGTAGAGCTGCTCCCTCGCCCGGGGGGACCCGTGGAGATCGAGGCACACCTTCATCTTCCTGTCACCATGGCAGCTCTGACTGGGTGGGTCATTTGGGGAGGGTGTCAAGGCAGCTCTTGGGCCTGGCACCAGCAGGTGGTATAGCTGTTCGACTCTGCCAGGCCTTGTAGGTTGTGGGCCTGGGGCTGGTCTTTTCTGCTGACCCTAAGGGCTAGGTTTGGTCTATGTCTGCTGGCCAATGCCATTTCCCCTTCCCTAGTTCCCTGTCTCACGCGACTTCACACTGGAGGGCACTGTGAGACCTCTCGGGAGGGGGCAGTAGGGCTGGCTTTAGGACCAGCGCGCACCTGAAAGCTTTGGATTCCAAGCAGACCCTCCTCTGTCTGCAGTGCTGGGACTCGGGGCCCCATAGCTCTGAAAGAGATACTCTGGGGTCTGGCATGCCCCCTCCTCCTTCCTGCATAGCCTTGTTTTTACCCAGAGTGGTAGTGGGTTTGGCCACTGCCCTGCCTCCCCCGGCGGCGGGGATTTTTCTTGGTGCTCATTCTGCTCCAGTTCAGGGACTGCCCAGACCCATCACTCTCCACGAGGAAAGGGAGCCGGGTGGCCTAGGCTGACACTCCAGGGCTGAGATTTCACTGCCAGCAAGTCGATGCTGGCCCGTAGTGACCCTATAGGACGGGGTCAAACTGCCCCTGTTGGTTCCTCCGACAGTAACTCTTTACAGGAGTAGCTTAGGACCAGAGTGGGTGGGGTCTCAGCATGACACCTCCACCTCTGGGGCCTTGGCAACCTCAGTAGCACCCCCTGCCCCACCCCCCACCCCGGGCAGCCTTGTGTTTTCCTGGGAGCCCTCCCTTGCCACTCTGGTTTGTCTTAGAGCTTGTCCTGTCTCCTTGCCAGGGCTGGATTCAGCTGTCCACCGGCTCCATCCTGGCATGGACTTGCTGAATAATCTCCCGGACCTCCTCTTAGTCGCCGGCCACGAGGAGGGAGCTGTGATAGGGCCACAGCACTGTGTCCCCCACCCTTCCCTGCTCCCAGGTGCCCCAGAGTCCTGCCTCCTTGGTAGTTGCTCCTCCGCGGTGACAGGAGCCTCCCTGTCTCCAGGTGGAGGGGAGACGTTTGCTTGCAATGCGGGTCTCATGTGTATGTGTGCGTCACGAGCCTCTGCCGAGCATACCCCAAGAACTTTGGGCATGCGTAGGATTCTTGGAAGCCCCGAACCTTCCTGTCAAGAGGCCTGGTGTTGGGAAGGGAGGAAGTGGTGGGAAAGCTGTCCGTGACAGTGTAGCACTCCGCCACCTTCCTGAGGGCTTCTGGGATCGGCACGGGGGTGGGGGGACGGGGGAGCGAGCAGGGGTTTCCTGGCAGGGAGGAACAGAAGGCTCAGAGGAGGAGGGTTGAGTTGACAGGCAGGATTTTCCCGCGAAGAAGGAGCTCTGGAGTAAGGTGAAAAAGGACCTTCCAGGCAGAGGAAGTAGCTGACGCAAAGCAGGAACCCTGGGAGCACTGGCATGTGTGGGGAGCTGCAAATAGTTCCATGTGGGCTTGTGCGGGGGTGTGGTGGGAGAGGAGGCAGGCTGGTCCACAGCCTGGAGCTCTCCCTCCCTCTGCCACCCAGATGCTCCGTGGGCACCTGCCCACCTGGGTTCTGCTCCACGCTGGGGTCGGGGCTGCTGAAAGAGTGAGGCGAGTGTGGACAGATCTGGGCAGTGCCGTGTGGGCCACACCAGGACGTGCCAGGCTTGGGGCTCATGTTCATCTTGAAGAAGTTCTGAGTGGGAGTGTGAAAGATTGCAAGTGTCCCCAAGGGGACTGCTGAAGTGGTCTCAGGAAAGACTGGCCCCTAAACCCTGGCCGGACAAAGCAGGCAGAGGAGAGGTTAGGTGACCTTCCGCCCACTTGCTCTTCCATCCTCTGTTGGACATCACTCTGGATGGCACAGGTGGCTAGGGTCAGGGACATGAAGGGGGCCTCGACAACAGGCCCTGCCCCTTGGTCTGTGGGCCAGAGACCTGCTAGAACCTTGTGCCAACCCCAGGTCTGGCAAAGTCTCATGATGGGCGAGAGTGGGGCGGCTGCACCATCTAGAGACAAGAAGTGGTACTGTATCGGTCCCCTTTGCCTGGTGGGTGGGAGGAGTCTTGAGGCCGAGCGAAGAGGCTGCTGTAAGGTAGATGTGACGCAGGGCCACGGATGTGCACAGTCAGGTGGGGGAGGAGGGCACTGAAGGGCTCCTTAGAGGGTGTTTAGTCTGAAAGAGAAAGAGGCCTGAGGAACGGCATTCAGAGGTTTGGGTGGGGAGGACCCTCAGCTGTAACCACCACGGTGATAGAGGGCCTGCTGGCCCCAGGCTGAGTGCTGCTGGACAGCCGCTCACTGAGCCGTGCTTCGGTAGTGGACATCAAGGACCGGACCCCCGCCAGACCGGATGCCGTTGGATTCCAGATACTAGAACCACAACTGCTGTGGGGGCCGCAGGGCCTCTCAGACTGGCAGGCCTGGGGTCCCAGGTGGTGCGCATGTGGATGCACTGCTCACCTCCCCAGAAGGCTGGCAGTGTGCGTGTCCACCAGAGGCGTCTCAGGAACACCACCTGGTGCTTGGGCTGCTGGGGAAACCTGCCGTTGGAAAGCCGGGGGGCACAGCTGGACGCGTAGGGGACCCTCGTGGTGTCAACTTGAAGGCTGTTGGTGCCTTGGAAAGGGCCCAGCTGGGTGCACTGAGGGGAGGCCAGGGGACAGTGACTGGGGACAGGGAAGGCGGGGCCGAGGGAGTGACCTGTGTCAATGTGGAGGACCTTGGGCACAGGTGGCAGGAGAGAAAGGGGTCTTCAAACAGAGGAGTGAGAGCATGAGGCTGTGGGGAGCCAGTCTCCTGGGCTCAGGGTCAGGTGCACCAGGGCCCAGCCTGAGTGCTCACGCAGACACAAGTGCAGGACAGCTGACAAAGAAGGAAGTGAGACCAAGCAGCGGGGCTCCCTTGTGCCTGGAGTGGTTGGTGGGTGCTGGACCTTCTAAGCCTGGGGTAGGCCTAGTCCTCACCTAAGGGCCCACAGGCTGGGGTTCTGGGATCCCGGGGAGTAGAGTGGGGAGCAGAATTCTAGGGGTGAGATCTGGGGAGGGGATCAACTCTCAGTCAGCCAAGAAGTCACTTGGGGAGTGGGGCCGACTGGGCACGGGCTGCAGAGGGAGTGTGCAGACCCAGATGATGGTGTCTGGCCTGCTTGAAGGTGTGTGTGCCTGTGTCTGTCCTTACACAGTGACTCTTGTTCTGACCAGCACGTCCTGTAGCACCCTCCCCCAGCCAGGGGCCACGCATCCTCACACACACTCACACTCACACTCACACTCACTCACACTTCTGCCTCCATGAAGAGCTCTGGGCTCGCTGCCGTGCCCTGCCTTCCATTTCTGCTGGGGCCCACTCTTTGTCTGCCACATTTCCTCTGCCCGTGAGACTTGCTCTCTTCCAGGAGTTAGGATCGAAATGAGCCAAGAGTGGGGCTCGATCCGCATCCTGGGATCAGCCTGCCTATCGTTGATGGGCTGAGGGTCGCATTGGGAGACTGGAAGACCCTTGTCCTGGGCTTGTGTTTCTGCACAGAGCCTTCCCTCTCCCGGGCTCCTGGAGGGCAGAGATGGCTGGTTCCTGGCTCGCCCTGCAGGCCTGCAGCCGGCCTGGGCCCACTTGTTGAAGCAAGAAGGAAGGAATGGGCTGCAGGAGGCCCCAGGCAGGGACATGGCCTGCTCTGGTGTCTGGGGCTGCGTGGCCTGTCAGAGCTGGTGGTTCTGCTAGATTCAAGCTGCCACAGGGCAAGCAGTGTAGGGACCACCTTCTTTGCTCACCTCTGACAGCCGTTCTCTGCTCCCCACCCTCATCCCCAGGTATCCCCTGAGAAGTGCCGCTGTGCAGTGGGCAGCATCCTGAGCGAAGGCGAGGAATCGCCTTCCCCTGAGCTCATCCGCCTCTACCAGAAGTTTGGCTTCAAGGTATTCTCCTTCCCAGCGCCCAGCCACGTGGTGACGGCTACCTTCCCCTACACCACTCCTCTGTCCATCTGGCTGGCCACCCGCCGTGTCTACCCGGCCATGGACGCCTACATCAAGGTAACCTTAAGCCTGCTGTGTAGATGGGAGATGTAGTGGTTTGGGGAGGCCCAAGCCCTGGGCTCCCTGGGGTGCTGGCTCAGAAAACTGGCTTGTCAGTGCTGCCCTGGCTTCAGCCTGAGACCATCTGAGTGCTCAGATGGGTGGGCATGCTTACACGTCCCCATCCCACTGGAGGCCCGAAGAGCTCTCACCTGCTGGGCTTCACCCAGGTGAAGAAGCTCCATGAGCCAGGGCCGCCCCCTGAGCCCAGGCGTGGGCAGCGGCGGCTGGCTCTGTCCCCATACCTTGCCGGACTGGCTGTTTGTAGTACTGGCAGCCCAGCTTGGCTGGGGGGGAGTGCCAGCCACAGGTGATTCGATGGGGCTCGCCGTCCACAAAGCCCCTTCTCTAAAACCCTCTCTAGAGTGGGGTCCCAGGGAAGTGACCCCAATTTGGACTTGGCAGCCATTGTTGATTCATTCAGCCATGTGTTGTGTGAGACTTGGGAGTCAGCGGTGGAGGCAGGCAGGCAGGTGCTGGAAAAGAGCAGGCTGCAGGTGTGAGAAGCCAGGGTCCAGCTTGGACAGAGTGGTCAGGGTGTCCATGGAGAGGACCGGCGGCCACGCCTGTACACCATGAGCTAGGCTGTGTCTCGGCCTGGATCACAGGTTGGGCCGGAGCTTAGGAGGCTGTTAAGCGGAGCCTTGGTGGTGGTCAGAGAGATTCAGACGGAGTAGATTTAGTGTTGGGGCAGGTCTGGTGGACTGAGGGTGGGAGGAGAGGTCTGGAGGGTCTGCACAGCATGCTGCGGTGCTTTTGACTGTGTGCCGTTGTGGGACATGTTGAGGGAGGGGAGGGGGCCTGGGGTGCACACCAGCCCTGTGGGTCTCGGTGGAGCTGCCTGATGAGAGGCCTCTTCATAGGGGCTGGGGGCCGACAGTGACCCCGCAGAGTGGAGTTGGGCGAGGTGTGGTGACCGTGTTTGCAGACAGGGGTAGTGTTTAACTGGGAGGTTGTCGTGAGCCTCCGAGCCTCTCTGGGGCTGGGCAGGCAGTCAATGACCTGCACAGAGCGTGCGGTCCCTGCCACTAGGAGCAGGGAACAGGAAGAGGAGAAACTGTACTTGGAGCAGCAGACGTGGGAGAGGTCTGGCCCTGATGGAAAGGGGAACCAGACAGGGCCTGGGGACTGAGGTGCAGGACTTTGGGGTCAGGGTGAGGAATGAGTCCCTGAGTCTTGGGGTCATCAGCTGTGACTGGTGGCCTTGCATAAAAGAAGAAGTGTTGTTCTGGCAGGGCCTGGAGAGGCCCGCCATGCTGAAGGGCAGCAGCCAGAGGGGAGCTGTGGGGCAGGGCATGGTTACCGGGGGCTGGAGGCTGCAGGCAGAGGGAGACAGATGCTAGGTGAGTGGGCCAGAGGTGAGGGAGGCCAGGAAGGAAGGTCTCAGAGCTGTGGGCGGGCGTTCAGCATTCCTCCTGAGGGTGAGCCTTGCCGAGCTGTGCTGTCTCGTCCTGCGTGTCCGGCCAGTCTGGAAGAGGGCCCTGGGAAGAGGCCTCAGAGCAGACCACGGGCATGGGGGTGGCAGCAAGCATCTCGGCCATCAAAGCCTTTTCCTGGCTCCAGGGGTTTATTTTTAGACACCTTTGTCCAATTTTCCTGGCCCCTGACAGCTTCACAAGTTGCCTGGTTTTGACGTCACTTCTTTGATGGGAGCCCTTCCACCCTCCTCCCCTCCTGTGGGAGCCTCCACCCCCTTTCCTCCCTGGGTGAGGAAGCCCAGGCGTCTCTGATAGGCAGGCGGCATGGTGTGCTGGTATGGGTTTGGCCACCAGCAGTGAGAGGGAGAGGCTGCAGGCTGCCCAAAGTGGAAAGATGGCCCAGGCCCTCTGCTTGTTGCCGGGAGGGTCCCCTGCGCCCCAGGGTTGAGTCTTATCTTGTGCTGTGGGGCATGCAGCCAGGTACAGTGAGGAACAAGCTGGCCCGGTGTGCTGGCCTCTGCATGTTGGTGACAGCGGCTGGCCCCATGGCTTTCAGCCCAGGAGTCATTGTTAGTGTGAAGGCAGTATGTTCGCAGCTCCTTCCTCCCCCGCCCTCCTCCCCGCTGCCCAGGGGTCAGAGAAGGGCTGAGACTAATGAGGCGCTGGGAGCTTCTGACTCTCCCAGCCTTGACAGACAGCTGGCTGCTGTTAGCTGAGGGGTGCACCACCCCCACCCCACCCCCCTTCCCTCTTTCTGGTTCTGAGGCTGGGCAGCCGTGGAGGGGTTTCAAAAGGAATGATGGCAGCCGCTGGCTTTCTGTAAAGGAGACAGGAGGGAGACCAGGAGCCCTGCTGCCAGGAGGAGGGTGAGGAAGGCCTGGCTGTGCTGCCTCGCCCGCCCAGAGGTTGGGGCCAGGAGGAGGGTGATGGGCCTCAGCGAGCAGGTGATGCCCTGGTGGTTACAGGTGTGCTTACAGTGGAACAGAATGGACGTCATGGGACAACAGAGGCCTGGCGTGTCGCTTCGAGAGCCCAAAGAGAAATCTGCGTGGCCATCTTGGGAAGAGGGGCTGGATCCCAGCTCTGTGATCTGCAAGGCAGCCCCTGGCACTGGGCAGCTCACCCCACCCGGCAGACTGAGCTGCCGCAGTGGGAATGGCTAGGGGCCCAGGCAGCGCACCTCTGGATAGGGTGTGGGCAAAGGTGCCCTGGTGCCGTGTGCTCATCGCCCTGCTCTGTCAGGCCTCCCCACTGAGTGCAGGGGCAGGGACTGTTATGACCACAGGAAGGAGAGACCCAGGTGTCAGCCCAGAGCCATGGGCAGAGGTCTCAGAACTCCCCTCAAGCTGGCACCAGTCTTCAGGAGTGTCCAGGGGAGGTTCCGGGCTTGTGGGGCGGACCGGGGCTCAGGGCAGGCCTGGGGACTTGTGCCCTGAGCACAGTGACAGTGTCTGTCTGGAGCAGTGGGAAGGAGGGACATTGTGAGTCTTGGACTCCAACCACACACTCCATGCTCACGTTTTCCCCATACACACCACCACCACCTCCACCACCACC